>NC_140579.1:1067331090-1068531090 GCF_964204655.1 Triturus cristatus | reverse complement strand
AGTTTTATTTGAATTCTCTCTACCTTTCTCTTCCTGTCTGTGTGCTTTTTCTGTACGTCTGTATGATTCTTTACGCCATAATTCAATGGCATCTTTCTGTGACTGTCTGGCTTTCTTTTTCCATAATTCTTCTTCTACTCTCATGATGCAATCTGCATCCCAGGTCCCTGCTGCGGGCCATCTCTGGTTCTCTGGTAATTCTTTTGTGTAGTCCACCCATAAATCAAGAAATAATACGGCATCTAGACCATGCTTATGATACATAAAGTATCCTGGAGTGTCCCTAGGTGGGATGGGAACAGCTTCTTCGAGTACACCTTTTCTAGTTTTGATCTGTCTTAGTTTCGAAAAGAGCGGCATTTTTAGATCTTGTTTCTAGAACACACTTTATACGATGAACACAATAATGAACAGTCATTCACACCACAATATATAGAACGTATTAAAACATTTTAACATTTAACAGTTTTAACGAACAATGATAACTAATAGAAAACTAGTTACTGACATAATACTGACACTAGATAATACTTATTTATATGCAAGACATACTATATATACTGCTAAACAGTACAGATACACTGCTGAAACAGTGCAGACCGGATTTGTGTACCCAAACCCGTCTTGACCGGCACAGACTATGTGCACGTAAAATGCCTCCCCGGTAATGGTACTCACCGGGTAGCTCGGAACGGAAGGCCTCGGAACGGAACTGAAACTGGACCGGACTGGACTCGACTCGACTGGACTCGGAACTTCGGAACCTGGTGGGCCTCTGTATACCTCGGATCTTGCTCTCTCAGCTAGGCTCTGGTCGGGATACTTCGCACTTCTCACCGCCTCGTCTGGGTGTTGATCGCAGCCTCAGTCGCTCCCGCTTGGCCGGAGGGAGATACAGGAAATCCTGCGGGTACGCGTTTTTGTCTGTTCAGCTGTGGCAGGAGACCGGGCCTGCAACGCACCGCCGGCGCGTGAGATGAGAAAGTGTCCCTGTTCGGGCGCCAATTTATGTGGTAAATATTTCGTTACCGGTACTATTTTTTATGCGGTAAAGTCTTAGTGAGAATAACTCAGTAAAAATAAGAGGCAGAATCCGTGGTATTAGAGGTTTTAAAAGGCTTTATTCCTATATAAAGGAATACAATTCGAATTGTGGGCCTTCTATTCCATCACCACGAAAGTTCAGGAAGGAAGGGGCATATATTATTGACAGATAAGCAGTTTTATAGAAAATACATTACAGTGAAACAGATGCAAGAGGCGTAACAGCTGATAATTCAGATAAACTGTACATACGTAACTAATAGAGGCGTAAACATGGGTGTAACTAAAATACGTCATTAAACATGATGTCACAAGTGGGTGGATCCATAAAAGAATCCTGCAATGTCAGCAGAAATATTTGGCAGAGATGCGCGCGCAGCCGCATGACGTGTGATTGACGTGCAACTGGAGGGTGAAGGGGACTTGACATTTAGCTCTACATGTGGAGACAGAAGTCTGGGGTTATGTCAACCTAATCCCAAATCATATCTAATATCCTATGTTTAAAGAACTGTGTTATCCAAAAGGAAAGGTCTCTAGGATAGAATCTATTCTATACTGACTGTTAATGCGTGTACAAGCGTCTAAGTGTCTACATGAGATGCGAGGGGGTAGGAATATTCCATGGCAATGGCGCTATGAATTACTTGCATGAGGACAGCGAGGCCTGGCCCCTTTGCACGGTAGCTGGAGGAATGTTTACCTAAACTACTAGACAGGAATGCATCGGATGAGGAGGGAGGAGATAATCTTGAAGGTGAAATACAGTTTTTGGCAGGCGATAGGCTGGATCAGGCACCGTTAGCCGCGCAGGGAGTAGGACAAAGTTCATGGATACAGATGCAGGCTCAGACTGGAGCTTTCAGAGGCAGAAGGCAGGAAAAGGCTTGATGACAGAATTCAGGGCCTACTCGCCTGAATCTGTAAAATGTGGAAAGTGAACCACATAAAGTCGGTGGCCTTTCATACTTAGGAATGGAATATCTGACCCATTCATGGCGGATCTGAAAGAGGACATGTTGATGGTGGACGCACATATATTTGCGTCTTCAAAACTGGAGCAGGAGGGAACATACATGTACTTATAGCATGTACATGGAGCCGTTGGGGTCTACGATAGGGGACATAACTGATCACAAAATTCATATTTCCTCACAACACTGCCCTGTGCATATTACACTCCAATGCGCACATCGCATAGCACGCGCTAGTGCCTGTGCTATCTCGCGCTCTCCAATGAATCTGTCATTGCGCACAATGTATTACATATTATATTTCACGCCCGATTCATCTTATATCACACTTTTTGGTGCATAGTTTATACCATACACTATATCTAGTTTTCATTTTCAATCGTGCTCTCAGGACTATGTTCTATATAACACTGTGTTCACCTACCCTTTTCACGGGCATTGCATTTTGCGATGGGGGTGGAGGGTCAGGGGGTGTTTCTGCCAAGTGAGCCCAGAGTCACAGTCACAAACGTCCTCTTCTTCCTGAATAAAAGTGAGATTATGCTGCATACTTGTTCATATTTTAAGTAGTTCGCACAGACAAACGTTTTAAAAACAATAACGTTCCTAATACCCGCCTTCTCTGAACAGTTAGCTTGCTGCCCCATCCCCCTCCTTCCTATCCTCTGTTGTGTGAATCCATGGACTAGCCTCCTCCCTCCTGCCATGCATGGTCTGATGTGCTGCCACTGCCCTAAATTTAGTATGATGTACCAGTCCCCTCCTCCTGCCCTCCATTGCCCAATTCTATGGCCCATCATTGACCTCCTGCTTAAACTCTGTGCTTAGCTTGCTGCCCCTATTCTCCTTCCCCCTGCCCTCCGATGTCTTTGTGCATGCCCCTGCTCCATCCTTTTTGCCCACCATGTTCCATGGACCTGCCACTCCTATCTACTCTGAGTGTTCTGTTGAGCTGCCACTCCCCTCCCACCTGCCTAGCATTGTCATATGACTGTAACCTGTCCCTGCCACCTCCACCCTGCCTGTCCACATGCCATGCCCCTATCCTCTTCCTCCTGTACTACATGGTCCATTGTACTGCCACACCCTTCTGCCCTCCCTGGTCTGTTGTGCTGCAACTGCTCCTCCTGCCTGCCCCTTGCGGTCTGTTGTGAGGCCCCTTCCCCTGAACTTTCTTGTCTGTGCACAGGTCCTGACCCTCCCTTCTATCCTCCATCGTCCTTTGTGCATGCCCCTGCACCCTCCTTCTTGCCCATCATAGCCATTGTGCTGCCACTAACCCTCCCACTTGCCATGCATGGTCTCCTGTGCTGCCATGGCCCCTCCCACCTTCCCTGTGTGGTCAGTTAGCTGCCCCTGACCCCCTCCCACCTTCCCTCCATGGTCTGTGTGTATGCCATTATAGTCTCACGGTTGCTCTCCATGGTGTGTCATGTTTCTAGTGCCCATCCTGCCTGACCTCCATGGTCATCTTGCTGCTCCTGCCCTGCCCCCTTGCCCCCAGCCCTCTGTTTCCATGTGCAGACCCCTATTCCCTCCCTCTTGCTTTCTATGGATTGTTGTGCTGCACTCCTGTCCCGCATGCCCTGTGTGGTGTATTGTGCTGCTGCAAACCCTGATGCCTGCCCTGCAGGGTCAGTTTGGTGCACCTCCCCATGTCCCTCCTGTCCTCTGTTATCCAAGTTCATGTCCCTACCCCATTTCCTTCCATGATCCAATGTACCATACTTGCGAACATTTTGAACTTGGTAAGAGGGAGATTTTGAAAAAAAACTGGGGTATTGATTTTCCCCTTTGAGTTACATTGAAAAAGAGGAGATTGTAGACAGGAGACAGATCAAATAAAGCCCATTTGAGCTTAAAAACATTGGACGTTTCCTGGCTGAATCGGGTCTGTTGGCATGTATGGTTGTACTACCATTGCCTCTTCCTTCTGCCTACAATGGTCTATTACATTGCCACAGCCTCTCTTGCAAGTCCTGTATTGTTGGTTTGTTGCCCCTGCCCCCCTTTCCACTGCCCTCCATAGTCTGTTGTGCTGCCACGGCCCTTCCTGCCTGCTCAGTGTGGTTAAATTGTTGCCTTTGCACCCTCCTACCTGCCTTCAATTTTCAGAGTCCATGCCCCTGGCCTCTGCCTCTCAACAGTATCCTAATGAACAACTAGATTGCTAACATTCTATATTTATTACAAAAGTGTGGAACACCTGACGTCATCTTGATGTAATCAAAACTGTAATACCTAGAGCATTTCCTTTAGAAATTACATATATGAGAGGGTCTTATTGGCATCAAAATTATGGTTAGCGCTCTAAAAGACTAAAATAAGGACATATTTTCTGAGTTTTCAAATAGCGACAAAGCACTTTTAAATTATTTGTTATCTTTATGTTTTTTTATCCAGTTGACCACTTGATTAAATGTTGCACTTAGGGGAGAGGATGTGGTGTTACAGAACTGCAGACTTTGCAACTGGGGAACCAGGATGGAGTTTCTGCTTCAGCTCGACATTCTGTGATTCTGGTCAAATCACTTAGTCTCCCCATGTCTACAACCAAAATGAATTTGTTCTTGTGTGATGTAACCAATGCTCATGTAAAGCACTCCAATACCTGACAAGTCTGCACTATATAACACTGCAAAAACACAAAATAATAAGTGTTTTGCACACTTCTGTCATTGGGCTATATTTGGGCTACATCTGGGTGATTTTGGGCTACATTTGGGCTCTTTTGTCTCCGGTGGCCATCTTGGGAGATTTATTTGTTATGAAGTTTCCTAATTTCCTCATGTACTGCAGTCTCCTCAGTAGGAAATGCTTTCAGTTTTTTACTTTGATTCCATCATGAAGGTATTCAGATATGTCACACATTTGCCATAAATTCTGAAAGTTAGCACTCTAGTTGCTCATTAGATCACTGTAGTAAAACTACTGTTCACCATGGAAGTCTGCTCCTGGTATTAAAAGTGCATGTTTCAGTCTGCATGTCAGAATTTTTTAATGAAATAGAAGAGGATTTGAGAAGTCACTCAAAATGTGCCCTCATTTTCTTTCTTCAGCATAATCATAATTTCTATGGCAAAATAAACCCCCTCATTGTGTTCCTTTTTAAATTAAATGTTTTAAGTGTTACCAGTTTATTCCAATCAAGATGGCTTCAGGTGTACCATACTTTTGTCATAATGAAGACAGTAAGCGCTCTAGTTGTTTTTAAGAACACTCTGGGACATTCTGTCATTGGGCTATACTTGGGCTACATCTGGGTGATATTTGGGCTACATTTGGGCTCTTTTGTCTCTGGTGGCCATCTTGGGAGACTTATTTGTTATGAAGTTTCCTAATTTCCTCATTTACTGCAGTCTCCTCAGTAGGAAATACTTTCAGTGTTTTACTTTGATTCCATCAAGAAGGCATTCAGATGTGTCACACATTTGCCATAAATTCAGAATGTTAGCACTCTTTTTGCTCATTAGATCACTGTAGTAAAGCTACTGCTCACCGGGGAAAACTGCTGCTGGTATTGAAAGTGCATGTTTCAGTCTGCATGTCAGAATTTTTTAATGAAATAAAAGAGGATTTCAGAAGTCAAAATGTGCCCTAGTTTTTCTTTCTGCAGCACTAATCATACTTGTTATCGAAAAATGAACCCCCTCATTTTGTTCCTTTTTAAATTAAATGTTTTAAGAGTTACCACTTTAATCCAAGCAAGATGGCTTCAGGTGTGCCATACGTTTATCATAAGTAGGACTGTTAGCGCTCTAGTTGTTCTTTGGAACACTCTGGGAAGCTGCAGTAGAACACAAAGGAATCAACTGACAGTCTCTGCCCTTGGTGGATGTACATGTTTTACTGAGAATGTCAGACTTTATTCTCACATGACTGAGAAAGATAATGTGAATTTACAGAAAATAAGCTCTCAGTTTAGCTTATAGATCACCTTCCAAACCTCTGTGGGAAAAGCATGAGAAAATATTTTTCTCTCAATCATGATATCCCAGCAGAAGGCTTTTTCACATGGTGAAATCACCTTAGAACATACCACAATTCCTAAAATGAGTATGGTACCATCAACAAATGATTTATAGTGTAACTAAAGTCTTAAAACCTTCTATTAACTGCAATGCTTTTTAATGAGGTGCTATCATGTATATTGGTCCCAAGATGGCTGCCAATACTTCTTGGATGAAGTGCTGACAGCCAATCAGATCTCAGGATGAGATGTGTGGTTAGGCTCCGCCCACATATATATATGATTTTACTTTTGATTTTCTGAACTACTGAACAGATTGACACCAGGCACAAGGCACTTCCCTGAGCTGAGGACTACCTCTCTGCCAAATTTCAAGTAATTCTGTTCAGCCGTTCGGGCTGTACCTTGGACTAAAGGTCCCTATGGAAAATTGCATGGGGAAAATGTGTTTTGGGACCCCCCTTTTTTCTCAGCCTCCGCTTGACGAATCCCCCCGAGACTTTCAGGGTAGGAGCGGAGCGGAGCGCCCCACCTATTTTGAAATTTTCGTGAGGATTCGTCAACCGGCGCCAAAGTTATTCCAAATAGAATGTTGCAGATTTCCTATGGAAACACGGTCCTAACTATAACTATCTACTGGCGACCGCCAGTAGATAATAAGTATATATTTATATATATATATATATATACATACATATATTACCTACTGGCAGTCGCCAGTAGGTAGTTATAGTTAGGACCTAGTTTCCATGGGAAAAGCATTTATTCTTTTCCCAATAACTTTGGCCCCGGTTGACGAATCTTCGCGAAATTTTCAAAATTAGTGGCCCACTCCGGTCAGCTCCTGTCTTAAACGTTTTAGGGTGATTCGACAAGCGGGGGATGAGTAAAAAGGGGGGTCCCAAACGGGTTTTCCCCATGTTATTTTCCAAGCTACAGCCCGAACTGCTGAACGGAATTACACCAAATTTGGCAAAAAGGTAGCTCTTGGTTCAGAAAGAGCCCTTTTTAGGTCTCGCTGAGCCAAAGGCGCGAAGAGACATTTTATATGTGGGATTTTCAAAGTGCTACCCACAGTCTTTTGGCTGGCCTAAACCTTGAGTGCATGATCACATGCACGTGCACAGCTGCTCCCACTCCCCCCTCCCTTCTCTATAGCTTTCTTTCACTTTAGCCGCTTTGACCCTTGCATTCCCCCCTCCCTTCTCACCCAGCCCTTTGATGCTCTGCTCGATTACTTTCACTTTCGCCGCTTTGATGTTTGATTTTTTTTTATAGGTACAGAAATACCAGCCCCGTTAAGTTACTTTAAGCTTCTGTGTTCACACACGTCATAACACTGCAAAAAACAAACAAATGTCGGCGATGATTTCAAAGCTTTTTGTTAAGCTCGTAGGTACAGAAATAACAGCCCCGTTAAGTTACTTTAAGCTTCTGTGTTCACACACGTCATAACACTGCAAAAAACAAACAAATGTCGGCGATGATTTCAAAGCTTTTTGTTAAGCTCGGACCGCGCTTGTTTTTGTAGGTATAGAAATAACAGCCCCGTAAAGTTGCTTTAAGCTTCTATGTTCACACACGTCGTAACGCTGCAAAAAATAAACAAAAGTCGGCGATGATTCAAAGCTTTGTGTTAAAAACTAAGGCACTTTGCTTGTAGGTGTGTACCCCTCCAACTAACTTTGAAGTTCAAAAGACACCGAGGTTTCCGTAATTATGCATGCGCTGCTTCGAGCTCTTCAGTAGTTATAGGAACTGGTGTAAGGCTGTTCTGCCGGGTCTCCATGCAATGTGGGAGTCTCGTAATGTGTGCAAAGATATGTGTCACTCAATAGATCAGAAAGTTGCAAAACAATATTTACACATCTGTGTCAAGGAATTATCTTAGAAGCATCTCGAGCCGTGGCGAAATGAGGCTTCTCACCTCTTTCCTCTACCTCCAGGATAGCGCGTTGCTAGGGATCCGGTTTCAGTTGCAGCGCACAGTTTAAATAGATATCCGTCATTAACAGGCTGCTAGGTACAGAGTGTACTGCTTGCTACATCCTGACCAAACGGCTGTACATGGAAATGAATTTCAAAGCAAATGCAAGGAATGCTGCTTTATTAGAGAAAGCAACGGACAAGAAGGACGATAGACTTAAAATAAAAATGTATCTAAGTACAGTGTTAAATAAGTGATTGCCATGTGAATAAATAAACAAATAAATGCAACGCTGCAAGTCGGCGATGATTTCAGAACTTTGTGTTAAGCTCGGACCGCGCTTGTTTGAGTGTAGGACGAGGTCGAGTCACACTTTGGGCTAGTATAGCACACTGATTGCTTTGTTGACAGTCTCGTAGCGCTGTACATAAAGCTGTTGCTCCCGCTGACCATGCTCCTCCGCTTCCTCCCTGGTCTACACCATACACGTATATGCGTGTCTCTAGGTCCTTGCTTTATTTATTTGCAATTTTATATAGCGCAAACTCAACCCAAAGGTATTGGAGCGCTTTACGTGACTTTCAGTTACATTAGACAAGGTCGCATTTATTTTTGAGACACAGGGAGATTAAATGATTTCCTCGGATCAGGACGCCGAGACTAGAACCTGTGACCACAGTTCCAAGGTAGACAGCGCTGGCCGTGACGCCACATCCCTCTCCCAGTGCCTCTCTGGAGCAGCTATGACGTCAGGCCCCTACTTACCTCACCCACCCCCAATTTACATTGTGATGCAAACCCCGGCGAAAGAAACCACCATTTACGAGCCCGAAACTTGCTAAACTCAATGCTGGGAGCCGCTGTTGGTGTCCTCTTACAGCTCATAAAGGAGGGCGGGATGAGTGTAGGACGAGGTCGAGTCACACTTTGTGCTAGTATAGCACACTAATTGCTTTGTTGACGGTCTCGTAGCGATGTACATAAAGCTGTTGCTCCCGCTAACCCTGCTCCTCCGCTTCCGCCCTGGTCTGCCAGTTCCACCACATACGTATATGCGTGTCTCTAGGTCCTTGCTTTATATATTTGCAATTTTATATGGTGCGAACTCGACCCGAAGGTATTGGAGCGCTTTATGTGAGTTTCAGTTACATTAGACAAGGTCGCATTTATTTTTTAGGCACAGGGAGATTAAATGATTTCCTCGGATCAGGACGCCGAGACTAGAACCTGCGACCACAGTTCCAAGGTAGACCGCGCTGGCCGTGACGCCACATCCCTCTCCCAGTGCCTCTGTGGAGCAGCTATGACGTCACTATACGTGTGACACCTTGAACTCGTTTCCAGCAATTATAATGCTCTAGGACGAATGTTTACCTAAAGTGCATAGAAATTCACTCAGTCTTTAATACATTCACATCTCTCTTTAATTTGCTACATATTGTGATATCTCAATTTTTGAATACCTCTGGTAACATCCCATCAGATTTTTGTCAAACATTCCAGTACAATTTTGTATGTATCTGTAATCTTTTATCGTAAGGATAAGTCTGTCATTTTCAAGAAATCTTCTGCATATGCACAAGGTTAAAATAAGCATGTATGGTGAGAAAAGCACCAAGTAGGAAAGCGTCGAACCCGTATCAAATTGAAAAGAGAAGAGAAAATAGATGAACATAGTGAATTACCTCATATCACTGTTTTCCCACTCTGTCATTGGGCTTTCCTAATGCATCTACGAGCCCAACATGCATGTTTCAAACATGTGGCATCAGGGCTGTAAGTGGAGTGAAAAAATGAGGGGGGCTCTCAAAGGGGTGTGGCCAATGTATTTAAGGGTGTGGCTTAAAAAAACTATCTGTAGTTAGCATAGTGTGCCGCCCGACCTGTATTTTTCTGTCATTACATCTAGATATAGGATATTTCGACGCCTCGTCAGGAGTAGTACGCGCTACATAAATGCAATTATAATTACAATACTACGAGTAACATCATACCTACAACAAGTCAGGACGCTTGGCTTTGTCAATGTTTGTTAGTTGCATAAGATATATAAGCAGCAATTATGGCTTGTAAATTAGTGAAAAAACTTCCACTTAAAGCCCTGGTGACACCACCACAACAATGTTGCTGCTCCTGAGTTTCAAAAACAGAAGGGAAATCCCGAGAGAAAATGACGCTCTTTAAAGGATTTCCCTTCCCCCTACAATGCTCACCTGCCAAGACATGATGCCGTAACTTCTCCACTAGTAAGAAGTGAGCAGTGTGAGCAGGCACACATCGATGTGCCTGCTTTCACTACAGTCTGGAAAAAAATGGATCGCCTGTGCCACGGCACAAAACAGAGCCCGAAAGAGACCTGTTTCGAGGCCTCCTTTAAACAAGCATTTGCAATGCAATAGGTCTCGCATTTACGCGAGTTTAAGCTATTGGCATTGTAAATGACGATGCCTTTTATTTATGTTTGAAAAACGAAAACACAAATAAAAGGCATTGTTATTTGCAATGTGAATAGCTCAAACTCGCGTAAATGCGAGACCTATTGCATTGTAAATGCTTGTTGTTAAATGGTGTAAATCCGTTCGTTAGTTCCTGAGAAATTAGAAAAAGAAAAAGTTTCGATATCTAGGGCTGCGGTGGGTTCGCGAACCCTCCCGAGCTCGAGCTTCACTGTTATTGGCTGCCAACACTACAAACCAGGAAGTGTTGGCAGCCATCTTGTGGCAAGAAAGCAAAAGACACACAATTGATGGACGGAATACTGAACAAATCAAAACATTCACCTCCAGTCAAGAGATCTGGGTTAAATCCATCATTCTTTTGCTCACCATGCCACCCCAGTTTAGACCTGGCCATATGCAAATCAGCCTTGACCCTGTGCCTCATGGGAACAGTCCAGCCTGAGCTGCCAAGCCAGGTCCTCCCTGGACCGGAAACAAGGCACAGGGTCAGACTGATTAGCATATGGCCATGTCTAAACTGGGGTGGTGGAGTGAGCTAAAGAATGATGATGGATTAAACCCAGATCAGTTGACTGGGGGTGAGTGTTTGATTCGCTCAAACGCTCTATCCATCATCCCCTTTGGTATCGCTTTGTTCGCCCTAAGTTGGCAGGGTATGCCCAGACGTGGGTCCCTTGCTCACTTTGCCACTGGATTCAAGATAGCCTGGCTGATGAGGGTTATGAACCCGAAACCGGTCCCAAGATGCTTGTTTCCGGTCCAGGGAAGACATGGCTTGACAGTTCGGGCTGGACTGTTCCCATGAGGCACAGGGTCAGACTGATTAGCATATGGCCATGTCTGAACTGGGGTGGTGGAGTGAGCTAAAGAATGATGATGGATTAAACCCAGATCAGTTGACTGGGGGTGAGTGTTTGATTTGCTCAAACGCTCCGTCCATCATCCCCTTTGGTATCGGCAGCCACAAAACAGTGTAAAGAATGTTTAAAAACAAGAAAAGGGGGCAGGGTAGAAACACCCTGACCCCCTAGGCCTGCTCATGGGGTCCCACAAGGACCCCCAGGACCTAAAAAAGCATTTTGTTTTATAATTTCAACGGAATTCGTGCAGGGGTCGCGAATCCGGACGAAATTATTAAAAAAAAGAAGCGCAGTCTCCCGCACTTCCTTTATTTCAAGCCCCCGGGTGGGCCAAGTCCCGGGGGCAATTGTTAATTATGGTGTGGGGGCCCTCGGACGGGGGCCCCTACAGCCCCAGGGACCGCCTCCTCCCGGGGCTTTATCAATTATCTTACGAACACATGCGCTTGGTTTATGTGCTTGTGTGTGTCTGTGTATATTGTCATTGAAGCGTAAACACCAGCCCGGTTGTTTCTGTCTTAGAATACGGCTGATTGAGACGTGCCACAGGTGAGCAGACGTGGCTTTGCGATCTCTACCTCATGATCAGCAAATGGCAGCACCTTGTGTGAAGGTCAGCGAGCCCCCATGCGGGGTATAGTGCCTGAAAGCGATGGCACATTCCACACTCACGTCGATGTACCGTAGATACCGCGTGCTGAAGTACCGACAAACGAGGCCGGTTTACACCCCCTCACCAGACTCCCTGCCCTGCTGGGCATAGAGAGGTGAACACCCAAAGGTGAATGGCTGCTTTTCAAAGAGACCCCCACAACACGTGAGCCGCGGCCCCGCACCCAGCAGCCTCCGCGCCACCCGCCTGCCCGCCCGGCAGTAATATCCTTTTGAAGCCATTTACTGCCGAACAGCGCTACAGTAAATATGCATATTTGCTAATAAGGTTTGCAGAATTACTCCAGTCAAACATGGCAGCGTGTTTACTGTAGTATCTGGCTGGATACATTCTAGTGTTCCACTTCTCCTGTAACCCACACTGAACACCCACCCACCACAGGCGTCCACAATCAGGTGACCCTGACAATAAAAGGGGCCGAGCGCACGTGTTCTGGGCCAGTTACTGCACCAGTATACTATGTGTCTGTGTCCCTCATTCATCCGGATGTGGGCCTGAGGCCCAAATACCACAATGGCGACGAGTGGGTCTTATCCCACGTGTGCGGTGGCGACCGCTTACCAGGTCCTGGTGGGGGACGTATAGTTTGCCCTTGAGGACCGCCGGCGACCACAGCACTGAGAGGACGAAGGTGATCGGAAGCCCACCCTGCACCTGGTGTGTCTGCCAGCGAGCCACGACACACGACAAAAGAGAGCCCACGCGGCGAGTCTTGGAGCTGTGGTCATGTCCCTGTCCCCTGCTTACTGAGGCCGGACTCAAGAGCCAACCGAGCAGAGCCCATTCGCATCGGTTGCGATGCCACGCCGGGCATGAAGTGAGGACTGCAGCGTGACAGAGAGTGACTGCCAGCAGGGGTCCGCGGAAGCCCACCCCTCCGCAGCAGGAGAAGGTTGCCAGCCGGGGGAGGATGGGGAGTATGGTAGCTAACCACTCCCCCGCGAGGAAGAGAGCGCGTGGCCCCCAGCCGATCGGAGCGGCGCCAGCACCCCTCCGCAGCCCGTGAGAAGAGGGCCGGCAAGATTCAAACGTGAATGGCTGGCCGCCCTCCCGCATGGCTCGAGAAAAGAAGACGGGCCAGAATGGAGCATGTAGGCTCTGACAGCAGCACTGAGTCTTCCCCCCACCGCAGCGTGTGAACTAAGAGGCTGCTGCGGGCAGGGATAGCACGGAGGAGGCAGCCGCTCGAAGGTGGTAAAATCTGGAAGTGACTCACCGGGGGAAGTGGAGTCTTTCGGTGGTGCCTGACTACTGGCGTGTGCCCTGAGAAGCGGCCGTGGACATGATCACGCCGGGCCGGTGAGAGAGAATCTGGCAGGAGGCGTGGAGAGGAGCAGCCTCCGGCGTCTCTGCCTCCCAGCAGGAAACGAGACGGCACATGAGCGGCAGAAGCAGCCGCAAAAGAACTGTTGTTCCCTCTCCCTCCCTTCCGAGGCGATAGTGGTGAAGTGGTGAAGGGAAGAGATGTGGTGCGTGGATCACTGGAGGCCCACGCGGCCCGCAATGACGGCAGAGTGCTGCAGGGAATGATGTTGGGAGTTGGAAGTAGGGTCCCTCCCCACAAACAATAAACGCGCATCTAGACTGCAGGGGCAAGAGAAGAGACGAGTACTTACCCTGGCAGAGAGGAATGCACTAAAGGCACTAGGTAAAGACAGCGCAAAAGATGTCAGTGAAAGGACAGATAACCCCACAACGTGGTTGGGCTATCGCAAGAGTGCAGGTGCAAGAACATCGGAACACGGTGCCTGGACATCAGCATCACTGGGAATACACATCAACGTGCGAATCCTTAGATCACCCAGTGACGACAGAGGCGAGCAGGCCGGTCCATTGGTAACAACTACCTCTGGGATGGAACGGACACAGGACCGCAGAAATCCAAGGGGCAGAGGCCTCTGGGACACCGGTGGCAGCGGGTCCCAGCATGAGAGATGGACTGTTAAAGCTTGCTCTGGAAATCCTGGGAGAACAAAGGTAGCATGCAAAGGAACAAGTGTCAACAACACCCTTTTCAGGTGGAGCTTCGGACGTGGAGAGAGGACCCATAGCGATTCCTCCAACGCGGTTGGGGCGACAAGGCGGCAGTCCACCGGTCCAGAGGAAGCCTGGCAGCAAAGGGCCTCCGGGTTGTCCAGTGAGAGGGGACACCCACGAGAGAGGGGCATCCGTGAGAGGGACGTCCTGCAACTGCATATCCCGTTGGAGACAGTGAATCACCAGATGGAGAAAATACGCCAACCGGGACTGCGTGGTGGAAGACAACACAGGCATAATCCACCAGCACTACACCAGTACCTTCACTGTATGCGAAACAGGAAGAGAGAGACTGTAGAGCACACCTCCCCGCTGTGAGTCCAAGAAAAGACTACATCCACAGGGTGTCGTACTTTAATATTCGGGACCGCGTAGGGGACAGGGCCCTACCCCTGTCTATCTTGGTATTAGCAAACCGCAAATGGTAAATGCGGCATGTACGAGTGCTTTATATATCGTTCTAGCTATGAATGCACTGCGTACACGTTATTCTGCTTCACTACGCGGGTTCCATTTTGGTAGCAGTGGCCATCTTGTCATTGCCCTCACATAGGCTATAATGGAGTAAATACGGGCCTCACAGTACATGGGCTTCTCCTTTGACTTCTCTGTGACCTGGGCAGCTGGCTCTGCTGCCCCAGGTCAAACCGGTCTCACGAGCTCCCCTTCCTCCTTCCACCTGTGATTAGCATCAGGGCTTGACCCGTCATAAAACCCTTTCATTCTATACAATCCCCCGGCTAATCTCTTCCACACCTGCTTGTTCCTGCTTTATGACCTGTTTCCCAAAACAGGAGATGCTCATGTTTATTGGGGGGTCTGTTTACATCTGATGTGGGATCTGAACCTTACTGTGTAAATCATTGTGGGCTGGCCGAACTGGAATGTGGGATGGTCATCATGACTCTGCCTTTTCTTTGTAATGTACACTCATATATGGCTGTATCATAAAACCTAGGAATGTATGCTTGAGGCCAGAAAAGGCCTATTTAAAGTGAAGTCCGTTTCCATGATTTTCAGCAGTCTCCTGAGAACATACACGCTGTTGTACTTCTAGGATACCTGTCATTGGTCTGCAGCCAATAAACGAATCTTTGACTTCACCTAGAAGACTCTGTGTTTCTGTAGGTCCGGAACAGGGTGAAACCCAGAAGTCATAGGGTGTGTGCCCCTGCACCGCTGGGTCTAAAATACCCAGTACTTCAGTTTGGCGCCCAACTCGGGACGATTTCAGCGGTACCAGTCCAAGCCAGAGGTTCGTGAGGAGCTTCGTGTGGAAATTCCGGAGGAAGGCCGCCACTTCATCGACCCCTGCATGTCGACGTGGTCCGAAAGTCTTTTCTGCGAGGTTCACCGCGTCCCGACGGCTACGAAGGACTGCTGCCCTGATTAATCGACCTGTTTTGGACCCTTGACGAATTTGAGAGAGCGAAACAATCGAGAGAGTCTTCTGGTGACGCCATCGATCAGCAATATTCAGTTAAGTATAAGTGGAGCATCTCCCATTTGTTTTTGGTATCCTTCGGGATCGTTTGATTTGGTAATTTGGTACTTTGGAGTTTGCAAACGCCAAAACCAGAGGACTCGTGTATTCACGAGAATATCGTAATCGATAATCCTTTGACGTTTGGATCTAGACTAGTGAGCAAAGATGCCTGGTTCTGGACTATTTGGTAGATTATTCTGTTTGGGTTGTGGAAAAGATTTCCAGCTAGAGGAATCATGTCCGGTTCCTCCGGTTGGAACTCCAACTTATGAGCTCTATGTAAAACATGGCGTAGGCCCCATTGCATATAACGAAGTGTGGATCCACTACACCAGGAAAGATGGTGTTTTAAAATGGCCCCAAAATGGTAGTTTTGATACCGATATTTTAGATAATTTGGAAATTAAATTGTTTAAGAAGAAAGCCCGGCCGGCGATGTTTGACTCTTTCCGCTTATGGCGAAAGGAAGCCAAACAAAAGGAAATTAAGCTAGCGAAAAAGAATAAGAGAGAGAAAGGTATGACAATTTAAAGACAATGAAGAGGAGCAGATGAGTGAGCAATTGCATAGGCAGCGCAAGTTAGGGATTGACAAATGTTACCCAGCTTTACCACATTCTAAGCAGAATGGGTTAGAAGAAAAGGAGAAAGATCCCCTGATGTCACATTTGTTGAGTTCGCCACCCCCATATGCTCAAAATGCCACGGCGCCTCCCCAGCTTGTAAATATGCCACCTCCAGTGAATATATTGCAAGCCTTGCCGCAACCGCCAGTTGCTTTGCAGCGCAGCCCTCTCAAGGACCGCCAGTTGTGCTTCCAACTGCCCCCGCACTTTCTGCGACTTTGCCTAATACAGCAGCTGCCTCCCTTGACACTCTTCCTTCCACCACTCCAGTACCTGTCTCTACATCCTCTTTTCTTCCCTCTGTTTTTCCCCCTGTTCTCGCCTCAGCTTCTCCTTCAGCGCGACAGCGCTTAGCTAATGTGGTTACTACATTAATGTCTCCTCTCTTTGAATCATCTGGTGCGACTCCTGGTTTACAGCGTAAGCAATTGCGCAGCCAATTGCCTAACCCTGATGAGAAAAAGGTAATAGATAACATGGCGCGTAGATGGATTGTTTTTCCTTCACTGTATAATGTGGAATCAGTTGTCAACGTTTTCCATCAATGGGATGCCCCGAAACAGAGATATGTGTTCGAGAAAATGTGCGAAATTCTCTGTGAAGAATTGGAGGATAGTGGTAAAAATCCGAACCCGCAGGAATTGTGTAGAGTGAGGTTCGATTTTGGAACTGGTATAATTGTGGACCGCGAAGTAGATAAAGCAGTTGCGGTTGTATTGTCCTTCAGAAATGATGATTGTCAACAGTCATTGTTTGAACAAGATGTCCTTGTGGGGAAAAAGGTAAAAGCACGACAATACCCTATGAGAGAAGTTCCCCCGGTATGGAAGGAAGCGGTTGCAGCTGCCGGTGGTAACCCCGCTGTGGCAGCGCATTTCCAGCGTGTTTGGGTGCATGTTCCATGGAAGCGCTCTGAGGTGTTAGCGCTTAAGCAGTCCTTGCCTGATCCCCGTAAAAACCCAGCAGGTTATTATAAAGAGTTGTCGCAGACGGCAGGGTCATGCGTTATGAATCTGGCCGACATAGACATGTTGTTTGGTAATTTTGTTCCACAGCCTCTATGGGGGTCAATTCGTAATGAAGATCACAATGCAGAACTAGGGGATACATGGGCTAACATTGTTGCTGCTGATGCTAGACAAACTGGTGGTGCGAAACCAGAACCTTTAGTAGCTGAACTGCCTGGTAGAATCATCACGTATATGAAGACAATAATGCCTGCGATGCGCGTAAATTGGGACAAGTTATCTGCATGCAAGCAGAAGAAAGATGAGACAGTGTCAGACTTCTTTACTAGGTTTGAAGAAACGTTTATTGATCACAGTGGGCAGGATATGAGTACTGAGGGTGACCAACGGCTGTTTGTGGATACGTTTGTGCAGAATCTACTTCCTGACCTGTGTAAAAAGTTAAAAGATTCAGAATGTTCCTGGGCTGTTTCTTACTCAGCGCAAATACTGGCTACTGCACAGTATTATGAAAATAGAGATAAAGACGAGAAAGATAGAACAGAGAAGAAAACGAAGGAACTAAAGACAAAGGTTCTTTTACAGCAGGCCTATCCGCCACGTGGAGGTCAGAATAATTATAGACAACCCCAAGGTGTCTATCACCAACCCCAACAGTTTCAGAACAACCAGCAAATGAACGGGTATTATCAACCACGTGTCCCTGTAGGTCCCAACCAATGTTCATACTGCAAAGAGGAAGGTCATTTTAAATATAGTTGCCCTAAATTAATGCAGCGGAATGGTAATATGTATGGTGCAAGAGGTAGGGGTGGTCAGCAAGCTCCTAGAGGCAGAGGGCGTGGAAATGCTCCCCAGAATGCGCGTCCTCTGCCGCCTCAAAGTACCATCAATAGCTTTGATCAGCAAGCTAACGCGATTAGTAATACGGCCCAGTATTATAATAATGATTATTATGCAGAGGACGGTGATGCAGAAAGTAATGATTACTAGGACAGCCATAGACAGAGAGAGGGAGTTGTTTCAGTGCCAGTGGATCAGAGTGGACCGTATGTTGAGGTGACTACAGCAAATGTAACGGAGCCTTTTCTGCTAGACACTGGTGCTGCAAAGAGTTCAATCATGCATTCAAAACTCCCTGGCGCACCTTTGTCTGGCGATATAAATGTTTCGGTAGGTTTTTCTGGCGCCCCAGTTAGGAATCCGATTTCTAGTCCCATGTCACTTTCAGTTGGACCTTGCGAGCTGAAAGCACCCCTGATTCTGACAACAGGTTGTGGTGAGAATTTGCTGGGATTAGATTTGTTGAAAAGATTGCACGCTACACTGTATTGTTCTCCTTCAGGAGTACAACTTACATTAGGCAAGAAAGTGATTTCCCCAATGTACTTGTCTAAAAACACAATGCCGCCTGAATTGTCATCCCTTCCGGATGCCCTTTGGGCTACTGGTCCCAATGATGTGGGCCTCTTGGAGATACCGCCATATGTGGTGACTTTAAAGGCTAATGTCAGACTGCCACGTATTCCCCAATACAAGCTCTCTAACGAAGGCCAGAAAGCATTGTTAGACATTGTCAGCGACTTGATTAATAAGGGTGTGATTGAAGAGACAAGAGGCAACGTTTGCAATAGTCCGATTTTACCTGTCTTAAAACGAACGGATCCTTCACAGCCACCTGTTTACAGATTTGTGATTGATCTTAGAGAGGTTAATAAGATTGTTGTGCCACAGTTTCCGGTTGTCCCTGATATAACTGCCTTGTTAACGATGATTCCAGCCTCTGCTGCATGGTTTCCAGTGATTGATTTAAAGAATGCTTTCTTTAGTATCCCAATTGCAGAAGAGAGTAGAGACATTTTTGGTTTTAGTCTGGGAGGCCGAAGCTTCCGCTTCAAACGCGCTCCCCAGGGCTACTGTGAAAGTCCATCAATATATAGTCAAGCTTTAAAAGCGCAGCTTGATGCACTTGTTTTACCTAGTGGCGCTATCCTGATTCATTACGTGGACGATTTACTGATCGCTGCGGATACTGAAAAGATTTGTAAAGAAGCCACATTGTCACTGTTGCGCCATTTATCTGCTTTCCATCACAAAGTGTCTCTCTCTAAGCTGCAATATTGTCGACAAGAAGTGACCTACTTAGGTCATCTCTTATCGAAGGAGGGAAGGAAACTGACCCCAGAAAGAATTCAAGCCATTGCACAGTTGAGTGTGCCAAGAACACAGAGAGAAGTGCGTGCTTTCTTGGGCATCACTTCATACTGTAGGCATTGGATCCCTAGTTTTTCTTTGTTGGCAAAACCTTTGTTAGCCTTAACATGCAAAGACACACCGAATCCTATCCCATGGTCTGAAGAGTGCCAGAAAAGTTTTGTGGAATTGCGTAATGCATTATGTTCAGCACCTGTGTTGGGTACCCCCGACTACAGTAAGTCCTTTACATTGTATGTTCACGAGAAAGATGGATGTGCGTTATCAGTGTTAACACAGCCTTTTGGCGACAGACCGGGCCCATGCGCATATTTTTCATCAACCTTGGACCCTGTAGCGAGGGCATTGCCAAGCTGTCTGAGAGCGACAGCTGCTGCAGCGATGTCTATTCGACAATCTGCTGGTTTGGTAATGGACAACACATTGATTGTTATGGTTCCACACGCTGTAGACACATTATTAAATAGGACCAAGACACAACACTTGACTAGTGCGCGATTATCAGGTTATGAACTTACACTGTTAGCAAATCACATACACATAAAAAGATGCAATACGCTGAATCCAGCTACATTGTTGCCAATTCCAGCAGACTCAGATGAGATTGAGCAACATGACTGTCTGTTCAGAACAGAAGAAGAGACGAAAGGGAGAGTAGATCTAAAAGATACTCCCCTGACTGAGTGTGATGGCACTTTATGGGTAGATGGTTCATGTTTCAAGCTCCCTAATGGTGACACGACTGCTGCATATGCTATCACGACTTTGCACACGGTCGTGGAAACTGCACGAGTGCCACATAATTCGGCCCAAGCAGCGGAATTAATCGCCCTCACGAGAGCATGTGTGTTATCTGAAGGAATGAGAGTAAATATATACACAGATAGCCAGTACGCCTTTGGCGTGGCTCATAATTTTGGGCGACTGTGGAAAGAGCGTGGGTTCCTGACGTCGCATGGAGCTAAAATTCAGAATGGCAAGTTGGTGAATGATCTCCTTGAGTCACTGACCCTACCGTTGCAAGTTGCGATCATGAAATGCAGTGCGCACAGGAAAGTCACGGATGATGTTGGACGTGGAAATGCGTTTGCTGATGAGACCGCGAGAGAAACAGCACAGAATGTGAAGACTAGAATGTATGTTGCAGGCCCCGCAAGATGGGTTAATGATGTGGGAATGTGTGAGAACACAATAGAGAGTGTGAAGTCGCTTCAAGCTGAAGCCACGGAGGAAGAGTTAAGCAAGTGGAGAGAAAGTATGGGTAAGTTGGATGAGAATGGTTGTTGGATTGATCTGACAGAACATAGGCGATGGTTGTTGCCTGATGCATATGTGCTTCCAGTGGTTACTATGGCACATGGAATGGCACATATCAGTACGAAAGGTATATGCAAGTTGTTGGCTCCAGTATGGCAGAATGCTGGGATTCCCAAGTGTGCAGAGAATGTGGTCAAGAATTGCATAGTATGCTTGAAGTACAACCCTGGTAGGGGAACCCCAACTCCAGCTGGTCACTTTGCACCCCCATCATGTCCATTCGAAGTTTTGCAGCTGGACTTTATTCACATGGAAAGGTGCAACAACCTGAAATATGTACTGGTGGTTGTTTGTGCTTTCTCAAAATGGATAGAGGCTTATCCTCTGAAAGATAACACTGCCCTATCCACAGCCAAAGCCCTTGTGAAGGAATTTTTCCCTAGGTTTGGGATGCCAAGAATGGTGTGGTGTGATAATGGAAGTGAGTTTGTGGGTAAAGTGATGAAGAATGTATGTGAAGGGCTAGGGATAAAGCAGAAGTTCCACGCTGCAAATCACCCCCAATCAGCTGGATTAGTAGAACGCTACAATGGAGCCTTAAAGCTCAAGCTGGCCAAAATCCAGGCGAGCACCGGTCTTAAATGGCCTGACGCTCTGCCTTTAGCACTCCTGTCCACCAGAATGACCATACACTCACGAGTGGGACTTAGTCCCTATGAGGTCGTCTTTGGCCGCCCGGCTAATGTATGGGGCGTGCCAAGACCGGCGAAGTTTAGTGAGATAGAACATCCAGTACTGCTCGATTACCTGTATGATTTGACTGTTAAACTGCGTGTTTTGCACCAACAGGTACATGATACTCTTCCCCAAGCTTCTGAACCTCCTGGACACCCTATCAACCCTGGTACGTGGGTGCTAGTCCGAAATTTCCAGCGCAAGAGCAACGACGAGCCTCGCTGGATCGGCCCTCATCTCGTTCTTCTTTCGACAAGATCAGCAGTGCGAGTGAAAGGAAAGAAACACTGGATCCATGGTACCCACTGTAAAGTAGTCCCTTTGCCTCTGCCATATGACCAGTGGGTCAAGGAGGGTATCGCCGACTCTGAGACAGACACTGTACCTCGTTTTGTACCATTCAGTGACGCACGCCTAAGAGACACAGTTTCAGACCAAGAGAGTGACAATATTCTGCAGGAAGCTGTGCCACCATCAAATCGACTGGACACCACTGAGCCTGAACTTTTGTTTCAAGACCAAACAGCACCTGGCCGTCTCCGCTATAATTTGAGACCTAGGCCCATGGACAAATAAAGATTTCCTTACTATTTCCTTTTTGACATTTTTTGCTCTCCCATCTGAAGGACTTTCTTGATTTTTTGTTTTTCGAACCACCATCCGGGTTCTGCCGCAGGGTCGCGGTGCCAAGACTTTGGGGTACAGGCCGAAGATGCTAGGTCAACGGTTCTGGTTGGTCTAGGGCGTTTCCCTGGACTGACAGGCGTACTCCTTAGCAGAAGAAACTCATCCACCGCGAGCGGCCCGAGTAGAGGATGGAGTTTTTTAAGATGGAGAGACTGATTGAGGAAATGAACTTTAACGCAAGGATGTGTAGAATTGTAAAAAGTAAATGTTTTGTCTTTTTGTGCCTTTTTACACTGTGTAGTATCATGATGTTTATTGTAGGATTTGTGTTCTTCTCCGCTCAAAAGCCCATTGAACCCACTGAACAGCCTATACCTCTTTCTACTGCCTCCTCTCACTCTTTTCACCCTTTGCCTGAGCACGAACAGACCAGACGATCAGAGTTCGTAAATAACTCGTTTATCCAGCTCTTGCACCAGCACCAACTGGTAATGAATACGACCAATTGCTGGGTGTGTGGGTTAATGCCACATACCATTAACAAGGGTATTCCCTACCTGGTGCTGCCGTATAGTTACAATGGATCGTCATGGGCATTCCAAACCATGTTTCTCTATGCTCTAGATACGTACTCCCCTCGCCAACCGCGTTCCATCAGACCTAGCACCAATAATAAGGCTTTGATGAAAGGAGTTGCCGATATGAGTAGGGATATCGATGCATACTCATCCATTCCCAAAGAAGAGTTGAGACCTTATGTAGGATGGAACGCGACGGGGTATAGTATTAGTCTGGGTGAAAGACAGCGAAAAATCTCATCTCCAATCTGGGTCGTACCCCACATGGGTCGGTTCTGCTTACAGGGTAATGGTCAGAATCCTAGAGCTCAACTGGGAAGAAGTGACTGTACTGAAACGTACACCTTCCCGTCACAGTTTTCCCCTGCGTTTTTGGCTGCCAAGGGCACATATTTCATCTGTAATGACCGAGCATATACATGGCTGCCCCCTGATTTCTCGGGCACATGTTATATTGAGAACTTGCTACCGCCGACATTTACTGCTGCCTCTGACTATCACAAGACCAGAGTTGTGAGAGGTGTGATTAGTAAGGAGGATACTGCGGGTCAGGAAGCGGGAGACTTCTTCTTGGGTTTCCTGCCGTTTTGGGGACCTATGGTCAATAGTAGGAACCTGAGACAACTGACACGTGTGGTTGAATCCACCGTCAATGTAACGGCTGGTGCCCTTAGTAATCTGACCGCTGAGCTCCAAGCGGATCGCCTTATGACTTTGCAGAACCGCATGGTTCTAGACGTTATTCTTGCAGACCGCGGTGGGGTATGCAAGGTCATCCAATCCAGTTGCTGCATTTTCATACCAGATAATGCTCCAACAGTGTATCAAGCCATCTCCAAACTCCATAAAATATCTGAATCCATACACGTGGATAAGGGAGATTGGTCACTGGTGGGGTGGTTCTGGGAATTGATATCTGCCTGGGGTTGGAAAGTTCTGATGGTCATTGGAATGATCTTAGCCATTCTTTTCCTGTTCTGTCTGTGCATACAGTGTGCTCCTGCGATATGTGGCCTCTGTGCTACCTTATGTGTAAGGAAATCTGTATCGAGGGACGAGCTAAGTAATAGGATGATGCTACAGCAACATCTCCATGACTTTGTGAACATTGACCTGGACTCGGATTAAGATGAGTATAGTGATTGCCTATGTAAGGGCAAAAGGAGGGTCTGTCGTACTTTAATATTCGGGACCGCGTAGGGGACAGGGCCCTACCCCTGTCTATCTTGGTATTAGCAAACCGCAAATGGTAAATGCGGCATGTACGAGTGCTTTATATATCGTTCTAGCTATGAATGCACTGCGTACACGTTATTCTGCTTCACTACGCGGGTTCCATTTTGGTAGCAGTGGCCATCTTGTCATTGCCCTCACATAGGCTATAATGGAGTAAATACGGGCCTCACAGTACATGGGCTTCTCCTTTGACTTCTCTGTGACCTGGGCAGCTGGCTCTGCTGCCCCAGGTCAAACCGGTCTCACGAGCTCCCCTTCCTCCTTCCACCTGAGATTAGCATCAGGGCTTGACCCGTCATAAAACCCTTTCATTCTATACAATCCCCCGGCTAATCTCTTCCACACCTGCTTGTTCCTGCTTTATGACCTGTTTCCCAAAACAGGAGATGCTCATGTTTATTGGGGGGTCTGTTTACATCTGATGTGGGATCTGAACCTTACTGTGTAAATCATTGTGGGCTGGCCGAACTGGAATGTGGGATGGTCATCATGACTCTGCCTTTTCTTTGTAATGTACACTCATATATGGCCGTATCATAAAACCTAGGAATGTATGCTTGAGGCCAGAAAAGGCCTATTTAAAGTGAAGTCCGTTTCCATGATTTTCAGCAGTCTCCTGAGAACATACACGCTGTTGTACTTCTAGGATACCTGTC
The DNA here is from genome assembly GCF_964204655.1 of Triturus cristatus. Taxonomy (NCBI): domain Eukaryota; kingdom Metazoa; phylum Chordata; class Amphibia; order Caudata; family Salamandridae; genus Triturus; species Triturus cristatus. The sequence goes on along the minus strand of NC_140579.1, from coordinate 1,068,506,764 downwards.
ATTGGTCTGCAGCCAATAAACGAATCTTTGACTTCACCTAGAAGACTCTGTGTTTCTGTAGGTCCGGAACAGGGTGAAACCCAGAAGTCATAGGGTGTGTGCCCCTGCACCGCTGGGTCTAAAATACCCAGTACTTCAAGGGCACCGGACATCGTGCCAAGGAGAACTAGTGGTCCCGGCTGCAATGATACCCGCGTCGGCGGTTGACCAGCAGCGAAAGAGACTATGTGGAAGTCGTTATCATTGTGTTATGTTTTGTTGTATTCTCTCCCACAGGTTCGGACTTCATTGTTTTGACCTTCATTAGAGTTTGGGAGGAATGTAGTATCCGGCTGGATACATTCTAGTGTTCCACTTCTCCTGTAACCCACACTGAACACCCATCCACCACAGGCGTCACCAGTCAGGTGACCCTGACAATAAAAGGGGCCGAGCGCACGTGCTCTGTGTGTGTGTCCCTCATTCATCCGAATGTGGGCCTGAGGCCTAAATACCACATTTACATCACCGCAACGTACAAAACGGTAGTGAAGATGCTGGTAGAACAAAATTTTGTATACCCCCCATTCTGCATGTTTATATTAATCTGAATAATTAACTAATAGTAATCTTATTAATGGGTTTGCAGTGAAATACTTATCAATCATACTAACAAAAGAATTACACGTGGGACTTGCATTTTGCATGGCTATATTAATTGTAAACTAACTTGTGTACGCATACTAATAGTAGAAAATTAGAATATTGCATGATATATGTGGCTTTGGTGATGTATTTATAATTTGTGCTTTATTAAGTGAGTATAAACCGCTTTGAGTGTTGCTTTCTGCTAGATAATTACACACACATATGGGTATTAGCGATGGGATAACATTTTATTAGCCATTTCTATGTTTTAATTACGTTTTTGTGTTTCTTTTGCTCAAGTTGCCCATTTCGGCCTAGACAAGATGGCTGAACGAGACGTTGAACGTGACTGCCCCTGACAACAATAGGTTCTGGGTGAAGTGCGCAGGCATCACCGCCAGCAGCAGTGGCCTGGACCTGACCCCGGGAGAACATGTACCCTTCAAGGTCTTTCCGGGAACTTCGCCGGCAGCAAAGACAATGGACAATATAAAAACCGGAACCAGCAAGTGCGATGAGTTAATTACACTGACACCATGAGAACTTTACCCCGCGACCCCAAGTCGACCAATCAGGACTTTCTAAAACCCCGATCTTGATACTTTTTGACATTATTTTCATTATAAAAGTAGGTAGGGAATTGAACTAAAAAACTTGTTCTTCTTTGACGAACTCGATTTCCTGACGTTATACTGACGGAGAGGGCGGTGACACTGCTGGACAGCTGTTATCCTGAATCTTTGAGAGACTGATTTGCGGCCTAACTTTGCTGAATAAAGATTTTTCCCCGACCTGACTGACTTAGAGGACGACTTTTAGCCAGATTATGTAAATATGATGTTCTGCAATGCTGATGATGGTTTCTAACGATTTTGCAATATTTCTTAGATAAAGAATATTTGATTAATTGACAAATGCGTTGCGTTGATTATTTGAAGAAGAGAATTTGATTTAGTATGTAAAGAGTAGGTAAAGGATTGTGACACTAAACCTATAAAAACAACTAAATGATTCATTGCCTTATGAGGGGAATATTTTAGGATTGGAGTCAACGTATTTAGAGTAAGGTAAAGGTATTCCTTTCATGTCAGCGTTTGGAAGCTTGTTCCTCTAGGGAAGCAGATCAATGGAGTGTGAGTATTGGTATTATGGGCCCCACCAATGAATGTATTTGAGTGAATTTGCTGTTGAGGTATTTGGTCTGTGACGAAGGGGGAATTTGATGTTCCACGCTGCAACAAAGACAGTAAACTTTATTGGCAGCTTCTGTGAGCCCAAACCTGCAGGAGATTGCAGGGGAGGAAGTATCCCTATAATCCGAGGGCTTTGTAAATCCTGTTTGTGAAACAGCGGCTCTTCTCTAGGAGACAGACCTGTGTGATCGCGTGCATCCCTCTGTGGTGTCGGCACTGACCTGGTTAACACCCACACGCAGATTATGACATCAGCGCATCCCACGCGACCCAGCACCTTGACCACAAAAGAAACTTCTACTAAAACCACCCCAGCCAGTACTTAAACAATTAAAGAGGTGACTAGTTGTTTAGGCGCCCGTTTTATGCTTTCTCTTCCCCTGGAAAGCCCGGCATTAACTGCGAAGATGATGTGTATTTCAGCATTTGTTTTTATTGCTGAGACTGAGTTTGCTACAGAAGGGCAAGAATCAGTATTTGATCAGACGTACAAAACCGATAACCGCCTTTAAATTCATCTAACATCAAACTGCTTGAAATACCTGTTTGCAACAGATTAAAAGCTGTTGGGCGGTGCAATTATTTCCACAATAAATATGTTAAATTAGTTCCATGCGTAGTTTCTTCGAATTAAAGATCTCTTGCTTCAGATGGAACCGGAGACAAAGGCTTTGAAGATGGTGGATGGTGCAGTGATGTTGTCAGGGTACTATATGACATAAAGTTGTTGTAGTTACTTTATTCGATATATTACAAAAATATCATAAAAGTTTGGTACAATAAATATAAAAACAGTTTTAAAAACCCACTACAACTATATGCTTTGAACCTTATACAATTAAAAGCAGTAAAAAATGGCAATAAATATGCATATACAGTGTAAACAAAGACCCCCATTTGTCAGTACCTTTGGCAATGGTATTCTTTATGGGCAACAGGGATAAGTTTATATCTTAAAATTGTTGCACCTTAAGGAGCTTGCGTCTAATCCTCCAGGCCCAGCCCAGGTATTTAGCAGTCCCACAGATGACACTAGGGACTGATGTGTCATAGATCAAGATACGCAATGCCACCCTGGCAGACCTGGTCCCCATATTTTTACAAACCGGTGTCAACCATCTCGCTCTTGGTTGCCGGTATGCTTTGCATGCAAACAGAAAGTGACCAGTAGACTCCAAGGGCGAGGCACAACCGGGACAGCCTTTCGGACTTACGGGTGCCGTGCTCCATCTAGATTGAAACTCGAAGAGTGGGAGTGTACCATATCTCATCTTGAGATAAAGGGACCTATCTTCAGGAGATTCAATAATGTCAAGAAAGGGTTCCATGCTAGGTGCAGGTTTCACATCCAGGAAATTCAAAGTTAGCTCACCTCCCTGATTTCTTAGGGTATTAGTCATAACCCATTCCCAGTAAGCCTTCTTTATCACAGATTTGGGTAGGGGGAGCTGGGTTACCCAGGCCTCTTCCAGACCTATCTTCTGGAGCTCCTTTTTCAAATTTGATACCCAAGGGATCTTACGCTCAGCTCCAAGTTTTATTAGCTCGTCGAGGGCAGATGCATAGTGGAGGAGTTCAGGGGTTCTCCGGAGCCTTGCCCAGTATAGTAATGGGCGCAGCCTGGCTACATTGCTAATGTTTTGTCTGCCAAGATCATAACGGAGAGGAACTAGAGGGGTAGACAGAGGGAGCGACAGTAAGTCTCTGAAGAACTTATTCTCAGATCTAAGCAGCTCTGTTAGGTTTTCGAACCCCCACAGTTCCGCCCCGTATAGGGCAGCTGGCATTGCCTTCCCCTCATAGACCTTAACTGCCGCAGCAATGGGCCTGGTGTAAGAGAGTCTCTGGTGTTTCGCTATTGCCCCTGAGGCTCTCTTATGGGCAAGAAGCATTTTCGATAGATGGGGAGCCCATTTTAGCTTATTGTTTACCCTGACTCCAAGGTAATCAAAAGCCTCAACTAGCTCAAGAATAGTGTCGTTAAGCTTAATATTATTCCTAAAATTTCTAGAGGGTGATAGTGCCATTAGCTTGGTTTTAGAAGTGTTTATTTTCAAGCCCTTGGTGTCACAAAAATGGGAGAAGCGGGAGAGCAATCTTTGTAGGCCCATAGGGCTTTTAGATATAAAGTATTCCTAACGTAGTAGAAAGCCTATTGGAATGCGCCGGATTTTTATGACAATGTGAGGAAACTCAGAATTTCCCTCCCGCCTCTTTTGCCACACACCTGCTCGTGACCTGGAACAGCCTTACAATGTTTAGTGGAGGGTCGTTAAACCCCTAAAGCCACAATCCTTCTCAAAATCAATTCATATGGGGATGGGGTGGAGGGGGGCCAGCCTACCTAAAGGTTGGCTCCAAAACTTAAATACACTTAGATTGAATGTTATGCTAATGTATGTGTGCATAATATGTGTGTATTATGCTACATACATTTGTCTTCTTTTATAGTGCCTCTTACCACATATCGGCCGTTTCTAAGCGTTGTGTAATTTAATACAGACATTTAGGATGCAACATAATTAACCATGCTGTGGTCTCACAATTCCATCGAAGTGTATAGTGACTTTAAAGTAAATGCATAAACCAAGGGGTGGAAGGCAAGTGGTGTGAAATGCCAACATTAACCCGAGATAGTTTTATTGCACCTAAATAGCAGTACTTCATGTGAGCCAGTGGCTGCAGGGGGGCCCATCAGCGCTCATTTTTGGGGAATGGCACTTATTGGAAATCATCAGACTTTGACAGAATAAGAAAGTGGCAGGCAGAGAAGGAGGCGGGGGGGGGCAGGTGATGGTAAAACAGAACAAAGGAGAAAGCAGAGCTTACGATCATCTGCAAGAGAGAAATATATGGTCAAAAAGTGTAGGATGTGTAAGGAAGTCAGCAGTCTAGTGGTTGGGGGGCGGAGTGAGTAGAGTGAGGGGAAGAGGAGGAGTCAGGATGGGAAGAGGCAGTTAGGGTAGGGACAAGGCAGAGATAGGAGGTTAAGAAATAAAGCTCCTAATAAACTACCAGAAGTGTCTGTGGTTCTTTGTAGCGCGATGCTACAACTGGCGACGAGGGTGGGATGAACAAGCCCACACTATTCAAAGAGCCCCAGAGATTGGTGAAGAGCCGGGAGCAGCCACAGGAACAAGTGTGGAACTGCCCGAAGTGACTGATCACCTCGCAGCTCGAGTCACGCTGGAAGCGTGTAATTCAGATGCCCCAGTGAGTACAGAAGTCGGGAGCCCACCCCGACCCTGCCTTGTGCCCCAGAGTGTGGAAAGGAGTGCCTCAACGGTGGAGACGCTGTCTCCGAAAGCCTGCCAGCAAGCGCTGTGGAGCGCGGTGAAATGCGAGCTGATAGCCCGTCGGTGCTGGTTAATCTCACGCCCGATGCGTGAGCTTTGGCATGCTCGGCGCTGAGGAAAAGCGGGAAGCTGCAGAATAAGGCGGGAGCCCACCCCGACCTCACCTGATAGCTGTCGCCGTCGTAACTGAGCAGAGCCTGACGAGTGCCACCTTTGAAGATGCCCGCCGGTGAGTCCAGCATGGAAAGGACTGAATAAGCCAGGAGAGAGAGCCTCGTGTGTGTGCCGTGACGGCGGCCATCTTGGAATCAGGCAGTTTTCGAGACGGTCCCCTTGAGTTTTGCAGAGCGGCCATTTTGAAGTCAGGCACCCAGCAAATAAGCAAGCCTTGTCAAGTGCAAATAAACAAGCATTGGTGAAGGGACATAAAACAAGCATTGTCAAATACAAGCAAACAAGCATTGGTATGTGCAAATAAACAAGCATTGGTAATAAGAAATAAACAAGCATTAGCAAGTACAAGAAAATGAGCATTGGTATGTGCAAACAAACAAGCATTGGTAATAAGAAATAAACAAGCATTAGCAAGTGCAAGCAAACAAGCATTGGTATGTGCAAACAAACACGCATTGGCAAGAGGAACTAAACAAACAGTGGCGAGTGCAAATAAACAAGCATCGTCACGTGTGAATAAACAAGCATTGACAACAAGGAGTAAACAAGCATTGTCGAACAAGGATAAATAAGCATTGCCAAGTGCAAATAAACCAGCAGTGGTGAGAAGAGATAAGGACACGGACACCAACAAAGGTGATAATCAACCAGTGACATCATGGCGACCCCTACGGTCTCACCGTCGAGGAAGCCCCTTGTTGTGGGAGGATCACATCTGCGAGCCCCGGAACCACTGACCGTGACCACGGGAGGGAGTATGGGCCCCAAGTGGCAAGAATGGGTGGAAGACTTCGAAGACTATATTGAGGGTTCCAAAGTAACGGAGGACAAAGAGAAGTTGATCGCCCTCCGAAATCTGGCAGGCCGGGAAATAAGCAAAATCATCAAGGATCTCCCGCCTGCTGAAACGGGAACCTATGACAAAGTGCGGGAAGCCCTAAATAAAAAGTTTCTTCATAAACGAAACGTGGATTATGAGCGCCATGCGTTCCACCAAGCACGACAAGGGAAGGAGGAAGCAATGAGTGCATTCATCACTCGGTTACGATGGCTGTCGCGATACTGCGAGTTTGAGACTTTCTCGCCTGATGCTGCCATCAAATCGCAAATCATAACCGGTTGCCATTCAGAAACACTCAGGAGACGGCTACTGAGGAAACCCCACGAATTAGAAGAGATTGAAGAAATGACCCGCATATATGACCAAGCGGAGGAACACGCTGCCACCATTGAAACAGGCCACAACGTCAGGCATGAGCAAGTGCACCGTGTTCAAGACCGACCTCGTAGCAGAAGGACGTATTCGCGGGAGAATAAATGGAGACAGAGACCGTCATCTCACCAGCGACGCCCGGAGTACAGGAGAAGAGAAACAGGGCGAAGGGACCAAAAGCCGGAAAGGACTGGCCAATGTTATCGGTGTGGTTATGACTATCCACATACAGACACCTGTCCGGCTATGGGTCAGCGATGCAGGAAATGTGGGCGATCCAATCACTTCGAAGCCATGTGTGGGGACTACCACAAAGAAAGGCAAGATGGGACCACGAGGTCGTCCCGCTCTGATACAAGAAAACATCACATCAGAGCTGTTCAAGGAGAGCCCAGGTGGTCCCCAGGTTCATCACATTCCAGCCGGAAATCACACAGGTCACGTTGGGGACGCAGATCCCCATCTCGGGACTCGAGATCATCTTCCTCCAAAGACTCGATCTACACTGTGGAACACTTGAACCTGATTGCGGACCCTGATCAACTAAATAAGTATCCACGTCTAGACATTAGAGTGGGGAATCAAGACACCAAATTTATATGGGATAGCGGAGCCTCGCTGAACTATATCTCAGTTACGGAACACGAGAAAATGATCCCGAAACCCCCACTAACTTTTGCACCAGTCCGTGTCTTTACGTGGATGTCCAAAAAAACGCTCCCCTGTCTGGGTAAATTCCACACAACTCTCACCCATGACGACACCACTGTACCGGCGGTCATACATGTCATCAAGGGGCCTGACGCCGACTGCCTACTTAGCCTCCCCACTGCGGAGCGTCTTCATCTGGTGGAAGTCTTATTCACAGTAAACGACAATAAGAACTGTGTCAGCAAGATTCCCAACTTACTTCCCAAACCGGGGAAGGCGGAGAACCCGGCTGACTACATGCCCTGCTACCCTCTACCGTCGTCAAAATCCAGACCATTGATTGCTGAGGAGTATCGCTGTCAGTTGACCAGCAAAAGCAATCCACCGGCACCATTACAAATGACCACCCTACCCAGGACGACCACCCTACCCATTGGAGTGTGGCAAGAAGTTGCCATGGACTTCTACGGACCGCTGCAGTCTGGAAAGTATGTGGTTGCCATAATCGACGAATATTCACGATTTCCCATCGCTCAAATAATAGCGTCCACAAGCGCCTCCTGCACTCTCAAAGTGCTATATGAGACATTCGCAACATGGGGTGTCCCCAAGGAAGTCACAACAGACAATGGGTCCCCATTCAGTGGACATGAATTCAGTGCTTTTGCGAAATACATGGACTTTGAGCACAGAAAAGTCACACCGCTCTGGCCACAAGCAAATGGCACCATTGAAAGGTTCATGGCTGTGATTAAAAAGGCATTTCAGCAAGCCACTGCTGAGAAGAGAGAACTGCAGGCAGCTCTGAATGAGGTTCTAAGAGTCTACAGGACAACTCCCCACTGAACCACCGGACAATGCCCTGCGACCCTCATGCTAGGGCGGCCAGTGAGAAATTGTAGCCCGACAGAGGAAGGTGCCCTGCAAGCGGTATCACCAAAGAACATGCACCAGAAAATAGCTGTGACTGACAGGCATAACAAGGACAGACTGAAATCGCATGCCGATGTCAAAAGGAGGGCGAGGTCTCCATCCTTGCACGAAGGGGATCATGTTGTCGTTAGACAGGAGCTGCAGAGGTCAGCAGAGTGAGTCTGTGCTGAGCGTGTTCACCGGGAACATGTCGTTGCGGCCGCGTCGCGATATCCAGCCACCAAAGAGACTCGTTGTAGAAATAGACTGAAGCATTGTTTGTTCGTTTGTTTTATCAAGAAAAGGGGAGATGTAAGGAAGTCAGCAGTCTAGTGGTTGGGGGGCGGAGTGAGTAGAGTGAGGGGAAGAGGAGGAGTCAGGATGGGAAGAGGCAGTTAGGGTAGGGACAAGGCAGAGATAGGAGGTTAAGAAAGCTCCTAATAAACTACCAGAAGCGTCTGTGGTTCTTTGTAGCGCGATGCTACAGGATGGTGCAGGAAGGAGGCATGAGGTGGAATCAAGAAAAGACAGCCTGGGTATTCTCAGCTCCAAACATTCTGTAGGCGGGCTGCCAGCTTCGGAGGGAAACTCTGGACAAGTCACTCATCATATTACAAACCGAGCGCTGCGTAATGCAAGACGACCACTACTTGTTTATTATGATCTAGTTTGCTTTAGTGTGGCCCGAACAATATATATGGAAAACTCTACTTTTATTAAAATTACTATATTGAAGATGACGAAATAATATTTGCTTGTACAGTCAGTCTATTACAACAGAATAGGGACATTTCTTATGTTAGTAGGTGGGAATTTGGTAAACTCCCTAATGTTGGTTTCAACGCATAGTTTGTATGCAAAAGTGAAGGTGTTGGCAGCTACTGTTTGCAGTGCTTATCTTGCAATGTACCACTGATTTATCTGATTTATTTACCTATTACTGGTATATTATTGATTGAAGAAAGTGGGTTGATTGAGCTGGGGAGATGTATTGATGGCATGGTCAATCCTACTTATTGACATCCTTATGAACATCTCGACAGATGAGAACTGCAGGCAAAGCAACTACACTGATAGTCTAGACTTCCCATTGTTTAATTCTGTCATCCATTGGAATGATGTAACTCCCAAAAATTATAGGAAACATTCTCACGAATTCGGGCATTTCAAACTGTGCTGTAATTTCGCCAGCATACATAGGCAAAGGCACACACATTCGATACAAACAGCCGCAGGAGCAGCTCCTCTCTGAGTCGACTTTGGCTCGAAACATACAACAATTTGCAAGACTCAAGAGCCCTGTTCAGAGTTCCAACTTTCTGAACTCGGTAAATTGTGTAGTTTAATGAGGGTAATATCACCACTTGTTGTTTACAGCGCCTTTAAACAGCAGAAGTTTGGTATGGAGCGCTATATAGTAAAAGTTATCTTTATCTGACTGTGGATCTATCTGACCCAAGGGGGGTTTGGGGGGCAGCCGAGCACCGAGAGGTCTGCCCCCCCCCCCCCCGGCAGATTGGGAGGGGGAGGAGCTGGCCGGGTAACAGCCATTTTAAGATACTTTGGCCTACATTGGGATTAGCCCAAATGTAGCCCAATTTCAAAGCATAGCCCAAAAGAATATAGTGGTTTTCCACGCTTTCCCAGCCACCATTTTAGGTTTGGTGACCTGGTGGCTGGGAGCGCTGCGCAGTTTAGGTTTTTGTCAGGGCCTAGTGGCAGTTATTTCGACGTGCATAGCTTTAATAGCTTTTGGCGCGGAGTTGTCGATTATAATAATGGCCAGGGAAGATTACCGCATGTTGGAGGCGGTCCGTTTACTTAGTGAGGCCGGCCGGCTGGATCTGCTTATGCCGGAGGCCTCGAGTGGAGCGCGCCCGGTAAGGCGCATGTCAGCGGGGGTGGCAGCCGCCGTCGCGGCTTGTTCGCCCCCCCAGAAGGCAGTGAAAAGCAAGGTGAGTCTTGGGGGCCGAGCGGATGGTGTGAGTGCTGTCCCGATGGATGTGTCTTTACTGCGTGGGGGAAAGGGGGTCTGGTGCATCTGATGGAGCGGGTAAAATATTTTCTTTTTATATACCCAATCCATTTATATATGTTTATATTAAAACGATTAATGAATAATTTTAATAACTAAAAGTTGATGTATAAGGACTAAACCAACCTTATTAACTGAAAGAATACACGTGGGAATGCATATGCATGGCTAAAATAATAGGTGAACTAAGTTTGTATGCATATTAAAACGATAAATGTTGCTTGAGTAATGTTATTGTGATTTGCGCTTAAATAAACCAGCATTAACTGCTTTGAATGTTGCATATGGCTAGATAAATGCATACACATAAGGGTATTAGCAAGGGAATAACACTGTTTTAATCATTTCTATATATTAATTACGATTTTGTGTTTCTTTGCTTAAAGTTGACTATTCTGGCCTACCAAAAGATGGCCGCCGACTGAAACCTAACTAAAGTACATTACTTCATCATTTGAACAATGGAGAAAGGCGTCTGCACTGACTTCATTCGTGTCCCTTGTGTGACCTGTCAGACCATGCCCATGAAGACTACCCTGGGCGAGGTGCCAATGCCCCTGAACGTGAAGCAAATGTTGCAAGTGAAAATATGAACTATCGAACCCAACCTGTTTCAACGAACTGATACATTTAGGACCACGGATATTCTTTCCCATACATTTGCCATGAGACTTTTCCTGCATGGGAGATGTATTTGAATTCAGCCAATCGGATTCTTGGGAAATGAGAAAATGTAACTTTTATATGTAAATTTTAGTATAAATATTAGTAGACTAGAGAGGGAAAATACCCACTTCATCGCCACTTTATGCAGAAGCTACTGACGGAGAATCGATGATCAGAGATCCAATATGCGGACGGAGAGGACGGTGACTCTATATGATAAAAACTCTGACAAACTTATTGAGGACCAGTTCTGACTTAGAGAACGACATTTAGCAAGAATAGGCAAATATGACAAAAGATAATATTGCATTATTAAGATTTAACCTGCATTTGAATTAGATAAAAGAAAATCATTATTTGAATTACTGTGTTGGGTGATTATTTCATTGAAATGTTTATTGATTAGGTTGAGAGTTAAGATGTCATTAAACTAAATAACAACTAATTGATTTGATCGACCTATTGATGGAGGAAGTGTTAGGGTGATCCAAGGGAAGTGGTTTTCCTCTATCAGAGAGAGCAGTTGTGGTTAGGAACTGATGTCCCTTTGTAGGCACGGATAGTTTGAGAGAATGAATGTTGGTGTTATGGGCCCCACCAGCGTGTGATGTGTGTATGTGCGTATGACTGAGAAATCATTCTGTCCGTGGAAGCAAGGGGTAATTGAGTAACCCGAACTGCACCACATCCATGGGGAAAGGCGGTGGGGCCCGACGGGGGAGTGTGTCCCGCGTCTCCCTGCCGAGGTCTCTAGTTGTTGGGGGCATTTTTTAAGTATTTGAGGAGGGTGGTGAGCAGCAGTGGGGCCGCGCGGAGGCTGAGAGCGCGGCCCCGGCGTGCGTGTCTGGGCCTCGCGTGACAGGGGGGGGTCCGGGACATCTGTAGTGTCGGGCGGAGGGGCCCGGCAGGAGAGCGCATCGTGCGTCTCCCTGCCGAGGTCACAGGATGAAAGGGGCCGCTCCTATGTGAGCAGAGCGGCCCCACGAAGGGAGGGCAGGGTGGACCAGCTGCAGAGGGTCCCATCTGCCCGCGGGGGCTGGGGCCCCACGCTGAAGGACGAGCAAGTTGAAGTGGGAATATCTGGGCTGTTGGGGGTGACGGCGCATATGCCCCTGGCGCCTGTGCAGGACACGGAGCGGCTGGGGGTGGTGAACAAGGGCAAAAAGGCCCTGAAAGGCTGTATTAGGGTGGCTGGGGGGTCTTTACAGGCTGGGCAGGAGATGATGTCTGGGGGCTTAGGCAGGGAGGCAGAGGACAGGGTAGGTGGCTGGGGGGGCGCAGGAGGTTGTTTGGGGGCAGGTCAGGTGGGTGAGGAAGCAGGGGGAGTGGTGTTTGGGTTGTAGGGGAGGGGGGTTTCCCCCTTGTTGTTGGAGTTGGAGGGGAGTGAAAAGGACTGGGAAGGCCTGGGCATTTTCATCTCATGGGCGGAAGAGGTTGGGGCGTGCATGGGGAGGGCTGGTTGGAGGGGCGCCACCAGAGGGCTGGGTCAGATGGTGAGGGGAGAGAAAGTGGGGTTTCTGTCAGGGGGTGCCAGCGGGGGGTGGGGGGGGAGTTGGGGGGGTGCCGTCTGTGCGAGGAGACCAGGCCGAGTTGGGCCGGAATGCAGGGGGCAGTGGGTTTGGAGTGGAGCGATGGGGAGGGGGATTTGGGAGAACGTGAGGAGGTGGTGGATCTTAGCATGGTGGGGTGGGCGTGGGTGGTTAGCACTTTAAGGACAGGTAGCAAGCGTAGTTGGGATGGGAGGGAGAAGAGAGGTAGGCCCGGCACACCAGACCATGCTTTTCTTTTTCAGGCAGCGGAGCAACGCTGGGCGCCAGACTTGGTAGGGCTGGGAGCGGCCCGTTGGCGCCAAGGAGAAGGGAGGGTGGAGCCTCGCGCGGCGTACCCAGTACGGGCAGGGGATCCCGTCGCAGCTGGCATAAGTAGGCCCAAGGCGGGCTCGCTGGCCCCACCACCCACTGGGCCTCAACGGTCCGGGGGACACTGCAGAAGGAGGAGCGCCGAGGACGACCTTTTGAGTAATTCTAGGAGGGTGCAGTCTGCACCCCCGGCGGTGAAAGCCGGTGGTTCCAGGGAGGAGGAACTGGACTATCAGGAGGATAGCATGGAGGAGGGAGAGTTGAGGGACATGGAAGGCGGGGGAGGGGGGGTGAGTAATACTGTGCATAGAGTTTTTCAGGTGTCACGACGCCAGGCGGAGCCCACGGGTCGGACATCGCGCTGGGAGAAGAGGTCGGCCCCCTTGTCAGGACGCACAGTGGAGCGACGGGCGGAATCCTTGGCGCCAGGTAAACAGGGGGCGAGATTGCGTCCTTTAATGGTGTCAGTGGGTGTGGGTGGGGTTGACAAGGAGGGGGGCAGGGGGTAGGTTGAGTAAGGGTACGTATGTGATGGATGTCGGCGTATGGATGGATGACTCAGGTAAGGGGTCAGTGGAGGGCGCAGGTAAGGCGTCCGGGAGCACAGGAGACAGCGCGCCTGGCAAGAAAGTGATGGTTGAAATACCGACTGGGGAAGCGGACACGAAATTGGAGAGTAAAGAGTTAAAAATAAAACGGTTGCCTTACATGGACGTCACTAAGCCATTGGGCGTGCATCTAATGCTGACCACTAAGGAACGTATATGGAAGGGTGAATATGTTGAGATGCTTAAACTCCTTCACAGAGAAGTTAGGGCAAAAGAGGGATCTAAAGAGGAGGAATTTGAGTTGGCCAAAAGGCCGAAAGTACCTCTGACAATAGAAAATTGGACGGCGGCATTCCTTATATATGCCAGCGTGTACTGCGAGAAATACCCAGAAAGGTCTGTGGCCATGTTCAAGTGCATGGATGTGATTAGGATGGCCCAGATTACTGGGGGTGGCTATGCATGGGCCCAATATGATGAGGAGTTTAGAGCACGCATGGCATGGGACCCAGAGGCCAAATGAGGTGAACTGGACACGGACTTATGGCAACACACGATGGGTCTAGCGTGGTCGGGAAAAACCATCTTCATGGCCAGCGGCCTCCCGCTCGTGTATCGTCCCTTTCAGGGGCGCCCCACCCGGGGAGGGGTGGGGGGCGCAAGAAGAGGACAAACGGGATCAAAAGGGGCTTGCTGGGACTACAACAAGGGATTGTGCACTCGGGAGTACTGCAAGTGTAGGCATGACTGCTCAGGTTGCGGAGGCAGACATGCGTTGGTCAATTGTTTTGGGGGAGGGCAAGGACAGCAACAGGGGACCCAGCAGTGGCAGTCAGGGGGTTTAGGATGGGGGGTCACTAGCAGCAGCCGCTTGCAGTAGGACGAGGGGCTAAGGGGCCTGGGCCAAAAAGTTCGTACTCTGGTTAGAATTGATAACTTTATGCAGCCCTGCAGGAGTATAGTGACGCAGAGGCTGCAGAACGACTGCGGTGGGGTTTCAAGAAGAGTTTCGACAGGGGTATGATGGACCTAGGACAAGAAGGTGGGCAGACAATTTAAAGTCAACAAAAGAGCACCCAGACATAGTGCAGGAAAAACAGGATAAGGAGGTGCGTGAGGGCCACAAGGCAGGACCCTTTGTGGATTGGCCTCTAAGAAAATGTGAATGTGTCAACCATAGGAGTGGTGCCGAAGAAGAAACAAGGACAGTTCCGCCTTATACACATTTGTCATGGCCAGAAGGGGGTTCGGTGAATGATTTCATCGACGAAAGTGAGACTACTGTGTCCTATTCATCAGTTGACGTGGCCATGTCACTGGTAGTGACCCCGGGCGCAATGGCGATGATGGCAAAGTGCGACATAAGGTCGGCTTTCCGGTTGCTTCCAGTCCATCCAGATGATTGGGATCTTCTGGGTATCCATTTCAATGGTCACTGGTACGTGGACAAAGCAATACCGATGGGCTGTTCTATGTCTTGCGCACTTTTTGAATGCTTCCGCACGTTCCTGCAATGGTAGTTTTTAGAACGGACGGGTCACCAAGGAGTAACACACTACCTGGATGACTCTTTCTTTGTGGGCACCTCAGACTCCACGGACTGCCAGAAGGTGCTGGACAGTTTCAATGAGATCATGAGGGAACTGGGCATGCAGTTGGCACCGGAAAAAACTATGGGGCCCTGCACAGCTCTGTCCTTTTTGGGCATTGAGTTGGACTCTCAATTGATGGAGGCACGCCTTCCAGCGGACAAAAAGAAGCAAATGTTGGGCCTGCTGGCGACAATGTTGTCGAAAAACAAGGTCACTGTGAAGGAGATTCAGGTGCTATTGGGCCACCTTAACTTTGCTTGTAGAGTGGTGAGAGTAGGGAGGACGTTTTGTAGGCGACTGGGCAGGGCACTAGCAAGACGGAGACCTCCTCATCATTATGTGCGTCTGTCTGCGGGGGTGAGAGAAGACTTGCAAATGTGGCAGTTTTTCTTACAGAACTTCAATGCAATCCCCTTGATGCGGGAGGTGACATGGTTTGGGATGTGCACATTTTTTCTGATGCTGCAGGGAGCAAGGGTTTTGGACTTTACTGGCAGGGGAAATGGTGTGCGGAGCAGTGGCCTCCAGAGTGGGTAGGGGGGCAGGCGCATAGCCCTTTGGAATTCTTCCCTCTGGTGGTTGCGATCACTCTATGGGGAAAGCAGCTGGCACACAAAAAGGTAACTTTCAGAATTGACAACATGGTGGTAGTGGAAATTGGGAACCGCCAGTCCGCCAGGGATGAACAAGTCTTGAAATTGCTGAGAGTGTTTGTGTTGGGCTGTTTACGGCATGATATTGCCTTTCGTGCGGTGCATGTGCCAGGTATGGACAATGACATAGTGGATGTTTTGTCTCATTTACAGTGGGGGAGATTCCGTGGGCTAGCCAAGGACGCGGACAGGACCCCGACCAGCTTGCTGCAGCATTTGTGGTACCTAAGCAACACAGGGTGTTGCAGCGGGTTTTAGGTTCTCTGGCGCAATCCACGAAGACAGAGTACAGGACAGCATGGGAAGACTTTTTGCACTCAGGTGTCAACAGCGCTACAAAGGGAAGACATGATTCAGTTTATTATGGATCTGATTGAGAGGGGGCTTTCTAGAGTTACGATCGCGGGTAAACTGTCAGAAATTGCCTTAGTGGGAAAATTGTTGTGGGGTTATGCGCCATCCGCAGGAGAAATCGGGACACGGATGCTGGAAGGTTGGGCCCGGGAATGTGGCCGTGCAACCGGGGTCAGGAAGGTTATTCAGATTTTGCCTGGGATATGAACAGATGACTATGAAGTTTGTCTTTTCTCCACTCTGATGTCGTGGATGTTTTTTTGGGCCTTTCGGGTCTCAGAACTGTTGGGGTCGAAAGCTGGGGAGGGGCTGTTATGGAGTGAGGTGTCCCTTTTCAGGGATATGATCTGCATTTGCCTGCGGAAATCTAAGACAGATCAGAGGGGAGGGGGGAGATGGGTGTCACTGCAAGCTGCCGAGCCGTAGCTGACTTTCCCGTGTAGGTGGGGAGCTAGGTGGAGGTCCTTGGCCCCCGCTCCAGTTGGGGTAGTTTTCATGCATGCAAACGGGCAGCGTGCGAAAGCTTCCCAGCTTTTGGCAGTATTGAGGAAAGCACTGGCCGGGCTGGGTATTGAGGGGAAAGGTTTCGGGATGCATTAGTTCTGGATTGGGGCACTGTTAGAAATGGGATCTCTGGTTGGCTAAGGCTTGCGCCAAAGCCAGGCAGAGACCACCACTCTAAGTCAGGGCTTGGGAGTTACACGCCAAAGATAACCCCTGCTCACCCCCTTGGTAGCTTGGCACGAGCAGTCAGGCTTATCCTGGAGGCAATGTGTAAAGCGTTTGCGTGAGCACACAGCAACAACACCCTAGGCCCACCACAAAAGAAACTCCACACAAGGTTATATATAAAAATAGCCTTTGTATTATAATAAGCACATTAGATAATAATCACACAATTTACACTGTGCCAACTGGCACTGGGCAGTATCTACAGGGGATTATATACACCTGACAGGGCCAATCGGGCCACTGTCAGAACAATCACAATTCACCAATGGTAAATGTAGCACAAATAATAAATGTAGAGCACAACCAGTAACTACTGGTAAACGAATGACCTTAGCATTAGATCCTGCAAAGTAAACCACACTATGCAATCAAAATCACATTAGGCCTAAAAGCACGGTACGGCAACTTCATAAGCACTAAATCATAGGCATAAAACCCATTATTCAGTTAATCGATTTGGGCATGAATACAGTGTACCCCATCTGGGGGCACACACCCTAAGATGGACCCCAGGCCAACCGGCCTCTCACAGGGGGCTGAAATGCCCAATGTCCAGAATGTCTGGACTGGCTGCGCATGCAGCGAAGAGAAATGGCATAAATTATCAGGCCTAAACGTGGCAGCTGCCCACTACCTACTGGGCAGCTGTGAAATCACAAAGATGGCCACTGACACCTCTGTCCCCCACTGGGACTCTTACAAAAATGAAGGTGCCCCCAAACGTTGCAGCTGCCTGCGCGCTCACAGGGCAGCTGAGAGTAGCAATCGAACCTCGGGCACCACTGTGTCCCTGACCCCTCACTGGACTTCGCAATGTGGTCCCACTCACCGGGCTACTTCGTTATCAGCTCCGTTTCCCTCCGGTGGCATCCGCACTGCTTTGGGGAGCCCCTCCTTCACTGAGGCTCCTCTGGAGATGATGCTGAGGCAGTGGGAGGGCACCGGCCGTAACCTTGGTCGGCCCCGGCTTCCTTCAGCTCTGGGGATGCCTCCCTAGGTGCAGGCCCGTTGCGGAGCTCCCCTTCCTGCACCGGGCGCAGGCACGGAAATACGCAGGCTCTACTTGCCGGCATACGCGGGGCTCTCCACGAGCACGGGAGCCCCGCTGGTCCACATACCCACTTCCGGATGGTTTCTCCTGGGGGGAGCCGCGCTCAGCAGCAGAGGCAATCCCTTCCAGGCCAATTTCAGGACCCGCCCGCAACCAGGGCTTCACTGATTACTTCCGGGTCACCGCAGGCAGCGGCCCAGCAACGTTTTCGCAACTCCTGGGCTGCGGCGGTGATCTTTCTTCGGTCCTGGCAGCATAAGCGGGGTGGGCACCCGGAAAATAAATAATAAAGCAGTATGGGGCGAAAACGCGGGGTGGGCACCCGCTATTAATTAAGTTAACGATGCGGCATAACGCGGGGTGGGCACCCGCTAGGCATTACATTTCAGAAGCAGCAGTAACGCGGGGTGGGCACCCGTTAAAGGCGATAAAAATGCGGGGTGGGCACCCGCTTTTACAAATCTGCCAGAAAGCGGCACAGATGTGGGGTGGGCTCCCGCTTTTCCTCGGAGCACAGGGGAATCCTCCACACCTCGGGGAATTCTTTAAAACTGCTCACGAAGCACAGCGCTATAAAAAGCAAAGCGCTTTTTACGGAATAAAAGCAAACGTCCACAGTCCAGGGTTAAAAGTGGAAAGCTCCCCCCAGCTTCTTTCCAATAAAGGCAATGTCCAGGGAAAGTCTTTCAGGATGCAGGGGGGGCAAGGGCTGGGCCCAGGGGCCAGCTCACAGGGCACTCCAGGCAGGGAGGCAGTCCCCAGTGGCGGTCCTCCTGGCGCCCAGCAGCAGCAGCAAGCCCCCCTCCAGTTAGGGTCAGAAGAACATTTTACATGGGGTCACAGCCCCTTTTTATATACACATTTCATTTGTCTCAGGCTGCAGGGTTAAGGAAAAACCAGATGCAACTGGTTTTGGAGCACTCTGTTGTGCTCAGCCCCTCTCCCCATTCACTGGACAGGCTAGGGACATCAGTCGTACCACAGGGGGCGGAGCCAGCATTGAGTAGGGAAGGCCCAGCCCTATTCAGGTCCCAGGTGCACTCCTCCCACCCATCTGGATGTAAATCTCCCTATTCACCACTGGGGCAGACCCATCCTGACTCCTGGAGCCAGGCACACCAGCCAATCACAAGCCAGACAGTCAATTCACATTTATTACACAGACATGCCAGCTTCTAGAAGTGACACTTCTACACTAGACACAGTAATGCCGCACACATCAACGCGCAGCATTCAATCTCACGAGTTCGCACATACCAAAACTCGACCCTGCACTCCTCTCAGATCAGGACTTAACATGGTCACTCAGATCCCCCATGCATTCCTATGAGAGGGCAGGTCAGTCTCACTAAATGTTACACTGGGACACAGTGTTAAAGTGCCTAGAGGCCTAAAACAACTAACATCAGGTCACATTAAAAGGCAAAAAAAGTTTTAGGGGTGAACTTGCCAGAAGGGCCAAGTCCAACAGGCACCATCAGAAGCGAGCAACCGGGGTTGGGGGCGAGGAGACATCATGAAGTTGGGTAGATGGTCATCTGAATGCTACCGCGTTATGTGCGCAGCGCATCCGGGGTGTTGTAGCGCGTTTATGTTGTTTTTCCCATTGTTCATTCATGTTTCTCGTTTCAGGTTCGGTGATGTGTCCCCTCGCCAGGGAGATGTCTATATGGATTGTGGGACATTCCTTTGTGAAGTGGGCCCAGGTCCAGGCCCGTGCCAGTTATTTTGGGGAAAGCCTTGGTTTTATTAAAGATGTTTAATGTTTTTTGGAGGGGCAAGGGGGTATGCGATGGAAGGAGTTGCTAAAGGTTTTAAATGGGATTTTGGTGGCTGGTAGGTGCCCTGACGTGCTGGTCATTCATCTCGGGGAGAATGACATGGTGAAGGAAACTGGTTTGGCATTAATGAGACACATGAAACGTGATTTGGCTTTGATCAGGCAACAGTGGTCCGGTTCTGCTGTCATATGGACAGAATTTGTTCCTCGTAGGGTCTGGAGAGGTGCGGTAAATCCGGGGGTGGTGGACAATGCCAATAGAAAGCTCAACATGGAAATGGTGCGTTTTTGACGACATTTGGTTTTTTTTAAGATCACTCACAGGGACATCAAGTATGATGCGCCGGATTTTTTCAGGGGGGATGGTGTCCATTTATCCAGGCTGGGCATGGACTTACTGGAAATCAGGGAAGTCCTGGGAAGGTTATTGAATGTGCAAAGACGCTAACGGGTAAGACCTAGGAGGCAGGGGGGGCAGGAAAATGGGGAGGCAACGTTTCCGCCTACCCTCCCACCTTTTCCTGGGTGGCGGGGTTATTGAAAGTTGGCCAAGATTGGCTGCAGTTTTTAGTTAAGTGTTGGAAGTTTGAGAGCAGGGGCAGAGGAAGGGTAACCAGGTAGGCTAAATTTAGATTAGAGGTTTGTTAGTTACAGTTGCACAAAGGCAGGTAGGGATTTGGGTCATTGGAGGTTAGGATTTGTAAATGCTATATTGTGTAAGATTGTGTAATATGATTGTTATGTAATGTTATTTTGTATTTGGCAGGGTGGGGGATTTGATGTGGGGATCGTAGGGGCAGGGGGGAACAAGGGGTCAAATAACTTATGTATAGTGAGGTTTTAGTTTTGTAAGGCAGTTGCCAGTGTTAATAAATTGTGATATGCTCCTGTTTCAATAAAGCGGCGTTTTACACACACAAAAATTGGTCTCGGTTTGGCTTGCACCCCTTCCTCCCAAGAGGGGTTTGGGGGGCAGCCGAGCACCACGAGGTCTGCTCCCCGGGCAGATTGGGAGGAGGAGGGGCTGGCCGGGTAGCGGTCATTTTGGGATACTTTGGGCTACATTGGGATTAGCCCAATTGCAGCCCAATTTCAAAGCATAGCCCAAAAGTATATTGGGGTTCTTCGTGCTTTCCCAGCCACCATTTTAGGTTTGGTGACCTGGTGGCTGGGAGTGCTGCGCAGTTTAGGTTTTTGTCCCCTCCTGCCCACCCTAGTTTTCGGGTTTCTTGGGGGTGTTTTTTACCCTGTTTGGGTTTTTACCATAGGCGGTTATTGGAACAGGTACATAGGGTCTTGATCTGTTGTATATTTGTCGCTTGGAACAGGTGCTGGCGGGGTTGTTGAAAGTTGCCCAAGATTGGCTGTAGTTTTTAGTTAAGTGTTGGTAGTTTGTGAGCAGGGGCAGGGAAAGGGTAACCAGGTAGGCTCAGTTTAGATTAGAGGTTTGTTAGTTAGAGTTGCACAAAGGCAGGTAGGGGTTTGGGTCATTGGAGGTTAGGATTTGTAAAGGCTATATTGTGTAAGATTGTGTAATATGATTGTTATGTAATGTTATTTTGTATTTGGCAGGGTGGGGGATTTGATGCGGGGGATAGTAGGGGTGGGGGGAACAAGGGGTCAGGTAATTTATGTATAGTGAGGTTTTAGTTTTGTAAGGCACTTGCCAGTGTTAATAAATTGTGATAAGCACCTGTTTCAATAAAGCGGCCTTTTACACACACAAAAATTGGTCTCGGTTTGGCGTGCACCCCTCCCTCCCAAGAGGGGTTTGGGGGGCAGCCGAGCACCACGAGGTCTGCTCCCCGGGCAGATTGGGAGGAGGAGGGGCTGGCCGGGTAGCGGTCATTTTGGGATACTTAGGGCTACATTGGGATTAGCCCAATTGTAGCCCAATTTCAAAGCATAGCCCAAAAGTATATAGTGGTTCTTCGCGCTTTCCCAGCCACCATTTTAGGTTGGGTGACCTGGTGGCTGGGAGCGCTGCGCAGTTTAGGTTTTTGTCCCCTCCTGCCCACCCTAGTTTTCGGGTTTCTTGGGGGTGTTTTTTACCCTGTTTGGGTTTTTACCATAGGCGGTTATTGGAACAGGTACATAGGGGCTTGATCTGTTGTATATTTGTCGCTTGGAACAGGTGCTGGCGGGGTTGTTGAAAGTTGCCCAAGATTGGCTGTAGTTTTTAGTTAAGTGTTGGTAGTTTGTGAGCAGGGGCAGGGAAAGGGTAACCAGGTAGGCTCAGTTTAGATTAGAGGTTTGTTAGTTAGAGTTGCACAAAGGCAGGTAGGGGTTTGGGTCAATGGAGGTTAGGATTTGTAAAGGCTATATTGTGTAAGATTGTGTAATATGATTGTTATGTAATGTTATTTTGTATTTGGCAGGGTGGGGGATTTGATGCGGGGGATAGTAGGGGTGGGGGGGAACAAGGGATCAGGTAATTTAACTATAGGCGCTCCATGCATGCGCGCTTCATGCCTTTCACGGGGCACTGTGATATGTGCCACCTGTGTGACCAAGGCAATGCCAGTTTCAAGCAGGTGCTCTCTGGAGCTCTGTCCACTGAAGAGGCCCATCAACGCTTGAGTCTGGCAGAGGGTCCGTTAGACAGTGATCTTTGCCACCCTTAGTCTCTGACCCCCTCCCCCCTCACACCCCCAGGCTGCCTTGTATTCCTCGTAGAGAGATTTCTTTGTTAAACAAACCGTCCTAGTGGCCATAGCCAAAGTGAGGGGTGGGCGTGGCGGGAAGTTTACAAACACTGTCAGACAAGAGATAAAAACATACAATCCTCAAACATACTTCAGGACCAGTTCGAGTGACACATTCAAATAAAGAATGACAACAGAGCGCCTAATTGGCAACCACAAAGACAGCCTAAATATGTGCTTTGTGTAAGTGAGAGAACAGAGTTGGGGATGTACGTGTTGTCTCTGCCAGTCCCACACAGTACAGACTTCAAGTGTGCGGTGCCCCTTGGCGCTGCCAGCGCCGTGCCCGGTGGGTCTGTGGTGGTGTGGGTTATGTGTACAGAGTCATCGCCGTGTGAAGAGGACGTGGTGGCATCTTTTCCATGTCTCGTACCCTCTGATGCTGCCTCATGGGCCTGTTTGTTTGGGGTGTATGTTAAAGCGCCTTTACAGAATAGCGCCCCGTGGGCCAGGATGGCTTTGGTGTAAGGTGTGTTTACGGAACTGTCATTGTCTGGAAAGGGCAGGGAAGCTCATGTTGTCTCCTCCAGTATTTCAAATGTCATGCTCTTTGCGCACGGTGCCCCTGGAGCCGGCAGGGTATTGCCCTGTGTGCCATGGGGACTGTGGCGTAAGGTGAGGTAAGTTTACAGAATGACCACTGGTTGGAAGGGGTACCTGCTCTCTCTGCCAGTTACACAAAGTCCATGCCCTGTGGTGCGGTGCTCCTGGTGCTGGCATGGCAGTGCCCTTTGTGCTAGTGTCCGTGGTGTGAGATGTGTTTACAGAACGAGCAGCGGATGGAAGGGGCAAAGGGAATCCGTTGTTGCTGCCAGTCACACTAAGTGCATACTCTTTGCCTGCGGTGTCCCAAGTGCTGGTATGGCAGTGCCCCGTGTGCCAAGGTGTCTGTGGTGTGAGGTGTGTAGACAGTGGCCACTGGATGGCAGGGTAGTGTCGCGTGTGCCAAGGTGTCTATAGTGTAAGGTGCATACAGGGTGGCTACTGGGTGGCAGGGCAATGCCCTGTGTGCCAAGGTGTCTATGGTGTGAGGTGTGTACAGAGTAGCCACTGGATGGCAGGCAGTGCCCTATATGCCAAGGTGTCTGTGGAGTGAGGTGGGTACAGAGTGGCTCTTGGGTGGAACAGGCAGGGCAGTGTCACGTGTGCCAAGGTGTCTGTGGTGTGAGGTGAGTACAGAGTGGCTACTGGGTGGCAGGGCAATGTCTTGTGTGCCAATGTGTCTGTGGTGTGAGGTGGGTACAGAGTGGCTATTGGATGGCACAGACAGGGCAGTGTCCCGTGTGCCAAGGTGTCTGTGGTGTGAGGTGGGTACAGAGTGGCTGCTGGGTGGAACAGGCAGGGCAGTGTCACGTGTGCCAAGGTGTCTGTGGTGTGAGGTGAGTACAGAGTGGCTACTGGATGGCAGGCAGTGCCCTGTGTGCCAAGGTGTCTGTGGTGTGAGGTGGGGACAGAGTGGCTCCTGGGTGGAACTGGCAGGGCAGTGTCATGTGTGCCAAGGTGTCTGTGGTGTGAGGTGAGTACAGAGTGACTACTGGGTGGCAGGGCAATGTCTCATGTGCCAAGGGGTCTGTGGTGTGAGGTGGGTGCAAAGTGGCTACTGGATGGCACAGACCGGGCAGCATCTGTTGTAAAGAAAGGGCAGGCAAGAAGTGTTCTTTTTCTGGGGTGTCCTTGTGTGACACTATTTTTAATATAAGAGATCCCCCATCCCAATGTTCCTGCACAGTCGATTATTTCCAATGCCTGAGAGAAGGTCCCTGGGCCACACATGGCAGCAGAGGACATGCTGTGATCCTATGCACTATAATGCCCCTGCAGGGCAAGGTGTACCCCCTTCGGGTTCTCCCATCCCGTGCTCGATTTAATGCAGCCCCCCCATCTTTACAGTGAAATGACCTGGCTTGCACTGCACACCTTTTACCAATATAGCTCCCCCCTGTCCACCTGCTGTACTATTTAAAGGTTTGCTGTTCACTTTGAACTGTTTCAAAGTCGACCAACATTGAGTCAGAGGGAATACCTCAAGTGTTAGCTTTCGATTCGAGTAACTATGTTTTCAAGTATGTGCTGGAATAGCCAAGGGGTGATGGCTGGCGTCGATACCAATTTCCCTCTCATATCCATCCCTGCAGCATACTCTGCCGCCGGTCGGTGCTCGGTTTACGTTTCTTGACTGCAATGAATGCCACCCCACAAAGTACTTGGTGAAATAGAACGTAAATAGTAACACTTGCATGAGACACAAATGAGAAATATGTGGTCCACAGAAGTGTAAAATGACGATTGTACATTTGGACTTTCCTTTCGGTTAGTAACGCATTGGGAGAACTGAAAGAGCCGCAGAAGGAGGCACCCATCTCTTGAAATAGGTCTCTGGGTGTCCTGTCGCGATAATAGTTTATGGAGAATTCTATTACTGGGGCCTGCTTTGCAAATCCCATTCTGGCCTTGTTCAGTGAAATATCGCTGTTTACATCCGCAGAAGCCCCCCCCCCCCCGCCGCCTTTTATCTCTGAGTCTGCCAGGCCTTTCAGGACCACCATGGACAGGGCAGCTCCAAACACGCGCTTTGGGATTAAAACAAATAATAAAAAATCAATATTTATGTTAGGAAGCAATTGAAAAGTTTGCCTTAACGTGTCAACACGAAATGCAGAAATAGATTGGTGTTGTGTTTCTAGTCCCACTTGGAGAGTTATTTTTTTAATCTGTATAAACAAATTATTCAGTGTTTCTTTGTAGATTCGAGGCAGAGATGAGTGTACGACAGGTTTTATGCAAATACACACGCTCAGCATCTCAGCGACTTTGTGTGTGTGTTTTTATAGCGTTTTTTTGACTCTTCGACAGTGCTCTTTTAAACTGTGGTACTCCCTGTGAATATGGGGTCCCATGGGGGTGGTAGGGAGGGGGGCAGTGTCTATGACTCGGTACCTGGAAACAATCCATCGAAGTTCGGCGTGAATGTTAAAGTGTACTTATGGAATATAGCGCTTTATGCTAGGGGTTCACCGTGATTCTTAGCCCTTTTGATTTTGACGACTGTGA
This sequence comes from Triturus cristatus, assembly GCF_964204655.1. Lineage (NCBI taxonomy): Eukaryota > Metazoa > Chordata > Amphibia > Caudata > Salamandridae > Triturus > Triturus cristatus. The sequence goes on along the minus strand of NC_140579.1, from coordinate 1,068,481,672 downwards.
TTTGAACAGGGTCAAACAGTGTGAGGGAGCCGGAAGGCAGCCGGCTGTAAAACACACCCATAACAATCAAATATGTAATAGGAGCACCCTGTCTACAGCGAAAGTAGGAGGATGCCCGGTTTGGGGAGGTAAGGGACTCAGTCATAGAAAGGTGAAATGACATGCTTAGAATCGCACAGAGTGTCAATGAACAAATTATGCGATTTTCCCTGACGTTATATTTTCGAAAACTCACCCAACATTTCAAAACCTGTCATTTGTACTTCTCTGGCTCTCCTCTCAGTAGAGTGCACACCTCTTTATCTGTCACCTTGGCACATCTGTGGGTGCCTACAGGAGGGAAGGCCCTTCATGTCAAGCAGCTGTCTGCCCTGCGCTATCCACACTGTGCTTCATGTAATGAACAATTGTTTTGTTTCATATATTTATTTCATACCTCTCTCCACTACAGGGCCTTAGGTACGGGGGAATGCCACTGACCTGCTTTGAAATCAATCAATCTATCTATCTATCTATCTATCTATCTATCTATCTATCTATCTATCTATCTATCTATCTATCTATCTATCTATCTATCTATCTATCTATCTATCTATCTATCTATCTATCTATCTATCTATCTATCTATCTATCCATCTGCCTACCTGCCTATCACACAAATGCACAGAGTGTAATATGCTATTTATTGCAATTGATGAGTTTGATGAGGTGCCATGTCAAAAAAAGACGAAGCTTGGAGTGGGCCTTTCTGTCCCTCCCCCAACAATGGTGATAAATGGCATATCACTACCTGCACATCTTTATATTACATACTGGCGGTTGCCAGTAGGTAGTTATAGTTAGAACCTAGATTCCATAGGAAAAGCGTTTTTTGATTTGCCAATATCTTATAGTTACAAAATATCACAAAAAAACCTTTGACATTTTCTGTAAAAACCATAGGTTTCAGGGACGTTATACATAGAAATTAGCATTTAAAAAACCTTTGAAATTCACTGAAAAAACCACAGGTTTTAGGGACATTACAGTTAGAAATTAGCATTTAAAAAACCTTAAAAAATCATTGAAAAATGCCACAGGTTTCAGGGATGTTATAGTTAGTTGGACATTTCACTCGTACAAAACCAGAGAAATTCAGCCATTATAGTTAGTTAAGCTAACTATTACTCGCGGCCCCACAATGCACTGCTGATGACGTCACATATTACATCATTCATGACATGGTCAGTGACATCACTGATGACATCACTGATGACATCTCAAATGTCATCACTGATGACATCACTGATGACGTCATCCATGTGATAAATTACTGCATCTTCTCACACCCTAATTTAACCGTTGATACACCAACTCAAAATTTCAGACGTCCATTCTCAAAACCATAGATACTCCAATACCAATAACTACATACCCACTTATTAACTCTTAGGTCTACATACACCCCCACTCATTCACCTGTACAGTCACTCATACTTACAGTCACTCAGTACAAGATTATCATATGCATTTATACACCTACATAGACACTTACACACCACCAATCATCCATAGAGGTACTCTCACACCTAGTCAGTCATGCAAATAATTAATTACACTCACATTTACTCACCTATGCAGTTATAGACACTCAAGTTCACTTACTCATAAAAATAGTACCACATTCTTACGCTCTTATACAATCATTGATACAAGCACACACTAATTCCTTACAGCCACTCTCACAATCACACACTTTCAAATATACCCACTTATATACTCTTACACGCATATATACTGCCTTTCACATATGTAGTTAGTCACAAATGTACCACTGAGATATACATTCAATCCCTAACACACCCATACATACACTCACTCAACCATACAGTTAATCACAGATGCACTCTTAAAACCATGCACCCATAGAATCACCCACTCACACATCTATGCACAGCGTCACACACAGCCTACGCACACAAACACTCAGGCACCCATACAGATACTCAGACAACCAATCAATAACCCATATAGACACTCATATAGCTATTCACAAAACCATGCAGCCACTTACACACAAACACACAGACACATACAGACATTCACACAGTTTAGTCACTAGTCTGCAGTAAGATACATTTAATGACTCACTTATAGAGTCAGTTACACACCTACAAAATCATCCATTCACACACTTGTACACCCACTCATTCTTTAACAGGCCTTTCACTATAAATATATAAAACATTAATTAATTAATGTAAATTGTGCATTCTGCGACGTCAAAACTGCAACAGAAACACACATAAGTATATTTCCTGGCCAGGCAGGAACTGAACAACGCCCAGGTCCCCGGAAATATTATTCACACCACTACGCTCGCCTGGCGTACGCAAGCCCAGCCCACTTTGCGTACGTATAAATAGGATAACAACAGCACCACATGTCCTAGTTCTTCTACACTGCCTCAGATGATATGGCTGCATCCACCTCGCATATCACAATGCGTAATAAAAAAAGGGATCCATAAGGCATACACCATTGTCGCAATCAACACTGCACCTGAATTGTGACCACTACTGCCCGTCGTGTTTGGAAACACATCAATGACAGCAGGTGAGCAGTGGGGCCTGGGTGCACCGGGGCTGCAATTGAGCGCGATGCTGCGGAAGGGGTGGAGTGCATCAGCCTGGGTGCGCAGGTACAAACAAGTGGTATTGCCCTGCTTAATAATGGGTTCTCTGACCTCATTCAGTCACATGTCTGCCTCATTTTAAGGACCTGCTGGACTGTACTGTAGGCCTGAGCCAGCGGGCAGCGCTGCCCTACAGACACGTGTTGAGTGCAGTGCTGCGGGAGGGGTGGGGTGCATCAGCCTGTGTGCAAAGGTGCGAACAACCGATGTTACCCTGCGTACCGATGTGATCTCTGACTTCATTCAGTCACATCTCTGTCTCATTTCAACGACCTGCTGGACCGTACTGTAGGCCTCAGCCAGCGTGCAGCTCTGCCCTACAGACACGTGGTGTTGGCTTTTGGGCACTGTAGTGAGCTGATTACTAAGTGTACATGCACACAAGGGATCTCTGACATATTATCGAAAGACACATTATCGAACTACACAAATTTCGCAACAAAAATATCGACATTAAAATTATCGAGATTGTATACTTAATTAAAAAACTATACTAATATCGACACTACAATATCGTAATACAACTATATCGATCACACAAAAATCGCACACATCAATATCGCAATACTAAATATCGACATAAATAAATAAATATAACACATGTAAGAAATATCGATAACCAAAATATAGACATCAATAATATCGTTTTTTTTACATATATCGACAATTCTAATACAAATAAAACCAATACTTTAAACAACATAAATACAATATTTTCCTAAAACATACATTTTCCAACTATATTCAACTTAAACATAAACATAACATTTATAACTATATAAATATTTAACAACATAATAAAAAAACACAGAAATAATTATCAAATAGGCATTTCGAACACATTCAAAAAAATTAATACACATTATAAACAATCATTTTCTATATAATTATTTAAAACTCTCCTCCTTTAAAACAAAATATACTCTTACTTAGCATTTTCCATAAAAGGAAACCAATTAAATAAAAAAAATTCAAAACATCCAATAGAAAGGCCACATACAGAAAGCAACCAATCACATTCAAGAAACAATTTAAAATTCACTATATAAACCAATTAAAACAAGTCTTCTACTGTGCCTTAAACCAAAGCATTGAAAGAAGAAGAAACTCTGCTAAACAGAAGAAACCTAAATCCTACTACAATTCTAAAAACGTAAGTAAATTACCTTTTCTAACTAAACCGCCAAATTAAACTAAAACACTACTTTATCTTTACTCAAAAAATAACTAACTTATATATTCCATCTCTTTATGTTTCCACTACAGATATTACTCTAAACAGCTAAAGAAAAGATTGTACATTGCCAGAAAGGACTCACAAAAAAAGTAAGTACACTATCAAAATACTTTCTAAAATATTAATTAAATCCTACTCAAACCCCAAAACATCCTAAACCCCAAAACAAATCCATGTTCTCTTTTTTAAGTTTTTAATAACCTGTATAAATTAACACCTATAGTCTATACCAAACAGCAATACCACCCCACTTAAAAAAACTAAAACAACCAAAACAATATATTTTCTTTAACTTTCAGAGACTACATCAACTAAACAACATTTTGGTGCCGATTACGATCCTGGAAAAACCGGGTACGAACCGTCGGTCGGAGCGTTTTCTCCGTCCGACTCGTACCCGGTTGTAAAACTTCACAAACATGGAAGTACGATTCGCACGGAAACACCATTTCCGTACGAATCGTAAAAAACACCGTCCGACGAAATTATACATACGAATGTGATCCGGGAATGCTTCGACCTGACGTCGGGACGCTGTCAGGCAGCGTTTCACGACCCAGGAAGTACGATTCGAACCGACAGCAGTCCGGACGGCAATATTTTCACGGCACCCAAACAGTGCCGGAAAAGCGAAGTATGCCGCGAAACGACCAGAATAGGGGGCCCGGTATGCGCCGTACCCCCCCCAGCCCCCGTGAGTACGCGCCAAACCCCCCCAGCCCCCATGAGTATGCACCGAACCCCCCCCAGCCCCCGTGAGTACGCGCCGAACCCCCCCAGCCCCCGTGAGTATGCGCCGAACCCCCCGTGTATGTACACCCGTGTACGTGTCGTACCCCCCGTGTATGTACACCCGTGTACGTGTCGTACCCCCCGTGTATGTACACCCATGTACGTGTCGTACCCCCGTGTATGTACACCCGTGTACGTTCGAGTCGTACCCCCGTGTATGTACTCCCGTGTACGTGTCGTACCCCCCGTGTGTGTACACCCGTGTACGTTTCGTATCCCCCGTGTATGTACACCCGTGTACGTTCGAGTCGTACCCTCTGTGTATGTACACCCGTGTACGTGTCGTACCCCCCGTGTATGTACACCCGTGTACGTGTCGTACCCCCCGTGTATGTACACCCGTGTACGTTCGAGTCGTACCCCCCGTGTATGTACACCCGTGTACGTGTCGTACCCCCGTGTATGTACACCTGTGTACATGTCGTACCCCACCGTGTATGTACACCCGTGTACGTTCGAGTCGTACCCCCCCGTGTATGTACACCCGTGTACGTGTCATACCCCCCATGTATGTACACCCGTGTACGTGTCATACCCCCCCGTGTATGTACACCTGTGTCGGGTAGGGGTACAACTCGAACGTACACGGGTGTACATACACAGGGGGGTACGACACGTACACGGGTGTACATACACGGGGGTACGACGCGTACACGGGTGTACATACACGGGGGGTTGGGCGCGTACTCACGGGGGCTGGGGAGGTGGTTAGGCGCGTACATACGGGGGCTGGGGGGTGGTTCGGCGCGTATGTGGGCACATGTCTCCATGGTTGCAATTGGAGTTCGGTGCGTACGGTGTTTTTTCCATCCGGTTGTAACATCGGACGCACGGGATGAATCGTACTTGCGCGGTCGGACTTCACTTTTCACGTTTGTACGGTAAATCGTCCGGGGACACATTTTCCGACCCGAGGACGTGTGGGGAATTATTCCCAATGCGACTCGTATGGAGTTTTCCCATGCGAATCATACTTGGCAGTTTGTACGGCACTTGTACGATTCGTACGGTAAAAAGACCGGATACGAGTCGTACGGGGAAGATTTTTACAGGATCCTAATCGGCACCCCAGTCTACAAAGAACATCTTCATTCAAATACAACCAAAAACACTTGGTAAGTATCTATATAAAAAATGCTTTTTTGCTATTTTCATTTAAATATATAAAGTACTATTGCATATATTTTCATATACATTTTTTCCAGATTTCTAACACATCACAATGACAGAAGAAGCCCAATTTATAACATCGCAGAAAAGAAAATTCCTATTGTGTTACATGGGTTACACATACACCCAAGAAAAGCAGACTGGAAGTGTTCAAAATATTATTCAAACAAATGCTATGGACGAGCAACAACAAGAGAAACAACTGTACTATATACTAGAGAGCATAATCATCCACCCAATCTCTCTGAAATAGAAGTCAGATCAACCCTTGAAAATATAAAAGAATTAAGCACTGGTTCACAAACTGCTACAAGTGTGATCCTAAAAGAACTATTACCTAGAGTGCCCAAAGAAGTAAGAGGCCAATTACCATCAATTGCTTCTATAAAAAGAACAATTGCTAGGACCAAAAAATCAACCACAACAACAATACCATCACCTAAAACTTTTCAAGATATCATCATTCCACCAGAATTAACTATCACCCAGAATAATGAACCTTTTATTTTTTTTATAACAAAAGTACAGAAAAAAGAATCATAATGTTTGCTACTGCAAACAATATAACTAAACTTCAACAATGCCAAACATGGATCATGGACGGCACCTTTACAATATGCCCAAAACCATTCTACCAGCTTTACACAATACACGGTCAATATCACAACACTTGCATACCTTTAATCTATGCACTATTACCTAACAAACAAAACACAACATATAATGAAATGCTAGGAAAAATAAAACAAGAATCAAACGATTTTTCCCCTCAAAGAATTATCATAGACTTTGAGCAAGCCATGATAAATTCCATTCTAAAACTGTACCCCCATACATCTATCCAAGGATGTTACTTCCATCTAAACCAATGTCTATGGAGACATTTACAAAAATCTTCACTAAGGTGCCGATCACGATCCTGTAAAAACCGGGTACGAACCGTCGGATGGAGCATATTCTCCGTCCGACGCGTACCCGGTCGTCAAAATATACAAACATGGAAGTACGATTTGCACGGAAATACCATTTCCGTACGAATCGTACAAAACCCCGTCCGACGAAAATAAACATACAAATGTGATCCGGGAAAGCGCCGACGTGACGTCGGTACGCACGCAGCCTGCCATTCACGAACCAGGCATTACGATTCGCACCGACGTCATCCCGCACGAAAATATTTTCCGGCAGCCAAAAACTGCCGGGAAATCAGGACGACGCGAACAAGGAGTACCTGCACGCGACGGACAGACATGGACCCGAACCTACGTGTCATCCCGGCCCTCATAGCAGTCGACCTCCTCTACAGGTTACGCCGCAGACGCCGCAGAAGGTCAGAACAACAAAGGGAGGGGGGAAAAGGGGAGGGCGGGCAGGACCAGGGGCAGGCCACAAAACCCCCACCAAAGTCACACAGCACACATGCCCTGAACATACCTGACCCCCAGGCCCTGGTCACTACGAGGGGGTGGGGGCGTGTCCAGCAAAGCCAGCATCCGCCACAACGGAAGTGCTTGACGACGCGAACCGGCAACACAACAACACAGGTATGTCCCGTACCCATGCCTTAAGAGCGTGGGTACGAGTCGTACCCTGCCCACACCTACGTCACGCCAACAATGGCGGGACGGCTGTACCCATGTGGCAAAGGCCTGGGTACGGCCCGCACAAGCATTCCATAGCGTGGGTACGGATATGTACGGACCGTACCCCCACCCCCGTATGCATGGAGCGTACCCCCCACCCCAACAGTGTAAGTCTGACTCGTACCCTCACCCGCGTACGCATGGAGCGTACCCCCACCCCAACCATGTATGTACGACCCGTACCCTCACCCGCGTATGTATGGAGCGTACCCCCACCCCAACAGTGTAAGTACGACCCGTACCCTCACCCGCATACGTATGGAGCGTACCCCCCACCCCAACAGTGTAAGTACGACCCGTACCCTCACCCGCGTATGTATGGAGCGTACCCCCAACCCCAACAGTGTAAGTACGACCCGTACCCTCACCCGCGTACGTATGGAGCGTACCCCCCACCCCAACAGTGTAAGTACGACCCGTACCCTCATCCGCGTACGTATGGAGCGTACCCCCCACCCCAACAGTGTAAGTACGACCTGTACCCTCCTCCGCGTACGTATGGAGCGTACCCCCCACCCCAACAGTGTAAGTACGACTCGTACCCTCACCCCCGTATGCATGGAGCGTACCCCCCACCCCAACAGTGTAAGTCCGACTCGTACCCTCACCTGCGTATGCATGGAGCGTACCCCCACCCCAACCGTGTATGTACGACCCGTACCCTCACCCGCGTATGTATGGAGCGTACCCCCACCCCAACAGTGTAAGTACGACCCGTACCCTCACCCGCGTACGTATGGAGTGTACCCCCCACCCCAACAGTGTAAGTACGACCCGTACCCTCACCCGCGTACGTATGGAGCGTACCCCCCACCCCAACAGTGTAAGTACGACCCGTACCCTCACCCGCGTACGTATGGAGCATACCCCCAACCCCAACAGTGTAAGTACGACCCGTACCCTCACCCGCGTACGTATGGAGCATACCCCCCACCCCAACGGTGTAAGTACGACCCGTACCCTCATCCGCGTATGTATGGAGCGTACCCCCCACCCCAACAGTGTAAGTACGACCCGTACCCTCCTCCGCGTACGTATGGAGCGTACCCCCCACCCCAACAGTGTAAGTACGACTCGTACCCTCACCCCCATATGCATGGAGCGTACCCCCCACCCCAACAGTGTAAGTCCGACTCGTACCCTCACCCGCGTACGCATGGAGCGTACCCCCACCCCAACCGTGTATGTACGACCCGTACCCTCACCCGCGTATGTATGGAGCGTACCCCCACCCCAACAGTGTAAGTACGACCCGTACCCTCACCCGCGTACGTATGGAGCGTACCCCCCACCCCAACAGTGTAAGTACGACCCGTACCCTCACCCGCGTACGTGTGGAGCGTACCCCCCACCCCAACAGTGTAAGTACGACCCGTACCCTCACCCGCGTACGTATGAAGCGGACCCCCCACCCCAACAGTGTAAGTACGACTCGTACCCTCACCCCCGTATGCATGGAGCGTACCCCCACCCCAACAGTGTAAGTCCAACTCGTACCCTCACCCGCGTACGCATGGAGCGTACCCCCACCCCAACCGTGTATGTACGACCCGTACCCTCACCCGCGTATGTATGGAGCGTACCCCCCACCCCAACAGTGTAAGTACGACCCGTACCCTCACCCGCGTATGCATGGAGCGAACCCACACCCGTGTATGTTCTAAGCGTACATATCGTGAAATAGGAGGGTTGGGTGCAGAGTCCTCCCAGCAGTGCCCAGACACAGGAGGGGTGGGTGCCTAACACTCACAGCAGTGCCCAGTCACAAGAGGGGTGGGTGCAGAGTCCTCCCAGCAGTGCCCAGACACAGGAGGGGTGGGTGCAGAGTCCTCCCAGCAGTGCCCAGACACAGGAGGGGTGTGTGCAGAGTCCTCCCAGCAGTGCCCAGACACAGGAGGGGTGGGTGCCTAACACTCCCAGCAGTGCCCAGACACAGGAGGGGTGTGTGCAGAGTCCTCCCAGCAGTGCCCAGACACAGGAGGGGTGTGTGCAGAGTCCTCCCAGCAGTGCCCGGTCACAAGAGGGGTGGGTGCAGAGTCCTCCCAGCAGTGCCCAGACACAGGAGGGGTGGGTGCAGAGTCCTCCCAGCAGTGCCCAGACACAGGAGGGGTGTGTGCAGAGTCCTCCCAGCAGTGCCCAGACACAGGAGGGGTGGGTGCCTAACACTCCCAGCAGTGCCCAGACACAGGAGGGGTGTGTGCAGAGTCCTCCCAGCAGTGTCCAGACACAGGAGGGGTGTGTGCAGAGTCCTCCCAGCAGTGCCCAGACACAGGAGGGGTGGGTGCCTAACACTCCCAGCAGTGCCCAGACACAGGAGGGGTGTGTGCAGAGTCCTCCCAGCAGTGCCCAGACACAGGAGGGGTGTGTGCAGAGTCCTCCCAGCAGTGCCCAGTCACAAGAGGGGTGTGTGCAGAGTCCTCCCAGCAGTGCCCAGACACAGGAGGGGTGGGTGCAGAGTCCTCCCAGCAGTGCCCAGACACAGGAGGGGTGGGTGCAGAGTCCTCCCAGCAGTGCCCAGACACAGGAGGGGTGGGTGCAGAGTCCTCCCAGCAGTGCCCAGACACAGGAGCGGTGGGTGCAGAGCCCTCCCAGCAGTGCCCAGACACAGGAGGGGTGGGTGCCCAACACTCCCAGCAGTGCCCCTGCAAAGAAAAGGGTGGAGTACCCACAGATCCAATGCCCACAAATGTCAGTCAGGTGCACAAAGATCCTGCAGTACATGTACCACATGTGTGCGAGGCTGGGAGTATACACATGCATAGCGCCAAAAAGAAAACATGTACACATGAAGTCATGACAACAGTCTACATACACAAGTACAGTGACCACCAAGGACGCCACGAATGATGCAGGTGGAGACATCGCTCAGCATGCATGGACCAAGTCTAACGAGTCCGTCACACACCCAGCCAATGTAGACACAGCTCAGCACCACATATTGGAAAGCCCCTGCAGGGAAGATGTCAGGTTACACAGAGGAAGGAACACACCTTGGGACGATGTCACCATGCAGTAACTGCTTACATGAACAAAGTTATGTAGCCAACAGCTTGTGATGGCACACAGATACCAGGATCCACCCTATGACCAGCACAAGACTACAATTCCCACACACCCAACACATTACCACCACCCAAAATAATGGGGCAGGTCGACCAACAGCAGTACCAGACAGACAGTAGTGTACTAAGGAAAAATAAATTGCTTTATTCAGCATCCAAAAATCAGTTTGTCCCTTGAAAGTTCAAAATGTACAATGCCCATAGGGCAATCCAAAGTTCGAATCCAGGTGGGGGACACAGTGGGACGCGTGTCCCCTAGCTTGCCTGCACAATCAGACTCCTTCGACTTCCAGAGCGGGGAGGGCATCATGTGGGGGGGAAGGACCAGGCACCGCAGGGACATGAGGGCGAAGGGTAGGCGTCGTGGGTGAAGGGAGGGAGGACTCCACCACAGGGGGTGGGGCAGGGCCAAAGGCGGAGGCCAGGATGTCGCTGCACACCTTAGCAAGGTCCTCCTGAGACTCCCCTGCACCCGAAGGAACCACAGGCCCCAAGGAGGGGGTGGGGCAGAGGGATGGGTCGCAGTGCCACTGGGGGAGGGTGTGAACAGGGGGGGGGGCTAAACCACCCTGACCGGGGAGTCCCTTGACCGCTTGCGGGGTGGTGTCACAGTGGGGCTCAGGGACAGAGCGGCCATGAAGGAGTCTTTGCCGGATATGTGGCCAGGAGAGCTGAGGGGAGGGAATTTGGAGGGAGTGGATTGGGTGGAATGCGGACTCCCACTCTGGCTGCGTGGCTTACGTTTGCCCCACGACCCAGTGGGTGTGCCTACTTCACCCTGTGTGTGCGTGCCAGGAGGTGTGCGTATGACCTTCCCTGCTGGTGTGGTGCCTGTGTCTGTTGTGGTGGGTGCATGCCGACGTCTGGGTGTACGTGGGACAGGCATGGGAGTGGGAAGTGTGGATGGGTCAGGGGTAGGGGGTTGGACGTAGCGCTGCAGGAGACCCACTGCTGCAGTCAGTGTCGAGTCAATGGACCTCAGCAAGTTTCATTGGTCAGCCTGCGATGAGAAAATGCCCTCCAAGTATGCCTCCATGTTGTTCAGCACTTGGCTGTGGCCATGGAGGACATTAAGCATCACAGCCTGACCAACCTGCAACTGCCGCTGGATGTCCACAGACTCGGCATTGGCGGCAGCAGTGGAGACAGGGGCAGGGGGTGCGGTGCCTGGCAGGAAGGAGACATGTGGTGACCGGGCACGCTGGGAAGGGACACGAGCAAGTGGGAGGCGGCTGATGGCAATGGAGGGGGCGGGGTGAGATGTTGTGCCGCTGTCAGCTGCTGGTGCAGCCTCCGCCCACTCGGAGAGATCATCCTCGGACCCGTCAGCTTCATATTCTGTCGTGCCAGTGGACAGGTCCTCGGCCTCACTCTCCTCCGCCTCAGTTCCACTCAATGTGCCAGCCACCATGTCAACGCTGGCACTGGTGCTCGGTCCCTCCGCTCCGTCTGTGCTCATGTCTCCCTCCGTGTCCCCTGACGATGCTGTGGGCAAGGTGAAGAGACAGCAATTAATCATACACCTGTATACATATGTCACATGAGTCCAATCTACCTAGGTTACAGTGCATAGCCTAAAGAGAAAGATCAGTAACATCTACGAAACAAGGTACAGATGTAGGGCATGCAACACACAGTTGGTTGACCCACCATGCCACTGAAAAACCATGGTGAGCATGACACAATAGCAAATGACATGAAATGGAGTTTGACCGAGGAGCCAGGCCCTGGGGACAATCCAGCACTGCATCTGCACCACACAGCGTTGCCGAAAATAGGGATGAGCAGGGACCATATCCATGAACTTGAGGCACATGCTGCATAGGTAATACTGAAAACATGCCCACCATGACTGGCTCACTGCACCTTGAGTGTATGTCCAGACAAACATCACACACTGGCCAGACCTAGCAAGGAGACATCAGGTTTTGACATGTAGGCTTTGCCCGCACCAACCACCCCCTACATGAGACAATTTGTTGAGACACAGGAAGCACTTACATCTCTTAGTCTGGGTGAAATACACAGGGGCAGCATAAAGGCAAGATTGGACACCAAATACCCAAGGTGCGCCTGTCCAAATAATCATGTACAAATGGTCATCATCAGATGATTGTAACAAGACACACAGGCACTGGCCACCGTGAGTATGAACAAGGAAAATCAGGTCAGGCTGTACAGTGGACACTTGTACTACATATTACATCAATATACATGGTGCCAGGGGACAATGGCACAGAGCACAACCTATGCTGTAGACACTGAGAGTGTCCACATTTTGTGATGACACACATGACACCTATGAAAATATGCCCCAGGGGACAGTAGTGGCCACACAACTCCATGGTCCTGAATGGCAATGACTGCAACACACGCCACCATCCCTGCACTATGCGTATCGCACACTCATGCACATCATGTCACAGGCCACAACATAGGACTTGCGTGCTGTAAGGCATGACACTTGAGAGACTAACTCCCATGTCTGGACTCAGCATCAGTGCCAACTGACATGGAACCCACAAGTACTGAACTGGACAGGGCACAGGCAAGGTCCCAAAACCTGTTACACACCACCCCCACACATGATGCTACAGGCATAGTTCACGTGGAGAAAGTGCCAGCCTACATAACCTTGTGAAGGAGTGACTACACACAGACCAGGGAACACATTGCAAGGAGGGGAAGGGAGGCAGGAGAGCACCGCTATACTGTGGGTAACAGGATCTGCACAGCACCTTTAAACCCTGGCAATGTATCCATGCAACTGTGCACTTACAAATACTGGTGACACACAACAAACACACAGGTACCTACCCCCTTCCTGCTGCTGCTTCTCCTGTAAGCGCCTGTCCAAGTCTGGAAATACCACCGCCAGCACACGCTTGTGGATGTGGGTCAGACGGCGGCGCCCGCGGTTCTTATGGGTCTCAGGTGAGTCCCCCAGCAGGACCAGTGCGATCCTCCGCATCCAGCACCGGATATCCTGCCAGCGTTCCTCACCTGGGCCAGGCGCCGCTTGCGACCGTCCGTCCTCCTCACGGCACTGACGGCGTTCATCCATATCTGCTTCTTGGCAGAGGCGCCTACCTGTGAGGATGAACAAGTGACACTACATCAATACACCTGGCACATGTCACAGAGACACATATTAGAACCAATTTGCTGTTTACAACAAGGCATAGTATGCATCCAACGTATTGCACCTTTGTCATAGGGACATGATCCTCTGGGGAAGGGCAAAAGCAGTACGTGCCATTGAAAGTACACAGGTGGAATGAGGGCAACGACACAATCAATGATCCAGGCTCACACTGTGCATCACAAGCTACACCAGGATAATGTGCAGCACCTCTAAGCAGTCACATGCCACAGGCCACTGACGCTACCTCAGCAGAGTACACAGACACACACAGGCACAGGACATTCACCTGCCATTGCCAAATGCAGCGACAAACCTCACTCTGCACATGTGCCACTAGACGGGGGGGGGGGCTCACAGGTGTGGGGCTGGCTCTGCACGTCAGACACACAGCACTGCTCCCTGCTCACATCACATGGGCAGGGTATATTCATCCCTCATGCAGCCTGGGTGCCACACTCCACATATGCACCCACCCACATGACAGGGGACTTACACACACACCGATGTCCAGGGTACGAACACATCATGTGGACACTCTGAGCACAGGTACACAGAACTAACACACATCTGTGGGTACAGTCACCTGTCACACTGGGCTGACCACATAATCACATGAGGACTGTAGAGGCTACATTCCCAGGAGGACAAGACAGGCAGAATGTGGCATGCACCATGCAGTGATTGTCACAGTAAACACAATGCAAGTGAGGACGGCAGACATGCACCACAGCATGCTCTGGCTGGGAGACATCAGGCATTCCCCCCCGGGACCCCCCCTACAGTACATAGCATGTGTGTCACACCTGGACACAATGCCAGAAGTCACAAACAAGGGACACAGTCTGTGCTAGTAGACTCTGCATTCACCTGATACCCTGGTCGCCCATACAGCAGGGGGTACTGTGGGAGGATCACATCCAGCAATGCCAGGTTCTCCTCCAGGGTGAAAGGCTGTGACCTCTCCACAGACCTTGACATGGTTCCAGGGAATCAGTAGCAGCAGCTGGGTCGTAGAATCCAAAGATGTGCAGGCAAGTGCTCCCTCATGGGACCTGGCTGCCTTATATCTGCCTTGCTGGCCTGTTTCATGCACAGGAGTACAGAGTGATTGGTCACTCACATTTGCATCCTATGTTTCCTCCAATCCCTTCAAACCTAGCACAGTCAGTGGGTTCTAATTGTGTTTTTTTCTTGAGCATGATATCAACTCCAGAACCACATTGCAACAAAGTAGATTTATTCAAACTGACTTCTGCTGTGCACCTGCTGAAAAAAATTCAAACTTTAAACTTGGTCTCCATGACAACCAGCATGCATGTAGGCCTTTATACTTGTCCCTCATGTGTCCCCTATGTAATTTGGAGTTTCACACACATGTACGGTGCGTACCAGGGCCCTAGGGCACCCCAAAAGCATAGCAACGGCCCGTACAGGCGTGTGTACGGTCTGTATCACTATGGGTGTGCTCGCGTAGGCGTACCCATAGTGATAGTGAGCGTACAGGCGTGTGTACGGTCCGTATCACTATGGGTGTGCACCATAGTGGTACGGACTGTACACACGCCTGTACACTCACTATCACTATGGGTGTTCTCGCGTATGCGTACCCATAGTGGTACGGACCGTACACACGCCTGTACGCGCACTATCACTATGGGTGTTCTCGCGTATGCGTACCCATAGTGTTACAGACTGTACACGCGCCTGTACGCTCACTATCACTATGGGTGTTCTCGCGTATGCGTACCCATAGTGGTACGGACCGTACACACGCCTGTACGCTCACTATCACTATGGGTGTTCTCGCGTATGCGTACCCATAGTGGTACGGACCGTACACACGCCTGAAGTTCTCGCGTATGCGTACCCATAGTGGTACGGACCGTACACACGCCTGTACGCTCACTATCACTATGGGTGTTCTCGCGTATGCGTAACCATAGTGTTACGGACCGTACACACGCCTGTACGCTCACTATCACTATGGGTGTTCTCGCGTATGCGTACCCATAGTGGTACGGACCGTACACACGCCTGTACGCTCACTATCACTATGGGTGTTCTCGCGTATGCGTACCCATAGTGGTACGGACCGTACACACGCCTGTACGCTCACTATCACTATGGGTGTTCTCGCGTATGCGTACCCATAGTGGTACGGACCGTACACACGCCTGTACGCTCACTATCACTATGGGTGTTCTCGTGTATGCGTACCCATAGTGGTACGGACCGTACACACGCCTGTACGCTCACTATCACTAAGGGTACGCATACGCGAGCACACCCATAGTGGTACGGACCGTACACGCGTGCGTACGCTCACTATCACTATGGGTACACATACGGCAGCACTCCCATAGGGATAGGGAACGTACACAGGCCCATAGAGCGAATGTACGGTGCCTTTCACACATCACAGTGGTGACAGGCAGCACACAGGAAGGAATAGGGCTGACATATTTGTCCATGGATGGACATCAAGGCATTTTCTGGGCAGTACTACATGTGTGGGGCACAGGTGTGAAAGGCTGTGATGTGGCACATTACTCCTGAGTCGAGAAGGCACCAGATGTATGATGAGATGTGTACAGATATCATGTGTGACGGTGCAATGTGTGCCAGGCATGCCCTTAACTCCTTTGACATGTGTGCATGTCGTACTGCACACTTGGGATGAGCGTCACTGGCATGGCACAGTCAACAACACACGCAAGTGTCCCCTGATGCCCGCTACAGGGGTTACCACACCAGACATGTGACTCCACACGGTGCACGATGTGTCTATGTCATGTATGTGTGGGGTGTTCCCATTAGCTTGATGTTGGTGCTCCCTCAAAAGCATCAGCTGTTGCAGCAACCAACATGTGTCTGTGTGTAGATGGACATGGCACACTGTTACGCACACCAGGCCACATGTGGTATCGGATGTGAGGTGCGTATGTATGCATGGGACACGGAGTAGCGTCACAAGGACATGTCTGCATCCTGTCAATGAATGTGTGTTGAGTCATTACATGTACACCTTATTGGCAAGGTGTGTGGGCTGTCCTAGTGTCATGTCATGTGACCTGTGGCTCTAGTGTTCCGCTACCAGTCTCTGAAATCGACATCCTACTTCTGCTGATGTGTTGATGTATGTCACTCCTGTGTTGCTTCTGGCTGTTCACTTACACTGGGACACAGCTAATCCCATGCCATGGCATGTGGAGGTTCACAATCTCAGTGTGTAGCTGGGTCTTGGTAGGAGTGTCACCTGGCAGCCATCCGTGTCCAGGGCATGTGGCACATACCTGACTCCGTATGTCGCATATATGTATTGACAGATTAACATGTGCTCAGTACAAACAAATTGTTGTTGTAGTGCACTCACTCTTCTTTGTCACTTCCAAATTACTGCAGAGCGCCGCCTCTTCCCCGACCAATTCCGGACTTGGCTGACATGCGGGAGAATGACTGTATCCGGTGCTACCGCTTCCCCCAACCGTTGATTGAGGAGTTGACGGCGAGGCTGGCACCACACCTGCAACCGCTGCACAGGTATCCTACGGCACTGACACCCAAGCTGAAGGTAATGGCAGCCCTACATTTTCTTGCCATGGGTACCTTTCAATATACCATAGCTCATGTTGGTGGCATGTCCCAGAGCATGTTCAGCCGTGTGCTGCATGATTTCTTAGAGGCCATGATGCTTCACCTGGATGAGTTCATCCATTTCCCAACTCCTGAAATGTTGACTGGGGTCAAGCGTGGATTCTTTGCCCTGGGAGGGATGCCCCATGTCATTGGGTCCATATATGGGACACATGTGGCTTTGGTACCACCACAGGCACAGGAGGTAGCGTACAGGAATCGCAAGCACTACCACTCCATCAATGCCCTTGTGGTGTGTCTGTCCAACATGGTGATTTCACATGTCTGTGCTCGTTTTCCAGAATCACCACACGATGCCTACATCATGAGGCGTAGCAGGGTGCCTGAAATGATGACGCAGCTGCGCAACGAACGAGCATGTGTTGTTGGTGGGTACACTCTCTGTCCTGTATTTTGCGTAGACTTCCAGCACGACCGCTTCTCCTGTCCTACTTATGTCCATGTGGTTTCCATGTAGGGGACGCTGGCTATCCCAACATGCCATGGCTGATCACACCTCTCCGCAACCCCATCACGCCGGCCCAGCTCCGCTACAACACCGCCCATGGCCGGACAAGGCGAGTGATAGAGAGGACATTTGGCCTCCTGAAGAGCCGATTCAGATGCCTCCACAAGACCGGCGGCGTCCTTCCGTATGCCCCGGCGAAGGTCTGCAAAATCTTCATGGTCTGCTGCATGCTGCACAACATGGCAGTTGAGAAAGCTGTCACACTCATCCTGGATCAAGATGATCAGGACCATCCACCCATGGAGGACGAAGGGCTTGGCAATGGGGCTAGTGATGTGGAGGATGTGGTTCCGCAAGAGGACATCCAGAGTCGGCTCATACGCGACTTCTTTGCTTAGTGGTGAGTACCAGTGTCTGTGTGTGCACGCATTGGTCCCCGTGTGGCATGTGTTGCGATGTGTGTGTCCATCTGCATGTATGGCACGTGAGTCAGAGGTGTGTGTGGATGTGTCACTGGAGTGATGGTGCCAGTGATGAGTGTATTTCCCCAGTCATAATTGTGACCTAGCATGTTGTCATCCTTACATGTGTCGAGTACATGCACATGCAAGTGGCTGTGCTTTTTGTGGCTGACTTCTTGTCTGTCTCTCATCCCCAGGTACTTGCGCATGCCGTCTGCTGGTTGCATTGTTGTGGCACTGCTATTCCTCATGGACACGTCATCGTGTGCTGACTCAGCGTTACACGCACGGACAAGTTTGGAAGTCTCCTTAGGGTAAGGGATGCATCAGGGGTGTATTGGGTGTGGCAGTTGTTTACGATGTGTGCACACTGCCCCTGTCGATGTTTGGTTCCTCTGCAGACATGTCGCATCACCATGGGACACATGACATGCAGCTGGGTACACCTGAATAGATGGTCAGACTTGTTGACAGTCATCTGTGATGGGATTGTGGATTGTGATGATGGCATCAATGTGTGTTACACTGCCCTCGGACACATACGGTTTGCATTGGCTTGACATGGTGTGGGATTTCCACATCAGAGGATCAATGGTGTATGGCAGCCTCTCCGTGAGCAGCAGGGGGTGTTTAGCTGTTAGCCAACACTTGTGTGCCAGTTCCATGGCTATCACGCATTTGTGCTGCAGAAGGGGGGTTCCAGTGTTGGACCCACATGTTACTCCACATGACCTGTTCATGTGTACTCCGAGTTGCCTCTGCATTCCCGAATACATGAATAATAAAGGTGTCCCTATGCCTCCAAGGTGCCTCTTCTCAGTCAATGCTGGTGTGTTGCCACGGTGCATCCGGCATGTCTGGCATGGTTTTCCTTGATAGTGGCTATGTGTCTATGTGTAGAGTAGCAAGATGCTAGCTGTTTGTGTGGGATTAGACTGTGTATTGTGCATGATGTCCATGACTGTGTGGGTATTGTGACATGTGCCATCCCCATGCAACCAACGTTGGCCAGGTCACCATTCTCTTTATCCACCTGACTCAAGCTTGCAGGACATGGTTCTGCAACCTGTCCACACATACCTGGGTGCCCCACAGAACACTCCACATGATCCCTGACCTCTGCGCATGGCTCTCGCTGTACTCAATATGTCTGTCGGCGCGGTTGTGCGGCCACCCCCTCAGCTGGTTGGGCCCATCATGGGTGTGTATGGTGCTCCATGTCTGTCTTGCCTAATACAATGTGACCCATGTGTGGCCTGTGCCAGACTCATGCCCCAGGGTGTGGATGGTTGAAGTCAAATGAGAACTCAGGCATGGTTAGACTTTACAAGACACATGTAAGGTAATAATGCAAAATGTGGGCATCTTCTCTTTATGGTGTAACTTTTTATTTTGGTTGGGGTACGTGGGGGGGGTATGACATGAGGGGCTTTCCGGGTGTGTGGAATCCAAAGTTCACTAGGGGAGTTGGTGTCCTTGCCATTGGAAATCCTCAGAGTCCATGCCACAGTCTTTGTCAACATTGGTCAGACAGTGACCAGCAAGTCCATGTGGCAGAGAATGTCTTTTGCTACTGTGCTGCTGTTGGTCCAGTGGGCCAGGTGCCAGGCCAGGTGTCCTGGGAGATGGTGCTGTTGCGCTGACCCTCACGTTCTTTTCCGTGGATGACCCGCCCTCCTGCGGGGACCCTCAGAAGCAGGCCGTGACGATGTTTGGGATGCTCCGTCGGATGTCTCCTCCTCCTCCTCATCCCTCCCTGTGGGTGGTGATGTTCTACGCCTGCTGGCACAGGGAGGGTTGCCCATGTTGTCGGCTATCCGACGGAGTCTACTGTGAATTCCCGTAAACACCGTCACGAGCTCAGCCTGTCTGTCCTCCATCCGCCCTTGGTGTCGCAGTAGACAGGCATGTTGCTCTGCATGTTGCTGGGCCTGCTGGGTCTTGATCTCCTCGAGGATGGACACAACCTGGGCCATGCCCGTTGTGTCCTGCCGGTATGTGTCCAGGATCTTTCTGACATGGGAATATACCGGTTCCACAGCCAACCAGTCAGGCTCGCGCCTCCGCCGTCCTCCACTCCCACCACCCCTGCCCACTTGCACCTGGCCTGCCCTTGTGGGCACATTGGGTCTCCGGGACCCCTGAGGGGTGGCATTGGCGTTGTCGCCTGCCTCCTCCTGGGTGCCCGGTACACCGTGTCCCTCCTGGCCAGCCTGGCTGCATTGTGGTGGTGGGGCAGGGATCCTGGGTGTCTCCTGGGTTGTGGCAGGAGTGGGGGTGGTGGTTGGCCCAGTTGTACCTGACGCAGGTGCTGCAGGTGGTTGGACACCAGAGGGGCCAGGTTGGTCGGGGTCGGGTTCGTCCACAGAGTGATGAGAGTCGTCGCTGCTGGTGGGTCCGTCATCCCGCTGAGCCGGGTCCTGTGAGTCTTCCCCCCCAGTGTTGGGGGGTGTTCCATGACGTTGACCTGTGTGTGAGAGAGACAATGTTAATTTTGTTCCATGCAACATCCATGTTTCATTCGTTTCTAAGTTGGCACATTTCCTCTGGGAATTTGGATGTGTCTCGCATTCCACTCACAGTGCACTTGTGCATGGGTATGTCCCTTGGCCACAGCTTTTGAGACTTTACCTATGTGTGGCACAGTCTTACTTGCTGCGTCAATTGTGACTGCAGTCAGCAGTGGAGTGAGAAGGTGTGGCGAGCCATGCATTGGCGCCTTCCGTGTTGCACTGTACGTGGGCACATGGAGTTGTTCCACACACTTCTATGATGCAGGTAGCTGGCGTTGTGCTTGTGCACAGGTTGAGACATGGCCCTGTGTTTTGCCATGGAGAAGAGGGGGGGTTCAGGCACTGGCCACCCTTGTCTACATGCACGCAGTCCACCTGCTGACGAGCAGACATTCCCACACCCCCCAAGGCTGAATTGGTCTCCCTGTGTGTCCCTTTCTCACTCCCTCTCTGTCCCCCTCTCCCTCCCTCTGTGTGTCAGCCTCCTCCCTCTGTCCGTCTTCCTGTGTCTCCCTCCCTCTCTCTCCCCCTCTCCCTCCCTCTGTGTGTCACCCTCTGTCACCTCAGCCCAGCTTCCTAGGCACACACTTTTAGCAGATCTTTGAATGGCCCTTGGCTTGTTGATGTGAGTTTGTTTCTGATCTCCAGGCACCCATTGGGTGTAGTGTCTGTGTCTGCGCTGCTGATGTGGTGGTGTGTGCTGCCACTCTTTCACAGTGTTGGCTGATCATTAGTTGCTGTCATGTGCAAAAACGTGCCGTCACCCCCATGTGTTAATGCAAGGCGTCCGCCATTTGCTGGCAAGTCTTTCCTGTGTGGGGACACACTGTTTGTCTGGCTGTGACCTAGGCCATATGGGCAGGGGGCATTGTTGTCTGCTTCTGAGTTGCACTATGTGATTTTTGGGGCCCACACTCCCGCCATCCGGGTTACCGTGTCTTGTGTTGGTGTTTTCTGTGGCCTGTGACTTTGCATTGTCCAGCTGGGTGCATGGGGCATGGTGGTGCCAGTGGCATGTGCGTGTTCATGGAGTGTGGTTGAGTCATGCGATAGCTTGGGTTGGTTGTGTGCCTGTTTGTGAGTTTGGTTGTGGATGACGTTCCCCCCATGTGAGGTGAGTTGTTTGTGTACTCACCCGGGTCTCGGAGTCCTTCTAATCCGTCCACTGACACCACCGGCAGTATGGCCATCACCCTCTCCTCCCAGGGATGGTAGTGTACGGGTCTGCGGGGCGGCCCTCCTCCAGTGACGTTGGCCTGGTTGTGGTCGTCGGTCATTTTGGCTCGGACCCTCCTCCGCAGATCGTACCACCTGGCTTGGCATTCATGCCTGGTCCTTCTGGTGGCCGCAACAGCATTCACAGCATCGACAATCCTCTGCCACATGGCTGTGTTTTTCGGACATGCTGGTCTGTCTGACCAATGTTCCAAAGAGGTGTGGCTCGACTCTGAGGATTTCGTCGACAAGGACCTCCAACTCTCGGCTAGTGAACTTTGGATTCTTGTTAGTGGGCATGGTGAGGGGTGTGGGTGTGGATGGTTGTGGGGGGGTGTGTGGATGGTTGAGGGTGTGTGGGTGTGGTTGTGCAGGTGTGTGTGAATGTGATGAGGGGGTGTTTGTGAAGGTGTGTGTGTGAAGGTGTGCAAGTGTAAGGTGTAGTAAAGGTTCAAGTATGGTGCTGTAGGTTGTCTGTGGGGTCTGGCAGCAGTGAGTCTGTTGCAAAGGCTCATGGTTTGTGTGTGTGGGCCCTTTTTATTGGTCCATTGGTGGGTGTGGCTGTGTTTGAACTTTGGGTGGGTGTGTTATAAGGAGTGGTTGTGTTTTGGGCCTCTGTTTTGGATTTTGGTAGTTGCAGGTCAGTGAATGTGTTGTTTTTGTGCTTGTTGGACATGTTTTGTGGCTTTGTGCCATTCGAATGGTGTATTCTTGTGTTGTTTTGCTTTGTCCTGGTTGTGAACGTGCGTTTTTAGCGTGTGTACGGTGTGTACTTCGGGAATTTTGTTGTACAGTGCTGTCCTTGTGTCTGGCTTGGTACGACTCGTACATGCGCGATGTTGTGTGAAGGTGCTGGTGTTGGGGCCTGGGGTGCGCTCCGTACTTAGAATGTTGGGGTGGGGGTACGCTCCATACGTACGCGGGTGAGGGTACGTGTCGTACATACACGGTTGGGGTGGGGGTACGGTCCGTACATGCACGGTTGGGGTGGGGGTACGGTCCGTACATACACGGTTGGGGTGGGGGTACGGTCCGTACATGCACGGTTGGGGTGGGGGTATGGGTCGTACATACACCGTTGGGGTGGGGGTATGCTCCATACATACGCGGGTGAGGGTACGGGTCATACATACACGGTTGGGGTGGGGGTACGGTCCATACATACGCGGTTGGGGTGGGGTGCGCTCCATACATACGTGGGTGAGGGTACGGGTCGTACATACACGGTTGGGGTGGGGGTACGGTCCGTACATACACGGTTGGGGTGGGGGTGCGCTCCATACGTACGCGGGTGAGGGTATGGGTCGTACATACACTGTTGGGGTGGGGGTACGCTCCATACGTACGCGGGTGAGGGTACGGGTCATACATACACGGTTGGGGTGGGGGTACGTGTCGTACATACACGGTTGGGGTGGGGGTACGGTCCGTACATACACGGTTGGGGTGGGGGTACGGGTCGTATATACACCGTTGGGGTGGGGGTACGCTCCATACATCCGCGGGTGAGGGTACGGGTCGTACATACACGGTTGGGGTGGGGGTACGGTCCGTACATACATGGTTGGGGTGGGGGTGCGCTCCATACATACGCGGGTGAGGGTACGGGTCGTACATACACGGTTGGGGTGGGGGTACGGTCTGTACATACACGGTTGGGGTGGGGGTGTGCTCCATACGTATGCGGGTGAGGGTACAGGTCGTACACACACTGTTGGGGTGGGGGTACGCTCCATACGTACGCGGGTGAGGGTACGGGTCGTACATACACGGTTGGGGTGGGGGTACGGTCCGTACATACACGGTTGGGGGTACGCTCCATACGTACGTGGGTGAGGGTACGGGTCGTACATACACGGTTGGGGTGGGGGTACGGTCCGTACATACACTGTTGGGGTGGGGGTACGCTCCATGCATACGCGGGTGAGGGTACGGGTCGTACATACACGGTTGGGGTGGGGGTACGGTCCGTACATACACGGTTGGGGTGGGGGTGCGCTCCATACGTACGCGGGTGAGGGTACGGGTCGTACATACACTGTTGGGGTGGGGGTACGCTCCATACGTACGCGGGTGAGGGTACGGGTCGTACATACACGGTTGGGGTGGGGGTACGGTCCATACATACACGGTTGGGGTGGGGGTACGCTCCATGCATATGCGGGTGAGGGTACGTGTCGTACATACACGGTTGGGGTGGGGGTACGGGCCGTACATACACGGTTGGGGTGGGGGTACGCTCCATACGTACGCGGGTGGGGATTCAACTCGTACATAGGAGGGCTGGGGGGAGTGTTGGGCACGTATGCGGGCACATGTCTCCATGGTTGCTATGTGAGTTCGGTGCGGACGGTGTTTTTTCCATACGGTTGTAACATCTGACGCACAGGATGGATCGTACTTCCGCGGTCGGACTTCACTTTTCACATTTGTACGGTAAATCGTCCGAGGACGTGTCGGACACATTTTCCGACCCGAGGACGTGTGGGGAATAATTCCCAATGCGATTCGTATGGTCTTTTTCCCACGCGAATCGTAGTTGGCAGTTTGTACGGCACTTGTACGATTCGTACGGTAAAAAGACCGGATACGAGTCGTACGGGGAATTTTTTTACAGGATCGTAATCGGCACCTAAGTGTAGAATATGCCACAAACATAACTTTTGCACATCAAATAAAACTTCTAACAGCCCTAGCTTATGTACCAACCACAGATGTTGCAGAACATTACAATCTTTTATTAGAAAGTCAATTCTACAAGCAAAATGAACTAAAGTTATCTCCCCTCTTAGATTATTTTGAGGATACCTGGGTGGGGAGACTACACAGATCAGGCCATAGACATCAGCCAAAGTTCCAAATACCTTGGTGGAATGTATATCTAAGTACACTCAACCAACAATCCAAAACTAACAACGCAGTCGAGGGCTGGCATAATGCATTCCTAACTTCTACTAGGAGAACAACTCCAACACTAGAAAAACTACTAATTTCCATACAAAAGGAACAAAGTTTCCAAGAATTAAGAATGCAACAATCTGTCCTACAATTAAAACCAAAACAATCTAGACAAACTACTCAAATGTATAATTACCTACAACAACAGGTACAGCTATACCCATCCACAAGAGGACTTGAGTACTTAAATATAATAGCTCAAACTCTCTTCTAAACCATTTCAAAAAATTAACCCACAATTCTACTAAAACAACTATCACAACATAAAGAAACCACTTTATTATATCAAATAATTAATTATGTTGTCTAAAATATATAAATAATTTATATATACATATATTTAGACAACATAATTAAACAAAACAAGTACACAACAACAATAATAAAAATACAATATTTTCCCACCCACAATTAAAATATTTAAATCAACTTACCTGTCTAGTTGCTCCAATACAATAATGACATTTCTTCCAAATAAATCCAGGTAGTTCAAAATCCATAGATATCAAAAATAAACCCAAATAAAATGGAAAAATACAACTTTTTTTCGAAACAATCGTCTAGGCCAAAAAACGACAATCCAATAACCATAAAAATCCCGAAAAATATTAAAAAGATAAATAACCGCTCCTGGAAACCCGAACAATAAAGGAAGTGTAAAATAAATATTAGTAAACACAACTAATACACACTTCCTTTAAAAAACAAAAACGGTGTTTGAAAGAGACGAAAATATCTTCTTGTAAAACCTACAAAAGAGAAACAAACATTCCCACCCACACACAAACACACATAATGCACCTAAAAACATCACTACAAACATTATTCAAACACTATAAAACTTTAACACACCTAAAAACCAAAACACTAACAAAGCCGCAAACACGGAACACAACGTAAATTATAAAACCGTATACAAACTATTACTAACACCCTAACTTCTAAAACATCACTCCATACACACTTATTACAACATTACTACTTCCAGAAAACACTTAAAACTATTTAATAATAAAGAAAATAACTCTTAACTTCTCAAACGCGAAACAGCTCCCAACCGCGACCTGGATTCTACCAAAATAACCCAAAACAACAGCGAGCGGTTACTAAATAAAAGACCCAAACAAACATAACAACTAAAAAAACACCAAAAAAATATCCAAACTATTTATTTAACATTACACATTACTTTAAAAATTAGTAAAACATTTGAATAAAATACTCAAAAATAATACCTATTTATTTTATATACGTGAAAATGATTTAACTTATAATAATAAATATAATAATATAATTATATTTACTAATATAATAATAAAAATGTATATATTACAAAAAAAAACTTATGACCATGATATAATTAATATATTGTATCTACAACATACCAGAACTAAAAATAAAAAGAACAACTGCTATAAAATGTAAAAATTATCAATATTAATTATCTAATATTAATATTAATAATTAAAATATATTAATCATATATTTCAAAACATACAATTTCTTATAATTTCAAATAAAGTGTACAAATATTTACAGTATACAATATAAATAAAAAAATGTTAAACAGCTATAAAAATCAGAAAACTTTTTTATTTTTTATTTATTACAATAATACAAATGTTAAATACTAATTATTTTATTACGTGTTTATTTCAATAATTTAATTGTTATAATATGCCTAATAATAAACAATATTTTCTCTGTAATTAATATACCTTCCAACAACTATAAAAAAAATCATATTTTCCTTTGCACTATTTAATACCAAAAATTTCTATTTGCATTCTGATATGACTTCTATGTTTTATCCAACAAAAACTAAAATCTACAGAATTATTGTAAATTAAAACAAAGTAATTTAACTGTTCCTATTCAACTCTATATTTAATGATAATAATTGCTGTTTAACAAACTTAATTAATTTACTACTCCCACTACAGACTTAACTTAATTAATTTACTACTCTCACTCCAAAATATATTTAATTAGGATAGGTGCTGGACACTGAACTTAATTAATTTACTATTCCCAATGCAGTCTATATTTAATAAATATAAGTGCTGGACACAGAACTTAATTAATTTACTATTCCCACTCCAGTCTATATTAAATTTTGATTAGTGCTGGAGACTGAACTTAATTAATGTACTATTCTCACTCCAATCTATATTTAATTAGGGTAGGTGCTGGACACTGAACTTAATTAATTTACTATTCCCACTCCAGCCTATATTTAATTAAGATAAGTGCTGGACACTGAACTTAATTAATTTACTATTCTCACTCCAATCTATAATTAATTAAGATAAGTGCTGGACACTGAATTTAATTAATTTACTATTCCCACTCCAACATATATTTAATTAGGGTAGGTGCTGGACACTGAACTTAATTAATTTACTATTCCCCCTCCAGCCTATATTTAATTAAGATAACTGCTGGACACTTAACTTAAATAATTTACTATTCCCACTCCAGTCTTTATTAAATTTACATAAGTGCTGGACACTGAACATAATTAATTTACTATTCCCACTCCAAAATATATTTAATTAGGGTAGGTGCTGGACACTGAACTTAATTTACTATTCCCACTCCAGCCTATATTTAATTAAGATAAGTGCTGGACACTGAACTTAATTAATTTACTATTCCCACTCCATTCTTTATTACATTTAGATAAGTGCTGGACACTGAACTTAATTAATTTACTATTGTCACTCCAATCTATATTTAATTAAGATAAGTGCTGGACACTGAACTTAATTATTTACTATTCTCACTCCAATCTATTTTGAATTAGAGTAGGTGCTGGAGACTGAACTTAATTAACTTACTATTCCCACTCCAAAATATATTTAATTAGGGTAGGTGCTGGACACTGAACTTAATTAATTTACTATTCCCACTCCAGCCTATATTTAATTAGGATAGGTGCTGGACACTGAACTTAATTAATTTACTATTCCCACTCCAGTCTTTATTAAATTTAGATAAGTGCTGGACACTGAACTTAATTAATTTACTATTGTCACTCCAATCTATATTTAATTAGGATAGGTGCTGGACACTGAACTTAATTAATTTACTATTCCCACTCCAGTCTATATTTAATTAAGATAAGTGCTGGACACTGAACTTAATTAATTTACTATTCTCACTCCAATCTATATTGAATTAGAGTAGGTGCTGGACACTGAACTTAATTAACTTACTATTCCCACTCCAAAATATATTTAATTAGGGTAGGTGCTGGACACTGAACTTAATTAATGTACTATTCCCACTCCAGCCTATATTTAATTAAGATAAGTGCTGGACACTGAACTTAATTAATTTACTATTCCCACTCCAGTCTTTATTAAATTTAGATAAGCGCTGGACACTGAACTTAATTAATTTACTATTGTCACTCCAATCTATATTTAATTAGGGTAGGTGCTGGACACTGAACTTCATTAATTTACTATTCCCACTCCAGTCTATATTTAATTAGGATAAGTGCTGGACACTGAACTTAATTAATTTACTATTCTCACTCCAATCTATATTGAATTAGGGTAGCTGCTGGACACTGAACTTAATTAATTTACTATTCCCACTCCAAAATATATTTAATTAGGGTAGGTGCTGGACACTGAACTTAATTAATTTACTATTCCCACTCCAGCCTATATTTAATTAGGATAAGTGCTGGACACTGAACTTAATTAATTTACTATTCTCACTCCAATCTATATTTAATTAAGATAAGTGCTGGACACTGAACTTAATTAATTTACTATTCCTACTCCAAAATATATTTTATTAGGGTAGGTGCTGGACACTGAACTTAATTAATTTACTATTCCCACTCCAGCCTATATTTAATTAAGATAACTGCTGGACACTTAACTTAAATAATTTACTATTCCCACTCCAGTCTTTATTAAATTTACATAAGTGCTGGACACTGAACTTAATTAATTTACTATTGTCACTCCAATCTATATTTAATTAGGATAGGTGCTGGACACTGAACTTAATTAATTTACTATTCCCACTCCTGTCTATATTTAATTAAGATAAGTGCTGGACACTGAACTTAATTAATTTACTATTCTCACTCCAATCTATATTGAATTAGAGTAGGTGATGGACACTGAACTTAATTAACTTACTATTCCCACTCCAAAATATATTTAATTAGGGTAGGTGCTGGACACTGAACTTAATTAATTTACTATTCCCACTCCAGCCTATATTTATTAAGATAAGTGCTGGACACTGAACTTAATTAACTTACTATTCCCACTCCAGTCTTTATTAAATTTAGATAAGTGCTGGACTCTTAACTTAATTAATTTACTATTGTCACTCCAATCTATATTTAATTAGGGTAGGTGCTGGACACTGAACTTAATTAATTTACTATTCACACTCCAGTCTATATTTAATTAAGATAAGTGCTGGACACTGAACTTAATTAATTTACTATTCTCACTCCAATCTATATTGAATTAGGGTAGCTGCTGGACACTGAACTTAATTAATTTACTATTCCCACTCCAAAATATATTTATTTAGGGTAGGTGCTGGACACTGAACTTAATTAATTTACTATTGTCACTCCAATCTATATTTAATTAGGATAGGTGCTGGACACTGAACTTAATTAATTTACTATTCCCACTCCAGTCTATATTTAATTAAGATAAGTGCTGGACACTGAACTTAATTAATTTACTATTCTCATTCCAATCTATATTGAATTAGGGTAGCTGCTGGACACTGAACTTAATTAATTTACTATTCCCATTCCAAAATATATTTAATTAGGGTAGGTGCTGGACACTGAACTTAATTAATGTACTATTGTCACTCCAATCTATATTTAATTTGGATAGGTGCTGGACACTGAACTTAATTAATTTACTATTCCCACTCCAGTCTTTAATAAATTTAGATAAGTGCTGGACACTGAACTTAATTAATTTACTATTGTCACTCCAATCTATATTTAATTAGGATAGGTGCTGGACATTGAACTTAATTAATTTACTATTCCCACTCCAGTCTATATTTAATTAAGATAAGTGCTGGACACTGAACTTAATTAATTTACTATTCTCACTCCAATCTATATTGAATTAGAGTAGGTGCTGGACACTGAACTTCATTAACTTACTATTCCCACTCCAAAATATATTTAATTAGGGTAGGTGCTGGTCACTGAACTTAATTAATTTACTATTCCCACTCCAGCCTATATTTAATTAAGATAAGTGCTGGACACTGAACTTAATTAATTTACTATTCCCACTCCAGTCTTTATTAAATTTAGATAAGTGCTGGACACTGAACTTAATTAATTTACTATTGTCACTCCAATCTATATTTAATTAGGGTAGGTGCTAGACACTGAACTTAATTAATTTACTATTCCCACTCCAGTCTATATTTAATTAGGATAAGTGCTGGACACTGAACTTAATTAATTTACTATTCTCACTCCAATCTATATTGAATTAGGGTAGCTGCTGGACACTGAACCTAATTAATTTACTATTCCCACTCCAAAATATATTTAATTAGGGTAGGTGCTGGACACTGAACTTAATTAATTTACTATTCCCACTCCAGCCTATATTTAATTAGGATAAGTGCTGGACACTGAACTTAATTAATTTACTATTCTCACTCCAATCTATATTTAATTAAGATAAGTGCTGGACACTGAACTTAATTAATTTACTATTCCCACTCCAAAATATATTTAATTAGGGTAGGTGCTGGACACTGAACTTAATTAATTTACTATTCCCACTCCAGCCTATATGTAATTAAGATAACTGCTGGACACTTAACTTAAATAATTTACTATTCCCACTCCAGTCTTTATTAAATTTACATAAGTGCTGGACACTGAACTTAATTAATTTACTATTCCCACTCCAAAATATATTTAATTAGGGTAGGTGCTGGGCACTGAACTTAATTAATTTACTATTCCCACTCCAGCCTATATTTAATTAAGATAAGTGCTGGACACTGAAGTTAATTAATTTACTATTCCACTCCAGTCTTTATTAAATTTAGATAAGTGCTGGACACTGAACTTAATTAATTTACTATTGTCACTCCAATCTATATTTAATTAGGATAGGTGCTGGACACTGAACTTAATTAATTTACTATTCCCACTCCTGTCTATATGTAATTAAGATAAGTGCTGGACACTGAACTTAATTAATTTACTATTCTCACTCCAATCTATATTGAATTAGAGTAGGTGATGGACACTGAACTTAATTAACTTACTATTCCCACTCCAAAATATATTTAATTAGGGTAGGTGCTGGACACTGAACTTAATTAAATTACTATTCCCACTCCAGCCTATATTTATTAAGATAAGTGCTGGACACTGAACTTAATTAACTTACTATTCCCACTCCAGTCTTTATTAAATTTAGATAAGTGCTGGACTCTTAACTTAATTAATTTACTATTGTCACTCCAATCTATATTTAATTAGGGTAGGTGCTGGACACTGAACTTAATTAATTTACTATTCACACTCCAGTCTATATTTAATTAAGATAAGTGCTGGACACTGAACTTAATTAATTTACTATTCTCACTCCAATCTATATTGAATTAGGGTAGCTGCTGGACACTGAACTTAATTAATTTACTATTCCCACTCCAAAATATATTTAATTAGGGTAGGTGCTGGACACTGAACTTAATTAATTTGTTATTGTCACTTCAATCTATATTTAATTAGGATAGGTGCTGGACACTGAACTTAATTAATTTACTATTCCCACTCCAGTCTATATTTAATTAAGATAAGTGCTGGACACTGAACTTAATTAATTTACTATTCTCATTCCAATCTATATTGAATTAGGGTAGCTGCTGGACACTGAACTTAATTAATTTACTATTCCCATTCCAAAATATATTTAATTAGGGTAGGTGCTGGACACTGAACTTAATTAATGTACTATTGTCACTCCAATCTATATTTAATTTGGATAGGTGCTGGACACTGAACTTAATTAATTTACTATTCCCACTCCAGTCTTTATTAAATTTAGATAAGTGCTGGACACTGAACTTAATTAATTTACTATTGTCACTCCAATCTATATTTAAATAGGATAGGTGCTGGACACTGAACTTAATTAATTTACTATTCCCACTCCAGTCTATATTTAATTAAGATAAGTGCTGGACACTGAACTTAATTAATTTACTATTCTCACTCCAATCTATATTGAATTAGAGTAGGTGCTGGACACTGAACTTAATTAACTTACTATTCCCACTCCAAAATATATTTAATTAGGGTAGGTGCTGGACACTGAACTTAATTAATTTACTATTCCCACTCCAGCCTATATTTAATTAAGATAAGTGCTGGACACTGAACTTAATTAATTTACTATCGTCACTCCAATCTATATTTAATTAGGGTAGGTGCGGGACACTGAACTTAATTAATTTACTATTCCCACTCCAGTCTATATTTAATTAGGATAAGTGCTGGACACTGAACTTAATTAATTTACTATTCTCACTCCAATTTATATTGAATTAGGGTAGCTGCTGGACACTGAACTTAATTAATTTACTATTCCCACTCCAAAATATATTTAATTAGGGTAGGTGCTGGACACTGAACTTAATTAATTTACTATTCCCACTCCAGCCTATATTTAATTAGGATAAGTGCTGGACACTGAACTTAATTAATTTACTATTCTCACTCCAATCTATATTTAATTAAGATAAGTGCTGGACACTGAACTTAATTAATTTACTATTCTCACTCCAATCTATATTTAATTAAGATAAGTGCTGGACACTGAACTTAATTAATTTACTATTCCCACTCCAAAATATATTTAATTAGGGTAGGTGCTGGGCACTGAACTTAATTAATTTACTATTCCCACTCCAGCCTATATTTAATTAAGATAAGTGCTGGACACTGAAGTTAATTAATTTACTATTCCCACTCCAGTCTTTATTAAATTTAGATAAGTGCTGGACACTGAACTTAATTAATTTACTATTGTCACTCCAATCTATATTTAATTAGGATAGGTGCTGGACACTGAACTTAGTTAATTTACTATTCCCACTCCTGTCTATATTTAATTAAGATAAGTGCTGGACACTGAACTTAATTAATTTACTATTCTCACTCCAATCTATAATGAATTAGAGTAGGTGCTGGACACTGAACTTAATTAACTTACTATTCCCACTCCAAAATATATTTAATTAGGGTAGGTGCTGGACACTGAACTTAATTAATTTACTATTCCCATTCCAGCCTATATTTAATTAAGATAAGTGCTGGACACTGAACTTAATTAATTTACTATTCCCACTCCAGTCTTTATTAAATTTAGATAAGTGCTGGACACTGAACTTAATTAATTTACTATTGTCACTCCAATCTATATTTAATTAGGGTAGGTGCTGGACACTGAACTTCATTAATTTACTATTCCCACTCCAGTCTATATTTAATTAGGATAAGTGCTGGACACTGAACTTAATTAATTTACTATTCTCACTCCAATCTATATTGAATTAGGGTAGCTGCTGGACACTGAACTTAATTAATTTACTTTTCCCACTCCAAAATATATTTAATTAGGGTAGGTGCTGGACACTGAACTTAATTAATTTACTATTCCCACTCCAGCCTATATTTAATTAGGATAAGTGCTGGACACTGAACTTAATTAATTTACTATTCTCACTCCAATCTATATTTAATTAAGATAAGTGCTGGACACTGAACTTAATTAATTTACTATTCCCACTCCAAAATATATTTTATTAGGGTAGGTGCTGGACACTGAACTTAATTAATTTACTATTCCCACTCCAGCCTATATTTAATTAAGATAACTGCTGGACAGTTAACTTAAATAATTTACTATTCCCACTCCAGTCTTTATTAAACTTACATAAGTGCTGGACACTGAACTTAATTAATTTACTATTGTCACTCCAATCTATATTTAATTAGGATAGGTGCTGGACACTGAACTTAATTAATTTACTATTCCCACTCCTGTCTATATTTAATTAAGATAAGTGCTGGACACTGAACTTAATTAATTTACTATTCTCACTCCAATCTATATTGAATTAGAGTAGGTGATGGACACTGAACTTAATTAACTTACTATTCCCACTCCAAAATATATTTAATTAGGGTAGGTGCTGGACACTGAACTTAATTAATTTACTATTCCCACTCCAGCCTATATTTATTAAGATAAGTGCTGGACACTGAACTTAATTAACTTACTATTCCCACTCCAGTCTTTATTAAATTTAGATAAGTGCTGGACTCTTAACTTAATTAATTTACTATTGTCACTCCAATCTATATTTAATTAGGGTAGGTGCTGGACACTGAACTTAATTAATTTACTATTCACACTCCAGTCTATATTTAATTAAGATAAGTGCTGGACACTGAACTTATTTAATTTACTATTCTCACTCCAATCTATATTGAATTAGGGTAGCTGCTGGACACTGAACTTAATTAATTTACTATTCCCACTCCAAAATATATTTAATTAGGGTAGGTGCTGGACACTGAACTTAATTAATTTACTATTGTCACTCCACTCTATATTTAATTAGGATAGGTGCTGGACACTGAACTTAATTAATTTACTATTCCCACTCCAGTCTATATTTAATTAAGATAAGTGCTGGACACTGAACTTAATTAATTTACTATTCTCATTCCAATCTATATTGAATTAGGGTAGCTGCTGGACACTGAACTTAATTAATTTACTATTCCCATTCCAAAATATATTTAATTAGGGTAGGTGCTGGACACTGAACTTAATTAATGTACTATTGTCACTCCAGTCTATATTTAATTTGGATAGGTGCTGGACACTGAACTTAATTAATTTACTATTCCCACTCCAGTCTTTATTAAATTTAGATAAGTGCTGGACACTGAACTTAATTAATTTACTATTGTCACTCCAATCTATATTTAAATAGGATAGGTGCTGGACACTGAACTTAATTAATTTACTATTCCCACTCCAGTCTATATTTAATTAAGATAAGTGCTGGACACTGAACTTAATTAATTTACTATTCTCACTCCAATCTATATTGAATTAGGGTAGCTGCTGGACACTGAACTTAATTAATTTACTATTCCCATTCCAAAATATATTTAATTAGGGTAGGTGCTGGACACTGAACTTAATTAATGTACTATTGTCACTCCAATCTATATTTAATTTGGATAGGTGCTGGACACTGAACTTAATTAATTTACTATTCCCACTCCAGTCTTTATTACATTTAGATAAGTGCTGGACACTGAACTTAATTAATTTACTATTGTCACTCCAATCTATATTTAATTAGGATAGGTGCTGGACACTGAACTTAATTAATTTACTATTCCCACTCCAGTCTATATTTAATTAAGATAAGTGCTGGACACTGAACTTAATTAATTTACTATTCTCACTCCAATCTATATTGAATTAGAGTAGGTGCTGGACACTGAACTTAATTAACTTACTATTCCCACTCCAAAATATATTTAATTAGGGTAGGTGCTGGACACTGAACTTAATTAATTTACTATTCCCACTCCAGCCTATATTTAATTAAGATAAGTGCTGGACACTGAACCTAATTAATTTACTATTCCCACTCCAGTCTTTATTAAATTTAGATAAGTGCTGGACACTGAACTTAATTAATTTACTATTGTCACTCCAATCTATATTTAATTAGGGTAGGTGCTGGACACTGAACTTAATTAATTTACTATTCCCACTCCAGTCTATATTTAATTAGGATAAGTGCTGGACACTGAACTTAATTAATTTACTATTCTCACTCCAATCTATATTGAATTAGGGTAGCTGCTGGACACTGAACTTAATTAATTTACTATTCCCACTCCAAAATATATTTAATTAGGGTAGGTGCTGGACACTGAAATTAATTAATTTACTATTCCCACTCCAGCCTATATTTAATTAGGATAAGTGCTGGACACTGAACTTAATTAATTTACTATTCTCACTCCAATCTATATTTAATTAAGATAAGTGCTGGACACTGAACTTAATTAATTTACTATTCCCACTCCAAAATATATTTAATTAGGGTAGGTGCTGGACACTGAACTTAATTAATTTACTATTCCCACTCCAGCCTATATTTAATTAAGATAACTGCTGGACACTTAACTTAAATAATTTACTATTCCCACTCCAGTCTTTATTAAATTTACATAAGTGCTGGACACTGAACTTAATTAATTTACTATTCCCACTCCAAAATATATTTAATTAGGGTAGGTGCTGGGCACTGAACTTAATTAATTTACTATTCCCACTCCAGCCTATATTTAATTAAGATAAGTGCTGGACACTGAAGTTAATTAATTTACTATTCTCACTCCAGTCTTTATTAAATTTAGATAAGTGCTGGACACTGAACTTAATTAATTTACTATTGTCACTCGTATCTATATTTAATTAGGATAGGTGCTGGACACTGAACTTAATTAATTTACTATTCCCACTCCTGTCTATATTTAATTAAGATAAGTGCTGGACACTGAATTTAATTAATTTACTATTCTCACTCCAATCTATATTGAATTAGAGTAGGTGCTGGACACTGAACTTAATTAACTTACTATTCCCACTCCAAAATATATTTAATTAGGGTAGGTGCTGGACACTGAACTTAATTAATTTACTATTCCCACTCCAGCCTATATTTAATTAGGATAAGTGCTGGACACTGAACTTAATTAATTTACTATTCTCACTCCAATCTATATTTAATTAAGATAAGTGCTGGACACTGAACTTAATTAATTTACTATTCTCACTCCAATCTATATTTAATTAAGATAAGTGCTGGACACTGAACCTAATTAATTTACTATTCCTACTCCAAAATATATTTAATTAGGGTAGGTGCTGGGCACTGAACTTAATTAATTTACTATTCCCACTCCAGCCTATATTTAATTAAGATAAGTGCTGGACACTGAAGTTAATTAATTTACTATTCCCACTCCAGTCTTTATTAAATTTAGATAAGTGCTGGACACTGAACTTAATTAATTTACTATTGTCACTCCAATCTATATTTAATTAGGATAGGTGCTGGACACTGAACTTAATTAATTTACTATTCCCACTCCTGTCTATATTTAATTAAGATAAGTGCTGGACACTGAACTTAATTAATTTACTATTCTCACTCCAATCTATAATGAATTAGAGTAGGTGCTGGGCACTGAACTTAATTAACTTACTATTCCCACTCCAAAATATATTTAATTAGGGTAGGTGCTGGACACTGAACTTAATTAATTTACTATTCCCACTCCAGCCTATATTTAATTAAGATAAGTGCTGGACACTGAACTTAATTAATTTACTATTCCCACTCCAGTCTTTATTAAATTTAGATAAGTGCTGGACACTGAACTTAATTAATTTACTATTGTCACTCCAATCTATATTTAATTAGGGTAGGTGCTGGACACTGAACTTCATTAATTTACTATTCCCACTCCAGTCTATATTTAATTAGGATAAGTGCTGGACACTGAACTTAATTAATTTACTATTCTCACTCCAATCTATATTGAATTAGGGTAGCTGCTGGACACTGAACTTAATTAATTTACTATTCCCACTCCAAAATATATTTAATTAGGGTAGGTGCTGGACACTGAACTTAATTAATTTACTATTCCCACTCCAGCCTATATTTAATTAGGATAAGTGCTGGACACTGAACTTAATTAATTTACTATTCTCACTCCAATCTATATTTAATTAAGATAAGTGCTGGACACTGAACTTAATTAATTTACTATTCCCACTCCAAAATATATTTTATTAGGGTAGGTGCTGGACACTGAACTTAATTAATTTACTATTCCCACTCCAGCCTATATTTAATTAAGATAACTGCTGGACAGTTAACTTAAATAATTTACTATTCCCACTCCAGTCTTTATTAAATTTACATAAGTGCTGGACACTGAACTTAATTAATTTACTATTGTCACTCCAATCTATATTTAATTAGGATAGGTGCTGGACACTGAACTTAATTAATTTACTATTCCCACTCCTGTCTATATTTAATTAAGATAAGTGCTGGACACTGAACTTAATTAATTTACTATTCTCACTCCAATCTATATTGAATTAGAGTAGGTGATGGACACTGAACTTAATTAACTTACTATTCCCTCTCCAAAATATATTTAATTAGGGTAGGTGCTGGACACTGAACTTAATTAAATTACTATTCCCACTCCAGCCTATATTTATTAAGATAAGTGCTGGACACTGAACTTAATTAATTTACTATTCCCACTCCAAAATATATTTAATTAGGGTAGGTGCTGGACACTGAACTTAATTAATTTACTATTGTCACTCCACTCTATATTTAATTAGGATAGGTGCTGGACACTGAACTTAATTAATTTACTATTCCCACTCCAGTCTATATTTAATTAAGATAAGTGCTGGACACTGAACTTAATTAATTTACTATTCTCACTCCAATCTATATTGAATTAGGGTAGCTGCTGGACACTGAACCTAATTAATTTACTATTCCCATTCCAAAATATATTTAATTAGGGTAGGTGCTGGACACTGAACTTAATTAATGTACTATTGTCACTCCAATCTATATTTAATTTGGATAGGTGCTGGACACTGAACTTAATTAATTTACTATTCCCACTCCAGTCTTTATTACATTTAGATAAGTGCTGGACACTGAACTTAATTAATTTACTATTGTCACTCCAATCTATATTTAATTAGGATAGGTGCTGGACACTGAACTTAATTAATTTACTATTCCCACTCCAGTCTATATTTAATTAAGATAAGTGCTGGACACTGAACTTAATTAATTTACTATTCTCACTCCAATCTATATTGAATTAGAGTAGGTGCTGGACACTGAACTTAATTAACTTACTATTCCCACTCCAAAATATATTTAATTAGGGTAGGTGCTGGACACTGAACTTAATTAATTTACTATTCCCACTCCAGCCTATATTTAATTAAGATAAGTGCTGGACACTGAACCTAATTAATTTACTATTCCCACTCCAGTCTTTATTAAATTTAGATAAGTGCTGGACACTGAACTTAATTAATTTACTATTGTCACTCCAATCTATATTTAATTAGGGTAGGTGCTGGACACTGAACTTAATTAATTTACTATTCCCACTCCAGTCTATATTTAATTAGGATAAGTGCTGGACACTGAACTTAATTAATTTACTATTCTCACTCCAATCTATATTGAATTAGGGTAGCTGCTGGACACTGAACTTAATTAATTTACTATTCCCACTCCAAAATATATTTAATTAGGGTAGGTGCTGGACACTGAACTTAATTAATTTACTATTCCCACTCCAGCCTATATTTAATTAGGATAAGTGCTGGACACTGAACTTAATTAATTTACTATTCTCACTCCAATCTATATTTAATTAAGATAAGTGCTGGACACTGAACTTAATTAATTTACTATTCCCACTCCAAAATATATTTAATTAGGGTAGGTGCTGGACACTGAACTTAATTAATTTACTATTCCCACTCCAGCCTATATTTAATTAAGATAACTGCTGGACACTTAACTTAAATAATTTACTATTCCCACTCCAGTCTTTATTAAATTTACATAAGTGCTGGACACTGAACTTAATTAATTTACTATTCCCACTCCAAAATATATTTAATTAGGGTAGGTGCTGGGCACTGAACTTAATTAATTTACTATTCCCACTCCAGCCTATATTTAATTAAGATAAGTGCTGGACACTGAAGTTAATTAATTTACTATTCCCACTCCAGTCTTTATTAAATTTAGATAAGTGCTGGACACTGAACTTAATTAATTTACTATTGTCACTCGTATCTATATTTAATTAGGATAGGTGCTGGACACTGAACTTAATTAATTTACTATTCCCACTCCTGTCTATATTTAATTAAGATAAGTGCTGGACACTGAACTTAATTAATTTACTATTCTCACTCCAATCTATATTGAATTAGAGTAGGTGCTGGACACTGAACTTAATTAACTTACTATTCCCACTCCAAAATATATTTAATTAGGGTAGGTGCTGGACATTGAACTTAATTAATTTACTATTCCCACTCCAGCCTATATTTAATTAAGATAAGTGCTGGACACTGAACTTAATTAATTTACTATTCCCACTCCAGTCTTTATTAAATTTAGATAAGTGCTGGACACTGAACTTAATTAATTTACTATTGTCACTCCAGTCTATATTTAATTAAGATAAGTGCTGGACACTGAACCTAATTTATTTACTATTCTCACTCCAATCTATATTGAATTAGGGTAGCTGCTGGACACTGAACTTAATTAATTTACTATTCCCACTCCAAAATATATTTAATTAGGGTAGGTGCTGGACACTGAACTTAATAAATGTACTATTGTCACTCCAATCTATATTTAATTAGGATAGGTGCTGGACACTGAACTTAATTAATTTACTATTCCCACTCCCGTCAATATTTAATTAAGATAACTGCTGGACACTTAACTTAAATAATTTACTATTCCCACTCCAGTCTTTATTAAATTTACATAAGTGCTGGACACTGAACTTAATTAATTTACTATTGTCACTCCAATCTATATTTAATTAGGATAGGTGCTGGACACTGAACTTAATTTATTTACTATTCCCACTCCTGTCTATATTTAATTAAGATAAGTGCTGGACACTGAACTTAATTAATTTACTATTCTCACTCCAATCTATATTGAATTAGAATAGGTGATGGACACTGAACTTAATGAACTTACTATTCCCACTCCAAAATATATTTAATTAGGGTAGGTGCTGGACACTGAACTTAATTAAATTACTATTCCCACTCCAGCTGACACTGAACTTAATTAACTTACTATTCCCACTCCAGTCTTTATTAAATTTAGATAAGTGCTGGACTCTTAACTTAACTAATTTACTATTGTCACTCCAATCTATATTTAATTAGGGTAGGTGCTGGACACTAAACTTAATTAATTTACTATTCACACTCCAGTCTATATTTAATTAAGATAAATGCTGGACACTGAACTTAATTAATTTACTATTCTCACTCCAATCTATATTGAATTAGGGTAGCTGCTGGACACTGAACTTAATTAATTTACTATTCCCACTCCAAAATATATTTAACTAGGGTAGGTGCAGGACACTGAACTTAAATAATTTACTATTGTCACTCCAATCTATATTTAATTTGGATAGGTTCTGGACACTGAACTTAATTAATTTACTATTCCCACTCCAGTCTATATTTAATTAAGATAAGTGCTGGACACTGAACTTAATTAATTTAC
This sequence comes from Triturus cristatus, assembly GCF_964204655.1. NCBI lineage: Eukaryota > Metazoa > Chordata > Amphibia > Caudata > Salamandridae > Triturus > Triturus cristatus. The sequence continues at coordinate 1,068,440,218 of NC_140579.1, read as the reverse complement.
TATTCTCACTCCAATCTATATTGAATTAGGGTAGCTGCTGGACACTGAACTTAAATAATTTACTATTCCCATTCCAAAATATATTTAATTAGGGTAGGTGCTGGACACTGAACTTAATTAATGTACTATTGTCACTCCAATCTATATTTAATTTGGATAGGTGCTGGACACTGAACTTAATTAATTTACTATTCCCACTCCAGTCTTTATTAAATTTAGATAAGTGCTGGACACTGAACTTAATTAATTTACGATTGTCACTCCAATCTATATTTAATTAGGAGAGGTGCTGGACACTGAACTTAATTAATTTACTATTCCCACTCCAGTCTATATTTAATTAAGATAAGTGCTGGACACTGAACTTAATTAATTTACTATTCTCACTCCAATCTATATTGAATTAGAGTAGGTGCTGGACACTGAACTTAATTAACTTACTATTCTCACTCCAAAATATATTTAATTAGGGTAGGTGCTGGACACTGAACTTAATTAATTTACTATTCCCACTCCAGCCTATATTTAATTAAGATAAGTGCTGGACACTGAACTTAATTAATTTACTATTCCCACTCCATTCTTTATTAAATTTAGATAAGTGCTGGACACTGAACTTAATTAATTTACTATTGCCACTCCAATCTATATTTAATTAGGGTAGGTGCTGGACACTGAACTTAATTAATTTACTATTCCCACTCCAGTCTATATTTAATTAGGATAAGTGCTGGACACTGAACTTAATTAATTTACTATTCTCACTCCAATCTATATTGAATTAGGGTAGCTGCTGGACACTGAACTTAATTAATTTACTATTCCCACTCCAAAATATATTTAATTAGGGTAGGTCAGGACACTGAACTTAATTAATTTACTATTCCCACTCCAGCCTATATTTAATTAGGATAAGTGCTGGACACTGAACTTAATTAATTTACTATTCTCACTCCAATCTATATTTAATTAAGATAAGTGCTGGACACTGAACTTAATTAATTTACTATTCCCACTCCAAAATATATTTAATTAGGGTAGGTGCTGGACACTGAACTTAATTAATTTACTATTCCCACTCCAGCCTTTATTTAATTAAGATAACTGCTGGACACTTAACTTAAATAATTTACTATTCCCACTCCAGTCTTTATTAAATTTACATAAGTGCTGGACACTGAACTTAATTAATTTACTATTCCCACTCCAAAATATATTTAATTAGGGTAGGTGCTGGGCACTGAACTTAATTAATTTACTATTCCCACTCCAGCCTATATTTAATTAAGATAAGTGCTGGACACTGAAGTTAATTAATTTACTATTCTCACTCCAGTCTTTATTAAATTTAGATAAGTGCTGGACACTGAACTTAATTAATTTACTATTGTCACTCCAATCTATATTTAATTAGGATAGGTGCTGGACACTGAACTTAATTAATTTACTATTCCCACTCCTGTCTATATTTAATTAAGATAAGTGCTGGACACTGAACTTAATTAATTTACTATTCTCACTCCAATCTATATTGAATTAGAGTAGGTGCTGGACACTGAACTTAATTAACTTACTATTCTCACTCCAATCTATATTTAATTAGGGTAGGTGCTAGACACTGAACTTAATTAATTTACTATTCCCACTCCAGTCTATATTTAATTAGGATAAGTGCTGGACGCCGAACTTAATTAATTTACTATTCTCACTCCAATCTATATTGAATTAGGGTAGCTGCTGGACACTGAACTTAATTAATTTACTATTCCCACTCCAAAATATATTTAATTAGGGTAGGTGCTGGACACTGAACTTAATTAATTTACTATTCCCACTTCAGCCTATATTTAATTAGGATAAGTGCTGGACACTGAACTTAATTAATTTACTATTCTCACTCCAATCTATATTTAATTAAGATAAGTGCTGGACACTGAACTTAATTAATTTACTATTCCCACTCCAAAATATATTTAATTAGGGTAGGTGCTGGACACTGAACTTAATTAATTTACTATTCCCACTCCAGCCTATATGTAATTAAGATAACTGCTGGACACTTAACTTAAATAATTTACTATTCCCACTCCAGTCTTTATTAAATTTACATAAGTGCTGGACACTGAACTTAATTAATTTACTATTCCCACTCCAAAATATATTTAATTAGGGTAGGTGCTGGGCACTGAACTTAATTAATTTACTATTCCCACTCCAGCCTATATTTAATTAAGATAAGTGCTGGACACTGAAGTTAATTAATTTACTATTCCCACTCCAGTCTTTATTAAATTTAGATAAGTACTGGACACTGAACTTAATTAATTTACTATTGTCACTCCAATCTATATTTAATTAGGATAGGTGCTGGACACTGAACTTAATTAATTTACTATTCCCACTCCTGTCTATATTTAATTAAGATAAGTGCTGGACACTGAACTTAATTAATTTACTATTCTCACTCCAATCTATATTGAATTAGAGTAGGTGATGGACACTGAACTTAATTAACTTACTATTCCCACTCCAAAATATATTTAATTAGGGTAGGTGCTGGACACTGAACTTAATTAAATTACTATTCCCACTCCAGCCTATATTTAATTAGGATAAGTGCTGGACACTGAACTTAATTAATTTACTATTCTCACTCCAATCTATATTTAATTAAGATAAGTGCTGGACAATGAACTTAATTAATTTACTATTCTCACTCCAATCTATATTTAATTAAGATAAGTGCTGGACACTGAACTTAATTAATTTACTATTCCCACTCCAAAATATATTTAATTAGGGTAGGTGCTGGGCACTGAACTTAATTAATTTACTATTCCCACTCCAGCCTATATTTAATTAAGATAAGTGCTGGACACTGAAGTTAATTAATTTACTATTCCCACTCCAGTCTTTATTAAATTTAGATAAGTGCTGGACACTGAACTTAATTAATTTACTATTGTCACTCCAATCTATATTTAATTAGGATAGGTGCTGGACACTGAACTTAATTAATTTACTATTCCCACTCCTGTCTATATTTAATTAAGATAAGTGCTGGACACTGAACTTAATTAATTTACTATTCTCACTCCAATCTATAATGAATTAGAGTAGGTGCTGGACACTGAACTTAATTAACTTACTATTCCCACTCCAAAATATATTTAATTAGGGTAGGTGCTGGACACTGAACTTAATTAATTTACTATTCCCACTCCAGCCTATATTTAATTAAGATAAGTGCTGGACACTGAACTTAATTAATTTACTATTCCCACTCCAGTCTTTATTAAATTTAGATAAGTGCTGGACACTGAACTTAATTAATTTACTATTGTCACTCCAATCTATATTTAATTAGGGTAGGTGCTGGACACTGAACTTCATTAATTTACTATTCCCACTCCAGTCTATATTTAATTAGGATAAGTGCTGGACACTGAACTTAATTAATTTACTATTCTCACTCCAATCTATATTGAATTAGGGTAGCTGCTGGACACTGAACTTAATTAATTTACTATTCCCACTCCAAAATATATTTAATTAGGGTAGGTGCTGGACACTGAACTTAATTAATTTACTATTCCCACTCCAGCCTATATTTAATTAGGATAAGTGCTGGACACTGAACTTAATTAATTTACTATTCTCACTCCAATCTATATTTAATTAAGATAAGTGCTGGACACTGAACTTAATTAATTTACTATTCCCACTCCAAAATATATTTTATTAGGGTAGGTGCTGGACACTGAACTTAATTAATTTACTATTCCCACTCCAGCCTATATTTAATTAAGATAACTGCTGGACAGTTAACTTAAATAATTTACTATTCCCACTCCAGTCTTTATTAAATGTACATAAGTGCTGGACACTGAACTTAATTAATTTACTATTGTCACTCCAATCTATATTTAATTAGGATAGGTGCTGGACACTGAACTTAATTAATTTACTATTCCCACTCCTGTCTATATTTAATTAAGATAAGTGCTGGACACTGAACTTAATTAATTTACTATTCTCACTCCAATCTATATTGAATTAGAGTAGGTGATGGACACTGAACTTAATTAACTTACTATTCCCACTCCAAAATATATTTAATTAGGGTAGGTGCTGGACACTGAACTTAATTAAATTACTATTCCCACTCCAGCCTATATTTATTAAGATAAGTGCTGGACACTGAACTTAATTAACTTACTATTCCCACTCCAGTCTTTATTAAAGTTAGATAAGTGATGGACTCTTAACTTAATTAATTTACTATTGTCACTCCAATCTATATTTAATTAGGGTAGGTGCTGGACACTGAACTTAATTAATTTACTATTCACACTCCAGTCTATATTTAATTAAGATAAGTGCTGGACACTGAACTTAATTAATTTACTATTCTCACTCCAATCTATATTGAATTAGGGTAGCTGCTGGACACTGAACTTAATTAATTTACTATTCCCACTCCAAAATATATTTAATTAGGGTAGGTGCTGGACACTGAACTTAATTAATTTACTATTGTCACTCCACTCTATATTTAATTAGGATAGGTGCTGGACACTGAACTTAATTAATTTACTATTCCCACTCCAGTCTATATTTAATTAAGATAAGTGCTGGACACTGAACTTAATTAATTTACTATTCTCACTCCAATCTATATTGAATTAGGGTAGCTGCTGGACACTGAACCTAATTAATTTACTATTCCCATTCCAAAATATATTTAATTAGGGTAGGTGCTGGACACTGAACTTAATTAATGTACTATTGTCACTCCAATCTATATTTAATTTGGATAGGTGCTGGACACTGAACTTAATTAATTTACTATTCCCACTCCAGTCTTTATTACATTTAGATAAGTGCTTGACACTGAACTTAATTAATTTACTATTGTCACTCCAATCTATATTTAATTAGGGTAGGTGCTGGACACTGAACTTAATTAATTTACTATTCCCACTCCAGTCTATATTTAATTAGGATAAGTGCTGGACACTGAACTTAATTAATTTACTATTCTCACTCCAATCTATATTGAATTAGGGTAGCTGCTGGACACTGAACTTAATTAATTTACTATTCCCACTCCAAAATATATTTAATTAGGGTAGGTGCTGGACACTGAACCTAATTAATTTACTATTCCCACTCCAGCCTATATTTAATTAGGATAAGTGCTGGACACTGAACTTAATTAATTTACTATTCTCACTCCAATCTATATTTAATTAAAATAAGTGCTGGACACTGAACTTAATTAATTTACTATTCCCACTCCAAAATATATTTAATTAGGGTAGGTGCTGGACACTGAACTTAATTAATTTACTATTCCCACTCCAGCCTATATTTAATTAAGATAACTGCTGGACACTTAACTTAAATAATTTACTATTCCCACTCCAGTCTTTATTAAATTTACATAAGTGCTGGACACTGAACTTAATTAATTTACTATTCCCACTCCAAAATATATTTAATTAGGGTAGGTGCTGGGCACTGAACTTAATTAATTTACTATTCCCACTCCAGCCTATATTTAATTAAGATAAGTGCTGGACACTGAAGTTAATTAATTTACTATTCCCACTCCAGTCTTTATTAAATTTAGATAAGTGCTGGACACTGAACTTAATTAATTTACTATTGTCACTCCAGTCTATATTTAATTAGGATAGGTGCTGGACACTGAACTTAATTAATTTACTATTCCCACTCCTGTCTATATTTAATTAAGATAAGTGCTGGACACTGAACTTAATTAATTTACTATTCTCACTCCAATCTATATTGAATTAGAGTAGGTGCTGGACACTGAACTTAATTAACTTACTATTCCCACTCCAAAATATATTTAATTAGGGTAGGTGCTGGACATTGAACTTAATTAATTTACTATTCCCACTCCAGCCTATATTTAATTAAGATAAGTGCTGGACACTGAACTTAATTAATTTACTATTCCCACTCCAGTCTTTATTAAATTTAGATAAGTGCTGGACACTGAACTTAATTAATTTACTATTGTCACTCCAGTCTATATTTAATTAAGATAAGTGCTGGACACTGAACCTAATTTATTTACTATTCTCACTCCAATCTATATTGAATTAGGGTAGCTGCTGGACACTGAACTTAATTAATTTACTATTCCCACTCCAAAATATATTTAATTAGGGTAGGTGCTGGACACTGAACTTAATAAATGTACTATTGTCACTCCAATCTATATTTAATTAGGATAGGTGCTGGACACTGAACTTAATTAATTTACTATTCCCACTCCAGTCAATATTTAATTAAGATAACTGCTGGACACTTAACTTAAATAATTTACTATTCCCACTCCAGTCTTTATTAAATTTACATAAGTGCTGGACACTGAACTTAATTAATTTACTATTGTCACTCCAATCTATATTTAATTAGGATAGGTGCTGGACACTGAACTTAATTTATTTACTATTCCCACTCCTGTCTATATTTAATTAAGATAAGTGCTGGACACTGAACTTAATTAATTTACTATTCTCACTCCAATCTATATTGAATTAGAGTAGGTGATGGACACTGAACTTAATTAACTTACTATTCCCACTCCAAAATATATTTAATTAGGGTAGGTGCTGGACACTGAACTTAATTAAATTACTATTCCCACTCCAGCTGACACTGAACTTAATTAACTTACTATTCCCACTCCAGTCTTTATTAAATTTAGATAAGTGGTGGACTCTTAACTTAACTAATTTACTATTGTCACTCCAATCTATATTTAATTAGGGTAGGTGCTGGACACTAAACTTAATTAATTTACTATTCACACTCCAGTCTATATTTAATTAAGATAAGTGCTGGACACTGAACTTAATTAATTTACTATTCTCACTCCAATCTATATTGAATTAGGGTAGCTGCTGGACACTGAACTTAATTAATTTACTATTCCCACTCCAATCTATATTGAATTAGGGTAGCTGCTGGACACTGAACTTAAATAATTTACTATTCCCATTCCAAAATATATTTAATTAGGGTAGGTGCTGGACACTGAACTTAATTAATGTACTATTGTCACACCAATCTATATTAAATTTAGATAAGTGCTGGACACTGAACTTAATTAATTTACTATTCTCACTCCAATCTATATTGAATTAAAGTAGGTGCTGGACACTGAACTTAATTAACTTACTATTCTCACTCCAAAATATATTTAATTAGGGTAGGTGCTGGACACTGAACTTAATTAATTTACTATTCCCACTCCAGCCTATATTTAATTAAGATAAGTGCTGGACACTGAACTTAATTAATTTACTATTCCCACTCCATTCTTTATTAAATTTAGATAAGTGCTGGACACTGAACTTAATTAATTTACTATTGCCACTCCAATCTATATTTAATTAGGGTAGGTGCTGGACACTGAACTTAATTAATTTACTATTCCCACTCCAGTCTATATTTAATTAGGATAAGTGCTGGACACTGAACTTAATTAATTTACTATTCTCACTCCAATCTATATTGAATTAGGGTAGCTGCTGGACACTGAACTTAATTAATTTACTATTCCCACTCCAAAATATATTTAATTAGGGTAGGTCAGGACACTGAACTTAATTAATTTACTATTCCCACTCCAGCCTATATTTAATTAGGATAAGTGCTGGACACTGAACTTAATTAATGTACTATTCTCACTCCAATCTATATTTAATTAAGATAAGTGCTGGACACTGAACTTAATTAATTTACTATTCCCACTCCAAAATATATTTAATTAGGGTAGGTGCTGGACACTGAACTTAATTAATGTACTATTCCCACTCCAGCCTTTATTTAATTAAGATAACTGCTGGACACTTAACTTAAATAATTTACTATTCCCACTCCAGTCTTTATTAAATTTACATAAGTGCTGGACACTGAACTTAATTAATTTACTATTCCCACTCCAAAATATATTTAATTAGGGTTGGTGCTGGGCACTGAACTTAATTAATTTACTATTCCCACTCCAGCCTATATTTAATTAAGATAAGTGCTGGACACTGAAGTTAATTAATTTACTATTCTCACTCCAGTCTTTATTAAATTTAGATAAGTGCTGGACACTGAACTTAATTAATTTACTATTGTCACTCCAATCTATATTTAATTAGGATAGGTGCTGGACACTGAACTTAATTAATTTACTATTCCTTCTCCTGTCTATATTTAATTAAGATAAGTGCTGGACACTGAACTTAATTAATTTACTATTCTCACTCCAATCTATATTGAATTAGAGTAGGTGCTGGACACTGAACTTAATTAACTTACTATTCCCACTCCAAAATATATTTAATTAGGGTAGGTGCTGGACACTGAACTTAATTAATTTACTATTCCCACTCCAGCCTATATTTAATTAAGATAAGTGCTGGACACTGAACTTAATTAATTTACTATTCCCACTCCAGTCTTTATTAAATTTAGATAAGTGCTGGACACTGAACTTAATTAATTTACTATTCTCACTCCTATCTATATTGAATTAGGGTAGCTGCTGGACACTGAACTTAATTAATTTACTATTCCCACTCCAAAATATATTTAATTAGGGTAGGTGCTGGACACTGAACTTAATTAATGTACTATTGTCACTCCAATCTATATTTAATTTGGATAGGTGCTGGACACTGAACTTAATTAATTTACTATTCCCACTCCAGTCTATATTTAATTAATATAAGTGCTGGACACTGAGCTTAATTAATTTACTATTCTCACTCCAATCTATATTGAATTAGAGTAGGTGCTGGACACTGAACTTAATTAATTTACTATTCCCATTCCAAAATATATTTAATTAGGGTAGGTGCTGGACACTGAACTTAATTAATTTACTATTCCCACTCCAGTCTTTATTAAATTTAGATAAGTGCTGGACACTGAACTTAATTAATTTACAATTGTCACTCCAATCTATATTTAACTAGGGTAGGTGCTGGACACTGAACTTAATTAATTTACTATTGTCACTCCAATCTATATTTAATTAGGATAGGTGCTGGACACTGATCTTAATTAATTTACTATTCCCACTCCTGTTTATATTTAATTAAGATAAGTGCTGGACACTGAACTTAATTAATTTACTATTCTCACTCCAATCTATATTGAATTAGAGTAGGTGCTGGACACTGAACTTAATTAACTTACTATTCCCACTCCAAAATATATTTAATTAGGGTAGGTGCTGGACACTGAACTTAATTAATTTACTATTCCCACTCCAGCCTATATTTAATTAAGATAAGTGCTGGACACTGAACTTAATTAATTTACTATTCCCACTCCAGTCTTTATTAAATTTAGATAAGTGCTGGACACTGAACTTAATTAATTTACTATTGTCACTCCAATCTATATTTAATTAGGGTAGGTGCTGGACACTGAACTTAATTAATTTACTATTCCCACTCCAGTCTATATTTAATTAAGATAAGTGCTGGACACTGAACTTAATTAATTTACTATTCTCACTCCAATCTATATTGAATTAGGGTAGCTGCTGGACACTGAACTTAATTAATTTACTATTCCCACTCCAAAATATATTTAATTAGGGTAGGTGCTGGACACTGAACTTAATAAATTTACTATTGTCACTCCAATCTATATTTAATTAGGATAGGTGCTGGACACTGAACTTAATTAATTTACTATTCCCACTCCAGTCTATATTTAATTAAGATAAGTGCTGGATACTGAACTTAATTAATTTACTATTCTCACTCGGATCTATATTGAATTAGGGTAGCTGCTGGACACTGAACTTAATTAATTTACTATTCCCAATCCAAAATATATTTAATTAGGGTAGGTGCTGGACACTGAACTTAATTAATGTACTATTGTCACTCCAATCTATATTTAATTTGGATAGGTGCTGGACACTGAACTTAATTAATTTACTATTCCCACTCCAGTCTATATTTAATTAATATAAGTGCTGGACACTGAACTTAATTAATTTACTATTCTCACGCCAATCTATATTGAATTAGAGTGGGTGCTGGACACTGAACTTAATTAATTTACTATTCCCACTCCAAAATATATTTAATTAGGGTAGGTGCTGGACACTTAACTTAATTAATTTACTATTCCCACTCCAAAATATATTTAATTAGGGTAGGTACTGGACACTGAACTTAATTAATTTACTATTCCCACTCCAGCCTATATGTAATTAAGATAACTGCTGGACACTTAACTTAAATAATTTACTATTCCCACTCCACTCTTTATTAAATATACATAAGTGCTGGACACTGAACTTAATTAATTTACTATTCCCACTCCAAAATATATTTAATTAGGGTAGGTGCTGGGCACTGAACTTAATTAATTTACTATTCCCACTCCAGCCTATATTTAATTAAGATAAGTGCTGGACACTGAAGTTAATTAATTTACTATTCCCACTCCAGTCTTTATTAAATTTAGATAAGTGCTGGACACTGAACTTAATTAATTTACTATTGTCACTCCAATCTATATTTAATTAGGATAGGTGCTGGACACTGAACTTAATTAATTTACTATTCCCACTCCTGTCTATATTTAATTAAGATAAGTGCTGGACACTGAACTTAATTAATTTACTATTCTCACTCCAATCTATATTGAATTAGAGTAGGTGATGGACACAGAACTTAATTAATTTACTATTCCCACTCCAAAATATATTTAATTGGGGTAGGTGCTGGACACTGAACTTAATTAATGTACTATTGTCACTCCAATCTATATTTAATTTGGATAGGTGCTGGACACTGAACTTAATTAATTTACTATTCCCACTCCAGTCTATATTTAATTAATATAAGTGCTTTAATATAAGTGCTGGACACTGAACTTAATTAATTTACTATTCTCACGCCAATCTATATTGAATTAGAGTAGGTGCTGGACACTGAACTTAATTAATTTACTATTCCCACTCCAAAATATATTTAATTAGGGTAGGTGCTGGACACTTAACTTAATTAATTTACTATTCCCACTCCAAAATATATTTAATTAGGGTAGGTGCTGGACACTGAACTTAATTAATTTACTATTCCCACTCCAGCCTATATGTAATTAAGATAACTGCTGGACACTTAACTTAAATAATTTACTATTCCCACTCCAGTCTTTATTAAATATACATAAGTGCTGGACACTGAACTTAATTAATTTACTATTCCCACTCCAAAATATATTTAATTAGGGTAGGTGCTGGGCACTGAACTTAATTAATTTACTATTCCCACTCCAGCCTATATTTAATTAAGATAAGTGCTGGACACTGAAGTTAATTAATTTACTATTCCCACTCCAGTCTTTATTAAATTTAGATAAGTGCTGGACACTGAACTTAATTAATTTACTATTGTCACTCCAATCTATATTTAATTAGGATAGGTGCTGGACACTGAACTTAATTAATTTACTATTCCCACTCCTGTCTATATTTAATTAAGATAAGTGCTGGACACTGAACTTAATTAATTTACTATTCTCACTCCAATCTATATTGAATTAGAGTAGGTGATGGACACTGAACTTAATTAACTTACTATTCCCACTCCAAAATATATTTAATTAGGGTAGGTGCTGGACACTGAACTTAATTAAATTACTATTCCCACTCCAGCCTATATTTATTAAGATAAGTGCTGGACACTGAACTTAATTAACTTACTATTCCCACTCCAGTCTTTATTAAATTTAGATAAGTGCTGGACTCTTAACTTAATTAATTTACTATTGTCACTCCAATCTATATTTAATTAGGATAGGTGCTGGACACTGAACTTAATTAATTTACAATTCCCACTCCAGTCTATATTTAATTAAGATAAGTGCTGGACACTGAACTTAATTAATTTACTATTCTCACTCCAATCTATATTGAATTAGAGTAGGTGCTGGACACTGAACTTAATTAACTTACTATTCCCACTCCAAAATATATTTAATTAGGGTAGGTGCTAGACACTGAACTTAATTAATTTACTATTCCCACTCCAGCCTATATTTAATTAAGATAAGTGCTGGACACTGAACTTAATTAATTTACTATTCCCACTCCAGTCTTTATTAAATTTAGATAAGTGCTGGACACTGAACTTAATTAATTTACTATTGTCACTCCAATCTATATTGAATTAGGGTAGCTGCTGGACACTGAACTTAATTAATTTACTATTCCCACTCCAAAATATATTTAATTAGGGTAGGTGCTGGACACTGAACTTAATTAATTTACTATTGTCACTCCAATCTATATTTAATTTGGATAGGTGCTGGACACTGAACTTAATTAATTTACTATTCCCACTCCAGTCTTTATTAAATTTAGATAAGTGCTGGACACTGAACTTAATTAATTTACTATTGTCACTCCAATCTATATTTAATTAGGATAGGTGCTGGACACTGAACTTAATTAATTTACAATTCCCACTCCAGTCTATATTTAATTAAGATAAGTGCTGGACACTGAACTTAATTAATTTACTATTCTCACTCCAATCTATATTGAATTAGAGTAGGTGCTGGACACTGAACTTAATTAACTTACTATTCCCACTCCAAAATATATTTAATTAGGGTAGGTGCTGGACACTGAACTTAATTAATTTACTATTCCCACTCCAGCCTATATTTAATTAAGATAAGTGCTGGACACTGAACTTAATTAATTTACTATTCACACTCCAGTCTTTATTAAATTTAGATAAGTGCTGGACACTGAACTTAATTAATTTACTATTGTCACTCCAATCTATATTTAATTAGGATAGGTGCTGGACACTGAACTTAATTAATTTACAATTCCCACTCCAGTCTATATTTAATTAAGATAAGTGTTGGACACTGAACTTAATTAATTTACTATTCTCACTCCAATCTATATTGAATTAGAGTAGGTGCTGGACACTGAACTTAATTAACTTACTATTCCCACTCCAAAATATATTTAATTAGGGTAGGTGCTGGACACTGAACTTAATTAATTTACTATTCCCACTCCAGCCTATATTTAATTAAGATAAGTGCTGGACACTGAAGTTAATTAATTTACTATTCCCACTCCAGTCTTTATTAAATTTAGATAAGTGCTGGACACTGAACTTAATTAATTTACTATTGTCACTCCAATCTATATTTAATTAGGATAGGTGCTGGACACTGAACTTAATTAATTTACTATTCCCACTCCTGTCTATATTTAATTAAGATAAGTGCTAAACACTGAACTTAATTAATTTACTATTCTCACTCCAATCTATATTGAATTAGAGTAGGTGCTGGACACTGAACTTAATTAACTTACTATTCCCACTCCAAAATATATTTAATTAGGGTAGGTGCTGGACACTGAACTTAATTAATTTACTATTCCCACTCCAGTCTTTATTAAATTTAGATAAGTGCTGGACACTGAACTTAATTAATTTACTATTGTCACTCCAATCTATATTTAATTAGGGTAGGTTCTGGACACTGAACTTAATTAATTTACTATTCCCACTCCAGTCTATATTTAATTAAGATAAGTGCTGGACACTGAACTTAATTAATTTACTATTCTCACTCCAATCTATATTGAATTAGGGTAGCTGCTGGACACTGAACTTAATTAATTTACTATTCCCACTCCAAAATATATTTAATTAGGGTAGGTGCTGGACACTGAACTTAATAAATTTACTATTGTCACTCCAATCTATATTTAATTAGGATAGGTGCTGGACACTGAACTTAATTAATTTACTATTCCCACTCCAGTCTATATTTAATTAAGATAAGTGCTGGACACTGAACTTAATTAATTTACTATTCCCACTCCAAAATATATTTAATTAGGGTAGGTGCTGGACACTGAACTTAATTAATGTACTATTGTCACTCCAATCTATATTTAATTTGGATAGGTGCTGGACACTGAACTTAATTAATTTACTATTCCCACTCCAGTCTATATTTAATTAATATAAGTGCTGGACACTGAACTTAATTAATTTACTATTCTCACGCCAATCTATATTGAATTAGAGTAGGTGCTGGACACTGAACTTAATTAATTTACTATTCCCACTCCAAAATATATTTAATTAGGGTAGGTGCTGGACACTGAACTTAATTAATTTACTATTCCCACTCCAAAATATATTTAATTAGGGTAGGTGCTGGACACTGAACTTAATTAATTTACCATTCCCACTCCAGCCTATATGTAATTAAGATAACTGCTGGACACTTAACTTAAATAATTTACTATTCCCACTCCAGTCTTTATTAAATTTACATAAGTGCTGGACACTGAACTTAATTAATTTACTATTCCCACTCCAGCCTATATTTAATTAAGATAAGTGCTGGACACTGAAGTTAATTAATTTACTATTCCCACTCCAGTCTTTATTAAATTTAGATAAGTGCTGGACACTGAACTTAATTAATTTACTATTGTCACTCCAATCTATATTTAATTAGGATAGGTGCTGGACACTGAACTTAATTAATTTACTATTCCCACTCCTGTCTATATTTAATTAAGATAAGTGCTGGACACTGAACTTAATTAATTTACTATTCCCACTCCAGCCTATATGTAATTAAGATAACTGCTGGACACTTAACTTAAATAATTTACTATTCCCACTCCAGTCTTTATTAAATGTACATAAGTGCTGGACACTGAACTTAATTAATTTACTATTCCCACTCCAAAATATATTTATTTGGGTAGGTGCTGGGCACTGAACTTAATTAATTTACTATTCCCACTCCAGCCTATATTTAATTAAGATAAGTGCTGGACACTGAAGTTAATTATTTTACTATTCCCACTCCAGTCTTTATTAAATTTCGATAAGTGCTGGACACTGAACTTAATTAATTTACTATTGTCACTCCAATCTATATTTAATTAGGATAGGTGCTGGACACTGAACTTAATTAATTTACTATTCCCACTCCTGTCTATATTTAATTAAGATAAGTGCTGGACACTGAACTTAATTAATTTACTATTCTCACTCCAATCTATATTGAATTAGAGTAGGTGCTGGACACTGAACTTAATTAACTTACTATTCCCACTCCCAAATATATTTAATTAGGGTAGGTGCTGGACACTGAACTTAATTAATTTACTATTCCCACTCCAGCCTATATTTAATTAAGATAAGTGCTGGACACTGAACTTAATTAATTTACTATTCCCACTCCAGTCTTTATTAAATTTATATAAGTGCTGGACACTGAACTTAATTAATTTACTATTGTCACTCCAATCTATATTTAATTAGGGTAGGTGCTGGACACTGAACTTCATTAATTTACTATTCCCACTCCAGTCTATATTTAATTAGGATAAGTGCTGGACACTGAACTTAATTAATTTACTATTCTCACTCCAATCTATATTGAATTAGGGTAGCTGCTGGACACTGAACTTAATTAATTTACTATTCCCACTCCCAAATTTATTTAATTAGGGTAGGTGCTGGACACTGAACTTAATTAATTTACTATTCCCACTCCAGCCTATATTTAATTAGGATAAGTGCTGGACACTGAACTTAATTAATTTACTATTCTCACTCCAATCTACATTTAATTAAGATAAGTGCTGGACACTGAACATAATTAATTTACTATTCCCACTCCTGTCTATATTTAATTAAGATAAGTGCTGGACACTGAACTTAATTAATTTACTATTCTCACTCCAATCTATATTGAATTAGAGTAGGTGATGGACACTGAACTTAATTAACTTACTATTCCCACTCCAAAATATATTTAATTAGGGTAGGTGCTGGACACTGAACTTAATTAAATTACTATTCCCACTCCAGCCTATATTTATTAAGATAAGTGCTGGACACTGAACTTAATTAACTTACTATTCCCACTCCAGTCTTTATTAAATTTAGATAAGTGCTGGACTCTTAACTTAATTAATTTACGATTGTCACTCCAATCTATATTTAATTAGGGTAGGTGCTGGACACTGAACTTAATTAATTTACTATTCACACTCCAGTCTATATTTAATTAAGATAAGTGCTGGACACTGAACTTAATTAATTTACTATTCTCACTCCAATCTATATTGACTTAGGGTAGCTGCTGGACACTGAACTTAATTAATTTACTATTCCCACTCCAAAATATATTTAATTAGGGTAGGTGCTGGACACTGAACTTAATTAATTTACTATTGTCACTCCAATCTATATTTAATTAGGATAGGTGCTGGACACTGAACTTAATTAATTTACTATTCCCACTCCAGTCTATATTTAATTAAGATAAGTGCTGGACACTGAACTTAATTAATTTACTATTCTCACTCCAATCTATATTGAATTAGGGTAGCTGCTGGACACTGAACTTAATTAATTTACTATTCCCATTCCAAAATATATTTAATTAGGGTAGGTGCTGGACACTGAACTTAATTAATGTACTATTGTCACTCCAATCTATATTTAATTTGGATAGGTGCTGGACACTGAACTTAATTAATTTACTATTCCCACTCCAGTCTTTATTAAATTTAGATAAGTGCTGGACACTGAACTTAATTAATTTACTATTGTCACTCCAATCTATATTTAATTAGGATAGGTGCTGGACACTGAACTTAATTAATTTACTATTCCCACTCCAGTCTATATTTAATTAAGATAAGTGCTGGACACTGAACTTAATTAATTTACTATTCTCACCCCAATCTATATTGAATTAGAGTAGGTGCTGGACACTGAACTTAATTAACTTACTATTCCCACTCCAAAATATATTTAATTAGGGTAGGTGCTGGACACTGAACTTAATTAATTTACTATTCCCACTCCAGCCTATATTTAATTAAGATAAGTGCTGGACACTGAACTTAATTAATTTACTATTCCCACTCCAGTCTTTATTAAATTTAGATAAGTGCTGGACACTGAACTTAATTAATTTACTATTGTCACTCCAATCTATATTTAATTAGGGTAGGTGCTGGACACTGAACTTAATTAATTTACTATTCCCACTCCAGTCTATATTTAATTAGGATAAGTGCTGGACACTGAACTTAATTAATTTACTATTCTCACTCCAATCTATATTGAATTAGGGTAGCTGCTGGACACTGAACTTAATTAATTTACTATTCCCACTCCAAAATATATTTAATTAGGGTAGGTGCTGGACACTGAACTTAATTAATTTACTATTCCCACTCCAGCCTATATTTAATTAGGATAAGTGCTGGACACTGAACTTAATTAATTTACTATTCTCACTCCAATCTATATTTAATTAAGATAAGTGCTGGACACTGAACTTAATTAATTTACTATTCCCACTCCAAAATATATTTAATTAGGGTAGGTGCTGGACACTGAACTTAATTAATTTACTATTCCCACTCCAGCCTATATTTAATTAAGATAACTGCTGGACACTTAACTTAAATAATTTACTATTCCCACTCCAGTCTTTATTAAATTTACATAAGTGCTGGACACTGAACTTAATTAATTTACTATTCCCACTCCAAAATATATTTAATTAGGGTAGGTGCTGGGCACTGAACTTAATTAATTTACTATTCCCACTCCAGCCTATATTTAATTAAGATAAGTGCTGGACACTGAAGTTAATTAATTTACTATTCCCACTCCAGTCTTTATTAAATTTAGATAAGTGCTGGACACTGAACTTAATTAATTTACTATTGTCACTCCAATCTATATTTAATTAGGATAGGTGCTGGACACTGAACTTAATTAATTTACTATTCCCACTCCTGTCTATATTTAATTAAGATAAGTGCTGGACACTGAACTTAATTAATTTACTATTCTCACTCCAATCTATATTGAATTAGAGTAGGTGCTGGACACTGAACTTAATTAACTTACTATTCCCACTCCAAAATATATTTAATTAGGGTAGGTGCTGGACATTGAACTTAATTAATTTACTATTCCCACTCCAGCCTATATTTAATTAAGATAAGTGCTGGACACTGAACTTAATTAATTTACTATTCCCACTCCAGTCTTTATTAAATTTAGATAAGTGCTGGACACTGAACTTAATTAATTTACTATTGTCACTCCAGTCTATATTTAATTAAGATAAGTGCTGGACACTGAACCTAATTAATTTACTATTCTCACTCCAATCTATATTGAATTAGGGTAGCTGCTGGACACTGAACTTAATTAATTTACTATTCCCACTCCAAAATATATTTAATTAGGGTAGGTGCTGGACACTGAACTTAATAAATGTACTATTGTCACTCCAATCTATATTTAATTAGGATAGGTGCTGGACACTGAACTTAATTAATTTACTATTCCCACTCCAGTCAATATTTAATTAAGATAACTGCTGGACACTTAACTTAAATAATTTACTATTCCCACTCCAGTCTTTATTAAATTTACATAAGTGCTGGACACTGAAGTTAATTAATTTACTATTGTCACTCCAATCTATATTTAATTAGGATAGGTGCAGGACACTGAACTTAATTTATTTACTATTCCCACTCCTGTCTATATTTAATTAAGATAAGTGCTGGACACTGAACTTAATTAATTTACTATTCTCACTCCAATCTATATTGAATTGGAGTAGGTGATGGACACTGAACTTAATTAACTTACTATTCCCACTCCAGTCTTTATTAAATTTAGATAAGTGGTGGACTCTTAACTTAACTAATTTACTATTGTCACTCCAATCTATATTTAATTAGGGTAGGTGCTGGACACTGAACTTAATTAATTTACTATTCACACTCCAGTCTATATTTAATTAAGATAAGTGCTGGACACTGAACTTAATTAATTTACTATTCTCACTCCAATCTATATTGAATTAGGGTAGCTGCTGGACACTGAACTTAATTAATTTACTATTCCCACTCCAAAATATATTTAATTAGGGTAGGTGCAGGACACTGAACTTAAATAATTTACTATTGTCACTCCAATCTATATTTAATTAGGATAGGTGCTGGACACTGAACTTAATTAATTTACTATTCCCACTCCAGTCTATATTTAATTAAGATAAGTGCTGGACACTGAACTTAATTAATTTACTATTCTCACTCCAATCTATATTGAATTAGGGTAGCTGCTGGACACTGAACTTAATTAATTTACTATTCCCATTCCAAAATATATTTAATTAGGGTAGGTGCTGGACACTGAACTTAATTAATTTACTATTCCCACTCCAGTCTTTATTAAATTTAGGTAAGTGCTGGACACTGAACTTAATTAATTTACTATTGTCACTCCAATCTATATTTAATTAGGATAGGTGCTGGACACTGAACTTAATTAATGTACTATTCCCACTCCAGTCTATATTTAATTAAGATAAGTGCTGGACACTGAACTTAATTAATTTACTATTCTCACTCCAATCTATATTGAATTAGAGTAGGTGCTGGACACTGAACTTAATTAACTTACTATTCTCACTCCAAAATATATTTAATTAGGGTAGGTGCTGGACACTGAACTTAATTAATTTACTATTCCCACTCCAGCCTATATTTAATTAAGATAAGTGCTGGACACTGAACTTAATTAATTTACTATTCCCACTCCAGTCTTTATTAAATTTAGATAAGTGCTGGACACTGAACTTAATTAATTTACTATTGTCACTCCAATCTATATTTAATTAGGGTAGGTGCTGGACACTGAACTTAATTAATTTACTATTCCCACTCCAGTCTATATTTAATTAGGATAAGTGCTGGACACTGAACTTAATTAATTTACTATTCTCACTCCAATCTATATTGAATTAGGGTAGCTGCTGGACACTGAACTTAATTAATTTACTATTCCCACTCCAAAATATATTTAATTAGGGTAGGTGCTGGACACTGAACTTAATTAATTTACTATTCCCACTCCAGCCTATATTTAATTAGGATAAGTGCTGGACACTGAACTTAATTAATTTACTATTCTCACTCCAATCTATATTTAATTAAGATAAGTGCTGGACACTGAACTTAATTAATTTACTATTCCCACTCCAAAATATATTTAATTAGTGTAGGTGCTGGACACTGAACTTAATTAATTTACTATTCCCACTCCAGCCTATATTTAATTAAGATAACTGCTGGACACTTAACTTAAATAATTTACTATTCCCACTCCAGTCTTTATTACATTTACATAAGTGCTGGACACTGAACTTAATTAATTTACTATTCCCACTCCAAAATATATTTAATTAGGGTAGGTGCTGGGCACTGAACTTAATTAATTTACTATTCCCACTCCAGCCTATATTTAATTAAGATAAGTGCTGGACACTGAAGTTAATTAATTTACTATTCTCACTCCAGTCTTTATTAAATTTAGATAAGTGCTGGACACTGAACTTAATTAATTTACTATTGTCACTCCAATCTATATTTAATTAGGATAGGTGCTGGACACTGAACTTAATTAATTTACTATTCCCACTCCTGTCTATATTTAATTAAGGTAAGTGCTGGACACTGAACTTAATTAATTTACTATTCTCACTCCAATCTATATTGAATTAGAGTAGGTGCTGGACACTGAACTTAATTAACTTACTATTCCCACTCCAAAATATATTTAATTAGGGTAGGTGCTGGACACTGAACTTAATTAATTTACTATTCCCACTCCAGCCTATATTTAATTAAGATAAGTGCTGGACACTGAACTTAATTAATTTACTATTCCCACTCCAGTCTTTATTAAATTTAGATAAGTGCTGGACACTGAACTTAATTAATTTACTATTGTCACTCCAGTCTATATTTAATTAAGATTAGTGCTGGACACTGAACCTAATTAATTTACTATTCTCACTCCAATCTATATTGAATTAGGGTAGCTGCTGGACACTGAACTTAATTAATTTACTATTCCCACTCCAAAATATATTTAATTAGGGTAGGTGCTGGACACTGAACTTAATAAATGTACTATTGTCACTCCAATCTATATTTAATTAGGATAGGTGCTGGACACTGAACTTAATAATTTACTATTCCCACTCCAGTCAATATTTAATTAAGATAAGTGCTGGACACTGAACTTAATTAATTTACTATTCTCACTCCTCTCTATATTGAATTAGGGTAGCTGCTGGACACTGAACTTAATTAATTTACTATTCCCTCTCCAAAATATATTTAATTAGGGTAGGTGCTGGACACTGAACTTAATTAATGTACTATTGTCACTCCAATCTATATTTAATTTGGATAGGTGCTGGACACTGAACTTAATTAATTTACTATTCCCACTCCAGTCCATATTTAATTAATATAAGTGCTGGACACTGAGCTTAATTAATTTACTATTCTCACTCCAATCTATATTGAATTAGAGTAGGTGCTGGACACTGAACTTAATTAATTTACTATTCCCACTCCAAAATATATTTAATTAGGGTAGGTGCTGGACACTGAACTTAATTAATTTACTATTCCCACTCCAGTCTTTATTAAATTTAGATAAGTGCTGGACACTGAACTTAATTAATTTACAATTGTCACTCCAATCTATATTTAATTAGGGTAGGTGCTGGACACTGAACTTAATTAATTTACTATTGTCACTCCAATCTATATTTAATTAGGATAGGTGCTGGACACTGAACTTAATTAATTTACTATTCCCACTCCTGTCTATATTTAATTAAGATAAGTGCTGGACACTGAACTTAATTAATTTACTATTCTCACTCCAATCTATATTGAATTAGAGTAGGTGCTGGACACTGAACTTAATTAACTTACTATTCCCACTCCAAAATATATTTAATTAGGGTAGGTGCTGGACACTGAACTTAATTAATTTACTATTCCCACTCCAGCCTATATTTAATTAAGATAAGTGCTGGACACTGAACTTAATTAATTTACTATTCCCACTCCAGTCTTTATTAAATTTAGATAAGTGCTGGACACTGAACTTAATTAATTTACTATTGTCACTCCAATCTATATTTAATTAGGGAAGGTGCTGGACACTGAACTTAATTAATTTACCATTCCCACTCCAGTCTATATTTAATTAATATAAGTGCTGGACACTGAACTTAATTAATTTACTATTCTCACGCCAATCTATATTGAATTAGAGTAGGTGCTGGACACTGAACTTAATTAATTTACTATTCCCACTCCAAAATATATTTAATTAGGGTAGGTGCTGGACACTGAACTTAATTAATTTACTATTCCCACTCCAGTCTTTATTAAAGTTAGATAAGTGCTGGACACTGAACTTAATTAATTTACTATTCCCACTCCAGTCTATATTTAATTAAGATAAGTGCTGGACACTGAACTTAATTAATTTACTATTCTCACTTCAATCTATATTGAATTAGGGTAGCTGCTGGACACTGAACTTAATTAATTTACTATTCCCACTCCAAAATATATTTAATTAGGGTAGGTGCTGGACACTGAACTTAATTAATTTACCATTGTCACTCCAATCTATATTTAATTTGGATAGGTGCTGGACACTGAACTTAATTAATTTACTATTCCCACTCCAGTCTATATTTAATTAATATAAGTGCTGGACACTGAACTTAATTAATTTACTATTGTCACTCCAATCTATATTGAATTAGAGTAGGTGCTGGACACTGAACTTAATTAATTTACTATTGTCACTCCAATCTATATTTAATTAGGGTAGGTGCTGGACACTGAACTTAATTAATTTACTATTCCCACTCCAGTCTATTTTTAATTAAAATAAGTGCTGGACACTGAACTTAATTAATTTACTATTCTCACTCCAATCTATATTGAATTAGGGTAGCTGCTGGACACTGAACTTAATTAATTTACTATTCCCACTCCAGTCTATTTTTAATTAAAATAAGTGCTGGACACTGAACTTAATTAATTTACTATTCTCACTCCAATCTATATTGAATTAGGGTAGCTGCTGGACACTGAACTTAATTAATTTACTATTCCCACTCCAAAATATATTTAATTAGGGTAGATGCTGGACACTGAACTTAATAAATGTACTATTCTCACTCCAATCTATATTTAATTAGGGTAGGTGTAGGACACTGAACTTAATTAATTTAGTATTCCCACTCCTAAAAATATTTAATTAGACTAGATCATGTACACTGATCCTAATTAATTTAATATTCCCACTCCAATATGTATTTAATTAGGGTAGGTGCAATATAAATATATAAATATAAATATATTAAAAAAGGGGTTAGTTTTAATAATTATTCCAAATTTTACATAAAACAATACCCACCCTTATCCTCTACAAATCCAACTCCCCAATCCGAAATGTATCAAAAAAATTATATTTGAATATATTTTTTTTAATTATAAATCACTCAATATTACAAATTTAAAATACTTTTTTAAAACACTCCCCACCCTTATCCCCTATAACCCAACATACACCTCATAAAATTAAATATACAAATCAAAATTAATTTAAATATTTGTAAATAAATTTTATAAAATATTACAACAAAATAAAAATGTTTTCACACACCCCACCCTTATCCACTATAACCCAACATCCCACTCCTAAATATAAATATTACATTCGAAATGTCATTATTTCTAACTTAATTTTATTAAATATTCCAAAATAAATAAACATGTTTAAAACACACCCCACCCTTATCCCCATAACCCAACATCCTGCTCCTAAAATTAAATATAAAATTCTAAATTTTATTCTAAATTTCTAAATAATTTTTACAAATTATTCCTAAATTAATAAACATTTTTAAAACACTCCCCACCCTCATCCCCTATAACCCAACATCCCACTCCTAAAATAAAATATAAAAAACAATTTTTAATTCCAAATTTCTAAATAAATTTTATTTAATATTCCAAATTAAAAACAAAATTTTATAACACTTCTCACCCTTATCCCCTGTAACCCAACATCCCGCTCCTAAAATTAAATATAAAATTCTAAATTACATTTAAAAATTCTAAATAAATTTTGTAAAATATTCCAAAATAAATAAACATTTTTAAAACACTTCCCACCCTTATCCTCTGTAACCCAACATCCCGCTCCTAAAATTATATATAAATTTCAAAATTTAATTAAAATTTCTAATTAAATTTTTAAAAATATTACAAAATTATTACATATTTTTAAAACACTCCCCACCCTAACCCCTATAACCCAACATCCCGCCCCTAAAACAATATAAATATTTTTCATATTATATACATTTTAACAATTCATACAAACAACTTAAAAATATTAACATATAATATATAAACATACAATAACGATATTTTTACATGTCGATATTATTACTGACGATATCACTTACATCGACATATAATTAAAAAAACAAAAACGATATTTTTTACATCGATATTATCTATTTCGATATTTTTTACATTAGATATTTTTTACTCGATCTTAAAAAGTCGATATTTAGACTGCTCACCGCACACAGGCTTGCGCCACTGTATTACAAGCACACATTATGCTTCTACCATGTTCCTTTGTATGTGAACGTTTGCATAACATATTATTATTTAATCTTGTGTATTCTCGTGCACTTCAACTCCTCTTTGAACCAGGATTACCACTAACAGTTCAAAGATCGTACTTCAAGAAGGAAGGATGCACTCAACTGGTGTTCTCTATTAACGTTGAAAGAAACCTTCATTTACCTCAAGACGTTTCCAACATTATATTTTTTCTCCCTTTCAGACACTGGGTTAGTGGAGCCAAAATAAGCGGAGAGGGTGCTCACTCCATGATGATGTCCTGGGCATTCTGACGCCTTCCACCGTGGTATCAAGACACCGTCCCCGACCGGAGACCTGCTGGGCCACCCTGATAGCGGCACCCCAGAGTTGGAGCTCGCACTGGCACGTCCATGGACACACCGGTTGTGGCAGGTGAGCAGTCAAGCCTTGGCGCGCAGGAGCTGCAATTGAGCACAGAGCGGAGAAAGGGGTTGGGGTGCAGCAGCCTGGGTGCACAGGTGCATGCAAGCGATGTTGCCATAGATAATAATGTAATCTCTGGCCTCATTCATATCTCTGTTAAATTTTAAGGACTTGCTGGACCGCACTCTTTCTCGTGGACCCCAGCGTCCCAGACACACGGGTGACGGGAGGTGAACAGTGAGGGTTGGGTGCAGTAGGCCGGCGCTCTGTCTCCTCCCCCCTCTGTTCTTTTCACTCTCCCTCACCTTCTCCCTTCCACCCACTCGCTCTCTGTCCCATTCTCACTTTCCTCCGTTCATTCTCACTACCTTTCTTTTTCTCTTAGACATGGCACACATACTTATGTTTCTTTTTTGTCTTGGAGGTTTTATACGCTGCTTCCGGAGGAGTCCCACCCACTTCTTTCATGTTTTACTGTTGTTCGAATAAAGTAAAATTTCCATTTATTTGTGTTGTGTTAATAAAAGTTATTTTTTTTTTACCAATAAATAACTGAGCGTATGGGTCTTCTTTTTCTGACAACACTTGTCTGTTGTTTATTGTGAAAATCGGCGGTTGATAGTAGGTTATAAGGGAAACTTTGTTTAATTTTCCGGTGCACCTACCAAATATAAACCAACAGACTATTACATAAATGAAGCCTGGGTAATTGTACAACGGCAAGAGTTCTATGAGTGTATCACTTTATAACACCATGAGTACTGCCCGTGTGACTTCAGAACCAATAAGGCACTGCCTAGGGCCACCGGAGCTTCAAGGACTGGTGAGGCCCACCCTGCATATTTAAATAAAGCCCCGGAGGTTGCCGATCCCCAGTCTTGAGTTGGCCTCCAAGCCCCCCGAACAATTCGTGAACGATACCCAGGGAGGTGTCGATTCCCTAGTCTGCGGAACGTCTCTGTGCCCTCCCGCGTCTAATTTACATGTGAGATTAAGATCCCCAGTGCTGCAGAGACCCCGCAATATAAAAGTAGGATTGGCCCCGGAACATTACCCACCAGTGGGCTCATTTAAATGAACGGGTGAGACCCAGCTTAATTTTTTTTTCTCCGTTTCTACCATCCGGTTCCGCTTTATTGAAACGATATGAGGTTTTCCTCCTCTCGCTTCAACGAGGCAAACAAGAATTTACTATCACAGGGTGCAAGCAATGCTCCCGCTCTGTAATAGCAAACATAAATATCCTGCGCTTGCACACCCCGGGACATTGTATGACCTGCGCCTGGGAGGTGGCGCTCCAAGGGACCATGATGCTTTGTTTAATGCATAACTACAGAATTAGTATAGACGCATACTAACACTACTTG
Organism: Triturus cristatus; assembly: GCF_964204655.1. Lineage (NCBI taxonomy): Eukaryota > Metazoa > Chordata > Amphibia > Caudata > Salamandridae > Triturus > Triturus cristatus. The sequence goes on along the minus strand of NC_140579.1, from coordinate 1,068,413,809 downwards.
CACATGTGTGGTACAGCAACCAGAGTGTAGTGAAGAGGCAGAGGAAGCCCAAAATCAAAAAATATAAATCCTACCAGGATCACATAGTTCGATCAGCCGACGACCCTGGGATGAGTAGAAACAGATTCACCAAGAAAACGGGTCTTCAGCACAAGACCCTGGGATGAGTAGAAACAGATTAACCAAGAAAACGGGTCTTCAGCACAACGCAAGCAAGCGCAAAATCTTGGTGAGAGCTGCCTTCTTTTCACCTTCTCCCGCTCGTCGCCAAATTTATGTAGTGAACAGGAAGACAGCAGTCAATCCGATAAGTAGATTTATTGCAGGAAAAGAAGACAGCTTAAACAGCCACCAACAGGACCAGACACCAAAGCATCCGTCTTCTCCAGCACTGTGTACAAACTCCCCAAGATTCCCCTCATGACAGCCCTACATTCTAACATTACATACTTACATTATAGTATTATTACATACTAACATTGTACTATGACTTACATTGAAATAGTACACAGAGCACATCACTTTACAGCAATGAGCTCACGGTTTAATCCCCGAGTCTTCAGACCAGTAGGGTTGAGTAGTTCGCTTCCCATTCCCTGTATAGTATAAACGCATACTAACACTACTTACAGTTATACTACAGTGGCCAGTATGCTACAGCGCCCACAGCCCATCATTTTACAACAATCAGCTCGGTTTTATCCTCGAGTCTTCACACCGGTAGGCGTAGTACTTCGCTTCCCACTTCCGGTATAGTATAAATGCACGGTAGAGCTCAGTAGTTCGCTTCCCACTCCCTGTATGGTATAAACGCCTACTAACACTACTTCCACGGGTATCCTACAAACACCAGAGCTCATCACTTTACAGCAATGACCTCCCGGTTTAGGCTCTAGGTTTCATACCCGACTGTAGAAGCATCTCATCTCAGCACCATGTCACTCTGAGCAACACCTCACTTTCAGACCGGTTGGTGTGACTACTTTGCTTCGCACTCCCCCACAGAGGTTACAGTGCTCGTATCCTCCTGTTTCCTACTCTTTTCATCCTTTATCCCCCTTACTCGTTTCATTGGAATCACAAAATGGCGGCCAACACTTCCTAGTTGCAACCGCTCGCAGCACTCACAACCAATAAGCAGCAAGCTCGTGCTCGTAACACCTCAGCCAATCAGATGGCAGAATTCCCAAATATCGATATCTGTAAATTTTGATATTTCTCCAAAGCTACTGAACGGATTTACACCAAATAAATAAAAGCGTGCTTTCTAGACCAAGACCCTTCTCCCTGCCAAATTTGGGGCAATTCCGTTCACCCGTTTGACCTGTAGCCTTGTCTAAAGTTTCCTAAGGAAATTAACATGGAGAAAACACAATTTGGGACCCCCCTGTTTTCTCGGCCCCCCCTTGACAAATCACCCCCAAACTTCCCATATAGGAGCTGATATGAACAAAGAATTAGTTTGGAAATTTTCATGACAATTCATCAAACGACACCAAAGTTATAAGCAAAACAAAAAGTGCTCTTCCTATGGAAACTTGCTCCTAACTATAACTACCTACTGGTGACCGCCAGTAGGTAATATATATATATATATATACAGTGAGCAAGGCGGACTTGTTCCGCCGAAACGCGTCTGGCTACATTGTTATGAAATAAATCTTTTCCTTTGAAATCCCACGGTGTCAGCGCCTGCTTCAGATCACAGAAACTCAGGATTGGATCTAATATATATATATATATATATATTATCTACTGGCCAGTAGATAGTTATAGTTAGGACCTATTTTCCATAGGTAATCCGCAACATTCTATTCCCAATAAGTCTGGCGCCGGTTGACGAATCCTCGCGAAATTTTCAAAACTTTTGGCCAGCTACGCTCCGCTATTACCCTGAAAGATTTGTGGTGATTCGTTAAGCGGGGGCCGAGAAAAAAGGGGGGTCCCAAAACGCATTTTCCCCATGCAATTTCCCATAGGATCTGTTGTCGCAGCTACAGCCAGAACCGCTGAACTGAATGTCACCAAATTTGGCAAAGAGGTAGTCCTCAGTTCAGACTCGTGCCTTTTGCATAAATGGTGTGAATCTGTTCAGTAGTTCCTGAGAAAATTAGGGTAAAAAAGTTAGTGATATCTATGGCCGCGGAGGATCCGCGGACTGTACACGCACCGTACGCGCACCCTCCCCAAACCGAGAGAGCACCCTCCCGATCGCATGCTGAATGCTAATTGGCTGTCGAGTGTCTCTCTACATTCGAAACCAGGAACTGTTGGCGGCCATTTTCTGCCTCGGTAGAAGCGAGGCTGAAGAAGCAAGGGGAATAAGTGTGTAAAACATTTAAAGGGGGCAGAGTGGAAATGCTCTGACACTCTAGAGGTGCTTAGGGGGTCCCAGAAGGACCCCCTGGGGCCCCCCTTTTTAAAAAAAAACAACGGCGAAATGCGCGCATTGTGCGCGCATCCTATCGCGTTGGATGCACGGATCCTCTTGCGGTGGGTTCGCGGATCCAAGGAAAAAAAAATGAAATTGTTGGGAGATAAAGTTTAAGCTTAAGTGTTTTGTTCTTCAGTGGCTCTAAAAAGAGCCGTTGTGTTCATTGAGAGTTTTTGGTACTTATAAGTAAGTACCTATACAGAGTCTAAAGTTGTTGACGAAGACTCTGTTTCCTTCATCAGTAAAGTGTACTCCATCTCTCCTATACATCTCTTGCATATGAAAGCGCAGATTGTTATTGTAAATGGACCCCATTCTGTAGTCTCGGAGAAAAGCAGAAACAGATTTATTCACATGTTTCCTAGCTTTCTCAATATGTGGACAAAAATGATCGGACCAGTTCCATTTCTGCCTTTGGCATATGTTAGAGTACACAAAGGCAGTTTTAGGGAAAAGTGAAATCAGTTCTGCAAAGGTGTCCTTCATAAGCATTTCCAGACCTACCCCAGTCAAAGTGCCTAGGTCATTGCCACCACAGTGTACTATTATGAGGTCAGGGTGTTGGATTTGCATGAAGGATTTCACCAATGGCATCAATTGGTGCCACTTTAACCCTCTCTGTCCAATCCATTTAATGTCTACATTTGGCAAACCTAGGTCTTTGTGAATGCCTTTGTTTTCTGCATACCTTTGGCTCCAGAAAATGTAGCTGTGTCCCACAATCCACTCTGTAAGCATCTTGTAAGGAGGTCTGGATGCACTCAGATGGTCTCTGTAAATGAAATGGCAGTTTGGAAAGTAAGATGTTTCTAAAATGGTGGCTAAGATGCAATTTTGAAAAAAGACAAGAAATCATTGGTTGTTTAACAACCTTCTACACTGAAAGGTAGGGTGCATGTTTCTGTTTTTTAAACGCATGATTCTTATTGGTTAACAAAAAGTGCGTGAAAGGAACATTATATACGATAAGCTGATATGTTGAGAAGTCAAGCACACTTGCTGTTTTGATTAGCAACATTGTGCGTGCTGAACTTGTGACCTGTGTGCTCAGTACAGTGTTCCATGACCTGTTTCTATGGTAACGGGCAGAAGACAGATTGGGGGAAGGGTTGAAGTTTATGTCATTTGGAAAGGGTTGAAATGTTTAACCAATAGAAATGTGTGTTTGCTTTTGAATTTATGTGGGAAGGAATGTGATTTGATGTTTACATGTATATGTGTGGAAAATGAGAGGGAAACTTTGCTATTCTTTGGTTCTGCTGACAGGTGCACAGTGCAGAGATTCTTTATAAGAAAATCTGGTGTGTGACTGATATCTGGTGTGTGACTGATATACTTCTTAATCTACAAAACATCTTGAAAGGTGAGTTATTTAATTGTGAGGGGATGTACGTAGATTATTTTTATTTTAATCAGACTAATGTATTTCTTCTGCTAAAGTGTAGGGAGTACTTTTTTTTCTCTACAATCTTATTGACAGTGTGTGTGCATGTAGAAACCATTTTGTGATAAGGATTTGTTTTTTTCATGTGTTTGTAGACAGATAACTATGCAGTTTTTATATTTTGGTAGAATTAGAAACCAGTCATTGTTTATGAATTTGTGAAATGAGTTATGTTTCTGCAGTAAAATGTAGTACTCCTTGTAGATGAAGAAATGTGTTTGGGTATAGTGCAAGGGATAGTGTTGTTTGTCTAGAATCACACAGAGAGCCTGTGTGCATTTGGGAACCACTGTGAGAGAAGCATTTAGTAATATCTTGTATTTGTTGACAGATAACTCTTTTAAAACCTGTCATTTTGTCAAGTTTTAGTAGCATTAGAAGCCAGTGTTTGCTTATGCGTTGATTAAATGAGTCAGGCAATGATACAAAAGTGCACTTTTGAAAAATGCACATTGTGTGCAGTTCTCTTACCACTTCCATAGTAGTAAATAAGGGTTGGTAAACTCGTAGGGATAGTGGTTGTTGTCTAGAATCACACTGTGAGTCTGTGTGCATTTGGGAACCAATGTGAGAGAAGCATATGGTAACATTGTTTATTTGCTGACAGATAACTATTTTAAATCCTGTCATGTTGTCAAGTTTTAGTAGCATTAGAAGCCAGTCATTGCTTATGCGTTGATTAAATGAGTGAGGCATTCACACTAAAGTGCAGTCGTGAAATATGTAGATTGTGTGCAGTTCCCTTACCACTTGCACTGTAGTGAATGAGTTTTGGTAAACTCCTAGGGATAGTGGTGCTTGTGTAGAATCACACTGTGAGTCTGTGTGCATTTGGGAACCACTGTGAGAGAAGCGTTTGGTAACATCGTATATTTGCTGACAGATAACTATTTTAAATCCTGTCATGTTGTCAAGTTTTAGTAGCATTAGAAGCCAGTCTTTGCTTATGCGTTGATTAAAAGAGTCAGGCATTGACACTAAAGTGCAGTCGTGAAATATGTAGATTGTGTGCAGTTCCCTTACCTCTTCCACTGTAGTGAATGAGTTTTGGTAAACTCTTTGGGATAGGGGTGCTTGTCTAGAATCACACTGTGAGTCTGTGTACATTTGGGAACCACTGTGAGAGAAGCGTTTGGTAACATCGTGTATTTGCTGACAGATAACTGTTTTAAAACATGTCATGTTGTGAAGTTTTAGTAGCATTAGAAGACAGTTATGGCTTATGCTTTCATTAAATGAGTTAGGTATTGACAGTAAAGTGTAGTCGTGAAATATGTAGATTGTGTGCAGTTCCCTTACCACTTCCAGTGTAGTGAATGAGTTTTGGTAAACTCCTAGGGATAGTGGTGCTTGTCTAGAATCACACTGTGAGTCTGTGTGCATTTGGGAACCACTGTGAGAGAAGCGTTTGGTAAAATCTTGTATTTGCTGACAGATAACTGTTATAAAACCTGTCATGTTGTCAGGTTTTAGTAGCATTAGAAACCAGTGTTTGCTCATGCATTGATAAAATGAGTCATGATTTGACACTAAAGTGCAGTACCATGTAGTATTGTCTTCACTGCACCAGAGCTGAAAATTTAAAATGTTTACCCAGGCACTGTCCTAGAAGTAGTCTGATGATTTAGTCAGTTTCTAAGTACTTATGTTGTGAACCATTCATTACCAAATAGACTGCTTCAAATGTCTATGCAGTATGCATGTAGTTCTCTAACCACCTACACAGTTGTTTTCACACCTTCAATTCCCTAGTCAGTATCCATACACTTCTAGGAAACACCCTGTCAGTCCCTTTGCAGTCTTCTAGTGACCCATTCAGCACCATGTAGTAATCCATTCACTGTGCCAAAACCCAAACACTTATAAATTCACTAAGACACTCTCTTTACAGTACTCTAATGATTCAGTCACTGTCTGAGTATTCATGCACTGAGCCAGGCCTTAGCACATGGACTGCTTCAAACCCCTATGCACTATGCATGCAGTCTTCTAACCACCTACAGACTTGTCTTTTACACTTTCAATTCCCTAGTCAGTATCCATATAGTCCAGCAAACATCCTGTCACTCCCTTTGCACTCTTCTAGTGACCCATTCAGTACCAAATACTAATCCATTCCCTGTGCGAAAAGCCTACCACTTATAAATTCATCCAGGCAGTCTCCTTGCTGTAGTCTAATCATTCAGTCAGTACCCAAGTACTCATGCAGTGAGCACATGGACTGCTTTAAATGCCTATCCAGTATGCATTCAGTTCTCTAATCAGCTACACAGTTGTCTTTCGCACCTTCAATTCCCCAGTTAGTATTCATATACTTATAGCAAACACCCTGTTACTCACCCAGTGTCTCCTTTTAGTACTGTAATCATTCAGTCACTTAGCATGTAGTCTTTTAGTGAGGTAGGCTTTAGGGCATGAACTGCTTAAAAGTAGTATGCACTATGTATGTAGTGTTTTAATCATCGTCACACTTGTGGTTCAGGGCTATAGTTTCTTAGTCTGTTTTTATATAAAATGTGTTTGTACAGTAATGGAATACTGTAAATTTGAAAGTTATTAAAATACTTTTATTTGTGATTCTTTTTTACAGATACTGTTTTTCAACGTTAAAATCGAGAAATTATGCCAGAAAAAAAAAGAAAAAGAAAAGAACAGAGACAGGATGATTATTTGAAGAAACATCAACCACCAGTATTGAATGAACAAGATAATGTGGCTAAAAGGAAAAAAAATTCTGGTAAGATCACGAAGCAATTTATTAAAAATGTTTGTAGGAGCAAACAGAATGCAGAGAATGCTGCAACTTCAGAAATTTTTTTAAGTAAGAAAAAAAATCAAAATAAGAGGAAAAGTAAAAAAGCAAATGTTCAGTCAAAGGAGATAAAGTATGGTAAAAGAAGACAAAATCAGTATAAGGAATTAGGCAAAAAAATATTTTACAAGAGAGTAGTGCATAATTTGCTGAGAGATTTGAAGAAATATAAAGAGAGCTTTATTTTATAAAAAGAAGAAGCATATTGAAAGCATTGTGGAAAAGGCTTTTGAAGTAAAAAGGAAACGTTTTATTTTACTGTTAAACAGAATTCGATCACTAGATAAACCAATATATGTAATGAAGGCCAAAAGTAGGAGGAAAAGAGTTATTAATAAAAAAAATGTTTGTGATGTTTTTTTGGGAGAATGGAAACACAGTTCTAGTTCAGAGCCTTTTTTTAATGAAGAGAGTTATTCACTAAGTGAAAATTATTGTATGCAGTTGACACCAGTGGTAGAGGTTATGAGGTTAGTGATGGTTGTCTAATGGAGAAAGAGAAAATGGTTGAAAGAAATGCAGAAGAAGTGATAGCTGATGAAGTTTTAGGTAGACGTGCTAAAAACCCTGTGTACACTTGGGATTGCAGTAGTGTTTGTAGTGTACGACAGGAATCTATTGAAAAACTATGTCGTTTTTTACGAGTTTATACTAAAAAAAGTGTAAAACAAAAGATTAAGCTGTTGCAAGGACTAGACCCTTGCAGAGTGAGAAAACATACTGGTTTGCAAGGTGATTCTCTGGCTTGTCTTTCTAGGAAAGTTTGTGAAAGTGTTTTTCACCATTTCAGAATGCTGGCAGCACATCATACTCAAATGCGGAAGTTAGTGAGAAGGTTGTATTATGCAAAAAGTCCAGCAGTAAAGTTAAGTGAGTTGAACAGTGCTCTTTTACGTGGGTCAGTTTCAGATGTGAAGCAGGTCTGTGAGGATATTGAGTTTTGTTACTTTGGGCCTCAGCAAGAGAGTGAAGAAACTGACACATTAGTAGAACAAAATGTTGAAGACAATGTAGAACCTGTAATTACAGAAAAATTTGAGGATGAAATCACAAAGTTTAAGGTAATTTCAGGTGAAAGACCAAGGGCCTCATGTAGGTAGCCCAATACCGGTCGGTAACGGCCGATTTTTGGTAAATATACAGTTACCGACCGGTATTTAGGCTTTTGATATGTAGGGGGATCATTTCTGTATTCAGTATTTTACCGATTCGGTAAAATTACCGAATCGGTAATTTTACCGAATCGGTAAATACCGAATACAGAAATGAGATGTAGGGGGAGTTTGTGGTGGGTGTGGGGATTCGTTATTTACCACCAACTGAAAGTTGGTGGTAAATGACGAATGTCTCAGTTAAGGCATTATTTGGCCCTTAGATGTGTGCAATGTGGCAGACACACATGCCCTCAAGGTATGTATGTGTGCCACATGTGCACACATGCAGGTATCAGGGGTGCAACAGGGTGTCAATGTGACACCCTGCCACCTTTGATTGAGTTCCCCCATTACCGATTCGGTATTTACCGATTCGGTAATGGTAACTGGCTTCCCATTGATTCCTATGGGCCTCCTGGCCCATAGGAATCAATGAGATACAGGTTACCATTACCGAATCGGTAAATACCGATTCTAAAATACCGACACTTACCGAATCGGTATTTTTTTACCTACATTACATTTACCGATTCATAAATACCGAATCGGTAAAATTCGGTATTTAAGAATCGGTAAATGTAATTTACCTACATATGGCCCCAAATGTTTCTTGTATTTGTTGTCGGCGAAGTCACTATAAAAATCAAACTAGGGGTGTCAATCTGTATTTAAAAAGTGAAATAGAAGATAATGATAAGTGGATAGAATTTGCAACTTATTTGTTGGTAGAGGATTGTTTTGATTTGGGATGTGAGCAGCGTATTTGCAAATATTGTTATAATAAATTAGACGAGAATAAAATGCCTGCTAGAGCTGTTCATAATAATCTAGAGTTGGTTGCTATTCCTCCAGAGCTGATTGATTTAAATACGTATGAGTCTATTCTGATACAATGTGTTCACCCGTTTCAGGCTATTGTTCGTATGGAGCCCAAAACAAGTAAATTACCTCCATCAGAGTTGCAAAGAGGATTGAAAGGAAGAGTTGTGTATTTACCATTAGATTTAAGGAAAAATGTTGAAAGTATTGGTGTAGATCATGCAGAAAATGAGCCACTAGTCATTCTAGTTAATGGTGTTCCTACTGAGAATAAGAAAATCTAGCAAGAGTTAGTGTATGTTAGAAAAGTGCAAAAGGCATCATTGTATCTGTTAAAAAATAATGAGTACTATAGAAATGTGTTTGTTGGAGAAGAAGAAATAGATTTAGCAGAAGATAGTGAAACATTAAGTGGACAAATTGAAAAAGTGGACATGTCCAGATGTGAAGACATCTATGAACATTACAGTGTACATCCACTTCATTCCAAAGAGGTGATGGGGAATACAATTGAGTTGTTTCAAATGAAAAAAGCAACAGGAAGTCCCATGAGTGTATGGGAAGAGAGCTTGGAAGCTCGTTGTTTCCCGCAGTTGTTTCCAACAGGAAAAGGTGGACGATATGATGAACGTCCTGTGCAGATTCCTGCATCTGAATATCGGACAACAAGATTATATGCAGAAGATCCAAGATTTCGACAATGTATCCCTTATATGTTTCATCTTCTGTTTGAAAGTGACTTGTCTGGACTTTCATATGCAGTAAATCACATTTTCAAAACTGGAATGCATCTTCAAAATGTAACTGCAAAGGATTTTATGGATAAAGTGCATCAGAGAGATGATCATTTAGAATCTCAGTTGATTAATCTGATGGCATGTCAGCGTGGGACTAATGAATATTGGTACCGTCGACATGGAGAACTGAAATGCATGCTACGGAACTTGGGAACTCCTACATGGTTTGTTACACTAAGCTGTGTTGAGTATGCTTGGGATGATTTACTTGAATTTCTTCAAGAGGCAAATTCCAATATAAAAAATATTGAATACAAGACACCTGGAGAATTGTGCTCTTTGGATCCTGTCAATGTATGCAGATATTTCAATCATAGATTTGAAGCTATGATGTCTTTCATCTGCAATAAAAAGAATCCTCCTCTTGGAGAAGTTGTGGATTTCTTTTGGAAAAAGGAGTATCAAGCAAGAGGTTCTCCTCACATACATTTGTTGTTATGGGTTAAGGACGCCCCCAAATTTGGAACAGATTCAGATGAAACTGTTTTGTCTTTTATTGAAGATTATGCTACATGTGCTCTTCCAAATAGCAGAGAAGAGAAAAACTTAAAACAACAAGTCTTACGATTTCAAAGCCAGAGGTGTGGAAAATACTGTTGACGAAAGTACAAGTCAAAGGATAAGTTCTATACCAAATGTCGTTTTGGATTTCCACGGCCTGTATTAGCCAAAGGAAGAGTGAACAGTTTTATGTCAGCTGTACGACATACCATCACAAGAAAGTCTCCGAAAAACACCTACAACTTAAGAAGAAGCGAAGAATCAAAATACATAAATGACTACAATCCAGTTATTTTATCCATGTGGAACGCTAACATGGATATTCAGTATGTTGCGGACAATTCCATTGCTGTTGCTCGATATGTAACGTCTTACATTACTAATTCAGAAAAGACTGAATTGAAAGAAATGTGGGAAGAGATTTCTCATGAGAAGACTCTAAGTAAGAAATTATACAGTTTCAGTTTGAAGATGTTATCGCTTCGTGAAATTGGAGCATATGAATGTTCAGATCGGTTATCATCTGCAAGTCTATATTTCAAAAGTAGAAGAATCATTTGGGTGAGTCTAGGTCTTGCAGGAATGCGAAATCGGGTACTGAAATCTGTTCAAGAAATTGAATATTTAGCAGAAAATGACCCTGAAAGTACAGATATTTTGAAAACCAATATGTTGGATACATACTATCCAAAGAGAAGTCATCATCTTGAGAACATGTGTCTCTATGAAGTGCTGCAAAACTACACTTTTAAACAGAATATTACAGAGAACATCAACGATGGAAAATATGGAGTGATTGGTTCTGAAGGATGTCTGGTGAAACAAAGGAAAGGAAATTTAATTAATCACAGAAAACTGAGTTGTGACACTGCTGACAAAAGAGAATTTTACTATTTAGCCCTTTTGCAAATGTTCAAACCATGGCGTTCTGAAATGGAATTACTTGGAGATTTTCCCAGCTATGAAGATTCATTTAATGCTTGTAACGATAGCATACAATGCAGTGCTTTCGCAAATTATGTGAAAATGTTGAATGATGAAATTGATCAAGAAGCTACAATTGCAGCTGAGATTGCTAGAGACAGTTCTCAAGACAGTCAAAGTTCTGCTGCACTGAGTCAAGATCCACTAGGACAACCAATTGTTGAAAATGAAGCAGCGATTGCAATGAATGAGGTGGAAACAGCAATGTATCAAGCACAAGAAGATGCAATACAGTTAGGAAACTTGGAAGAGCAACTAAATGTTGAACAGAAATAAATATATCAGCAAGTGAAAGAGCAGATTGACCATGGATTACTTCATGAAAAGAGAGTGTGCTCATGTACATCATTTCAACCTATCCAAATGATGTGAGTGGTCAAGCTGGAACAGGAAAGAGTTTCTTAATTAAAGTAATTACAAGTTATCTGCAAAAAACAACTGAGTCGCATTTGTCTTGTGTTGTCACTGCTCCAACTGGGTTGGCAGCACATAACATTAAAGGAATTACTTTACATCGTTTACTAATGCTGCCAGTAGAGCATGAGAACAAATTGGAATACCACAAGCTATCTGGAGAAGCTTGTTGTGAAGTTTCAAGAGTGCTGAAGAAAATGAAACTTCTCATTATTGATGAGGTGAGCATGGTTTCAAACTTGATGCTTGCCTTTGTGCATTTAGGAATGCAGCAAATTCTTAAAACAGAGTATGACGTGTTATTTGGAGGAAAACACGTCATAGTTTTTGGAGATCTACTGCAACTGACACTGGTAAAAGGACAACCGGTATTTAAAACACTTGCCCATGAAGATACCAGAAAGTCTCTTGGCAGTGTTGGTAATGTGAACATTTGGAGTAATTTTGAATACAAAGAACTGACAACAAATATGCGACAGGCAAATGATGCTGAATATGGAAGTATTCTTCAAGATATACGAATTGGAATTCTTTCAAAAAAAGGGAAAGAAGCTTTGGAGAGTCGATTACTTTGCAATGTCTTTCCAAATGAAAATGCAGTTGGTGCAAAAGTGTACGTGGAAATTGCTAAAAATAAGTCAGTGATTTGCTTAATGCCGACACTGCGTGAGTGTTCAATATTCAACGAAGAATTATTAAAATTGGAAAATGAAGAAATTGTTAAAATGGAAGCCATCAATAAAATACTACATGAAGGATTCACTATTATTTTGACGGGTAAGTTGAGATCAAAACTAGATTGTTTAGAAAAAAAAATATCTAAAACTGCTGGTTTGGAAAAGACACTATGGTGCCGATTCGGATCCTGGAAAAATTTCCACCGTCCGAATTGAATCTGGACTTTTTTCCGTCCGAATCGTACAAGAAGCGTACAAACTGCCAAGTACGATTCGCATGGGAAAAACTCCATACGAATCACATCCGGAAAAGTTCCCCACACGTCCTCGGGTCGGAAATTGTGTCCGACACATCCCCGGACGATTTACCGTACGAATCGGAAAAATGAAGCCCGACCGCGCAAGTACGATCACTCCCGTCCTTTCGATTTCACAACTGTTTGGAAAAAACACCGTACGGCCCGAACTCCCATAGCAACCATGGAGACACGTGCCCGCATACGCGCCGAACACCCCACCACAGACCCCGCATGTACGCGCAAAATGCCCCCCGGCCGCGGATGTACGCGCCGAACCCCCACCAGTGTATGCATGGAACGTACCCCCACCCATGTATGCATGGAGCGTATCAACTCCCCACCCGTGTATGTACGGACCGTACCCCCACCCCACCAGTGTATGTACGGACCATACCCCCACCCCAGCCGTGTATGTACGGACCGTACCCCCACCCCACCAGTGTATGTACGGACCGTACCCCCACCCCAGCCGTGTATGTACGGACTGTACCCCCACCCCACCAGTGTATGTACGGACCGTACCCCCACCCGTGTATGCATGCAGCATACCAACTCCCCACCCGTGTATGTACGGACCATACCCCCACCCCACCAGTGTATGTATGGACCGTACCCCCACCCCAGCCGTGTATGTACGGACCGTACCCCCACCCCACCAGTGTATGTACGGACCGTACCCCCACCCCACCAGTGTATGTACGGACCGTACCCCCACCCGTGTATGCATGCAGCGTACCAACTCCCCACCCGTGTATGTACGGACCGTACCCCCACCCCACCAGTGTATGTATGGACCGTACCCCCACCCCAGCCGTGTATGTACAGACCGTACCCCCACCCGTGTATGTATGGACCGTACCCCCACCCCACCAGTGTATGTACGGACCATACCCCCACCCCACCAGTGTATGTGCGGACCGTACCCCCACCCCAGCCGTGTATGTACGGACCGTACCCACACCCCACCAGTGTATGTATGGACCGTACCCCACCCCACCAGTGTATGTATGGACCGTACCCCCACCCCACCAGTGTATGCACAGACCGTACCCCCACCCGTGTATGTACAGACCGTACCCCCACCCCACCAGTGTATGTACGGACCGTACCCCCACCCATGTATGCATGGAGCGTACCAACTCCCCACCCGTGTATGTACGGACCCTACACCCAGCCCCCCCTGTATGTACGGTGCGAAACACCACCACCGATGGACGGTGCGGACCAACACCCTGCCCGTGTTCGTACACACCCTACCCCAGGCCCACACACCAGCACCCTCACCCAACATCGGGCATGTACGAGTCGTACTAAGCCATAGCAAAGGACAGCACTGTACAACAACATGGCCCATGTACGCACCGTACAGACGCTAAAAACACTCCTACTGAACCAGGACAAACCAAAAAAACACAAGGAGAGTCAATCCGAGGCACACAACACCACAAAACATATCCAACAAGGCCAAATACATCCTATACACTGACCTGCAACTGACAAACAGAGAAACAGAGGCCCAAACCACTACCACTCCTTATAACACACCCACCCAAAGTTCAAACACAGCCACACCCACAAATGGACCAATAAAAAGGCCCAACACACACAAACCATGATCCTTTGCAACAGATCCACTGCTGCCAGACCCCAGAGACAACGCACTGCACCATACTTCAACCATCAATACACCTTACACTTGCACTCCTTCACACAACCACCATCACAAACACACCCTCATCACATTCACACACACACACCTGCACACCCACAACCATCCACACCCACACCCATCCACCCCCCCACCCCCACAACCATCCACACCCACACCCCACACCATGCCCACCAACAAGAATCCAAAGTTCACAAAGGACGAGCTGGAGTCCCTTGTCGACGAAATCATCAGAGTCGAGCCACAGCTCTTCGGAACATTGGTCAGACCGACCAGCATATCAGAAAAAACTGCCATGTGGGAGAGGATAGTCAATTCCGTGAATGATGTTGGGGCCACCAGAAGGACCAGGCATGAGTGCCAAGCCAGGTGGTACGATCTGCGGAGGACGGTCCGCCGCAAAATGACGGACGACCACAACCAGGCCAACATCACTGGTGGAGGTCCGGCCCGCAGACCGGTACACTACCATCCCTGGGAGGAGAAGGTGATGGCCACGCTGCCACCGGTGGGAGTAGACGGAGTAGAAGGAGTCCGAGAGCCTGGTGAGTACACAAACAACTCAACTCACATGGGGGGAACGCCATATACAACCCAAATACCAATCATGCACGCAACCCCCCCAAAGCCAGCACCGGACACAACCACACTCCAAAAACACACACATGCCACTAGCGCCTCCATGCCCCATGCCCCAAGCAAGGCCATGCCAAGTCACAGGCCACACAAAACACCAACACAAGACAGGATGTCCCTGATGCCGGGTTGGTGGGCCCCAAAACCAACATAGAGCAACTCTGAAGCACACAACAATGCCCTCAGCCCATATGGCTAAGGGCACAGCCATACAAACAGTGTGTCTCCACACAGTACTGTTTCGCCTGCTAATGGTGGCCGCGTTGCAGGACGACATGGGTATGAAGGCACAATTTGCACATAACAGCAGCCAATGAAGACGCAGCACACTGAAAGAGTGTCAGCACACACCACCACAGCAGCAGCGCAGACTCAGACACTCCGCCCAATGGGTGCCCGCAGAGAAGAAACCAACCCACATGAACAAGCCAATGGCCTTTGCAAGACCTGCAAACTGTGTGTGCCCAGGAAGCTGGGCTGAGGTGACAGAGGGTGACACACAGAGGGAGGGAGAGGGGCAGAGAGAGGGACAGAGACAGAGGTGGACACAGGGAGACAGACAGAGGGAGGGAGGAGGCTGACAGAGGGAGGGAGAAGGGGAGACAGAGGGAGACGGACAGAGGGAGGAGGCTGACAGAGGGAGGGAGAAAGGGAGACGGACAGAGGGAGGAGGCTGATAGAGGGAGGGAGAAAGGGAGACGGACAGAGGGAGGAGGCTGATAGAGGGAGGGAGAAAGGGAGACGGACAGAGGGAGGAGGCTGACAGAGGGAGGGAGAAAGGGAGATAGAGGGAGACGGACAGAGGGAGGAGGCTGATAGAGGGAGGGAGAAAGGGAGACAGACAGAGGGAGGAGGCTGACAGAGGGAGGGAGAAAGGGAGATGGACAGAGGGAGGAGGCTGATAGAGGGAGGGAGAAAGGGAGACAGACAGAGGGAGGAGGCTGACAGAGGGAGGGAGAAAGGGAGATAGAGGGAGACGGACAGAGGGAGGAGGCTGACAGAGGGAGGGAGAAAGGGAGATGGACAGAGGGAGGAGGCTGATAGAGGGAGGGAGAAAGGGAGACGGACAGAGGGAGGAGGCTGACAGAGGGAGGGAGAAAGGGAGACGGACAGAGGGAGGAGGCTGATAGAGGGAGGGAGAAAGGGAGACAGACAGAGGGAGGAGGCTGATAGAGGGAGGGAGAAAGGGAGACGGACAGAGGGAGGAGGCTGACAGAGGGAGGGAGAAAGGGAGATAGAGGGAGACGGACAGTGGGAGGAGGCTGACAGAGGGAGGGAGAAAGGGAGACAGAGGGAGACCAAATCACCCTTGGGTGGGGTGGCCATGTCTGCTCGTCAGCAGGTAGACAAGGTTTGGCAGTGCCTTAACCCCCCCCTTCAACCTTTGATAAACACTAGGCCATGTGTCAATCTGTGCACGAGTACATCCGTGCTGCAGGCACAAACAGAACCTTACACCCAGTATACCTACCCACTGTGTTCGTCAGAACCCTGTCACAAATTGTTAAATTACCTACCTGCATTCTTAAATAGCATGGAATAAACACCATTTGGCCACGTACAATGCAACACGTAAGGCGGCTCTGCATGGCAACCCGGTGCAACCCGTATGTTTCCGAGGCCAGTGTTACACACATTGATGGCTCCATCACAATCCCATTACAGATGACTGTCACCAAGTCTGACCATCAATTCAGGTGAATTCTGCTCCAGGTCATGTGCCCCATGGTGAATCTACATGTATGTGAAGTATCCAAACATGAACAGGAGCAGTGCACACACATTCAAAACAAATACCACTCCCAAAAAGCCGTGCTGCATCCCTTACCCGAAGGAGATTTTCGAACTTGTCCGTGCATGTAACGCTGATTCAGCACATGTTGCTGTGTTCATGAGGAATAGTAGGAGCACAACAATGCCACCAGCAGACAGCATGCGCAAGTACCTGTGGATGGGAGACACACCAGAAGTCAGCCAAAAGAAGCACATCCGCATGCATGTGCATGTACTCGACACGTATTAGGTTGTCAACATGCGAGGTGACAATGATGACTCTGGACAAACATTCTTCTATTGCACCATCACTCGAGTGACACATCCAAACACACCTCTGACTCACTTGGAAGACATGCAGATGGACACACACATTGCAACACATGCCACACACAGCCAAATGCGTGCACACTCAGACACTGGAACTCACCACTAAGCAAAGAAGTCGCGTATGAGCCGACTCCGCATGTCCTCTACCGCCTCCTCCTCCTCCACATCACTTGCCTCGTGCCCAAGCCTTTCATCCTCCACGGGTGGATGGTCCTGCTCATCTGGATCCAGGATGAGTGGCACAGCTTTCTCCACTGCCATGTTGTGCAGCATGCAGCACACGAGGAATATCTTGCAGACCTTCACCGGTGCATATGGGAGTGCGCCACCGGTCTTGTGGAGGCAACGGAATCGGCTCTTCAGGAGGCCAAACGTCCTCTCTATCACTCGCCTGGTCCGCCCATGGGCGTTGTAGCGGTGATCGGCAGCCGTGCTGGGGTTGCGGATAGGCGTGATCAGCCATGGCATGTTGGGATAGCCAGCGTCCCCTACATGGAAACATCATGGACAACAGTGGGTCAGGAGAAGCAGTAAGACAGGAAGATGACGTTAAATACAGGACTGCCAGAGTATACCCACCAACAATACATGCTCGTTCGTTGCGCAGCTGCAGCATCATTTCAGGCACCCTGCTACGCCTCATGATGTACGCATCGTGTGCTGATCCTGGAAAACTAGCACAGACATGTGAAATCACCATGTTGGCAAGACACACCGCAAGGGCATTAATGGAGTGGTAATGCTTGCGGTTACGGAAGGCTACCTCCTGTGCCTGTGGTGGTACCAAAGCCACATGTGTTCCATCAATGGACCCAATGACATGGGGCATCCCTCCCAGGGCATAGAACTCACGCTTGACAGCTGTCAACTGCTCAGGAGTTGGGAATTTAATGAACTCATCAAGGTGCTCCAACATGGCCTCTAAAAAATCATGCAGAACACGGCTTAACATGGTTTGGGACATCCCACCGACATGGGCAATGGTATGTTGAAAGGTACCCGTGGCCAAGAAATGTAGGGCTGCCATCACCTTCATCTTGGGTGTCAGTGCACCAGGATACCTGTGTAGCGGTTGGAGGTGTGCTGCCAGCCATGTCGTCAAGTCCACAATCAAACGTTGGGGGAAGCGGTAGCGGCGTATACAGTCATTTTCCCGCATGTCAGCCAAGTCCGGAATTGCTCGAGGGAGAGGCGGAGCCCTGCAGTGAATTAGAAGGGACAACGAAGAGTGAGTACAGTACACCACCAATGTCAATGTACAGAGCACATGCTCAACAGGCAATACACATATGCTACATACAGAGTCAGGTCTGTGCAATATGCCCTGGACACGTTTGCCAGGCATGTGACACTCCTACCAAGAGCCAGCTCCAAACGTTGATTCTCAACCTCATTATGCCATGCCATGAAACTAGCTGTGGGCCAGTGTAAGTGAGCAGGCAGACGCATTACAGGAGTTACAGACATCCAAATATGTGCAGAGGAAGGATGTTTATTGTACAGACAGGTTGCGGAACACTAGAGGCACAGGTCACATGTAATAGAAAAAGGACAGACCACACACCTTGCCATGAAGGATTACATGTCAAGACTGATCACACATACATTGAGAGTATGCAGATATGTCCTTGTTTTGAAACTCCGTGTCGATGCATACATACACACCTTACGTCGGATTACACATGTGTGCTGGTGTGCGTAACAGTGTGCCATGCCCAGCTACACACAGACACATGTTGGTTGCAGCAATAGCAGATGCATTTGACCAAACACCTACAGCAAACCTATGGGAACACATGACACACACATGACATAGCTACAGCGTGCAACGCGGGCATTCACTTGTCAGGGGTAACATTCCGTGTACCTGGCATCAGGGGACATTTGCGGGTGTCGGTGACTGTGCCATGCCAGTGACGCATGGCCCACCAAGTCAGTACTACATGCACACATGTCAAAGGAGTGAAGGGGATGTGTGGCACATAGGGCACCATCACACGTGACATGTGTACACAGCCCATCATACTGTAATTAGCTTCACACCTCAGGAGTATGGTGCCACATCACAGCCTGACCCACCTGTGCCCGACACATGTAGTACTGCACAGACGAAGCCTTGATGTCCAGCCTTGGCCATGTATGACAGCTTAATTCATTCCTGTGTGCCGCCTGTCACCACTGTCAGGTGTGAATCCCACCGTACATACGCTCCGAGGGCGTGTGTGGGGTCCCTATCACTATGGTGGTGCTGGCGTATGCGTACGCCATAGTGATACGGACCGTACACACGCGTGTGTACGGTCCGGACTACTAAGGCGTACACGTACGCGAGCACCCCCATAGTGATAGGGACCGTACACACGCGTGTGTACGGTCCCTATCACTATGGGGGTGCTCACGTATGTGTACGCCATAGTAGTCCGGACCGTACACACGCGTGTACGGTCCGTATCACTATGGTGGTGCTGGCGTATGCATACGCCTTAGTAGTCCGGACCGTACACACGCGTGTGTACGGTCCCTATCACTATGGGGGTGCTCACGTACGTGTATGCCATAATAGTCCAGACCGTACACACGCGTGTATGGTCCGTATCACTATGGTGGTGCTGGCGTATGCGTACGCCTTAGTAGTCCGGACCGTACACTCGCGTGTGTACGGTCCCTATCACTATGGGGGTGCTCGCGTACGTGTACGCCATAGTAGTCCGGACCGTACACACGCTTGTGTACGGTCCCTATCACTATGGCGTACGCATACGCCAGCACCACCATAGTGATACGGACTGTACACGCGTGTGAACGGTCCGGACTACTAAGGCGTACACGTACGCGAGCACCCCCATAGTGATAGGGACCGTACACACGCGTGTGTACGTTCCCTATCACTATGGGGGTGCTCGCGTACGTGTACGCCATAGTAGTCCGGACCGTACACATGCGTGTACGGTCCGTTGCAATGCATTTGGGGTGCCCTAGGGCTGTGGGACGCACCGTACCTGTGTTGTGACATAGGATTACCATAGGGGACACATGAGGGACAAGTATAGGGGCCTAAATGCATGCTGGTTGTCATGGAGACCGAGTTTCAGGTTTGAATTTTGCATCATGTGGCCAGCAGAAGTCGGTTGGAGACAATTTACTTTGTTGCAATGTGGCTGTTGACATTACATCATGCTCAATTTTAACACCATGCAAAGCCTGTCACTGGGGTAGTTTTAAAATGATTGGACGACACGTAGGATGCAAATCTGACTGAGCCAATCACTCTGTACTCCTGTAAATGAAACAGGCCAGCAAGGAAGATATAAGGCAGCCAGGTCCCTTGAGAGAGCACTTGCCTGCACATCCTTGCATTCAACAACACTGCTGCTGCTTGTGATTCCTCTGGTACCATGTCCAGGTCTGTGGAGAGGGCCCAGCCATTCACCTTGGAGGAGAATATGGCGTTGGTGGATGTGATCCTCCCACAGTACACCATGCTGTATGGTCGACCAGGGGAGCAGGTGAGTGCAGACTCCACTAGCTTAAACTGTGCCCCTTTTAGTGACTGTGACTTCTGGCATTGTGTCCAGGTGTGACAGACATGCCAGGTTCTTCATAGTGAGTCCCAGGGGGGGGGGGAAGGGCTCATGTCTCCCATGCAGAGCATGCTGTAGTTCCTGTGTGCCCAACGCACTAGCATGGTGCTTACTGTGATGATCATTGCATGGTGCATGCCGCTTTCGGACTGCCTCATCCTCCTGGAAATGTTGTTTCTACAGTCCTGATGTGAGTCTGTGCTCCCCCCAGGGTGATAGGTGCCAGGACCCACTGATGTGTGTCTGTTCAGTGTACCTGTGGTGAGAGTATGCAAATGATGTGGTCGTCCCCTGGACATTGGTGTGTGTGTGTGAGTCCCCTGTCATGTGGGTGTGTGCATATGTGGAGTGTTGCACCCCAGCTGCATGTGGGATGGATACACCCTGGCCATCTGATGTGAGCAGGGAGCTGTGCTGGATGTCTGCCGTGCTGAGACAGCCCCACATCTGTGACACCCCCAGTCTAGTGGCACATGTGCAGAGTGAGGTTTGTAGCGGCAGTTGCCTATGCCAGGTGATTGTTCTGTGCCTGTGTGTGTCTGTGTACTCTGCTGAGGTAGCGTAAGTGGGCTGGGGTATGTGACTGCTTAGGGGTACTGTTCAGATTCCTGTTGTAGCTTGGGATGCACAGTGTGAGCCTGCATCATTGATTGTGTTGCACCCCTCATGCCACCTGTGTACTTTCTATGGCACCTACTGCATTCGCCCATTCCCAGGAGGATGATGTCACTATGGCAAAGGTGCAATGAGTTGGCTGCATACTATGGCCAGTTCAAACATGCATAATTTTTAATATGTGTGTCTCTGTATCATTGATAAGGTGGATTGATGTATTGTCACTTTTGCATCCTCACAGGTAGGCGTCTGTGCCAAGGGGGAGATCTGGAAGCAAGCCGTCAGTGCCGTGAGGAGGACGGAGGGTCGGAAGCGGCGCCTAGCCCAGGTGAGGAAACGCTGGCAGGACATCCGGTGCTGGACGCGGAGGATCGCACGGGTCCTGCTGAGGGACTCACCTGTGAGCCAGAAAAACCACGGGCGCCGGCATCTGACCCACATCCAGAAGCGTGTGCTGGCGGTGGTCTTCCCCGACTTGGACAGGTGCTTACTGGAGAAGCAGCAGCAGGAAGGGGGTAGGTACATGTGTGTTTGTTGTGTGTGACCATCTCTTGGAAGTGCATGGATACACTGCCAGGGTTTAAATGTGCAGTGCATATCCTGTTCCACAAAGTAAAGCGGTGCTGTTCTTCCTCCCTTCCCCTCCTTGCCATGTGTTCCCTGGTCTGTGTGTAGTCACTCTTGCACAAGGTCATCTAGGCTGGCAGTTACTCCAAGTGCCCAATGCTTGCAGCATCATGTGTGGGGGTGGTGTGTAACAGGTTTTTGCACGTTGCCTGTGCCCTGACCAGTTCTGTCATTGTGGGGTCCATGTTAGTTGGCACTGATGCTGAGTCCCGACATGGGAGTGTGTGTTTCATGTGTACTGCCTTACTGCCTGCATGTCGAATGTTGTGCCCTCTGACATGATGTGCTTGAGCGTGAGATGTGCATAGTGCAGGGATGGTGGCTTGTGTTCCAGTCATATCCATCCAGGGCCATGGAGTGGTGTGGCCACTACAGTCCCCTGGGGCACCTTTTCCTAGGTATCATGTGTGTCATCAGACAATGTGGACATTCTCTGTGTCTTCAGCATGGTTTGGGCCCTGTGGCATAGTACCATGGCCTCATTTGTATTCACGTATACTGTGCTACATGTGTCCACTGTACAGGGTGACCTAAATTAGCTGGTGCATACTCACAGGGGCCAGTGCCTGTGTGTCTTGGTACAACTATCTGATGATGGTTGTTTGTCAGTGATATATGTGGACAGGCACACCAGGGGTAGTTTGTGTGCGATCAGGATTAATTGCAGGCCATGTGTTTTCATCCCAGACTAAGAGGTGTAAGTACTTCCTCTGTCTCAATCACATTGTCTCAGATATGGGGGGGGGGGGGTTGGTGCGGGCAAGGCCTACATGTCCAAACCTGAAGTCTCCTTGCTCGGTCTGGCCAGTGTGTGATGTTTGTGTGGCCAAACACTCAAGGTGCAGTGCCCCAGTCATGTTGGCCATGTTTTTCAGTATTACCTTTGCAGCATGTCCCAAGAGTTGCTTGACATGGTTCCTGCTCATCCCTTTCTTGGCTACGCTGTGTGTCGCTGATGCTGTGCTAGATTGTCCCCAGAGCCTGGCTCCTCTGTCCAATTTGATATCAAGTTATTTGCTATTGTGTCATGCTCTCCATATTTTAACAGTGGCATGGGGGGTCAACAAACTGTGTGTTGCAGGGACTACATAGGTACCATGTATTGTAGATGTTACTCTTGTAGCTTTTCAGGCTATGCACTGTGACCTATGTAGAGTTGACTCATGTGACATATGTATACAGGTGTCTGATTTCTCCTGTCTCTTCACCTTGCCCACAGCATCGTCGGGGGACTACGAGGGAGACAGCAGTGCAGAGTTGTCTGGCACATCGAGTGGCACGGAGGCCGACGAGAGTGCAGCGGAGGACCTGTCCAGTCAAACCACCACTGACTATGACGCAGACGGGTCCGAGGCTGAGCACTCCGAGGGGGCGGAGGCTGCTCCCACAGCTGACAGCAGCACTCCATCACTACCCGCCCCCTCCATTCCGATCACCGGCCTCCCACTTGCTCGTGTCCCTTCCCGCCGTGCTCGGTCACCACGTGTCTCCTTCTTGCCAGGCACCGCACCCCCTACCCCTGTCTCCACTGCTGCCACCAATGCTGAGTCTGTGGACATCCTGCGGCAGTTGCAGGTTGGTCAGACTGCGATGCTTAATGTCCTCCATGGCCATAGCCAAGTGCTCAACCAGATGGAGGCATACATGGAGGGCATTTCAGCTGCGCAGTCTGACCAACGCAACTTTCTGAGATCCATAGACTCGACACTGACTGCAGCATTGGGTCTCCTGCAGCGCTACGTCCCCCCCACCCCTGCAGCATCCACACTTCCCACTCCCATGCCTGTCCAAAGCACACCCAGACGTAGCCATGCACGCACACCACCAGACACAGGCACCACACCACCAGGGAAGGCAAAGCGCACACCTCCTGGCACGCACACACAGGGTGAAGTAGGCACACCCACTGGGTCGGGGGGGAAACGGAAGACACGCAGCCAGAGTGGGAGTCCACATTCCTCACGACCACCACCCTCCAAATCCACTCCCCTCAGCTCTCCTGGCCAAGAGTCGGACACAGGGTCAGTCCTGCCCAGTGTGTCCATCAGCCCCAGTGTGGCACCACCCCGCAAGCGGTGGAGGCAGGACACCGGCAGGGGAGTTGAGCCCCCCCCCTGTCCACAACCTCCCCCGGTAGCGCTGCGACCCATCCCTGCGCCCCCCCCTCCTTGGGGCCTGTGGTTCCTTCGGGTGCAGGGGAGACGCTGGGCGACCTGGCAGTAGTGTGCAGCGCCGTGCTCGAATCCACCTTTGGCGCTGCCCCACCCCCTGTGTTGGAGTCGTCTGTCCCTGCACCCGCAACACCTACCCTTGCCCCTCCTGTCCCTGCGGTGCCTGGTCCTTCCCCCCCACATGATGCCCCCCCGTGGATGACAAGGTAGTCTGAACTGTGCAGGCAAGCTAGGGGACATGCATCCCAATGTGTCCCCCACCTGGATTGGAACAATGGACTACCCTATGTGCCTTGTGCATTTTGAACTCTTCGTACAAATCACTTTTGGATATTGCTGAATAAAGCTATTTTATTTTCCTTGGCACACTACTGCTTTACTGGCATTGCTGTTGGTGGTGCTGCTCCATGATTTGGGGTGGCGATAATGTGTTAGGTGTCTGGGATATGTTGTAGTGTGCTGTTCGTGGGGTGGACCCTGTTATCTGTGTGCCATCACACGGTATTTGCTATCAAACTTTGTTCATGTAAGCTGTTACTGCATGGTGACATTGTCCCAAGGTGTGTTCCTTCCTCTGTGGACCCTGACATCTTCCCTGCAGGGTGTTGTGAAGACATTTGTGCAGTGCTGTGTCTACATTTGCTGGGTGTGTGACGGACCCCTTCAACTTTGGGCATGCATGCTGGCCAAGGTCTCCACCTGCATCATTTGTGTCATCCTTGGGGGTCACTGTACTTGTGAGTGGAGTATATTGACAGGACTTCATGTGTACATGTTCCCTTTTCCGCACTTTGCATGTGTGTACTCCCAGCCTCGCACACATGTGTTTCGTGTTCTGCTGGGTCTTTGAGCACCTGAATGACAATTGTGGCCATTGTATCTGTGTGTACAAAACCCCTTTCTTTCCATGGGCACAGCTGGGGGGACTCTGCACACACCCCTCCTATGTCTGGGCACTACTGGGAGGACTCTGCACACACCCCTCCTATGTCTGGGCACTGCTGGGAGTGATAGGCACACACCCCGCCTATGTCTGGGCACTGCTGGGAGTGAAAGGCACACACCCCTCCTATGTCTGGGCACTGCTGGGAGTGATAGGCACACACCCCTCCTATGTCTGGGCACTGCTGGGAGGACTCTGCACACACCCCTCCTATGTCTGGGCACTGCTGGGAGTGATAGGCACACACCCCTCCTATGTCTGGGCACTGCTGGGAGTGATAGGCACACACCCCTCCTGTGTCTGGGCACTGCTAGGAGTGATAGGCACACACCCCTCCTGTGTCTGGGCACTGCTGGGAGGACTCTGCACACACCCCTCCTGTGTCTGGGCACTGCTGGGAGGACTCTGCACACACCCCTCCTGTGTCTGGGCACTGCTGGGAGGACTCTGCACACACCCCTCCTGCGTCTGGGCACTGATGGGAGTGATAGGCACACACCCCTCCTATGTTTGGGCACTGCTGGGAGGACTCTGCACACACCCCTCCTGCGTCTGGGCACTGCTGGGAGGACTCTGCACACACCCCTCCTGCGTCTGGGCACTGCTGGGAGGACTCTGCACACACCCCTCCTGTGTCTGGGCACTGCTGGGAGGACTGTGCACACACCCCTCCTGCGTCTGGGCACTGCTGGGAGGACTCTGCACACACCCCTCCTGTGTCTGGGCACTGCTGGGAGGACTCTGCACACACCCCTCCTGCGTCTGGGCACTGCTGGGAGGATTCTGCACACACCCCTCCTGTGTCTGGGCACTGCTGGAAGTGATAGGCACACACCCCTCCTATGTCTGGGCACTGCTGGGAGTGATAGGCACACACCCCTCCTATGTCTGGGCACTGCTGGGAAAGATAGGCACACACCCCTCCTATGTCTGGGCACTGCTGGGAGTGATAAGCACACACCCCTCCTGTCTCTGGGCACTGCTGGGAGGACTCTGCACACACCCCTCCTGTGTCTGGGCACTGCTGGGAGGACTCTGCACACACCCCTCCTGTGTCTGGGCACTGCTGGGAGTGATAGGCACACACCCCTCCTATGTCTGGGCACTGCTGGGAGTGATAGGCACACACCCCTCCTGTGGCTGGGCACTACTGGGAGGACTCTGCACACACCCCTCCTGTGTCTGGGCACTGCTGGGAGGACTCTGCACACACCCCTCCTGCATCTGGGCACTGCTGGGAGGACTCTGCACACACCCCTCCTGTGTCTGGGCACTGCTGGGAGTGATAGGCACACACCCCTCCTATGTCTGGGCACTGCTGGGAGTGATAGGCGCACACCCCTCCTGTGTCTGGGCACTGCTGGGAGTGATAGGCACACACCCCTCCTGTGTCTGGGCACTGCTGGGAGTGATAGGCACACACCCCTCCTATGTCTGGGCACTGCTGGGAGTGATAGGCACACACCCCTCCTGTGTCTGGGCACTGCTGGGAGTGATAGGCACACACCCCTCCTGTGTCTGGGCACTGCTGGGAGGACTCTGCACACACCCCTCCTGTGTCTGGGCACTGCTGGGAGGACTCTGCACACACCCCTCCTGTGTCTGGGCACTGCTGGGAGGACTCTGCACACACCCCTCCTGTGTCTGGGCACTGCTGGGAGTGATAGGCACACACCCCTCCTATGTCTGGGCACTGCTGGGAGGACTCTGCACACACCCCTCCTGTGTCTGGGCACTGCTGGGAGGACTCTGCACACACCCCTCCTGTGTCTGGGCACTGCTGGGAGGACTCTGCACACACCCCTCCTGCGTCTGGGCACTGCTGGGAGGACTCTGCACACACCCCTCCTGTGTCTGGGCACTGCTGGGAGGACTCTGCACACACCCCTCCTGTGTCTGGGCACTGCTGGGAGGACTCTGCACACACCCCTCCTGCGTCTGGGCACTGCTGGGAGGACTCTGCACACACCCCTCCTGCGTCTGGGCACTGCTGGGAGGACTCTGCACACACCCCTCCTGTGTCTGGGCACTGCTGGGAGGACTCTGCACACACCCCTCCTGCGTCTGGGCACTGCTGGGAGGACTCTGCACACACCCCTCCTGTGTCTGGGCACTGCTGGGAGTGATAGGCACACACCCCTCCTATGTCTGGGCACTGCTGGGAGTGATAGGCACACACCCCTCCTGTGTCTGGGCACCCCTCCTGTGTCTGGGCACTGCTGGGAGTGATAGGCACACACCCCTCCTATGTCTGGGCACTGCTGGGAGTGATAGGCACACACCCCTCCTGTGTCTGGGCACTGCTGGGAGTGATAGGCACACACCCCTCCTGTGTCTGGGCACTGCTGGGAGGACTCTGCACACACCCCTCCTGTGTCTGGGTTCTGCACACACCCCTCCTGTGTCTGGGAACTGCTGGGAGGACTCTGCACACACCCCTCCTGCGTCTGGGCACTGCTGGGAGTGATAGGCACACACCCCTCCTATGTCTGGGCACAGCTGGGAGGACTCTGCACACACCCCTCCTGTGTCTGGGCACTGCTGGGAGGACTCTGCACACACCCCTCCTGTGTCTGGGCACTGCTGGGAGGACTCTGCACACACCCCTCCTGCGTCTGGGCACTGCTGGGAGGACTCTGCACACACCCCTCCTGTGTCTGGGCACTGCTGGGAGGACTCTGCACACACCCCTCCTGTGTCTGGGCACTGCTGGGAGGACTCTGACACACCCCTCCTGTGTCTGGGCACTGCTGGGAGGACTCTGCACACACCCCTCCTATGTCTGGGCATGTACGGTCGGGACATACACGGGTGTGGGTACGCTCCATTCATACACGGGTGTGGATACGTTCCGTACATACACGGGTGGGGAGTTGGTACGCTGCATGCATACACGGGTGGGGGTACGGTCCGTACATACACTGGTGGGGTGGGGGTACGCTCCATTCATACACGGGTGGGGGTACGCTCCATTCATACACGGGTGTGGGTATGCTCCATTCATACACGGGTGTGGGTGCGCTCCATTCATACATGGGTGTGGGTACGCTCCGTACATACACTGGTGGGGTGTGGGTACGCTGCATTCATACACGGGTGGGGGTACGGTCCGTACATACACGGGTGGGGAGTTGGTATGCTGCATGCATACACGGGTGGGGGTACGGTCCGTACATACACTGGTGGGGTGGGGGTACGGTCCGTACATACACTGGTGGGGTGGGGGTACGCCCATTCATACATGGGTGGGGGTACGCTCCATTCATACACGGGTGTGGGTACGCTCCGTACATACACTGGTGGGGTGGGGGTACGCTCCATTCATACACGGGTGTGGGTACGCTCCGTACATACACTGGTGGGGTGGGGGTACGCTCCGTACATACACTGGTGGGGTGGGGGTACGCTCCATTCATACACGGATGGGGGTACGCTCCGTACATACACTGGTGGGGTGTGGGTATGCTCCATTCATACACGGGTGGGGGTACGGTCCGTACATACATGGGTGGGGAGTTGGTACGCTGCATGCATACACGGGTGGGGGTACGGTCCATACATACACTGGTGGGGTGGGGGTACAGTCCGTACATACACTGGTGGGGTGGGGGTACGCTCCATTCATACATGGGTGTGGGTACGCTCCGTACATACACTGGTGGGGTGGGGGTACGCTCCATTCATACACGGGTGTGGGTGCGCTCCGTACATACACTGGTGGGGTGGGGGTACGCTCCATTCATACACGGGTGTGGGTACGTTCCGTACATACACGGGTGGGGAGTTGGTACGCTGCATGCATACACGGGTGGGGGTACGGTCCGTACATACACTGGTGGGGTGGGGGTACGCTCCATTCATACACGGGTGGGGGTACGCTCCATTCATACACGGGTGTGGGTATGCTCCATTCATACACGGGTGTGGGTGCGCTCCATTCATACATGGGTGTGGGTACGCTCCGTACATACACTGGTGGGGTGTGGGTACGCTCCATTCATACACGGGTGGGGGTACGGTCCGTACATACACGGGTGGGGAGTTGGTATGCTGCATGCATACACGGGTGGGGGTACGGTCCGTACATACACTGGTGGGGTGGGGGTACGGTCCGTACATACACTGGTGGGGTGGGGGTACGCCCATTCATACATGGGTGGGGGTACGCTCCATTCATACACGGGTGTGGGTACGCTCCGTACATACACTGGTGGGGTGGGGGTACGCTCCATTCATACACGGGTGTGGGTACGCTCCGTACATACACTGGTGGGGTGGGGGTACGCTCCGTACATACACTGGTGGGGTGGGGGTACGCTCCATTCATACACGGATGGGGGTACGCTCCGTACATACACTGGTGGGGTGTGGGTATGCTCCATTCATACACGGGTGGGGGTACGGTCCGTACATACATGGGTGGGGAGATGGTACGCTGCATGCATACACGGGTGGGGGTACGGTCCATACATACACTGGTGGGGTGGGGGTACAGTCCGTACATACACTGGTGGGGTGGGGGTACGCTCCATTCATACATGGGTGTGGGTACGCTCCGTACATACACTGGTGGGGTGGGGGTACGCTCCATTCATACACGGGTGTGGGTGCGCTCCGTACATACACTGGTGGGGTGGGGGTACGGTCCGTACATACACTGGTGGGGTGGGGGTACGCTCCATTCATACACGGGTGGGGGTACGCTCCGTACATTCCTGTACCCACGGTTTGCAGGGCTGGGTACGTACCGTCCCCAGGCCTAAAGAGCGTGGGTACGGGCCGTACCACGCCCACCACTACGTCACCCCGAAAACCGCGGTACGGGCCGTACCCACGTTCGAATGGCCTGGGTACGGGCCGTACCAGCATTGTTGTGATGATGTGGGGGTACGCGTGGTATGACCCGTACCAACGCTCTGACGGCCTGGGTACGGTGCAGACCCCCAATGGGGTGCCGTAGGGGTACGCACCGTCCCCAGCCCTTCAGAGCGTGGGTACGGGTCTTACCACGCGTACCCCCACATCACCCCAACAATGCTGGTACGGCCCGTACCCAGGCCATTCGAAAGTGGGTACGGGCCGTACCGCCATTGTCGGGGTGACGTAGTGGTGGGCATGGTACGGCCCGTACCCACGCTCTTAAGGCGTGGGTATGGTACGTACCGGTATTGTTGTGTTGCCGGTTCGCATCAACATCCACTTCCGTTGTGGCGGACGCTTGCGTTGCTGGACACGCCCCCACCCCCTCGAGGTGACCAGGTCCTGCAGGTCAGGTATGTTCAGGGCATGTGTGATTTGTGACTTGTGTGGGGGTTATGTGTCCTGCCCCTGCCCCCCCTTTGCCCCTGGGTGTTATTCTGACCTTCTGCGGCGTCTGCGTCGGTGCCTGTAGAGCAGGTGGACTGCTATGAGGGCTGGGATGACACGTAGGTTCGGGTCCATGGCTGTCCGTCGCGTACAGGTGCTCCTTGTGCGCGTTGTCCTGGTTTCCCGGCAGTTTTTGGCAGCCGGAAAATATAATCTGTGCGGGGTGACGTCGGTGCGGATCGTACTTCCTGGTTCGTGAACCGCAGCCTGTATGCATCCCGACGTCACGTCGGAGCATTCTCGGATCACATTGGTATGTATTTTTTCGTCGGTCGGTGTTTGTTACGAATCGTACGGAAATGGTGTTTCCGTGGGAATCGTACTTCCATGTTTTTTAATGTTTATTTCCCGGGTACGAGTCGGACGGAGAAAACGCTCCGACCGACGGTTCGTACCCGGTTTCTCCAGGATCCGAATTGGCACCTGTATGTGTGTGTAAACTGTCGGGTAATTTTAAGGCGTAATTTGGATGTAGAGAAAGGTTTAGTTAATGGTGCAATGGGTAAAGTGGTGGATTTTGTGAATTATCAGAGAAAAGAAGGAATTGAATTTTTAAAAATTAAATTTGATCAGATTGATGAAGTTAAAGAAATTGGTCGTTGTTCAGTTCGTTTTTTGCTTGTTAAAGATTTATATGTCCGTAGGAAACAATTTCCATTTTCTCTGGCATATGCAGTGACTATTCATAAATCTCAAGGATTAAGTGTAGACAGTGCATTGGTGAACATTGGATCTACTGTATTTAAAGAGGGTATGGCATATGTTGCTTTGTTGCGAGTCAGAACATTATCTGGTTTGTTTTTGATTGATTTTGATGAGACAAAGGTTACTGCAGATGCAAACTGTGTAAAAGAGTATAATAGGTTAAGAAGGGTGTATGCTCCAAATTTAGGTCAATATCCTGTATTTGAAAAGCGTGTGGTTGGTCGAAAAAGAAGGTTAGAGAATATCTGTACTGAAGATGTCAAGAAGGGAAAAGAACAAGATGATGTTGCGATTGCAGGTAAAAAGAAATTGGACACTGTTGAAGAGATTGTTGGTTATCAGTTTGAAAATAGTTCTGGTGTCAACTGCTATGCTAATGTAGTGGTCAATGTTGTTTTATATCTGGAAGGTTTGCAAGCACAAATTATGCAGAATCGGGAAAAAAGATTTTGTTCTCTGTTGCATTCTGTTTATGAAAAATTGACAACAGATAGAAGTAAAATACAATCTGTTTCAGATGTTCGTAATCTTTTGGATGTGTGTTCGGGTTCTACACAATTTACACAAAATATCCAACAAGATGCTCAGGAATTTTTAATGGATATGCTTACAATTTTTGAAAATGAAGGTGTAGAAATAGAAAATATTTTTGGCCTTTCTTACAAATGGGAACATTATTGTGAAAATTGCATGTATACATGTAGCACCAATGTAGACACTGAGAGATTTCAGTATTTAACATTACCAGACTGTATATCAGTACCTTTCAATAAATTAGTGAAAGGTGCAATTCAAAACGCGGAATCAGAAATGTTATCCACATTATTCTTAACAAAATATGGAAAATACATAATTTTAATGATGCAACGTTGTACAGCTGACGGAAGAAAATTGGATACTTTAATAAAACAATTTGTAGCAGCTCAATTATCAATATCAGGAAGGACATTTGTAGCAATTGCAATAATTTTCCATGATGGTCCTTCCACCACATCTGGACATTACACTGCCTATCTAAAATGTGACAAAAGCTGGACACTTTGTAATGATGCCCAGTTGGTTTTCAAACAACGTTTGCCTAGGGAATTACAAAATTCCTACCTAATATTTTTAAAGCCAAAGTTTTAGGAAGATAATTCACTCTCTGAGGAATTTATTATTATAATTTAATAGGACTACCATTGGACAATTTACATAAAGAAGAAGTGCAAAAATACCATTTGGCCTCAAGGAAAGGTATATTTTTGAATTATGGACTTTTTGGTGGTCATTTATTTGGTGATTATTTTAATGCTGCATCATTTACAGTTTTTATAAGTTAAAGTTATAACATTTTACAATCTGTAAGCATTTCATATATGTATGATTTGTATTTTCTGGTATTTTACTGAGAATAGTATGTTGGGTTTTCTTTAACAATCTTTCTGTTTTTTGTTTTTTTGCCCGCTGTTAAGTGATGAGTACCATTGAAATCACTATCTCGAGTGAAATTCAATATATATTCTGAGAACAGCAAAAAAGGCAAACAAATTACTTTGTGGAAATTATGTTGTGTTGTAAAAAATGTATTATTATATGTTATAATTTTTTTTCTTTTCTTTCACAGATCCAAATTTTAAAATAAGCAATTTTTAAGAATTTATATTTGAATGAAAAACAGCAAAAAATGAATACCATTTTTTATTCCTATTACTCTGAAGGTAAGTTTAACTAAGTCTCAATATGCAGAATGAAGAGGCCTGCAAGAAGCTACAAAGTTGAAACACGTTTCTAAGAACAATCTGTTTATGTAGTTTTGAAATCTGACCATAATCAGATATCATGTGACCTGCAAAAAAAGAGATTTGAGGGGTTCATAATATTTCACCTTTTTAGCTGTTGAAGGACCGCAATCATTTCAATCATTCTTCTTTGAACATCTTTGCAGACAAAACTCTGTGCTTACCTTCCAGCGGCGGCTCGCCCATTGGGGCGTGGGGGCGTCGCCCCACTGCTTTCTTGCAATGCGAGAAGGCAGAAACATAAATGGTAAAAACTACCATTTATGTTTCTGCCTTCTCGCATTGCGAGAAAGCAGAAGTGCTGCTGTGTCTGGTTGGGGGCGGGAGGGTGGGCGGTCCTGCTCGAGGGCAGGGGGGAGTGGCTTACCCACTGTTGTGGGTACTGACTGTTTGGTCAGCCCTGGAGACGACCAAACAGTCAGTACCTACAACAGTGGGTAAGCCACTCCTCCCCTGCCCTCGAGCAGGACCGCCCATTCTCCCTTGTTCTCTACCCAGAGAAAATGTCCCGGCTGGGGCGCTCGCCTGCTGCGCCTACCAGCCTTGTGATTGGCTTGAGTTGCGTTGAGTTGCGTAGGGGAGGGCAGGAACACGCAGACCCACCAGTACAGCATGGCCGGTCCTAACCGGAGGCAACGCAGGTAAGTACTTTTTGTTGTTTAAGTATATGAATATTGTGCAGGCGGTAATTTCCTATGTGGAAAATTAAAAGTTGAAAATTACACGTCTTCCCACTTTTGAGAAGGACTTAGAAATAATGGTGATACCAGGAAAACATGTCATCCACGAAAGGTTGGTAGTAGGCGGCAAGCACAAGGGCACAACACACGCTTTACCACACAGATATATGTACAGCAAAATGTGCCTTGTTGCTTTAGAGCAGTGCGAGCTGTCAACAAACCGGTGATTCGTGCCATTACGCAGTTACCAAATGCTTGTATTCGACACCACCATCCAGTCCCGTTTACAATAAGACGTTTCTTACTTTTAACATAGTACGTGCCAAATTAGTAATTCCACCGCACCTATTGGGCTGGCCAGGTCTGAATGAAGGTGACACGCGATATGATGTTAACTGGAAATTAGGGCCGTTAGCTGATGGGGTCTTTGGGACTGCTGACCTCCTCAATCCACCCCTTACAAAATGTCGTCCATATGGCTGTATTCTGGAGTTTCTAAATTGAACTGCGTCATAAGTCATGCCATACACTCCAGAGAAAGGTCAAACCGTGTTCAATTGTTCTCATGCCTCCAGTCAGTTCATTTGCGTCACGATAGCATCGACAAAAAGAGAATTTCAGTTGCTGTTGCGCATTGATTATTTAATAACAAAGTAGAAAATGACAAATGTCTCCAATTGTAAGGATTTGTGAAGAATGCTTTCATTGAACGACCCACGGGTACAAGGAGGATGAAAATCAAAGAATATCGATGCGGATGCAGAGCACATGTCCCCACACCCCGTCCCCATGCAAGGAGTGTTTATTAAATGGCGATCGACCACGTATAGATTTTTTACACGAAAAAAATGCATTTGATGGCAATCATAATGGCTTTGGCAGCCCACAGGCACATTTTTAAATGCAAATGAAGAAGAGATACTTCAAAGTTGGTCGCATTACAATCATAGTTATTGCACAAAACAGTAGATTCGCGCGCGCCCGCCTTAAGATTTAAAAAGATTTCTATTAAAAAGATCGGCAAAGTAAAATGTGTCTTACCTCATAGCGCTCTTTTGGGTAACTGCAAGGCTAACATAATTAGGAGTTGCAAGTTAATTATTCACTTTATAATTAATGGTGTACCAATCACTAACCACACACAATATCCCGAGACTGCCTGGAGCGCTTTCAGTACATGCTTCCCAGCAAACAGTTCATCACTTAAATTCACTGCATTTTTAGGTCTGGCATAGAGGCAGTTTTAGCTGTTTAGCCGGCCTCATTTGTTCCCAAAAATTCATAATAAAATTGCATACATGTATAAAAACACATGGGAGTTTATTGTCAGCCCTCTTCATCAATCCACTGTTCAATTCTCATTCACATTTTGTTTCGGACCCACCACAGCATGCAGCATGGGGCAGTGGACTAGCCCCCAGTAGTCCCTGGCAGTCTTCACTGTCAGTGGTGCCTTTGGCTCATGGAAATGTGCACATCTGACTAAAAAGGCATTCACTTCAGTGCCAGGGCTGGTAGGCCAACAATCTCTGCTTTCCATTCCTGGGGTTTTGAATTTATTTTTGTAATGGTTAGATTTTGTACTCATAAGGTTTTTTTTTACCAACATATGCACAGTTACACAGCATTATTTTAACATTTTATTACACATTCTTTTAATGCCTCCTGAATTTAGCAAAATAAATACATCTATAATAAAGTGCAGGCTTCCCAAGGCCACAGCTATAGGCTTTGATGAAGCTTATAACAGATTAGTTTCCATATATACGAAAACAATGCCATATGGCATTGTTTTTGCAGTTTCTTAGGCCTTTATATACACAGTGTGATGGTATACAGAACCAATGGGCCAATAGTGCTCTGAATGTGCATTAATGATGTCATTTAACATGCCATGAGTGGTTTAATATGTGAGGCCATAGGCAGTTCATTATGATGGTGCAAGTTATGGTTAGTGAAGTTAACTGAACTGGTGAATATCTGTAATTTTTCTATTTTTGAAACATTAGTTATTGCCTCATTTTGTCACCTAACTAAAACATCACTTTAAAATGTGTGGGATTTTTCAGTGAATTTCAAGTTTAAAAAAAAAGTATGTTAAGGTCTTATTTCTATACCTACCCTAAAATCACTTTAACTTTTTGTTTAAAAATACTCCTGTGGTGTGTACCCCTTTGAACTCTCATGACGACGGTCAGGTTCGCTCGAGCACAATACTTACCTCTAACGTTTACGCCCTACCACTTTCATAAGTCACCAGCCGCCACTGTTACCTTCTATCATTCGCAAGGAAATTTAAAAACGGAAATATTTCACTTTTTGTAACATAGTTATTGTGCAAGATACTCTTTTATATTTACAAAGAGAGGAAAAGGCACTCTGTGCACTTTTTATACTCCATGTAAATACAACCTCATTATTTAGACCACTTTGTGTTGAAAGTGTGTTCTATAAGTGTTGTTGTGCATGATTGCACTTAATACTCATAGAACAAGACACATGTCTAGATTTATCAGAAATCATAAATCTCGATATGTGTGTGAATGGTGCACCATTCTACAATTGATGTAGGAAAGCACAACAAAGAGAATTGTTTTAATTTCTCCACATTTTTATATCTTCTATGCATGCTGAAATGTTCAGCATACATTGAAGGAGAAAAATGCATTTTCTCATTGTTTTTGTGCAGGAAGGTGTGTCTTCCTGTAGAAAAACAAACAGCACATGACACAGATATCCTTGCACTATGGTGCAAGGGTGGCTGTGTCACCACATGGCTGCAATTTAAGCAGCCGTGCAGACAGAAGCATAGATTTGCAACATATTTATGTACATATGTTGCATCCCTGTGCTTCGGAAGTACTACAGCACACTGCAGTTAAAGAGGTTACTGTGTGATGCTGCAGCACTTCCTTATAGTTCTGCACTTATACATTCACCATACACTACTAATGCATCCATTCAGTCAGTTACGTACTACACATACATTCATCTAAACTTTCACACACTAACAAAGAAATTTAGCTCTTTTTTTAAACAAGGAAAGTTAGTTCTTACAAGAACTTTTTTTTTTCTTCTTTCCTCTTTTATATTTTTTTTTTGGTTTTTCTAACAATTTTGTGATTTTTTTGGTTTTTCTGGAAAAAAAAAAACAAAAAACAAAACAGGAGAAACCAAACAATGAACTTCAGGGAACAATAAAAAAAAACTAGCAAATGTGACTTTCTTGGCGGCGGCAGATCAGATCGATCGACTGCTCGCCATAGCACAAAGTCTTATTGCACTTAGTGCAGAGCACTTTTAAAAATTGAAATTGAGGACGGATGTCCAATGTTTGGTCTGATGGATGCACTCTTGATGTGCTCGGCTGCGATGAGGTGGATGGTGCAGGAGCAGGAGTGTTTCTCATGTTTGGATGAAGGGTCCTCATGTACTTCATCTGGGCTCAGATCATGGGCTGGCTTCTTTTCAAGGGTGGTGGCATCCGCTCCAACCTGATTAAACACAGAATGAACTGCGTCAGCCAGGCCTTTACAGTACTCCAACACCATGTCATCAGAAATCGTCATCAGTTTGTTGACTGGTATGTAAGCATGCCTCATTGCAGGTCCCATGATTATTTCATGAGGACTTAACCCTGTAGTTCTATCTGGGGTTGCACGTATGGTCATCAAAACTAGAGGCAAGACATCAGGCCATTTCATTCCTGTGGCTAAACACATTTTTCCAATTCTGTTTTTGATTGTACCATTCATTTGCTCAACCACACCAGAAGCTTCTGGTCGGTAGGCACAGTGCAGTTTCTGTTGTACATTCAATGCTTCACTGACCAATTTTACAATCTCATTATAGAAATGCCCTCCTCTGTCTGATTCAAGGGTCACTGGGAACCCGAACCTGGGGATGAATTCTCTCAAAAGCAGCTTTGCTACTGTCAATCCATCATTTCTCCTTGTCGGGTATGCTTCTACCCACCTGGAGAATAGGCAGACTATGACCAGAACATACCTCTATCTGTTACATGTTGGCATCTCAATGAAATCTATCTGCATTCTGGTAAATGGCCCTCCTTCTCGGCCTATAGTTCCTAGGCTCACCACTGTCTTTCTTCCAGGA
Source organism: Triturus cristatus (assembly GCF_964204655.1). NCBI lineage: Eukaryota > Metazoa > Chordata > Amphibia > Caudata > Salamandridae > Triturus > Triturus cristatus. Next base: position 1,068,376,480 of record NC_140579.1, on the reverse strand, counting down.
TTGTATTGCTGACAAATTAGACATCTTTGACATAGACTCTCTGATATAATTCTGAATTTTGGGTTGTACCAGGTCTGTTTAAACGACCTGATCCTAGCATCTCTCCCTATGTGTCCCTGGCCATGATACATCCGTGCCATGGTAGACAACATGCTATCAGGCATGACTGGTCTTCCATCTCGATAAACCCACACCTGATCCTTTTCCCTTGGTGCACATCCTGCTTTTACCCACTGCCTTGTTTCCTCATTTCCTGCTTCCTCCTGCAATTGTCTCACTTCTTCCCATGTCCCTACAACGTTAGTAAACATTAAGGAATAGGAAGTCATTTCTTTCTCCTTTGCCCGATTGACTGAATACTGATTTCTGGCACAGTACTGTGCCATGTCATTGGCATATCTGTTGCCAACAGTAACGTAATCCTCACCTTGGTTATGAGCAGCACATTTCACCACAGCCAATTGTTTAGGCAGCTGTATCGCCTCAATCAACTTTCCAACCACTTCAGCATTCCTTATAGGAGTTCCACTTGAGGTTAGGAAACCTCTTTGTAGCCACAATTGGCCAAAATCGTGGACAACTCCGAAGCCATACTGGCTGTCAGTTATCACAGTCACTCTCACACCTTTCCCAATTTTGCATGCTCGAGTCAGAGCCACTAATTCTGCTACTTGAGCAGATTTTAATCCTTTTAGATAGGATGCTTCCATCACTGCTGCAACTGTGCACACTGCATATGCTGCACTCAACACCCCTTCTTCTGTTCTCAAACATGACCCATCAACAAACATTACATAATCATTTTCTGCCAAAGGTACATCTTTTATGTCTGGTCGCGTTTTCGTACAATACTCAAGCACATCCAAACAATCATGATCTGCTTCATCTCTCACTTCCACATTCTCAGCATCTGGTAACAACGTTGCTGGATTCACATTCACACATCTTGCAAGGCTCACATTCGTTGCACCTAATATGACTTTCTCATACTTAGTCAGCCGACTATGTGTCATATACTGAGTACGACTCCTTGTTAAAAGAATCGCCACATCATGAGGAACAAGCATCGATGAATAATATGCAATTGGTCTCCTCAATCTTCCATGTTTCTGGATTAACACAGAAAGTGCACATCCATTTCTTTCACTGCAATATAGCTCAAATTCTTTTTCATAATCAGGCATACCCAATGCTGGGGCTTCACACAATCCATCTTTCAATCGTTTGAATGCTGCTAATTCTTCCTTGTTCAATTCAAGGGGATCTTTTACATCACTCCTTGTTAGCCGTACCAGAGGTTTTGCAATCAGCGAAAAGTTGCTGATCCACTGGCGGCAGTACCCTACCATTCCCAGAAACATTCTCACTTCTCTTTGAGTCATGGGGGCACTCATTCCTTTTATGATTCTGATTCTGTCTATTGTTATTTTCCTCAATCCTTTTTCAATGTTATGTCCCAAATACTGTACTTCTTTCTTACAATACTGCAGTTTGGCTGGGGACACTTTTAGTCCTCCATCTGCCAGGTGATTTAGTAAGGCTATAGTGTCGACTTCACAAGCTTCACGAGTTTTCGACGCCACAAGGAGGTCGTCGATGTACTGCACTAATACTGAACTCTCGGGCATTGGCAGACTTTCCAATTACTTTTTCAATAATTGATTAAATATTGAGGGGCTTTCTGTATACCCCTGTGGGATTCGGCACCATGCCAAAATACGGTCTCCAAACCGAAATGCAAAAATCTGCTGACTGTCGTGATGCAATGGGATGGAAAAGAACGCATGGCATGAATCAATTACTGTATACCATTCTGCATCATTGGGAATCTGATACAAAATCACTGATGGATTTGGTACAATGGGACAACATGGCACAACGATTTTGTTCACCTTTCTCGGGTCTTGCACTATTCTGAACTTCCCATTTGGCTTTTTCTGGCCCATTGTGGGTGAGTTACATGGACTGCTCATTATTTCTCTCAGAATTCCTTGCTTGATCATTTTCTCAATTATTGGAGTTACTCCTTCAATTATTTCAGGTGTCAATCTATACTGAGGAATATTCGGATAACTTACCCCATCTTTCACAATAATTTTTACTGGGTCTACATTTCTCATTAGCCCTACATCTTCTCCGGTGAAATCCCAAACCTCTGCTTTTACAGACAGTTTCAATTCTTTAGGCAGTTCATCTGGATTAAATACTGCATATGTTCCAATATTCTCACATTCTCTGTTAGCTATGGTCATTTTATACAATACATCCTCATCTGGTGTTTCAAAAGCTATTCCATCTGGAGTACAAAATATAGTGCAATTCATCTTGCACAATAGATCCCTACCTAACAAGTTCACAGGACTGGTGTCACACACCACAAATCGGTGCATTTCAGAAAATTTCCCTATACTAACCTTTACGGGTTCTGTAAGGTAAGTTTTTAACTGTTGGTTAGATACACCAACTACTTGGATCGTTTCATCCGAAAGAGGAAGATTCTTAACATCAGCTGATCTAACAGTAGATCGAGTAGCGCCAGTGTCCACTAGGAAAGTAATGTTATCATCATTAATCTTCCCATCTACAAATGGTCCTGACTGATCTACTTCTAGAGTTGCGCAAAGTACGCACTCTTCTTCCTCCCTTCGGCATCGACCCCAGGGTAGGCGCTCCCCTGCCCTCGCGGCGCCACCAGATCCACTGTGCCTGCCTTCTGCTCTGTTGTTGTGCCGACTGTCCCCCAGAGTGTCTGCCTTTTTCCCCTGTGTATGAGCACGTCCCCTTTTGCTTTTTTGTATCCCAGAGTGCCTGCTTTCCCCGTGTGATCGCGCTCCCCTTGCCTTCTGTATCCCTGAGTGCCTGCTTTCCCCGTTGTGATCGCGCTCCCCTTGCTTTTTGTATCCCTGAGTGCCTGCTGCCCCTCGTGCCCCCGCCGCCCCCCTCCGTCCTTCCGCCGTTTTTTTTCTCGCTTTTCCGGCTTTTGTACCCCTTCTAGGTACTTTTCCGCTTTTTCGGGCCTCCTCGCCTCCCCGAGGTCCTTCGCCGCTTTTCCCGCTCTTTTTCCCCCCAACCCGCCCTCCTCCCGCCTCCCAGCTGTCCCCGCCTCCCCGGCTACCCCTTATATGGCGGCCGCTGCGAGGCAGTGGTAGCGACCTTTGACCCCAGGGTAGGTCGCTCCCCTGCCCTCGCGGCGCCACCAGATCCTCTGTGCCTGCCTTCTGCTCTGTTGTTGTGCCGACTGTCCCCCAGAGTGTCTGCCTTTTTCCCCTGTGTATGAGCGCGTCCCCTTTTGCTTTTTTGTATCCCAGAGTGCCTGCTTTCCCCGTGTGATCGCGCTCCCCTTGCCTTCTGTATCCCTGAGTGCCTGCTTTCCCCGTTGTGATCGCGCTCCCCTTGCTTTTTGTATCCCTGAGTGCCTGCTGCCCCTCGTGCCCCCGCCGTCCCCCTCCGTCCTTCCGCCGCTTTTTTTTTTTTTTTCTCGCTTTTCCGGCTTTTGTACCCCTTCTAGGTACTTTCCCGCTTTTTCGGGCCTCCTCGCCTCCCCGAGGCCCTTCGCCGCTTTTCCCGCTCTTTTTCCCCCCTACCCGCCCTCCTCCCGCCTCCCAGCTGTCCCCGTCTCCCCGGCTACCCCTCATATGGCGGCCGCTGCGAGGCAAGCCCGTCTGCGCCCGTCCGCGCCTGGACCGCGCCCAGCACCCGAACCTCTGGCCCCCGCGCCCCCCGCCTGACCTACGACTCCGCCTTCCTCGCCAACCTCAACCCCGGCCGCACGCCGGGCTGCTACTGCGCCACCCCGAAATGTACCCACGGACCCTTCACCTGCAGCAACTGCCGCTTCACCTGCCTCCGAACCCACTCCGCTCCCGCCAAGAACTACTCCCCCGGAAACAACCTCCACTGCATCCTGGTCAACACCCGATCCATCCACAGGCACGCCATCGAACTGTTGAACCTCATCAACTCTACGAACCCGGACATCGCCTTCCTCACCGAGACCTGGATGAACCCCTCCTCGGCACCCGACATCGCCATAGCCATCCCCGACGGCTACAAAATCATCCGGAAAGACCGCACCAACCGCATCGGAGGAGGCATCGCCATCGCACACAAAAACTCCATCCGCATCTCGACCGACACCGACAACTCACTCTCCGACGCCGAACACCTCCACTTCATGATCCACAGCGACCCCAAAACCACCCTCAGAGGCACCCTCATGTAAAGACCACCAGGACCTTGCACCAAGTTCAGCGAAGACATCGCAGACTTCGTCAACCCTCACGCACTCTCATCCACCGACTACATCCTCCTAGGAGACCTCAACTTTCACCTGGAGAACCTCACCGACAACAACACCACCGCCTTACTGGACAACCTCGCCAACCTGGGACTGAATCAGCTAGTCAACACCCCCACCCACGACGCCGGACACACGCTCGACCCCATCTTCTCCTCCAGCAAACACATCACCTTCAGCCACACCACCGAACTCACCTGGTCGGACCACAGCTGCGTCCACTTCATCTTCAAGAAGACCACCGTGCCCCACCACACCCAGCAACCACCAAGAAGACACTGGAATCGTATCACCACGGAACAGCTCGCATCAACCCTCTCCCAGAACCAACCCACCAGCACCACCGACCCCAACGTAGCCGCCAACAACCTCACAAACTGGATTTCCGACTGCGCCAACCTCCTGGCCCCCCTGAAGACTCAAGCCAGCACCAACAACCACAAGAAAAACTCCTGGTTCACCCCCGACCTCAAGAACTCCAAGAAAGAATGCCGCGCCCGCGAGAAGACGTGGCGCCTTAACCAGACCGAAGAGAACATGTCAGCTCTCAAGGGCGCCACCCGCCAACACCACCAACACCTCCGCGCCGCACGAAAAACAGCCTACCGGAACAGACTTGACAACAACGCCCACAACAGCAAGGAACTATTTGGCATCGTCAAAGAGCTCTCCAACCCGGAAGCAGAAAACAACTCCATCCCCCCCTCACAGGACCTCTGCGACTCCCTCGCAACCTTCTTCCACCACAAGATCACCGACATATACAACAGCTTCCCGACCGCCGACACGAGCCCCCCTCCGGAACCCGCCACCGACACCACCACCATCCTCACCTGGAACCCTACCACCACCGAGGAGACCACCCGCATAATGAACTCGATCCACTCCGGATCCCCATCGGACCCCTGCCCGCACCACATCTACAACAAGGCCGACGACGTCATCGCACCGCACCTCCGAGACGTCATCAACGCCTCCCTCACCACCGCCACCTTCCCGGAGAGCTGGAAACACGCAGAGCTCAACGCCCTCTTAAAGAAACCTACAGCAGACCCCACCGAACTCAAAAACTTCCGGCCCATCTCTCTCCTGCCGTTCCCCGCCAAAGTGATTGAGAAAATCGTCAACGCTCAACTCACCAACGCCCTGGAAACCAACGATTCCCTCGACCCCACACAGTTCGGTTTCAGGGCCAACCACAGCACCGAAACCGTCCTGATCGCAGCAACGGACGACATCAGAGCCCTGACCGACAAGGGAGAGACCGTGGCACTCATACTCCTGGACCTCTCTGCAGCCTTCGACACGGTCTGCCACCGCACCCTGATACGCCGCCTCAGCAACGCCGGCATCAGAAGCAAGGCCCTGGAATGGATCGTCTCCTTCCTCTCCGGAAGGACTCAGAGAGTCCGCCTTCCCTCCTTCAGATCCACAGCCACGGAGATCATCTGCGGCGTACCTCAAGGATCCTCCCTCAGCCCCACTCTCTTCAACGTCTACATGACCCCCCTGGCGAACATCGCACGCAAACACGGACTCGACCTTATATCATACGCCGACGGCACCCAGCTCATCTTATCCCTCACTAACAACCCCACATCAACTAGGACCAGACTACATGAAGGAATGAAGGAAGTGGGGAACTGGATGACAGACAGCCGTCTGAAACTGAACACTGACAAAACGGAGGTCCTCATCCTCGGCCCCACTCCCACCGCATGGGATGACTCCTGGTGGCCCCCCGCCCTAGGCAGCACTCCCCAACCCACCGACCACGCGCGCAACCTCGGCTTCATCCTGGACTCTTCCCTCACCATGACCAGACAGGTGAACTCGGTGACCTCGGCATGTTTCAACACCCTCCGCATGCTCCGCAAGATCTTCCGCTGGATCCCCACCGACACCAGGAAGACCGTCACCCACGCCCTCGTCACCAGCCGCTTGGACTACGGGAACACCCTGTACGCCGGCATCACCACCAAGCTGCATAGGAAACTCCAACGGATCCAGAACGCTGCCGCAAGACTCATCCTGGACATCCCTCGCCACCACCACATCTCCGGACACCTGAAAAAACTCCATTGGCTACCCGTCAACAAGCGGATCACCTTCTGACTACTCACCCACGCACACAAAGCCCTTCACAACCTCGGACCCAAACTCATCAACAACCGCGTCTCCTTCTACACTCCCCTGCGCACTCTGCGCTCCACCGGACAGGCCCTGGCAGCCGTACCCTACATCCGCAAAGCCACCGCCGGAGGAAGATCCTTCTCTTTTCTAGCAGCGAAGACCTGGAACTCTCTGCCCAGCCACCTTCGCGCCATACCTGACCACCTCTCCTTCAGAAGGCAGCTCAAGACCTGGCTCTTCGAGCACTGACCCCCCCCCCTCCCAGCGCCTTGAGACCCTTGATGGGTGAGTAGCGCGCTTTATAAATGCGATTAATTGATTGATTGATTGATTGATTGATCGTCAATAACCCATTTCTGAATCACTCTCATCGTGTTGCAACCAATACTACGAAACAGTGCGAGCGCGTGATGGTTTATTTACCTGTTCTTCATTGTAGAATCCCGATTCATTACTATACTTCTGTGAGTTTCTGTTCTGTGGAAAAGATGGTTTTGGCATCTGATTCTGAGAGGTAACCACCTGCTGCTGTTGCTGCAGTTGACCACCCACCTCTTTCCGCACCTGTGGATTCAACGATCGATTTTCAATATTAGTATTTGGAGGGTTTTTACACTCGGATTTCCAATGCCCTAACTCACCACAATTATGACATGGGAATTTCTTTTTAGCTTCTTCTATATTACCTTTCCCTTTTCCTGAGCCAAATCTTGGTTTAGTTCCTGGGTTATTTGCTTGTTCGACCAATTGGTCTTCCTGCCTTTCAGCTACCTTTACTTGTGCCCACATTGCCTTTTCTTTCAGTTTTCGCTGGTTTGCCTCAATCTCATCGCTGAAATATTTTGCATGTCTCAAAACTTCATCTATTTTCTTATTTTGCCAATCACCTGTATGCTGCTTTATCATGTCACCAGTTTCTGGGCTATAAACCATATACAAATCTGTATACGAAATGACTCAAATCTTTATCACTCAGGTTCTCATCTCCACTGAACTGTTTAACAGCCTGAATTAGCCTCTCATAATATGCATGTACCGACTCCTTGCTTTCCTGATGGGTTCTGTCAATTTTTACCCAATCGGTCTCTTTAGGAGGTACCTTATTTTTCAGAAATGCCATAACCTGCTCATATTTCTTCATTACTTCTGGGTCGGGAGCTCCTGTCTTAGGGTCCCTAGGATACTCCTGAGTGGGCCAATTTATCATCAGCTTGCATTCTGTCCACAAATCTGCTGGTACTATTATATCAAATAGACTATTAAAATCTATCCATAATACCTTTGACAATTTTACAAATCTGTCTACCTGCCGGTACCACTCGACGGGCTTTTCGCGTAGTCGAGGGAAATAATTTGTGAAAGACAAAATGTTTGTCTTGTCCATGGAACATGTACATACCCTCCTCCTGGAATCTCTCTCATGGGGTATTCTGTCGTTACCTTTTCTTTCTCTCTAACGGGAAATGCTGAAGCTGTCTTTTCTGTAGTATTATCGCGTCTTTTACACCACTTACTTCTCCATCTGTCCACATCTCCCCATTTTCTCAATAAACAGATTATGTCCTTAATCTGACTTATCCTTCCTGTAGTATTCATGTTCTCTATATCCTTTTCAGTGAAATCAACTCGATAAGATTTTTGCAGTGCTTTTACTTTGTCAAAATCTATTCCCATTTCGTTTGCAATTTCCTCTAATCTTTCATGCAAGTTTTTCGCTCTCCACGTTGCACTCTTGCAGAGAAACAACAATTCCTCATCCTGATAGTTTTTCAATTTTTCAGTAGGGATAGTTCCTACTATTAACATACAGGAAACATACCCTCAGTCATACTTGCATTTCGCCACCTTTTCATCCGGTCGTCATGTGTCTCATGTCCGTATGATCTACCGAACATGTATCGGTAACCCCTACCACTTCTCTGCTTTTCTCGTTCATGCATCTCGTCTTCCCATTCCGTCAATGCCTCAAACTGCGTCGGTCTAGGTCTTGGTTCTAAGTCTATCATTTTGTCTTGGAGATTTCTCAAAACAGCCAAATTAAAGGAACCATGTTCTGGAAACGCCAGGACTCCATCGTCCTTGGTGTATTTTACCCAATTATCTAACCAAATACAAGTATGATACCCATATTTTGCAATCATTATAGATGCAGGTGTTTTCGGTGGAGGAAGTAACTGTCCTTCCCTAGTCTCAACTGGTTTATCTTTCTTGAACCATTTCTTAATTTTTCCAAACCACGATTTCTTCTTTTCTGGTGGTTGGTAATACATTCTCTTGGTTTCCGTGTACCGTTTAGTCTTCTTACAAAGGTACCACTATTCTGTCCACTCACAGCGCGACTCTTACTAACGCACCAATCAGGAGCATCTACGTCACTATCACAATCCTCCAATCTCAGCGCGACTCACACTAACGCACCAATCAGGGAGCGTTTACATTACTCTGTATTCCTCCACTCCTAGCACGGCTTTACACTAACGCACCAATCTGGAGCATTTTACGCCTCCAATCTACTGTCCAATCCCAGCGCGGTCGTTCTGACGTCAGCAGCCGCTGCGGCAGCTCTGCTCTGCTCTCGTCTACCCCTCCTTTACAAGACCGCTCCGTGAACTCTTACTGCAACTTTTACGATTCTGTTAGTAACAACACTAAAACATCTCCATTGTCTGCTCCGCTAACCAAAGAATAGCAAAAGACCTGTCTCACGAGAATTCTGTCTTTCCCAAGAGCAGCGCTTACCTCTGCCCTACTACGGAATTGTTACTTCCGTTGATAAAGTAGCACATCCCTCTACTTCACCCTTCTAGCAAGCATCAACTAACCGCTTCTCTAGAATTAAATAACACTAGAGTCTTGCCGTTAATTAGAATGCCTTTTTCATACACACACTGTCATACAGGGAAAATGTAGATCATTCACACAGACTTCTGTCTTTCTCAAGAGCAGCACTTACCTCTGCCCTATACCATTCGTTAACAAAGCAGCGCTTCCCTCTACTTTGTCCTTCTAGCAAGCTCAGAATATACCTGCTACCTTTTCAGTGATAAGCGTTATCGGTATGCCAATTGGTTTCCTGGTACTTAAAGACCAAAATTTCCCAGGTAACCTTCGCTATCATACACACTTCTCTCACACCGAGAATATTTCCAATAGCAACACACGACGATGCTGCCGAATCGAACCCAGACAATGCGCCGTGCAACTTCACTTGTCACACGTTTCCCCTGTGTACCTACAGGGCAACAAAAATTCAGTTTTTCCCGAGAGCAGCGCTTACCTCTGCTCTACTACAGAACTGTTACAAACTTCCGACTTCCTACATCCCAGAAGCCGTGCAAACAACATATAACTCGACGCAACTCAACATAGAGTGTTAGTACATAAACCAATACCAATCAATAATCAATAAGCTATTTACAAGCAATTGTCACTAAACCCCAAACAATAGCTAACCATAATTCTGCTACCAGAAAACTGCTCCAGCGCTGAATGCCAAATCCCCTTTCTACGTCACAGACCACAGATCTCTTCAACCACATTCATTCACTTATTTACTGGTGGGGCCCATAACACCATTCATTCATTCTTCTTTTAGATCTATGGTACTCGAGAGGGGATCCTTTTATTCCATGCGCTGGAAATGGGAGGACATTTTCACAAATCCCTGATGAGTAATAAGTTCACCTACTCCTCCCTACCTCACCAGGGTCTTAAACTTTTAACCTAGCAGTTCCTCCCATGAATAGGCCATGGATCAGCTGAGTTGCTGGGAAGAGCGACACTTAATTCTTCTAAACAATATACATCAATACACTTCTAAATAATAACCCGACACAGTTCTTATAATGAATTGAAATATTTATCTAAAATAAAGCATAAGAAAATCATAAAGCATTCAATATTTTGATTCGCATATTTACCTAATCTGGCTAAATGGCGTCCTCTATGTCAAATTCAGATCTTTCGTCTCTATGCCCATAAATCGATTAATCAGTTCGTAAATTAATTGGGCATCGGATCAGTCCGTCAGAGTCTCTGGCAAGCAGTTGTCCAGCAGTGTCACCGTCCTCTCCGTCAGCATAACGTCAGGAAATCTGGTAAAGCGCGACCATTGACCCTCTCTAGTCTACTTCTTTTATAGTAAAATCAACAACAAAATGTTACAATACATATTTTTAAACAAATTTGATTGGTGGAACCAGCATCATTCTTCCTGATTCCCATGCGCTCGATGTTACTTCAGATGTAATTCTCATTTTACTAATAATTTGCAACAGTTACTTGTCCATTCAGGGCATTTTGGTCCTCATACGGGTTTGTGTCCATGGTGTCATCAATTATAACAGTTCTTAGTTTAAGGAAGTCCATTGTCTGAAGATTGGCACCCATCCCGGTACGACCTTCACAGGTACAGTCTGCCTGGGGTCAGGACGAGGTTATTGTTGCTCATCTTTTAGCGCAGGGGCACTTCACCCAGTGACTTCTGCATATCGTCTGTCCATCAAATAGGGATGGCAGCCATTTTGTGGCCACTCCAGAAAAGTCAACTTAAGCAAAGAAACACAAAACATAATTAATACATGGAAATGACTATTAAAATGTTTTTCCCTCACTAAACCCTTTATGTGTGTGTATTTATCTAGCAAAAGCAACACGCATTGTGGTTTATACTCACATTTAAAGCACAATTCACAAATCATATCACAAAAGCAACATATAACATGCTAATTCTAAATATCTCACATTAGTATGCGTACAAAATTAGTTTACGTATCAATCAAGCCATGCAAATGCGATTCCCACGTATATTTTCTAATTAGTAATGTTGATTATTCAAACACAGCAAACCATTAATACTATTAATATTAATCAGTTATTCGTTTTAATTTTAACACGACAAAATGGAGGCAGTATACGAATTTTAAGGAAAACCTCACTCCAGCACTTCATAATACTTGCCGTGCCGCAAGAGTATTTCTTGTTAGGATCCCCTCTCGATAGGACTCTTTTGCAAATCTTGCATCTGACCAAGGTGGCATTGGTCTTATTCTGCCCCTCGGGAAAAGTAAAAAAATTCCACACCACTGAAGAGAAACGTTCTTTGCGTGGTAACTCCGGCAAAAATTCATCCTCAGAAGTATGTGGTGATGCAGGTGATGCCTGCTGCCCTGAAGCCATATTTGGTTGAAAAAAGTTAGAGCTAAGTGTAAACTTAGTCTAAAAAATCTTCTTCTCTTCAAAGAGGTGGTTCTCCAAAGAAGCTCAAAGAAGAATGATTGAAATGGGTGGGGTCTTTCAGTAGTTAGAACAGGAAGTGAAATGAACCAATCAAATCTCTTTTTTTGTAGGTCACATGGGATCCGCGCACCCTGCGCGTACGCAGCACGCACCCAGCGCGCATCCGCGAAATTGAATTAAAAAGAAATATAGGATTAGATGTCAAAATATATTACTTTTAAGACTAGTTTAGAGTTTGTCTTCAATTAATATTCACATGAAATACATAAATATGTTTTTTTAAATGTTAAATACTTCGCGGGATCCGCGCACCCACCGCGTCATAGACGCAGATGACGCATCGCGGAAGCGCGTAAACGTCGCGTTACGTACATCGAACGTGTCGCGTATAGGCTGGGAGTCGCGTACCGGTGGCATTGGAATCGCGCACTAACCACGTACCCGACGCATACTATGCGCGGATGCTATCGCGTAGGGATCGAGAACGGTGCGCTTAGAGTGCGCGGATCCAAAAACATGGAAAAAATATATATAAAATAAAGTTTTGCACATATAGTTCCATTAAGTTCAAATAGTATTTTTTAATTTTTAAAAGAATTAATTGAAAAAATACATTTAAAAATGGCGCGGACTTCGTATTTTTAATATAATCCATTTTTATTTGCCATCACCCTTGTGGAGCTGCTGTGTTGTGGAGGAATCTTGAATACCGTGGACTTTTAGGAAGGCTGCTGTTGCGCTGGAACTGCGAGGCCCAGGGTGCCCTGTTTTACAATCATTCAACGCACCTGATCCTCTTCCCGGCCACACCTCCCACTGCCTTGCTATAAAACGCCTCGCGGCCCCCGCTTCGCGGGAGCCGCTCGCAGGCGCGGACTTCGTATTTTTAACATAATCCATTTTTATTTGCCATCACCCTTGTGGAGCTGCTGTGTTGTGGAGGAATCTTGAATACCGTGGACTTTTAGGAAGGCTGCTGTTGCGCTGGGACTGCGAGGCCCAGGGTGCCCTGTTTTACAATCATTCAACGCACCTGATCCTCTTCCCGGCCACACCTCCTACCGCTATATACCTGACACCTGTTCACGCGTGAGCGGGACGCGTGCGGGGCGTAGTCCGGGGCAAAGCCCGGGCAAAGGGCGGGCTCGTCTGAGCTCGTCAGAGGTCGGTTGAGGACGGGACGGGGCCTAGCTCTTGGCTGTTGGGGTACGTGGACCTACATTTGTTTCCTGTTGCCGTTGGTTGCCTGTCCTGCATTCGACCTACTGCACTCCTGGTCCCTTACGAATACTGTTCCCCTTGCCTGTCATTGTTGTTTGTGTCTCGGAAATGGCAACTGGAGGTGTGGGAAAGGGGAGGAAGTCTCTTACTGGGTCTGGAGTTGTTGGCACACTGGATAATTTCATTACGAGGGCCTCCTCTGTTCTACAGAGAGAAATTGAGTTAACTGAAAAAAGGCTTTCTCTAGACCAAGCCTTCACTAAAAGGTCTTCTTTGGGAAAGATAGCAACAGTGCTGTCACCAACCAACAATTGCACGCCCAGTCACACCGCTAATTCCCATGGCAGTTTATTGATATCCTCAGCTTTGATCCATAATATCAATAGCTCTACTGAGCGTGAAGAGTCTGTTGATCAGGTCCCAAGTCCCTCTCCAAATACTGTGGGGTTCACTAGATCTGGCCAACCGATCCGTTCGGAAGTAACTAATGCCACTTCGATAAAACAGACTGCTAGACGTAAGCGGAGTGGCACAGTCTTGACTAACAAAAGATCGATATATCCCAAGCGGCCTAAACTTGGAGCCATAGACTGTGCAGTCAACACTGAACCTGTCAATTTGGCATCTCAAAGTACCGAGTGCAATCTGGCCATGAAAGTTGGAGGAGAATTTTGGACTAAACTGGAGCAGCTACTTACTGCTACATGCCTCCCAATGTACAATAGACTTGACGAAATAGAAAAAAAACTATCGGCTTTTGAATTGCGGTTTGTTGGTGCTCTGGGGACAATTGAGCCTAATTTGCGGGAGGGCACTATTACCAATTCTTCTCTTTATTTGACAAATTCTGTTGAACCGACTGTTCCTGCACCTAAACCCCCTATTCCGAGGCTAGGAGCTGTAGTGCACTCTATCTCGCAGCGTGACAGGTCTGGTACCACTACCCAAATAGCCTCTGAGAGCCCTGCCCCATCAACTGTAATTGTAAATGCTTCGAGCAGGGGTAATTTTGCTATCACGAATATACCTGTTGATTCGAGCACTAATAACGCACCACAAAATACACTTAGTTGTCCAAATAATACCACTCAAGTGTAACCCAAGTTAACCTGTTTGGACCTTCCCCCTGAATCAGTTCCCTTTGTGGTGGTCCTCTCAGGGGTTCCTACTTTAGATAAGGGCACAAAGGAGGATTTTAGTATGCTCAAGAATAAGTGTATCCATTGGCTGAATTGCCATAAACCCCTTCCCAAAGGATGCAGGAGCGAAATTCTCTTTGCAAGACGGCTGGATTGGGTGGGACATAGAACTAAAGACCTACAGGGTGACTGCGTTGTAATTAACTTTAGAAACTCCAGAACAGTTAGCTACATTTGTAACACGCAGTCACGCACCTCAGGCAGTTCTGAAACTTCCATTAAAGCCCTTCCGCTAACTTATTTCTACCCGGGTCCATCTTCATTAGGTTGTGAAGCCCCTGGGAGGAGCGGGGCGATGGGATCAGGTTGGGACCAGGTGGGCTTCTTTCCTCATTGTTGTAATGAAACACAAGTTGACATGCAATTCCGCCCACCTGCTCTTGAATCCTTCTTTCATTTTAACAACTATAGTGTGTTAGATCAGGTGGACTGACGTTTGGACCCCGGTGTCTCTACCATCTTGACTAGGGCCCAGAAAGAGCTAAACAACATCAAGCCAGCCAGGGGGGTTAACTGTCTCTGGCCCGAGCCCTCTCCCCTTGTCCACACACCAAACCTTAAGGTAGCCTGTCCCACGGAATGCTCTACTGCACATTTGGAAGATCCTCCCGTATTGCCTTTGCCGGGGGTGCTGGTTCAGGAAAATGGTAGGGTAAACCTGGGCAAGGAATGTATTTCTTCCAGTGACTCCCCTACTAAACGAGAGTCTAAGGTTGATGTCAATCTTATCTCTTGGAATGTAGCGGGTTTAAAGAGCAAACAGATCTGCATAGAGTGGGGTAACTTCATGGACACCTTTGATATCTGTCTGCTACAAGAGACATGGGCCACGGAAAACCACCAACGAGATGGGTTTGCCTCTTTTGGCATTCTTGCTTCCTCTAGTGGCAGAGGGAGACCTTCTGGAGGTCTTAGTACCTGGGTTGCAACCCACCTGGGTGCCACAGCGAGGCAACTTCAAACGGGATCTGATGACATCTTATGTGTTCTATTAGACTTGCCTGGGAATAAACATTTAGTTCTTTTAAATGTCTACTCAAGACCCTCACCAGGAGGAGGTGAATCTAAGGTCATTACAGCTTTGAATGATTTTATCTTGACCTTAGATCCAGAATATCCTGTTATAGTAGGTGGCGATTTTAATTGTCAATATGACCCTGTGACGGAGGACACACATTTAAACATTCCAGAGCCTATGATCCCTGCGGTTAGAGCCTGGACCCCACTAGTGCTGCAAATTCTTTCCCTTACCCTCTCCCTATCGTTGAGGGCTTGTAACGGAAGATTCAAATCTGACCAGCCTGGACAAACTACCTTCAACAGAGTTGGGCACTTGTCGATTCTGGATTATATCCTGATCGATACAAAATCATGGGACAAGGTCCTGGATTTCAGGGTGGTCGTTCGTGATGATAGCGACCACAACGCCCTCACCCTGAAACTAAAACCAGACCATTGGGGATTTGCAACTTATGTCAGTGGGGTGCTCCCTCCTCCGCAACCCTTAATACTCCATAATAATAAACGGAGAGTCAGATGGTCAAGCATTTTTACCTGTCCTGAGAAACTGGCAGAAACGTATAGATTGGCACTTCCATGTCTTAACGAAATGGCCGAGGTTGAGCTGAATTGCTCTTCTACTGAAAGCTTATCTAGTCCTGTTACTATCCATACTCAGCTATCTATGAAACTCTTGGATGTTTTCTCTCGATCTGAGGTTCCCAAGGCCCATGTGGCCAATAAACATTCTTGGTACACCTCCGAGTGCAGGAAACTAAAAGCTGAGTTGATTTTGGCTATAAAAGCACAAGACAAATCCAGGACTAAAATAGTCTGCGCCCAGTATAAACAACAGATTCATAGGGCAAGGAAGTCCTGGGAAGACGATAAGTGGGAGGAGCTAAGATTATCACTACAGCACAAGGATTTTAGGACCTTTTGGGCCATCGTTAGTAATGGAAAGAAAGATTTTGACACCATTATTGGCTCCAACATAGCTTCTGTAGTATGGGAAGGGCACTTTGGGGGTTTATATTCCATAACGAATTGTAACTCATCCCCTTTAACTGATTCTCCCCCCAAAACAACTTGTTGTGTTGAACTCATTCCACAAATTAAGATCAAAGAGGTTGAAAATGCCATTCTCATGCTCATACCTAATAAAGCGCCGGGTTTGGACAAAATCCCAGGCGACCTTTTTAGGTCTGAAACCACGATATGGGCGCCTTATCTATGTGTCTTATTTAACTCCATTTTATATGGTGCAGAACCACCATTAACATGGCGAGGTGCTGAGATAGTGCCTATTCACAAAAAGGGTTGCCCTTTACAGCCTTCGAATTATCGCCCGATAAGTCTAATTGATACGACTCAAAAATTATTCAGGCGTATAATTCTGAATAGACTACAGGCTTGGGAAGAAGAAAATAATATCTTAAGTACCTTGCAGGCTGGCTTCAGGAAGGGTACTTCAACCCTGGATCAGATCTTTCGTCTCCAGGTTATATTCTGGAAGTCTGTGAGTGTAGAGGGTGGCAGCCTCTACCTCATCTTTGTTGATCTAAGATCAGCATTCGATCTGGTCCCGAGAGAAAAGCTCTGGGCTGTGCTGCAAATGCTTAATGTTCCCTCCTACCTTTTAGATGTTTTGAAAAATCTACACACGGCCAATTTTGCCCAGGTCAGATGTGGAAAGTATGGCGAACTTTCCGAACGCTTTCCTGTTAGCCGAGGGGTACGACAAGGATGTGTGTTAGCGCCCACGCTGTTTTGCCTATACATCAATGGGCTTATAAAACATCTTTTAGCTCCAAAAGACACTGATGTCCCTAGGCTCGCCTCGGGCAAGGTACCAGCCCTAATGTTTGCTGACGACACTCTGTTGTTGTCACGCACTCCCATGGGAATTCAGCGTATCTTAGATGGCTTTGTAGACTTCTGTAGTGACAGGGGTCTTGAGATCAACTTAGCCAAAACTAAATTTATGATTCTAAACCCTCCCAAACGTACCCGCCCCAACCCAGTCTTGAATGGCATCCCCCTTGAACGGGTGAAAACGTTTACTTATCTAGGGATTACACTCCAAGAAGACTTGGGCTGGGGAGGCCAGGTTATTAATTCTACCTTCAAGTTGACCCAAACTATAGGAGGTATGGTCAGATTGTTTAATGGTTCGGTCTTCAAACCAGCTACACCAGTAGTAGAAATTTATAAAACCCAGGCCAGACCCGCTTCAACCTATGGAGCGGAACTATGGGGTCATTCCAAAATAGGTAGTCTATCGAGGGTCGAAAACTCCTTTATAAGGAAATTGTTAAGTTTACCCTCCAGTACACCGTTGGTCCCTATTAGACTCGATCTGGGACTGCTTCCAATCGAAGAGGTGGTGGCGGCTCGGCCCGTACACTATTGGAAGAGACTATGGTCCAATCCGGACCTGGAAACCTATAGGGATGAATTTTTGGAACTCTGGGCTGCAATAAAACACATGAATATCCCCTGGCTAATCTATGTTAGGGATACTTGTCGCAAGATTGGTCGCCAGGAACTCTGGGATACTCCAGGAAGCTCTTGCCCAGTTGTTTCTAAAACCAATCTTGCTGAAGAATTCAGACACTTTCATCTACTACGCTTGCATATGAATTCAAATGTAGGTAGGCTGACTGAACAGTTTCTTCTGATTAAACCAAATTATGGGAGGGAGTTATTTTTGGATTTGATTTTCCCCCCTGTTGCTAGGAAGCTATATGTCCAATTTAGAATAGGCACTTTACCTCTTAGGTCTTTTACTTCTAGATGGGACACCAATAAAAGTACTTTATGCCCTGCATGTGGTCACAAATTGGAGGATGAAAACCATGTGTTCTTCTTCTGTCCAACGTACCTCAGTCATAGGAAACGTTGGGTAAAAGCAATTTGTAGGAATCTTGGTTTTAGAGACTGTGCTAATGCCCTGCGAGTTTTAAAATATGACACCCATCCCCCAATTGTCTTCGCAGTTTCACGTTTTGTAAATGCTGTATGGTTACAGCGTAGGAAATTTTCCACCAATTGTTAATCATTTGAACATTTTTACTTAATCTGTTTATGGTATTTTGTTTTGGTGGCTAAAATGTGTTCTGCTTTGGACAAAATTGTTGTAATGTATTGTTGCTTTTATGGCCTTTGTGGCCGAAATAAAGTTTATGAATAAAAAAAAAAAAAAAAAAAAATGGGGATAAAAAGTATTTAAAAAAAAATGTAATTAATGAAATGACACACTGAATTTGAAAAATATAGGAATCCAATCAAAATCATTAAACGTGATATCTTCAGAGATAAGTTATAGATAGGAATTAGCATTTAAAAAACCTTTGAAATTCACTGAAAAAACCATAGGTTTCATGCACGTTATAGTTAGGAATTGGCATTTAAAAAACCTTTGAAATTCACTGAAAAAACCATAGGTTTCAGGGGCGTTATAGTTAGCTGGACATTTCCCTCGTACAAAACCCTAGAAATTCCCCTGTTATAGTTAGTTCAGCTAACTATAACTCGCGCCCCCGCAATGCACTGCTGATGACGTCACATATTACATCACTCATGACATGGTCAGTGACATCACTGATGACATCACTGATGACATCTCAAATGACATCACTGATGACGTCATCCATGTGATAAATTAGTGCATCTTCTCACACCCTAATATAACCTTTGATACACCGACTCAAAATTTCAGACGGCCATTTTGACAACCATAGATACTCCAATACCAATAACTACTCACCCACTCATTGACTTTTAGGTCTACATACATGTCCACTCACTCACCTCTACAGTCACTCATACTTACAGTCACTCTGTGCATTTATACACCTATATAGGCACTCACACACCGCCAATCATCCATTGAGGTACTGACACATCTAGTCAGTCATGCAAATAATTAATCACAGTCCAATTTACTCACCTATACAGTTAAACTCACTCAAGTTCACTTACTCATAAAAATACTAACAAATTCTGCGTCTTCCTGCAGAAAAAACAAACAGCACATGACACAGATATCCTTGCACTATGGCGCATACAGCCACTCCCAAAATCACACACTCTCACATATAGATAGTTATATACTCTTACACATATATACACTGCGTTTCACATATGTAGTTAGTGACATATGTATAACTGAGATATACATTCAATCACTAACACACCCATACATACACTCACCCAACCATACAGTCCATCACAGATGCACTTTTAAAACCATGCACCCAGTGAATCACCCACTCACACATCTAGTCACAGAGTCACACACACCCTACCCACACAAACACTCAGGCACCCATACAGATGCTCAGACAACCAATCAATAACCCATATAGACACTCATATAGCTATTCACAAAACCATGCAGCCGCTTATACACCAACACGCAGACACATACAGACATTCACACAGTTTAGTCACTAGTCTGCAGTAAGATACATTTAATGACTCACTTATAGAGTCAGTTACGCACCTAGAAAATCATCCATTCACACACTTGTACACCCACTTATTCTTCAACAGGCCTTTCCCTATATATATTAAACATATTAAAACTGTTCAGAAACACATACTCAATGGATGATGTCATCAGTGATGTCATCAGTGATGTCACTGACCATGTCATGAGTGATGTAATATGTGACGTCATCAGCAGTGCATTGCTTGGGCGCGAGTTATAGTTAGCTGAACTAACTATAACAGGGGAATTTCTAGGGTTTTGTACGAGGGAAATGTCCAGCTAACTATAACGCCCCTGAAACCTATGGTTTTTTCAGTGAATTTCTAAGGTTTTTTAAATGCCAATTCCTAACTATAACGTGCCTGAAACCTATGGTTTTGTCAGTGAATATATATATATATCTATCTATCTATCTATCTATCTATCTATCTATATACATATATATATATATTATCTACTGGCGGTCGCCAGTAAATAGTTATAGTTACAACCTAGTTTCCATAGGAAATTTCAAAATTCTATTTTGAATAACTTTGGCGCCGGTTGACGAATCCTCGCGAAATTTTCAAAACAAATGGGGTGCTCTGTTCAGCTCCTACCCTGAAAGTCTCGGCATGATTCATCAAGCGGGGGCCGAGAAAAAGGGGGCTCCCAAAACGCATTTTCCCCATGCATTTTTCCATAGGACCTTTAGTCGCAGCTACAGCCCGAACGGCTGAACAGAATTACGTGAAATTTGGCAGAGAGGTAGCCATAAGGTCAAGGAAGTGCCTTTTGCAGGTCTGGTGTAAATCTGTTCAGTAGTTCCTGAGAAAATCAAAAGTAAAATCATATATATATGTGGGCGGAGCCTAACCACACATCTCATCCTGAGATCTGATTGGCTGTCAGCACTTCATCCAAGAAGTGTTGGCAGCCATCTTGGGACCAATATACATGATAGCACCTCATTAAAAAGCATTGCAGTTAATAGAAGGTTTTAAGACTTTAGTTACATTGTAAATCATTTGTTGATGGTACCATACTCATTTCAGGAATTGTGGTATGTTCTAAGGTGAATTCACCATGTGAAAAAGCCTTCTGCTGGGATATCATGATTGAGAGAAAAATATTTTCTCATGCTTTTCCCACAGAGGTTTGGAAGGTGATCTATAAGCTAAACTGAGAGCTTATTTTCTGTAAATTCACATTATCTTTCTCAGTCATGTGAGAATGAAGTCTGACATTCTCAGTAAAACATGTACATCCAAGAAGGGCAGAGAATGTCAGTTGATTCCTTTGTGTTCTACTGCAGCTTCCCAGAGTGTTCCAAAGAACAACTAGAGCGCTAACAGTCCTACTTATGATAAACGTATGGCACACCTGAAGCCATCTTGCTTGGATTAAAGTGGTAACTCTTAAAACATTTAATTTAAAAAGGAACAAAATGAGGGGGTTCATTTTTCCATAAAAAGTATGATTAGTGCTGCAGAAAGAAAAATTAGGGCACATTTTGAGTGACTTCTCAAATCCTCTTCTATTTCATTAAATAATTCTGACATGCAGACTGAAACATGCACTTTCAATACCAGCAGCAGTTTTCACTGGTGAGCAGTAGCTTTACTACAGTGATCTAATGAGCAAAAAGAGTGCTAACATTCTGAATTTATGGCAAATGTGTGACACATCTGAATGCCTTCTTGATGGAATCAAAGTAAAAAACTGAAAGTATTTCCTACTGAGGAGACTGCAGTAAATGAGGAAATTAGGAAACTTCATAACAAATAAGTCTCCCAAGATGGCCACCAGAGACAAAAGAGCCCAAATGTAGCCCAAATATCACCCAGATGTAGCCCAAGTATAGCCCAATGACAGAATGTCCCAAAGTATTCTTAAAAACAACTAGAGTGCTTACTGTCTTCATTATGACAAAAGTATGGCACACCTGAAGCCATCTTGATTGGAATAAACTGGTAACACTTAAAACATTTAATTTAAAAAAGGAACACAATGAGGGGGTTCATTTTGCCATAGAAATTATGATTAATGCTGAAGAAATAAAATGAGGGCACATTTTGAGTGACTTCTCAAATCCTCTTCTATTTCATTAAAAAATTCTGACATGCAGACTGAAACATGCACTTTTAATACCAGGAGCAGGCTTCCATGGTGAACAGTAGTTTTACTACAGTGATCTAATGAGCAACTAGAGTGCTAACATTCAGAATTTATGGCAAATGTGTGACATATCTGAATGCCTTCATGATGGAATCAAAGTAAAAAACTGAAAGCATATCCTACTGAGGAGACTGCAGTACATGAGGAAATTAGGAAACTTCATAACAAATAAATCTCCCAAGATGGCCACCGGAGACAAAAGAGCCCAAATGTAGCCCAAAATCACCCAGATGTAGCCCAAATATAGCCCAATGACAGAAGTGTGCAAAACACTTATTATTTTGTGTTTTTGCAGTGTTATATAGTGCAGACTTGTCAGGTATTGGAGTGCTTTACATGAGCATTGGTTACATCACACAAGAACAAATTCATTTTGGTTGTGGACATGGGGAGACTAAGTGATTTGACCAGAATCACAGAATCTCGAGCTGAAGCAGAAACTCCAACCTGGTTCCCCAGTTGCAAAGTCTGCAGTTCTGGAAGTAACACCACATCCTCTCCCCTAAGTGCAACATTTAATCAAGTGGTCAACTGGATAAAAAAACATAAAGATAACAAATAATTTAAAAGTGCTTTGTCACTATTTGAAAACTCAGAAAATATGTCCTTATTTTAGTCTTTTAGAGCACTAACCATAATTTTGATGCCAATAAGACCCTCTCATATATGTAATTTCTAAAGGAAATGCTCTAGGTATTACAGTTTTGATTACATCAAGATGACGTCAGGCGTTCCACACTTTTGTAATAAATATAGAATGTTAGCAATCTAGTTGTTCATTAGGATACTGTTGAGAGGCAGAGGCCAGGGGCACGGACTCTGAAAATTGAAGGCAGGTAGGAGGGTGCAAAGTCAGCAATTTAACCACACTGAGCAGGCAGGAAGGGCCGTGGCAGCACAACAGACTATGGAGGGCAGTGGAAAGGGGGGCAGGGGCAACAAACCAACAATACAGGACTTGCAAGAGAGGCTGTGGCAATGTAATAGACCATTGTGGGCAGAAGGAAGAGGCAATGGTAGTACAACCATACATGCCAACAGACCCGATTCAGCCAGGAAACGTCCAATGTTTTTAAGCTCAAATGGGCTTTATTTGATCTGTCTCCTGTCTACAATCTCCTCTTTTTCAATGTAACTCAAAGGGGAAAATCAATACCCCAGTTTTTTTCAAAATCTCCCTCTTACCAAGTTCAAAATGTTCGCAAGTATGGTACATTGGATCATGGAAGGAAACGGGGTAGGGACATGGACTTGGATAACAGAGGACAGGAGGGACATGGAGAGGTGCACCAAACTGACCCTGCAGGGCAGGCATCAGGGTTTGCAGCAGCACAATACACCACACAGGGCATGTGGGACGGGAGTGCAGCACAACAATCCATAGAAAGCAAGAGGGAGGGGACAGGCCCATGCACATGGACAACAGAGAACAGAGGGGCAAGAGGCAATGGTAGCTAGCTGACCTTAATGGAGAGACAGGAGAGAAAGCTGCAGCATAACAGACCATAAAGGGCAGGAGGGACGGATCAGGGGCATTACAATGGAACAGACAAGCCAGGAGGGAGGAAGTAGGGGTCTGCACATGTAAACAGAGGGCTGGGGGCTAGGGGGCAGGGCAGGAGCAGCAAGATAGCCATGGAGGTTAGGCAGGATGGGCACTAGAAGCAAGACACACCATGAAGAGCAACAGTGAGACTGTGATGGCATACACACAGACCATGGAGGGAAGGTGGGAGGGGGTCAGGGGCAGCTAACTGACCACACAGGGAAGGTGGGAGGGGCCATGGCAGCACAGAAGACCATGCATGGCAAGTGGGAGGGTTAGTGGCAGCACAATGGCTATGATGGGCAAGAAGTAGGGTGCGGGGGCATGCACAAAGGACGATGGAGGATAGAAGGGAGGGTCAGGACCTGTGCACAGACAAGAAAGTTCAGGGGAAGGGGCCTCACAACAGACCGCACGGGGCAGGCAGGAGGAGCAGTTGCAGCACAACAGACCAGGGAGGGCAGAAGGGTGTGGCAGTACAATGGACCATGTAGGACAGGAGGAAGAGGATAGGGGCATGGCATGTGGACAGGCAGGGTGGAGGTGGCAGGGACAGGTTACAGTCATCTGACAATGCTAGGCAGGTGGGAGGGGAGTGGCAGCTCAACAGAACACTCAGAGTAGATAGGAGTGGCAGGTCCATGGAACATGGTGGGCAAAAAGGATGGAGCAGGGGCATGCACAAAGACATCGGAGGGCAGGGGGAAGGAGAATAGGGGCAGCAAGCTAAGCACAGAGTTTAAGCAGGAGGTCAATGATGGGGCATAGAATTGGGCAATGGAGGGCAGGAGGAATGGACTGGTACATCATACTAAATTGAGGGCAGTGGCAGCACATCAGACCATGCATGGCAGGAGGGAGGAGGCTAGTCCATGGATTCACACAACAGAGGATAGGGAGGAGGGGGATGGGGCAGCAAGCTAACTGTTCAGAGAAGGCGGGTATTAGGAACGTTATTGTTTTTAAAACGTGTGTCTGTGCGAACTACTTAAAATATGAACAAGTATGCAGCATAATCTCACTTTTATTCAGGAAGAAGAGGACGTTTGTGACTGTGACTCCGGGCTCACTTGGCAGAAACACCCCCTGACCCTCCACCCCCTATCGCAAAATGTAATGCCAGTGAAAAGGGTAGGTGAACACAGTGTTCTATAGAACATAGTCCCGAGAGCACGATTGAAAATGAAAACTAGATATAGTGTATGGTATAAACTATGCACCAAAAAGTGTGATACAAGATGAACCGGGCGTGAAATATAATATGCAATACATTGTGCGCAATGACAGATTCATTGGAGAGCGCGAGATAGCACAGGCACTAGCGCGTGCTATGCGATATGCGCCTTGGAGTGTAATATGCACAGGGCAGTGTTGTCTAACCTAACTAGTCTCTAAAGTTGTAATATAAAATATGTGCTGGGGAGTGTAACATTGCATATGCACTGTGACAAAGATATGGATCCCAGATTTTAATATGTATGGCATAGCACTGTGCGTTATAACATAGGCATCGAGGAAGGCACGTTAGATGGGGCAATATAACCCGTGCGAAGACAAGTGTGGCATGACATATTCACGGGGTGGTGTTACAGTGCACATGGGCTAGAGAGTGTCATAGCATATGCACTAGCTAGTGGAATACAACACGGAGGTGTGTGGTACTCAGCAGGCAATGGTGGGTGTAACACAGCATTGGGTTCTGCCAGGAGCGCGCTGTGACTCTCAAGTGATGTTCGTCCCCTTTCCAGAGAGTAAAATAAAAAGTATTACACATCCGGCAGTGCATGTGTGTTTTATTAACCGTGAGGGGGGTTTCTTGCATAGTTTTGGTCGAATTTTTGTCAAATCCCCTTTGAATGGCTTTGTGTGCATGTGTATTAAATGTGCCAGTCAATAGCTACCCATGTTTGTGTAAATAAACGACAAGGGTGTCTACCGGGATTAGGCACGGTAGGGCATCAGACATGTCAGAGCTTCACTAGTGGTGTAAATACATTCCACGTGGATTCATTGTATGCATAGTCGCCTTTTAATGAATATCACGCAAATCGTCATGGTGATAGGTACGTACGGTTTGTCCAGCATGTCCTAGGTGTGTCTATAAATATATATTTTTTTAAAATAATAAAAAACAGTGGCCGGCCCTGGGGATTGGGGTCAAAAAAATATAATTAGGAGACAGGCCCTGGGGGATGGGGTCATCAGGGCCAATAAATTAGAATAAGAAGGGGAACCACACAGCCCCCTTCTTAAAAAATTAAATAAATAAAAGACTGGCATCGTGCCGGAGGCCACGCCCCCTCCTTGCAGCATTCTGCAAACGCGCCCCCTGGCGAGTTGTAAGTTGGGGAATGAATTCCTCTCCAATACTGAGGGTCCCTGAGGGCCAACTAGCCCAACAGGCATCTCCAGTATGCGCCAGGAAGCTGCGCTGCAGACAGGTGTTCTGAGGCCAAGCCCCTTTTTACACCTCTCTGCAACGCAGCTCTGTGGCGCTTACTGGAGGTACCTAGTGGTCTAGTTTGACCCTAGGGACCCTTAGGATTCAAGGGGACTTAATCTCTCAACTTAGAACAGCCACAGGGCGTGTTTACACAGTGGTGAAGGGAGGGGACGGGGCCTGAGGTGACGTGTGCAAACACGCACCATGGCATGTTTTAAATTGGGGAAATAATTTCCCTTCAATACTGAGAGCCCCTGGGGGCTAACTAGCCCACCAAGTGCTTCCAGTAAGCGCCACTGAGCTGCATTGCAGAAAAGTGGTCCAGGCCGTGCCACTTTTTACACCTCTCTGCAACGCAGCTCTGTGGCACTTACTGGAGGTACCTAGTGGGCTAGTTGGACCCTAGGGACCCTCAGGATTCAAGGGAACGTAATCTCCCAACTTAAAACGGCCACAGGGCGTGTTTACACAGTGGGGAAGGGAGGGGTCGGGGCCTGAGGTGACGTGTGTAAACACGCCCTGTGGTGCGTTTTAAGAGGTAGTTTTAATCCCCTGCCCTATTATATACTAGGGGCTTACAGAGGAGGTCATGCTAATCACAGGGGGACCCCAACGCATAATGTTCCCTAGTGTATGTAGGTGTTTTCACTGTATTCTAAGTGTCTTTTAACATAGCACTGGCTCTAGGACTGGTTAGTCAGACTCAGTATCCGTCTGAAAAAGTTGAGGGTACAGGATGATTTTGCAACAAGGCTTCTTTCTGCTCTTCTTTTTGTTCTTTCTGCACGTTATCCTTCTTCCTGCACTTTTCTTCGTCTTTGAGGACTTCTGTTGCTTCTTTCTGCACTTCTTTTTTATCTTTCTGTGCATTTTTTCTTCTTTCTTCACATGCCCTATCTCTGTAGGCATAGTTAGAAATTAGCATTTAAAAAACCTTTGAAATTCACAGAACAAACCATAGGTTTCAGGCACGTTATAGTTAGGAATTAGCATTTAAGAAGCCTCAGAAATTCACTGAAAAAACCATAGGTTTCAGGGGTGTTATAGTTAGCTGGACTTTTCACTTGTACATAACCATTGAAATTCCCCCGTTATAGTTAGTTCAGCTAACTATAACTCGCGCGCCCGCAATGCACTGCTGATGACGTCACATATTACATCACTCATGACATGGTCAGTGACATCACTCATGACATCACTGATGACATCTCAAATGACATCACTGATGACATCACTGATGACATCATCCAGTGAATGTGTGTTTTTCTGAAAATTAAATATGTTTTATATATGTATATCTCAAGGTCGATGGAAGAATAAATGGGTATATAAGTGTCTAAATGGATGATTTGTTTTTGAAAAATTGATTGTGTAACTGACTGATTAAGTGTATCATAGTGAATACATGGCTTAGTGAGTAATGTTTAAATATGTAAATATCTGTATCAGTCTCTCACTTTGTGTATACGTGGCTGCATGGGTTGGTGAGTAGCTACATGGGTGTCTATATAGGTTATTAGTTGTTTTTTTGAGTATCAGTCTGAGTGTCTGCATGGTTCGGTGGGGGGGTATTACGTAGTGCATAGGTGCATGAATGAGTGACTCACTGTTTGTATGTGTTGAAGACAGCATGTGTGCAGGACTGTATGGGTGGATGAGTGTGTGTAAGTTGCGACACTACTGACAAAAAGGAATTTTACTACTTAGCACTTTTACAGCTGTTTAAACCATGGCGTTCAGAGGATAAATTACTTGGAGATTTTCAGAGCTATGAAGATTCCTTTAATGAATGTGAAGATAGCATAGAATACAGTACTTTCACAAATTATGTACAAATGTTAAATGAAGAAATTGAACAAGAAGCTACAATTGCAGCTGAAGTAGCTAGAGACAGTTCTCAAGACAGTCAAAGTTCTGGTACGCTCAGTCAAGATCCCCTAGGACAACCAATCGTAGAAAATGAAGCTGCAATAGCCATGACTGAATTGGAAACAGCTATGAATCAAGCTCAGGAAGATTTAATAGACTTACCAAATTTGGAACAACAACTGAATGATGAACAACAACAAATTAATGAAGAAGTCACAAAACAAATTGATCATGGATTACTACATGAAAATAAAGAGTGCTTATGCACATCATTTGAACCAATCAGAATGTATGTGAGTGGACAAGCTGGAACTGGAAAACGTTTCTTAATTAAATTAATTAGAAGCTACCTACAGAAAAAAACGGATTCAACTTTGTCTTGTGTTGTTACTGCTCCAACTGGGTTAGCAGCATATAACATAAAAGGAATTACCTTACATCGTTTGCTAATGTTACCAGTAGAGCATGAGAACAAAATAGAATACCACAAGCTAACAGGAGAAGCATGTTTTGGAGTTTCAAGAGTGTTGAAGAAAATGAAAGTTCTCATTATTGATGAGGTAAGCATGGTATCAAACTTAATGCTTGCCTTTGTGCATTTAAGAATGCAGCAAATTCTAAAGACAGACTATGACATGTTATTTGGAGGAAAACGTGTTATAGTTTTTGGGAATCTACTGCAGCTCACTCCAGTTAAAGGACAACCAGTATTTAATACTCTTGCACATGAAGACACGAAAAAGTCATTAAAAAGTAAAGATAATGTGAATATTTGGTCATACTTTGAGTACAAAGAACTCATTACCAATATGCGGCAAGCAAATGATGATGATTATGCAAGTATTCTCAAAGATATCAGAATTGGACTATGATTATGCCTTGAACACTCCCTGGACCGGGTTTTCGTCTAGGTTCACAAATGGTCCTGCATTTGCAATATACCTAGATGGAGTTGGCGAAAGTCCCTCTGGTTTTGGGTCATGTATGCCACCAGTATAACAACTTGCGCTGATGTGTTGTGTAGGGTGGTTGGACTCTCTAGCATAGAGGGTAAGGCAAATGAGGCAAATGAGGACAAAAAAAAAATAAGAAAAAAAAAAAATACTAAATCATGAAAAAAGATTTTGTTCTCTGTTGAGTTTCCTTTATGAGAAGTTGAGTAATGATAAAACTAAAATAGAAAGTGCTTCTGATGTTAGAAATCTTTTAGATGCATAATCTGGATGTATACAGTTTACTCAAAATGTCCAGCAAGAAGCACAGGAATTCTTAATGTATATGCTTATGGTACTGGAAGATGAAGGGGTAGAAATAGAAAATATGTTTGGTCTCTCTTATAAATGGGAACATTGTGGTGAAAATTGTATGAAAACATGCAGCACTAATGTTGATTCTGAAAGGTTCATACATTTAACATTACCAGAGAGGAAATCAGTGACTTTTAGTAAATTAGTTAAAGATGCAAATCACAACATGGAATGTTCTCAATGTAAATCAGAAATGTTATCAACGTTATTTTTAAAGAAATATGGACAGTATATAATTTTAATGATGCAATGTTGTAGAGCTTATGGAACAAAATTGGACACTTTAATAAAGAAGTTTGTAGGAAATCAATTATCAATATCAGGAAAGACTTTTGTTGCAGTTGCAATAAATTTCCATGATGGGCCTTCTATATCTTCTGGTCATTACACAGTTTATCCAAAATGTGAAAAAGGCTGGACACTGTGTAATGATTCTCAATTGATTTTCAAGCAACGTTTGCCTGCAGAATTACCAAATTCCTACTTAATTTTTCTAAAACCAAAATTTTAGATACAAATTGCAGCATCTGAAGAAACCATTATTTCGATTTTATAGGATTACCATTGGATATTTCACCTAAAAAGGATTTAAAAATTACCATTTGGCCTCATGGAAAGGTAAATGTTTCTATTGTGGACTTCTTTGATAGATATTATTTTGGTGTATGTGCTTAAGCAACAAGATTTACAGACGTTATTTATTGCAAATAGTTATTGTTCTTAGAAGATATTTTTAATATATATGTTACATTTCTATCAAGGTATGTTTTACTGAGGATAGATTCAGGGCTTTTTTAAACAATCTTTCAGATTGTTTATGTTTTTTGCCTGCTGTTAAGTGATGAATACAATTGATATCACTATTTTCATTAAAATTCAATATTTTCTGAAAACACCAAAAAAAGGGCAAAAAATTACTTTGTGAAATATGAACATATGTGTACTGTATTCTAAAATTTATTGTTAAATATTACTACTTTTTTTCTTTTTTTTCAGATCGAGAAAGAAAATTTAGGAAATTGAATCCATTTTTCTTGTGATTAAAAAAAAAACATTTATTTCTAATTAAGTTATTTTGTTGGTCAGGTAAGTTTAAAATATCTGTATTTCTCACCCCTTCACTTTCATGCTCCCTTTTCTTCACTTCTCCTCACTCTGCTTTTCTCATTCCCCTTCCCTCTCTCTTCTTCCTTTACTGCTCTTTCGTAACTCCCTCACTCCTTCTCTACTACTCCCCTAGGTTTACTGCCTCCATCACTATTTTTTCAACCATGTTTCTCTCCCTTTCTCCATATGTCTCAGTCATTCTAACTGCCTTACTCCTTCTCAGTTCCTTGCTCTCTGTCTCTGTTTCTGTCTCTCTCCCTTTGTCTGTCTTACCCTTAATTTCCTTAACATCTCTGGGGCAGATTTATGTTTCCTGGCGCATCCCTGCAAATCAGCAGGGATGCGCCAGGAAAGATGCGTCATGCAAGTTTACCCATGCGCCACCACAGATGCGCCGCATTTACAATGCAGCGCATCGTGGCGCAAGGATAAACAGATGCGTGACGCATCTGATGGCGTAAGGGCGGCGCACTGCTGGAGTCGTGTTGCAAGCACGACGCAACTCCAGCAATGTTTAGGGGCTGCCCATACCTAACATGCTGCGTCATGCCTTGCACATGCTTCAAGCAGGCGCAAGGTTTTGACGCAGTAGCGTCGGAAAAGTGACTGAGCGAAATCTTGTAGATTTCACTGCGTCACTTTTCCGAGGTTTTTTCCGCTGGAACGCCCACCCTGCATACATTAAACCTGACGCAGGTTTAATGTGGCGCAGGGCTTTACACCGTGACACATCTCCATAGATGCGTCATGATGTAAATAGGGCGCAACGTGGCGCAGGGTTTACGCCGCCGCTGCGTCACAAAAGTGACGCAACCGCGGCGTAAAAGTGGCGCAAGTTTAACATAAATCTGCCCATTTGTTTCTACCACTCCTCCTCTCTCCACTCATTTTCCATCTATGTTAATTTTTTAACCTTCTCCGTCATTCTCCTTCCCTCACCTTCCCTAACTGTCACTATCCTTTACTCATAGTCACTCCTATTCTCCTACTTCACTTCCTCCTGTCTGTATCTCACACCCTTTCATCTTTTCGCATTCTTTCCTTCACTCTCCCTCACTCTCCTTTGCTCATTGAAATCCTGACTCCCTTTCTCTCACTCCAGTTTCCTAAATCCCTCCATCCCCTCACTCCCCATCTCTCACTTTCCCTTACCCCCTTTTTTTA
Source organism: Triturus cristatus (assembly GCF_964204655.1). Classification (NCBI taxonomy): domain Eukaryota; kingdom Metazoa; phylum Chordata; class Amphibia; order Caudata; family Salamandridae; genus Triturus; species Triturus cristatus. The sequence goes on along the minus strand of NC_140579.1, from coordinate 1,068,345,305 downwards.
CCTCATACCCCTTATCTCACCATCACTCCACTTCTCTTACTTTCAATCCCTTTACCCTGCTGTGCTTCATCCGCTTCATCTGTTACTCCCTTTTCCTATCTCCGTCCCTTACTCCCCTTTTCTCACTTCCCCTCCATCACTCTCCATTACTCACTGCCATTCCCTTACTCATTCACTCTTCTTACCTGTATCCTCTACCCATAGTCCTTTTGTTGCAGTCAGTCTTTCACTTCCCTTTCATGACTGATCATACTTTCCTTTTCTCACTCATTCTGTCTGTCCTTTCCTCCTCTTCACTCAGTCATTTCAATCATTTCAATCATTCATGTATACACTACACATTCATTCAATAAAATTACAACACAGTATATTAGGAATATAGCTCTTCTTGGAGAAGTGAAGTGAGTTCTGAAAAGAACTGTTTTTTTGTCTTTTTTGTTTTGTATTTTGTTTTTAGTTTTTTAACAATTTTTGTTTTTTTTGTTTTTTTTAGAGCACCAAAAAATAAACTGGTAATGAAAAACTGTTCAACGGGAACAAAAAAAAAATGAAAAAAATTATGGGCTGGAGCATGTGTACTGCTGTATTCTGTTTTCAATCAAGTTTATGCTGCCCTCACCGTAGCAAATAACAGCATTGCATACATTGCAATGTATGTGCACCTTCTGGAAAAGGGGGCGGATGTCCAGTGGCCTGGTGCACGGGGAATCTGCGGCCGCAGATGATGTGCTCGGCTGAGCAGGTGGAGGGTTGTCCCTTAGGGCTCTAGTTGTTTCTCGAGCATATCGTATAGGATGCACTGTTTTGAAGTGCCTCAGCATTGAATAAATACTAAAGGAGTATTTCTTGCTTGGATCTCCTCTAGATAAGGCACTTCCGCAAATAGTGCATGTCACCTTCGGCGCATTCACCTTCTTTTGGCCCTCTGGAAAGGTGAAATAATTCCAGATGAAAGAGTGTTTTGTTTGCTCTTCTTTGGTGGTTCCACAAAGGTCTCCTCGTCACTCCCTGAAGTTGACTGCTGTTCTGCCATTTTCAAGTAAGATTTCACTCGAGTATCTGTTCAGCAACCTTCTCTCAGGAAATAAGAAGAAATAGTGAGGGGAGTGGGTGTGGTGTTTGAAGATTCTGGAACAGAAACTACTATGAACCAATGAAAAGTGTTGTTTCGTAATCACATGACCTGCCGTGCGCGCATGGTGCTCGCACGTATGCACGCACCGTGCGCGCACCATGCTCGCACGCATGCGCGCACCATGCTCGCACGCATGCACGCACGGTGCATGCACGGATCAGAAATGAATTACTTTTAACCCGATTTCTAAAACATGAAAAGGAGGCAGGGAAGACACTCCCTGACCCCCTAGACCTTCTCAGGGGGTCCCTAAAGGACCTCGTAAATAAAAAAAAACCATTACGTTTAATAAAAAAAAATTGCCGGTGCGCGCACGGTGCTCACACGCATGCGCGCACGGTGCACGCATGCATCAGAAATGAATTACTTTTAACCCGATTTCTAAAACATGAAAAGGAGGCAGGGAAGACACTCCCTGACCCCCTAGACCTTCTTAGGGGGTCCCTAAAGGACCTCGTAAATTAAAAGAAAACATTTCCTTTAATAAAAAAAATTGCCGGTGCGCGCACCGTGAAAAACCCCTAAAAAAAAAAAAACATTTAAAACTGTTTATAAGTTTATAGAAGATATTAACTATGCTGTTCAACATTATCCAAATTCAAAAAAAAAGAGCTGAGCCATTCCATATTACAGGATACAGTCAATCTATAACTATATACATAGGTAGTTTATTGTAAAATAAATATATAAAAAATATAATAATACATAGATAAATTAGCATTTAAAAAACATTACAAATTCTCTAAAAAAAAACCATAGGTTTCACACACGTTATAGTTAGGAATTAGCATTTTAAAAAACTTGCAAATTCACTGAAAAAAACATAGGTTTCACACACGTTATAGTTAGGAATTAGCATTTAGAAAACGTTGCAAAAAAAACATCCATTTAGACGCTTATTTACCCATTTATTCTTCCATTAACCTTTAGATATACATATATAAAAAATATTTATTTTTCAGAAAGACACATATTCACTGGATGATGTCATCAGTGATGTCATTTGAGATGTCATCAGTGATGTCATGAGTGATGTCACTGACCATGTCATGAGTGATGTAATATGTGACGTCATCAGCAGTGGATTGCGGTCGCGCGAGTTATAGTTAGCTGAACTAACTATAACGGGGGAATTTCAATGGTTTTGTATGAGTGAAATGTCCAGCTAACTATAACATGTGTGAAACCTATGGTTTTTTCAGTGAATATATATATATATATATATATATATATATATATATATATATATATATTACCTACTGGCGGTCGCCAGTAGGTAGTTATAGTTAGGACCCCTTTTCCATAGGAAAACCTCAACATTCTATTTTGAATAACTTTGGCGCCGGTCGATGAATCCTCGCGAATTTCTCAAAATAGGTGGGGCGCTACGCTCCGCTCCTACCCTGAAAGTCTCGGGGGGATTCGTCAAGCGGGGGCTGAGATAAAAGGGGGGTCCCAAAACGCGTTTTTCCCATGCATTTTTCCATAGGACCTTTAGAACGAGCTACAGCCCGAACGGCTGAACAGAATTACTAGAAATTTGGCAGAGAGGTAGTCCCTAGGTCAAGGAAGTGCCTTTTGTAGGTTTGGTGTAAATCTGTTCAGTAGATTCTGAGAAAATAGCCTTTAAATCAATATATATATCTGAGCCCGCTTACGGTACGCTTACCGTACGCTTACCGTAAGCGTACGGTGGCGTGCGCGAGCGCGATTCTGATTGGCTCTTAGATCTTAGTAAACATTCGAATCGGCCGAAACCAGGAAGCGGCGTCCGCCATTTTGTCTCTCGCATTGAGAGTTATTTCTCGAACTTGATGCCCAAAAACATGTTACGGGGCATTTTTGACAACTCCCTCCCACACAGTCATGTTGAGGGAGTCCCCAAACATCCCCCAAGAGCAAAAACGGTTTTATTTTTTTTTCGGCAATTTCGCCGAGTACGCTTACCGTACGCTTACCGTACGCTTACCGTAAGCGTACGGTAAAAAAAAAAAAAAAAAAAAAAAAACACTATCCACACTTACCCCACCCCCTGTGCTTTTGGTGGCCGGAGGCCACCAAATGTACAGGGCTTATTAATAGGTAAAAAAAAAAAAAATTTGGCAACATGAAATTATAAAATCGAAATAAAAAAAACACTATCCACATTGACCCCACCCCCTGTGCTTTTGGTGGCCGAAGGCCACCAAATGTACAGGGCTTATTAAAGTTGATAAAAACCATGCACGGAACGAACTGCGTTAAGTGGGCGCGCACGCCTCGAATGGCGTAAAGTAACTTAGCATTTAAAAAAACGTACAAATTCACTGAAAAAACCATAGGTTTCACACACGTTATAGTTAGGAATTAGCATTTAAAAAACCTTGCAAATTCACTGAAAAAACCATAGGTTTCACACATGTTATAGTTAGCGGAAATTTTACTGATAAAAAACCAGTGAAATTGCCCCGTTATAGTTAGTGCTGGCAACTATAACTCACGCGACCGCAATCTTCTGCTGATGACATATGTGTCTTTATGAAAAAAAAATATTTGTAATATATGTATAGCTAAAAATGTATGGAAGAAGACATGGGCAAATAAGTGTCTAAATACAGTATTAGCATCAGCAGAGGATTGCGGTCGCGTGAGTTATAGTTGCCAGCACTAACTATAACGGGGCAATTTCACTGGTTTTTTATCAGTAAAATTTCCGCTAACTATAACATGTGTGAAACCTATGGTTTTTTCAGTGAATATATATATATATATATATATATATATATATATATTCAGTGAAAAAACCATAGGTTTCACACACGTTATAGTTAGGAATTAGCATTTAAAAAACCTTAGAAATTCAGTGAAAAAACCATAGGTTTCACACATGTTATAGTTAGCTGGACATTTTACTCGTAAAAAACCAATGAAATTGCCCCGTTATAGTTAGTTCAGCTAACTATAACTCGCGCGCCCGCAATGCACTGCTGATGACGTCACATATTACATCACTCATGACATGGTCAGTGACATCACTCATGACATCACTGATGACATCTCAAATGACATCACTGATGACATCACTGATGACATCATCCAGTGAATGTGTGTTATTCTGAAAATTACATATGTTTTATATATGTATATCTCAAGGTCGATGGAAGAATAAATGGGTATATAAGTGTCTAAATGGATGATTTGTTTTTGAAAAATTGATTGTGTAACTGACTGATTAAGTGTATCTCTCACTTTGTGTATAAGTGGCTGCATGGGTTGGTGAGTAGCTACATGGGTGTCTATATAGGTTATTAGTTGTTTTTTTGAGTATCAGTCTGAGTGTCTGTATGGTACGGTGGGGGGTATTACGTAGTGCATAGATGCATGAATGAGTGACTCACTGTTTGTATGTGTTGAAGACAGCATGTGTGCAGGACTGTATGGGTGGATGAGTGTGTGTATGGGTGTGTTAGTGAGTGAATGACTGTCTCAATAGTGTCTTCAGGAGTAACTACATATGTTTTAAACTAGTATATGTGAGTATTGGTGTATATATGTGAGTATATATGAGAGGGAGAGATTGAAAGAGTTCCTGTATGAATAAGTATGTGTTTCTATAAGTGATTGTTTAAAAGACTAAGTATGTGTTAGTTTCCGTAGAAGTAAGTATGGTGGTGTGTGTATTACTGTATATGCAAGTAAATGTATGTTTTATTCTTTATTAGCATGAGTGACTATGTGTGTGAGTAACTCTATGGATGAGTGGCATTGTGTAACAGGATGTATAGATGTATGAGTACATATGATGAGTGAGTACATGTATGAGTGACTGTATAGGACTGTTGGTGAATGAGTGGATGAGTATGTGGATCTTAGAATTACTGAAGAGGTTGTTGTAACTGGTATTGGTATGTCCATTGTTTTGAAATTTTTAGTCTCTATTTTTGAATGTGTGTATCAAAGCTTATATTAAGGTGAGAGGAGGTCTGCCACTCTATCACAAGGATGATGTCATCAGTGATGTCATCAGTGATGTCATTTGAGATGTCATCAGTGATGTCATGAGTGATGTCACTGACCATGTCATGAGTGATGTAATATGTGACGTCATCAGCAGTGCATTGCGGGCGCGCGAGTTATAGTTAGCTGAACTAACTATAACGGGGCAATTTCATTGGTTTTTTACGAGTAAAATGTCCAGCTAACTATAACATGTGTGAAACCTATGGTTTTTTCACTGAATTTCTAAGGTTTTTTAAATGCTAATTCCTAACTATAACGTGTGTGAAACCTATGGTTTTTTCACTGAATTTCTAAGGTTTTTTAAATGCTAATTCCTAACTATAACGTGTGTGAAACCTATGGTTTTTTCAGTGAATTTCTAAGGTTTTTTAAATGCTAATTCCTAACTATAACGTGTGTGAAACCCATGTTTTTTTCAGTGAATTTGCAAGGTTTTTTAAATGCTATTTTTTGTTTTTTTTCTTCATTTTTTTCAAACATATTTTTAATTTAATTTTTTACCTTTTATAAAGACTATGCTTAATTTTTTAAAATCATTAAATATTTATTTTATATAAATTTTTTAAAATAAACAAGTGACATTTATTTCCAGATTTTTTTTTTTTTTTTTTTTTTTTTATAGTACGCGTACCGTAAGCTCACGGTAAGCGTACGGTTTACGCACCGTCCGTAATCTATCTACGCTGCTTGCGTATAGTTGCGTACTTTGCGTAGCGCGCGTACTGCGCGTGGGACGCGTGCGCGCTTACGCAACACGCGCACGTTACGCGGAAGTGCCGGGAAATGACTGTTATGCGCATGCGCGCAAGCGCGTGTCTTTTTTACGCGCACGCGTACTTTTTGCCGTAAGCGTACCGTAAGCGTACCGTAAGCGTACGGTAGGTCATGTGATCTTGAAACACAACTTTTGATTGGTTGAAACTACTTTCAGTTCTAGAACTCTCCTACACCACACCCATTCCCCTCATTTCTGCTTGTGATCCCTTGGGAGAAGGAGCTGGTTTGTCTTTGGGATACGATGGCAGAACAGCAGAGCTCTTCTGAGAGTGAGGCTAGCACCAGCAGCACTGTCTTGAGGCAGAGAGCGAGGAAAGTAAAACCTTCTTATGTTTGGGATTATTTTACTTTTCCAGAAGGCCAGCAAAAGGTGAATGCACCCTTAGTTACTTGCAAGCTGTGTCAGCGTGTACTTTCTAGAGGTAATCCTGACAGGAAGTATTCCTTTGGGAATCACACCATGATGAGGCACCTCAAGGATGTACACAAAAGGACACATGCTCAACTTTTTGGAGGTAACTCTTCAGAAAGACGAGCCAGTACATCCACAGCAGCTCAGCCTGGACCATCACCTGCAGAGCTTACTCCTTCTTCTGCAGCTCAGGTGAGCCCTTCATCTGTGGGGGGAGAATCTCCTTTTGCTGGCCCTCTGGAAATGAACCCTCGATTTCGGAAGGTTGATATTCATTGCACATTTTGTAAAGCTCTAATTTGTTATAGGGAGACCAGTGTTTCCCTAGTGAATAACAAAATAGATCAGCACATTTGTAGCTTTGAATGATTTTCCCATGGTTCCTTTCCTCTGTCCCTGCATGAACACAACGGTTCTTTTAAGAGCCAACCTTATCTTTCATCTTTTTTTTACATTTTTTTTAAAAAACTTTTTTTTTTTTTTTTACCGTACGCGTACGGTAAGCGTACCTTTTTTTTTATTTTTTAAAAAAAACACTAAAAATCATTTTTCACATTACAAGGTCCTTGAAAGACTACAATTATTACTATTGACTTACCATACTCACTGAAAAAAATATTTATTCATTTGTTTTTTTAAAAAATAGTTTTTAAAATGGTTGTAGTTTACGAAAATTTTCTATATCGATCTGAAAAAAAAGAAAAAAGTATTAATATCTTTAAACCATTTTATAATACAGTACACATATTTACATTTTTTACCAAAAAATATTTTTGCCTTATTTTTGCTGTTTTCAGAATATATTGCATTTCACTATAAATTGTGAAAGCAATTGCATTCATCATTTTACAGCGGGCAAAAAAAAATAACAATCTCAAAGATTGTATTAAAAAAGCCCAGAATCTCTTCTCACTTAAACTTATCATTACAGAAATGCATATTATTCTAAAAAAATATCATCTAAAAACAATACTTTTTTCTTTAAAATACCGTCTGATATTTTTGTTTCAGGAGTATAATCACAATATTATATCTCAAATAACTCCAAAATACATCTGATTTTATTTCCTTTAGGCCAAATTGTATTTTTTTTTTTCCCTGGAATAAATTTCCAAGGGAAAACCATTAAAATTCTAAAGTTTAATCTGTCCAGATCTCACCGATTCTCTGTAACATTTTGGTTCACAAAAATTTTTTGAATAATTTATTTAGTCCACAATAGAATTGCTTACTTTTCCACATGGCCAAATAGTAATTTTTTAAATCATTTTTGTAAAAATTTCCAATGGCAGTCCAATAGCATTCCAAAATTTAAAATGTGCAGAAGTTACCGATTATCTCTAAATTATTGGTTTTTCAAAATTGCATTAAAAATTTAAAAAGTCCACATTACAATTGGTTATCTTTCCTTTAGGCCAAATGATAATTTTAAAAAATATTTTTTCTACAAAATTGCAATGGTAATCCAGTAAAATGGTAAAAATATTTTGTCCACATCTTGCCAAGTCTCTCTAAAATTTAGGTTTCAGAAAGATTAGATAGGAATTTGCTAAATCAAAAGGCAAACGTTGTTTGAAAATCAATTGGGAATCATTACACAGTGTCCAGCCTTTTTCACATTTAAGATAAACTGTGTAATGTCCAGAAGTAACAGTAGGTCCATCATGGAAAATTATTGCAACAGTTACAAAAGTTTTTCCTGAAATTGATAATTGCTGTCCTGTAAACTTCTTTATTAAAGTATCCAATTTTGAACCATCAGCTCTACATCGTTGCATCATTAAAATTACATACTGTCCGTATTCCCTTAAAATTAATGTTGAAAACATGTCAGAATTACACTCACCACATTTCATGCTATGATTAGCATCTTTAACTAATTTTGCAAAAGTGACTGTTTTACTCTCTGGCAATGTCAAATAAATAAACCTTTCATTATCAACAATAGAGCCACATATATTATAACAATTTTCACAACTATGTTCCCATTTATAAGAGAGACCAAAAAAAATGTCAATGGGAACTCCTTCTTCTTCCACTACCTGAAGAAAAAACAACAAGAATTCCTGTGCGTCTTGCTGTACATTTTGAGAAAACTGTGTTCGTCCTGAACATACATCTAAAAGTTTTCTAATGTCAGTAGCACTTTCTATTTGAGTTTTATCTTTACTCAGCTTTTGAAAAAGGAGACTGAGCTCTGAACAGAATCTTTTTCCCTGATTTACTATTATCTGCTCTTGCAAACTTTCCAGATAAAATACAACATTCAGCACTACATTAGCGTAGCAGTTGACACCAGAGCTATTTTCAAAATGACATCCTACAACCTGTTCTTCATTTTCCTTATTCTTTTTGCTTGCAATTACATCACTCCTCTTTTTTTTCCTCTTCTCTACATCTTCATTACAGATATTCTCATTTCTCCTTTTACGAGAAACTACACGTTTCTCCAACACAGGATACTGACCTAAATGAGGAGCATAGGTTCTTCTTAATCTATTATACTCCTTTACACAGTTTGTATCAGCACTAACTTTTGAATCATCAAAGTCAATCATGAATAAACCTGATAATGTTTTGACTCGTGACAAAGCTACATATGCCATACCTTCTTTGAACACAGTTGAACCAATGTTCACAAATGCACAATCTACAGTCAATCCTTGAGACTTGTGAATAGTTACAGCATATGCTAGTGAAAACGGAAACTGGTTCCTACGTACATATAAGTCTTTCACAAGCATGAAACGAACTGAACAACGACAAATGTCTTTAACTTCCTCTATCTGATCAAATTTTATTTTTAAACATTCAATTCCATCTTTTTTCTGATAATTAATAAAACCCACAACTCTTCCCATCGCTCCATTCACTAAGCCTTTTTCAACATCCAAATTTCTCCTTAAAAACACTCTACAGTTCATGCAAACATATAGATTTTTTTCTAATCCTGCTGTTTTGGAGATATTCTTCTCTAGTGAGTCCAATTTATTTTTCAGTTTGCCTGTTACTGTGACAGTAATTCTTCCATCCTCAATTTTGTCCACTGCTTCCAATTTCATGATGTCTTCATTTTCCAATTTCAAAAGCTCCTCATTAAATATTGAGCATTCACGTAGAGTTGGCATTAAGCAGATGCAATATTCTTGTATATTTTCTCTGCAACTATTTCTTCCTTTGGAAATAAGTTATGTAGCAGCCGACTCTGTAATGCTTTTTTGCCAACTTCTGTGAGTAGTCCAATTCTGATATCTTTCAGAATACTTCCATATTCTTCATCGTTTGCTTGCCTCATATTAGTTGTAAGTTCCTTGTACTCAAAGAAGGACCAAATATTTGTATTTCCAATGCTTCCCAATGACTTCTTCGTGTCTTCATGTGTCACAGTATTAAACACTGGTTGTCCTTTAACTGGAGTAAGTTGCAAAAGATCCCCAAAAACTATGACGTGTTTTCCACCAAATAACACGTCATAGTCTGTCTTCAAAATTTGCTGCATTCTTAAATGCACAAAGGCAAGCATTAAGTTTGATACCATGCTCACCTCATCAATAATGAGAACTTGCATCTTCTTCAATACTCTTGACACTTCTAAGGATGCTTCTCCAGTTAGCTTGTTGAATTGTATTTTGTTCTCATGCTCCACTGGTAACATTAGCAAACGATGTAAGGTGATTCCTTTTATGTTATATGCTGCTAACCCAGTTGGAGCAGTAACCACACAAGACAAAGTAGAATCCGTTTTTTGCTTTAGGTAGCTTCTGATGACTTTAATTAGGAAACTTTTTCCAGTGCCAGCTTGTCCGCTTACATACATCCTGATTGGATGAAATGATGTGCATGAGCACTCTTTTTTGATATGTAGAAATCCGTGATCAATTTTGTTTTTGATCTCTTCATAAATTTGTTGCTGCTCTTGATTCAGTTGTCTTTCCAAATTTTCTAAGTCTATAAATTCTTCTTGAGCTTGATTCATAGCCGTTTCCACTTCATTCATGGCTATTGATGCTTCATTTTCAACGATTGGTTGTCCTAGGGGATCTTGACTGTATGTTCCTGAACTTTGGCTGTCCTGAGAACTGTCTCTAGCTATTTCTGCTGCAATTGTAGTTTCCTGTTCAATTTCTTCATTTAACATTTGCAGATAAGTTGAGAATGTACTGCATTGTATGCTGTCTTTGCAAGCATTAAAAGAATCTTCATAGCTCTGGAATTCTCCCAGTAGTTCATCCTCTGTACGCCATGGTTTAAACAACTGTAAAAGAGCCAAGTAGTAAAATTCTTTCTTGTCGGTAGTGTCGCAACTCAGCTTCCGGTGATTTATCAAACTTCCTTTGGTTTGCTTCACCAAACATCCTTCTTCACCAACAACTTTATATTTTCCACTGTTGATGTCTTCTGCAGCTTTCCGTGAATAAATGTAGTTCTGCAGCACTTCATAGAGACACATGTTCTCCAGATGATGACTTCTCTTGGGATAATATGTGTCCAACATGTTTGTTTTCAATATGTCTGTACTTTCTGGGTCATTCTCAGCCAAATATTCAATTTCTCCAACAGATTTCAGTACCCGATTTCTCATTGCTGCAAGGCCTAAACTTGCCCAAATTATTCTTCTTGACTTCGAGTAGAGACTTGCAGAAGATAACCTATCTGAACATTCGTAGGATCCAATTTCTCGATGCGATAACATCTTCAAACTAAAACTGTACAGCTTCTTACTGACAGTCTTCTCGTGAGAAATCTCTTCCCACATTTCCTTCAATTCTGTTTTTTCTGATTTCGTAATGTAAGACGTTACATATCGAGCAACAGCAATGGAATTGTCAGCAACATACTGTATATCCATGTTAGCGTTCCACATGGATAAAATGACTGGGTTGTAGTCATTTATATTTTTTGATTCTTCTTTTCTTTTAAGGTTGTAGGTATTCTTAGGTGATTTTCTTGTGATAGTATGTCTCACAGCTGACATAAAACTGTTGACTCTTCCATTTGTAAGAACAGGTCTAGGAAATCCAAATCGACATTTAGTGTAGTATTTTTCTTTGCTCTTGTATTTCCGTCGACAGTATTTTCCACACCGATGACTTTGGAAACGTAGAACTTGCTCCTTTAACTTGTTCTCTTCTGTGTTTTTAGGTATAGCACATGTTGCATATTCTTCAATGTAAGATAACACTGCTTCATCAGTATCTGTTCCAAACTTTGGGGCATCCTTGATCCACAGCAGCATATGAATATGAGGAGCACCTCTTGCCTGGTACTCTTTTCTCCAAAAGAAATCCACTACTTCTCCAAGGGGTGGATTTTTTTTATTGCAGATGAAGGACATCATAGCCTCAAATCTATGATTGAAATATCTGCAAACATTAACCGGATCCAATGAGCACAGTTCTCCTGCTGTCTTGTATTCGATGTTTTCAATGTTTGAATTGGCCTCTCGTAGAAAATCCAGTAAATCATCCCAAGCGTACTCGGCGCAGCTTAGGGTAAGGAACCATGTTGGTGTTCCTAAGTTGCGTAACATGCATTTTAGTTCACCATGGCGTCGGTACCAATATTCATTTGTCCCACGCTGACAAGCCATCAGATTGATCAGTTGTGTTTCCAAATGATCATCTCGGTGCTGCACTTTCTCCATAAAATCCTTAGCAGACACATTTTGTAAATGTACTCCACTTTTTAAAATGTGATTTACTGCATAAGACAGTGCAGACAAGTCGCTTTCAAATAAAAGATGGAACAAATAAGGGATACTTTGTCGAAATCTGGGATCTTCAGCATATAGTCTTGTAGTCCGATACTCAGAAGCTGGAATCTGTTCCGGACGTTCATCGTATCGTCCTCCTTTTCCTTTAGGAAACAGCTGGGGAAAACATCGAGCTTCCAAGCTCTCCTCCCATACACTCACGGGATTTCCTTTTGCTTTCTTCATCTGAAAGAGATCAATATTGTCTCCCATAACTTCTTTCGAATGGAGAGGATGTATGCTAAAATGTTCATAAATTTCTTCTTCCTTTGACTTGTCCACTTTTTCAATTTGTCCAGTTGGTGTTTCTGTGTCTCCTTGTAAATCTTCTTCTTCTTCTTCTTCTTCTATATAAATTGATTCATACCATTTGTTATTTTTTTTCAAATACAAATTTGCTCTTTGTACTTTCCGCACATCTACCAGCTCCTGCCAAATCTTCTTATTCTTTGTAGGGACACCATTAACCAGAATAATTAATGGTTCAGTTTCCAAAGTATCTGCATCAATAGTTTCCATATTTTTTTTCAAATCCAAGGGCAAATACACCACTCTACCTTTTAAACCTCTCAGTAAATCTGAAGGAGGTAATTTACCAGTTTTGGGCTCCATACGTACTATGGTCTGGAACGGATGAACACATTGAATGAGTATAGACTCATATGTATTTAATTCAGAAAGTTCAGCAGGAATAGCATCCAATTCTAAATTATTATGTACAGCTCTGGTCGGCATTCTATTTTCCTCTAACTTGTTGTAGCAGTATTTGCAAATACGCTGATCTTCACCCAATTCAAAACAATTTTCAAGAAATATATATGTGGCAAAATCCATCCACTTATAATTATCTTCATTTTCACTCTTTCTGTAGAGATCAACATTCCTAGTTTGTTTTCTATAATGAGTTCTGCGGCAACAAATACAAGTAACATTTGGTCTTTCATTAGAGACTATTGCAAATTTTGTTATGTGATCATTAAATGTGTTACTTACAGAGGGTTCTACATTCTCTTCCACTTCTGCCTCATTTATTGTGTCCTTCTCTGCACTGTTTTGTTCAGGACCAAAGTAACAAAACTGAATTTCATCAACAACCTTCTCTACATCTGATACCGTTCCTCGGAACAGAGCCCTATTCAATTCATTTAACTTTATTGCTGGACTTTTGGCAAAATACAACCGTCTCACAAACTTTCTCATTTCAGTATGATGAACAGCCAGCATCCTAAAATGATGGAAAACACTATTGCACACTTTTCTAGATAGACAAGCAAGAGAATGACCCTGCAAACCAGTATTCTCTCTCACTCTGCATGGATCCAGACTTTGAAGCACCTTAATCTTTTGTTTTACACTTTTTTTACTATATTCTCTTAGAAACTCTCGAAATCTGTCAATAGATTCCTGACGCACAGTGCAAATACTACTACAATTCCAAGTGTACACTGGGGCTTTAGGACGTCTCCCCATTGCCTCATCTGCCATCACTTGTACCTCATCTCTTGGAACCATTATCTCCTTCTCCATTATGCAACCATTTTTTACTTCGTATGAACGACCTCTGGTGTCAACTGCATGCAGCAAACTATTACTTTGAAAATAGCTTTCTTCATTAAAAAAAGGTTCACTACTTGAACTATGCATCCACTTTCCTAAAAACACTTTACAAAAGTTTGTTCTGTTCACTACTCTTTTGCTTTTGCTTTGTGATTTCAGTACATTAACCATTTTATCTAATGTACGCATCCTATTCAAAATTAATATGAATAGTTTCCTTTTTAATTCTAATGCTTTTGCTGCAATGGCTTCAATTTCTTTTTTTCTCTTATAATATTTAGACTTTTGCTTATATTTCTTTATATCCTTTATCAAATTGGACATAACTCTTCTCTGAAACATTTTTCTACGTATCTCTTTAAATGCTGTTTTTCTGTTTATGTTAAACTTTTCAATTGCAGAAGGTATATTTGCATTAACTAAATCCTCAATTTTTTGCTGTTCTGTAGGTTTTGTTACATTTTTCCGAGAACAGACATTTTGTACATTTTTGTTTGTTTTCAATATTTTGTTTAGGAATTGTTTTTTTTGCTTACCAGAAGATTTTTTCTTTTTCCCAACATCAGCATCTTCTACTAACTTTGGTCCTCCAGTTGTCCTCAAATATAGTTTTTTTTTTAGCGTTTTTTGAACTCGAGATTTTGTAGGCATCTTAAATTTTGTTCACTGTTCTTCAGCAATACCTGAAAAAAACTAAAAAAAAATCCTTTATTGTATTCAAATATATTACTACATTTCTTTTCACAATAGTCACAAAACGAAATTTCTTTGCCATTTTGAATGCACACAAACTGCTCTTTTTTTAAAATTTATTTAAATGCACATGTCCAAGCTTTTTTTTTTTTTCAGATCACCACCGTGTGTATTCTCTGTGACTGCCTACACTCCAGCAGGGGCCACCAGCCTTAGTGATGCTGAATATATTTGCATTACAGACTTAAACCTGAAAACCCCACTCGCTTCTAATTACTGTGCATGACTATACATGGCAAGCACATGGGTGTGTGCTAAGCCTCTGCTTCTTCCCCCAAAAATTCGCTCCTCTTTTCCATCTACTGCAACTGTGAAATCACCAGAGCAAGACGCAATAAATTTCTGCCTATAATTCTTCTATGCACACAGAGTCATGTTTTCACATTAGTGCCAAAACGAAATTTCTTTGCCAATTTGAAAGCACACTTACTGCTCTTTTTTTTTCGGGCCAAGTGAAAATCTCTTTTTACACTTTGAAATCACTTTTACAGACTGACACATTCTGAAACCTTTTTTTTAAATTTATTTAAATGCATATGTCCAAGCTGTTTTTTTTTCAGACCACCACCGTGTGTATTCTCTGTGACTGCCTACACTCCAGCAGGGGCAACCAGCCTTAGTGATGCTGAATGTATTTGCATTACAGACTTAAACCTGAAAACCCCACTCGCTTCTAATTACTGTGCATGACTATACATGGCAAGCACATGGGTGTGTGCTAAGCCTCTGCTTCTTCCCCCAAAAATTCGCTCCTCTTTTCCATCTACTGCAACTGTGAAATCACCAGAGCAAGACGCAATAAATTTCTGCCTATAATTCTTCTATGCACACAGAGTCATGTTTTCACTTTATTGCCAAAACGAAATTTCTTTGCCAATTTGAAAGCACACTTACTGCTCTTTTTTTTTTGGGCCAAGTGAAAATCTCTTTTTACACTTTGAAATCACTTTTACAGACTGACACATTCTGAAACCTTTTTGTTAAATTTATTTAAATGCACATGTCCAAGCTGTTTTTTTTTCAGACCACCACCGTGTGTATTCTCTGTGACTGCCTACACTCCAGCAGGGGCAACCAGCCTTAGTGATGCTGAATGTATTTGCATTACAGACTTAAACCTGAAAACCCCACTCGCTTCTAATTACTGTGCATGACTATACATGGCAAGCACATGGGTGTGTGCTAAGCCTCTGCTTCTTCCCCCAAAAATTCGCTCCTCTTTTCCATCTACTGCAACTGTGAAATCACCAGAGCAAGACGCAATAAATTTCTGCCTATAATTCTTCTATGCACACAGAGTCATGTTTTCACATTAGTGCCAAAACGAAATTTCTTTGCCAATTTGAAAGCACACTTACTGCTCTTTTTTTTTCGGGCCAAGTGAAAATCTCTTTTTACACTTTGAAATCACTTTTACAGACTGACACATTCTGAAACCTTTTTTTTAAATTTATTTAAATGCACATGTCCAAGCTGTTTTTTTTTCAGACCACCACCGTGTGTATTCTCTGTGACTGCCTACACTCCAGCAGGGGCAACCAGCCTTAGTGATGCTGAATGTATTTGCATTACAGACTTAAACCTGAAAACCCCACTCGCTTCTAATTACTGTGCATGACTATACATGGCAAGCACATGGGTGTGTGCTAAGCCTCTGCTTCTTCCCCCAAAAATTCGCTCCTCTTTTCCATCTACTGCAACTGTGAAATCACCAGAGCAAGACGCAATAAATTTCTGCCTATAATTCTTCTATGCACACAGAGTCATGTTTTCACATTAGTGCCAAAACGAAATTTCTTTGCCAATTTGAAAGCACACTTACTGCTCTTTTTTTTTCGGGCCAAGTGAAAATCTCTTTTTACACTTTGAAATCACTTTTACAGACTGACACATTCTGAAACCTTTTTTTTAAATTTATTTAAATGCACATGTCCAAGCTGTTTTTTTTTCAGACCACCACCGTGTGTATTCTCTGTGACTGCCTACACTCCAGCAGGGGCAACCAGCCTTAGTGATGCTGAATGTATTTGCATTACAGACTTAAACCTGAAAACCCCACTCGCTTCTAATTACTGTGCATGACTATACATGGCAAGCACATGGGTGTGTGCTAAGCCTCTGCTTCTTCCCCCAAAAATTCGCTCCTCTTTTCCATCTACTGCAACTGTGAAATCACCAGAGCAAGACGCAATAAATTTCTGCCTATAATTCTTCTATGCACACAGAGTCATGTTTTCACATTAGTGCCAAAACGAAATTTCTTTGCCAATTTGAAAGCACACTTACTGCTCTTTTTTTTTTGGGCCAAGTGAAAATCTCTTTTTACACTTTGAAATCACTTTTACAGACTGACACATTCTGAAACCTTTTTTTTAAATTTATTTAAATGCACATGTCCAAGCTGTTTTTTTTTCAGACCACCACCGTGTGTATTCTCTGTGACTGCCTACACTCCAGCAGGGGCAACCAGCCTTAGTGATGCTGAATGTATTTGCATTACAGACTTAAACCTGAAAACCCCACTCGCTTCTAATTACTGTGCATGACTATACATGGCAAGCACATGGGTGTGTGCTAAGCCTCTGCTTCTTCCCCCAAAAATTCGCTCCTCTTTTCCATCTACTGCAACTGTGAAATCACCAGAGCAAGACGCAATAAATTTCTGCCTATAATTCTTCTATGCACACAGAGTCATGTTTTCACATTAGTGCCAAAACGAAATTTCTTTGCCAATTTGAAAGCACACTTACTGCTCTTTTTTTTTCGGGCCAAGTGAAAATCTCTTTTTACACTTTGAAATCACTTTTACAGACTGACACATTCTGAAACCTTTTTTTAAATTTATTTAAATGCACATGTCCAAGCTGTTTTTTTTTCAGACCACCACCGTGTGTATTCTCTGTGACTGCCTACACTCCAGCAGGGGCAACCAGCCTTAGTGATGCTGAATGTATTTGCATTACAGACTTAAACCTGAAAACCCCACTCGCTTCTAATTACTGTGCATGACTATACATGGCAAGCACATGGGTGTGTGCTAAGCCTCTGCTTCTTCCCCCAAAAATTCGCTCCTCTTTTCCATCTACTGCAACTGTGAAATCACCAGAGCAAGACGCAATAAATTTCTGCCTATAATTCTTCTATGCACACAGAGTCATGTTTTCACTTTATTGCCAAAACGAAATTTCTTTGCCAATTTGAAAGCACACTTACTGCTCTTTTTTTTTTGGGCCAAGTGAAAATCTCTTTTTACACTTTGAAATCACTTTTACAGACTGACACATTCTGAAACCTTTTTTTTAAATTTATTTAAATGCACATGTCCAAGCTGTTTTTTTTTCAGACCACCACCGTGTGTATTCTCTGTGACTGCCTACACTCCAGCAGGGGCAACCAGCCTTAGTGATGCTGAATGTATTTGCATTACAGACTTAAACCTGAAAACCCCACTCGCTTCTAATTACTGTGCATGACTATACATGGCAAGCACATGGGTGTGTGCTAAGCCTCTGCTTCTTCCCCCAAAAAATCGCTCCTCTTTTCCATCTACTGCAACTGTGAAATCACCAGAGCAAGACGCAATAAATTTCTGCCTATAATTCTTCTATGCACACAGAGTCATGTTTTCACATTAGTGCCAAAACGAAATTTCTTTGCCAATTTGAAAGCACACTTACTGCTCTTTTTTTTTTGGGCCAAGTGAAAATCTCTTTTTACACTTTGAAATCACTTTTACAGACTGACACATTCTGAAACCTTTTTTTTAAATTTATTTAAATGCACATGTCCAAGCTGTTTTTTTTTCAGACCACCACCGTGTGTATTCTCTGTGACTGCCTACACTCCAGCAGGGGCAACCAGCCTTAGTGATGCTGAATGTATTTGCATTACAGACTTAAACCTGAAAACCCCACTCGCTTCTAATTACTGTGCATGACTATACATGGCAAGCACATGGGTGTGTGCTAAGCCTCTGCTTCTTCCCCCAAAAATTCGCTCCTCTTTTCCATCTACTGCAACTGTGAAATCACCAGAGCAAGACGCAATAAATTTCTGCCTATAATTCTTCTATGCACACAGAGTCATGTTTTCACATAAGTGCCAAAACGAAATTTCTTTGCCAATTTGAAAGCACACTTACTGCTCTTTTTTTTTTGGGCCAAGTGAAAATCTCTTTTTACACTTTGAAATCACTTTTACAGACTGACACATTCTGAAACCTTTTTTTTAAATTTATTTAAATGCACATGTCCAAGCTGTTTTTTTTTCAGACCACCACCGTGTGTATTCTCTGTGACTGCCTACACTCCAGCAGGGGCAACCAGCCTTAGTGATGCTGAATGTATTTGCATTACAGACTTAAACCTGAAAACCCCACTCGCTTCTAATTACTGTGCATGACTATACATGGCAAGCACATGGGTGTGTGCTAAGCCTCTGCTTCTTCCCCCAAAAATTCGCTCCTCTTTTCCATCTACTGCAACTGTGAAATCACCAGAGCAAGACGCAATAAATTTCTGCCTATAATTCTTCTATGCACACAGAGTCATGTTTTCACATAAGTGCCAAAACGAAATTTCTTTGCCAATTTGAAAGCACACTTACTGCTCTTTTTTTTTTGGGCCAAGTGAAAATCTCTTTTTACACTTTGAAATCACTTTTACAGACTGACACATTCTGAAACCTTTTTTTTAAATTTATTTAAATGCACATGTCCAAGCTGTTTTTTTTTCAGACCACCACCGTGTGTATTCTCTGTGACTGCCTACACTCCAGCAGGAGCAACCAGCCTTAGTGATGCTGAATGTATTTGCATTACAGACTTAAACCTGAAAACCCCACTCGCTTCTAATTACTGTGCATGACTATACATGGCAAGCACATGGGTGTGTGCTAAGCCTCTGCTTCTTCCCCCAAAAATTCGCTCCTCTTTTCCATCTACTGCAACTGTGAAATCACCAGAGCAAGACGCAATAAATTTCTGCCTATAATTCTTCTATGGACACAGAGTCATGTTTTCACATTAGTCCCAAAACGAAATTTCTTTGCCAATTTGAAAGCACACTTACTGCTCTTTTTTTTTCGGGCCAAGTGAAAATCTCTTTTACAGACTGACACATTATGAATCCACCATGTGTAACTACAACAAAAACAATTCCCATTTCTATTATTCATTTCTTAAGTTACCACATACATCCCCTCTCAAACTGTAAACTCACCTTTAAATTTAGTTAGTTGTGAAAGAAATGTGTCACTCAAACAGCAGATTATCAGAGCCAGGATCTCTGTTCTGTACACCTCTCTCCTCTCAGCAGAACCAGATAACGGCAAACTTTCCCTCTATTTTTCCACACATATACATGTAAGTTTCAAATCTCAGTGCTTCCCCCTTTTTTTCAAATGTAATGACACATTTCTATTGGTTGAAAACCAACCCTTTTCCAAAAGTACCCTGCCCCCAACTTGACTTCTGCCTAGTACCCTTCCCCCAACTTGACTTCTGCCTGCTACCATAGCAACAGCTCATGGAACACTGCTGTGTGCAGTTAGGTCAGAAGTTCGACACACAATGTTTCAATTCCACAGAGCAAGAGTGCTTGACTTTTCAATCCTAACTGCAAATCCATAGTACTGTTCTTTGGTTACACATTTTGTTGTACCAATACAAAACATGCTTCTATTAATTTTCACATACAGCCTAGTTTTTTTTCTAGAATGGTATGAAACAGCCAATCAGTTCTTTTTGTTTTGTAAAAAATATGTATGCCTCCATTTCCAAACTGTCTTTATTTTCATATTGCCATTCTACTGAAAGACACCTCCTGAGTGCATCCAGTTCTCCTTTGAAGATGTTCACAGTGTGGATTGTAGGGCACAGCTATGTCTTCTGGAGTGAAAAGTTTGCAGAGAAAACAGATATGGTGAGAGACCTTGCTTTGCCAAATGTAGACATTAAATGGATTGGTCAGAGAGGGTTAAAGTGGCACCAATTGATGCCATTGGTGAAATCCTTCATGCAAATCCAACACCCTGACCTCATAATAGTGCACTGTGGTGGCAATGACCTAGGCACTTTGACTGGGGTAGGTCTGGAAATGCTTATGAAGGACACCTTTGCACAACTGTTTACACTTTTCCCTAAAACTGCCTTTGTGTTTTCCAACATATGCCAAAGGCAAAAATGGAACTGGTCCAATCATTTCTGTCCACAGATTGACAAAGCAAGAAAGCACGTCAACAAATCTGTTTCTGCTTTCCTCCGTGACTATGGTATGGGTGCCATTTACCACAACAACTTGCGTTACGACATGCAAGACATTTATAGAGGAGATGGTGTGCACTTCAATGATGAAGGGAACAGAGTCTTCCTCTTGAACCTTAGACTCTGCATCGGTACTTACTTGTAAGTACCACTAAAAAAATGACTCCATAAACACAACAGCTCTTTTTAGAGCTCCCTAATTTCTAAACTCTTAAATCTGATTTTCATTTATTTATTTTTATTTTTTTTACCGTACGCTTACCGTGAGCTTACCGTACGCGTACCCCGTGATTTTTTTTAAAATCAATAAATGTTTTTTTTGTACTTTTCTGTCCTTCTTTGACCCCCTTACAATTGTTAGGGGGTCTGTAACTCTCCTCATTGCCCCCTTTCTTTGTTTTCACTCTTTTTTTTCAGAGTGAAATACACAAAATGGCGGCCGCCGCTTCCTGGTTTCGGCCGATTCGAATGTTTACTAAGATCTAAGAGCCAATCAGAATCGCGCTCGCGCACGCCACCGTACGCTTACCGTAAGCGTACGGTAAGCGTACCGTAAGCTGGCTCAGATATATATATTGATTTAAAGGCTATTTTCTCAGAATCTACTGAACAGATTTACACCAAACCTACAAAAGGCACTTCCTTGACCTAGGGACTACCTCTCTGCCAAATTTCTAGTAATTCTGTTCAGCCGTTTGGGCTGTAGGTCGTTCTAAAGGTCCTATGGAAAAATGCATGGGAAAAACGCGTTTTGGGACCCCCCTTTTATCTCAGCCCCCGCTTGACGGATCCCCCCGAGACTTTCAGGGTAGGAGCGGAGCGTAGCGCCCCACCTATTTTGAGAAATTCGCGAGGATTCGTTGACCGGCGCCAAAGTTATTCAAAATAGAATGTTGAGGTTTTCCTATGGAAACGTGGTCCTAACTATAACTACCTACTGGCGACCGCCAGTAGGTAATATATATATATATATATATATATATATATGCATATATATATTCACTGAAAAAACCATAGGTTTCAGGCACGCTATAGTTAGGAATTAGCATTTAAAAAACCTTAGAAATTCACTGAAAAAACCATAGGTTTCAGGGGCGTTATAGTTAGCTGGACTTTTCACTCGTACAAAAACATTGAAATTCCCCCGTTATAGTTAGTTCAGCTAACTATAACTAGCGCGCCCGCAATGCACTGCTGATAACGTCACATATTACATCACTCATGACATGGTCAGTGACATCACTCATGACATCACTGATGACATCTCAAATGACATCACTGATGACATCATCCAGTGAATGTGTGTTTTTCTGAAAATTACATATGTTTTATATATGTATATCTCAAGGTCGATGGAAGAATAAATGGGTATATAAGTGTGTTGGACCTGTCAGCCCTAGGGTGGTCTCCCCTTCCATTTTTGTATCGTGCCTCATTTTTTCCACCCTCATTTTTATGTTGGACTAGGTCTCCGGGCGCCTTTTCATTGCCAATCAGTGTTAAGGTGCAGGTGCTCCCTTCTCCCAAGATGGCTGCCACAGGCCCCTGCTACTGCAGAGTGGTCTTTCATAGTATCACCCTAGCTGCCAGGAGCTGGCTGGAACCCCACAACAATGTTGCGACTCCGGCCCGCCTTTTTGTCCCATAGGTAGAGTGGGGAAGCTCCTGGAATGTGCCGGAACCTTCTAGAAGGGAGGTGTGGTTTTTATTTTGCCGCCTTGGCTAGAGGTCACCTGACCTAGGGCTACTTAAGAGAGGGAGGGAAACTTTTGTGGTGAGTTGGCCATTGGGGTGAAGCAGAGCTGGAAGAATCCACCAGGAGTGTAGGCGGTAGGGCCTAGCCAGGGACTTATGCCTCTGAGAGTGACAGGATTTAGGTGCTGCCTCTTAAGTGAGTGAGGGACCCTGTGAAACCCACTGATCTTGCCCAGCAGTAGGAGGACCCAGAGACTCTCTGCCAGCCTGACTAGGAAGGATCTAGTCGCCCTCTCCATCCCTACCCCCTGTAACAGAACCCTTTAAGGGCGCCAGATACATCTGCGCCAACAAGACTCTATCTAACATCTGAGAACAGAACTTATAAACCAAGCACTGAGACTGCGTTTCCAGATTGAACTCTCAAACTTATATGCCAAGCACTGAGACTGCGTGTCCAGATTGAACTCTTAAACGTATATGCCAAGCACTGAGACTGTGTGTCCAGACTGACCCCTGAAGCCGTATGCAAAGCAGATTGAAGAGCCACCGGGGATCGACCAGGTATTAGCGCTGTGACCCCTGCGCTCCTTGACCTGGCCTGGGACCCCCGGCAGCGTGCTCCGCTGAGCGCGGAGTCCCCAACCTTAACTTGAGCCCCCCCCTGTGACGTGGAAGCCAGCGCGCTCACCGCCGCGGCCCGGAGGCCGGAAGAAGTGCCCTGCAGAGTCGCGAGGCCCGTGAGAAGCCGGGGCCCCGCCGCTGCCGTCGCAGCTGTGAGAGAAGGTGCGCGAGGCCTGGGGCCGAGTTCCCCCATCGTCGCTGGAGCGGACGCCGTCGGACGCCGAGAACGAGCTAAGCCCGGAGGCTGGGATTGCCCCTGGTGCGCCCCCTACTGGTCGGGAACCGTACCGCACCCTCAGCCCGGGTCCCCTCTCCGTGGGAGTTCCCCCTGCCAGCGCGACGGAGAGACCCCGCCGAGGGATCCTCTCCTTGTGTCTCCGTGACTGCTCTGAAGCGAGGTGCCCTACGAACTGCACCGGAGCCGAGAGACTCGCTCCTCCCGTCCCGGGCGCTTCCTGCTAAAAGCTCCGTGAGGCGCATTGACTGTCCTACCCCACATTGAAGTACTCAGCGCCCACCATTACAAGTGGCGCTCTGTCATTCAGGTGCCGTATTGAAGTGCTACGTGTTGGTGATTACGAGTAGCGCTCTGTTAGTCAGGTGCCATATTGAAGTGCTACGTGTTGGTGATTACGAGTAGCGCTCTGTGATCCATGTGCTGTATTGAAGTGCTACGTGTTGGTGATTACGAGTAGCGCTCTGTTATTCATGTGCCATATTGAAGTGCTACGTGTTGGTGATTACGAGTAGCGCTCTGTTATTCATGTGCCATATTGAAGTGCTACGTGTTGGTGATTACGAGTAGCGCTCTGTTAGTCAGGTTCCATATTGAAGTACCACGTGCTATTGATTACGAGTAGCGCGCTGTTATTTACACCCATTTTAAAGTACTACGTGCTATTGATTACGAGTAGCGCGCTGTTATTCATGTTCCATAATGAAATGCTAAATGACATCTCTTACGAGTAGCCCTATGCTAGATGCCCCATTCTGAGGTCGTCACCAGTTAGCGCGCCTAGCGCCATCGTCACCTCCTTAAAGCGCTACAGGAAAGTGAAGTGCGCATGTACCTCTAGGTGAAGGGTAATTGTACCTCAGGCAATACTGAAATATACTGAATGTCATTTGTGGTATTACCAGCTTATGAAATGTACTGCTACCTCATGAACTGCATCTAACGTGCTCTGCTTGGATAAACTTGAGTATTTACTTAACTCCTACCGTGTGGTGTCACTTATTGTGTGTGTTCCTTGTCCCATGTGAGGTGCATGTTGTATGGTTGCTTTACACACAGACCTTTGGTGGCCCGACCGCTCGTGTCACGTTACCGCCCCATAGGGCCTGGAGACCCCAGGTCTTATATTGTTGGCGAGCGGTGGGATCCTTAGGACCTGTGACCATACAGCACCCTTCCGTGGAGCGAAGGGCGCCACAATTAAACGCCTAATTGTTCCAGAGCTCTGAAACCATTGATTGCTGCATTTTTTATTTCCACTGTCCAGGTTGAGAGTACAGGAAGCCTGGTTAGCTGAGAACTGTTACCTATACCCTAAGAAATTTTCTCCTTAGTGTCTAGGTCCCCACCTGCCAGAATGGAATTCCGGTTAGCTGACCTCGAGGGGTACTCAGTGAAGCAACTACGGGAGTTCGGGCAGGGGATGGGGGTGCCTGGGGTACGGAAGGCCAAAGGACCGGAACTCCGCACCGCCATTAGGGCATGGGTAGAAGCCCACCCAGAAGGGAGAGGGGATGAGGGACAGGAGGCACCAGATGCACCTCAGGAGGAGAGCGCCCAAGAAGTGACCGACATATTGAATGTAGATGTATCCGAAAATGTGCCCCCAGGGAGACGTTCTGGGGCCAGTAGTAGGACAGGGTCAAGTAGGAGCGCGTCCCCAGAGGAGTACGAGGACAGGAGGGAAGAGAGGCAGTTAAGGTGGGAGCTGGCCAAGTTAGAACAAGAGAAAGAAAGGGAATTGGCCAGAGTGGAACAGGAAAGAGAAAATAGGAGATGGGCAATGGAGGAGAAGAAGCTTGCGCACGAGCTTCAGCTAAAAGAGCTGGAGTTACGCGCCCTCCAATTGAACGCGTCCAATAAGGACAATGGTGGCAGCATACCTAAGGAACCTCAAGAGTCAAAGTTCTATCTACCTAAAGAGGTAATTGCCAATTACACAGTGGGGAACGACATCATGAAATGGTTGGAGGCATACGAGGTAGCCTTGACGGCCCATGCGGTACCCAAGAGTAATTGGGGAGGTGGTTTATACCGGTATATACCTCCCAATGTTAGGGACACCCTGTTATATTTGGCCAAGGCGGATCAGGTAAGGTATGCCCCCATTAAAGAGGCCTTGTTAAAGAAGTTTGGTCTCAACCCCGAGAGGTACAGGCAAAAGTTTCGTGGCAGCCATAAGCTGTCCACACAGACATGGGTAGATTTTTTTGACTATGCGAGGAAGGCACTAGATGGTTGGGTGCGTGGCAGCGAGGTGCAGGACTACCAAGGGTTGTACGATCTTTTTTTAAGGGAGCACCTCTTGGATAAGAGCTTTCCGGAGCTGCGCCAACATCTGGTGGACCGCAAGTTGATGGATCCCCGTGAGCTTGCGGAGGAGGCAGATATTTGGGTGAGCACCCGGGTGTCTCACAAGGGCCCCGGGGGAGATGGCTCGAAAGGCGGACAGGGTTTCCCCCAGAAGAAAGAGGGGGGAGATAAAAAGGTGGAGTTCTCGAAAGGTCCCCAAAATAAGTTTGGGAAGGGAGTAGGAACCCCACCCCCGTCCAATTCCACAAGACCCACTTACCCTGACAGGAGTCAGCAGCCTAGGATTGTGCGGTGCTACGAGTGTGGGGAGATTGGACACTACAGGGGAGATCCCAAGTGTCGCAAGCGACCACCAGCCCCAACGGGCGGGAACAGTCCCGGGGTGAGTAGTATAGCGCTTGGGGTGGAGCTGCCCTTAGATAGGGAAGGGGAGTGGACAGGCCTGACGCCGGTTTCACTCGGGGATAGAGAAGTGGTCCCCGTAGTGTCCCTGCCCCCGAACACTGCTAAATATCAGCAGAGGGTGAGAATTAATGGGGAGGAGGTGGAAGCTCTGAGAGACACAGGGGCCAGCATGACCACTGTCGTGCGGCGGCTGGTGTCCCCAGACCAAGTAGTCCCCGAGGAGTTCCATCCGGCCGTATTGGCTGACGGCAGTATGAGTCACTATCCAGTGGCTC
Source organism: Triturus cristatus (assembly GCF_964204655.1). Classification (NCBI taxonomy): domain Eukaryota; kingdom Metazoa; phylum Chordata; class Amphibia; order Caudata; family Salamandridae; genus Triturus; species Triturus cristatus. The sequence continues at coordinate 1,068,319,111 of NC_140579.1, read as the reverse complement.
GTGTTCCATTTGAGTGGGGAGGAGTCAGAGGCCTACTGAGAGTTGCTGTGAGCCCTGCCTTGCCTGTGGGGTGTTTGCTAGGAAACGACCTGGAGCACACCAAGTGGAAAGACGTCGAATTTCACGCTCAGACTGAGATGCTGGGATTACCAGGGTGGACTTGCGTCAGCACGCGGTCCATGGCTGCCCGGCATGGAACTCACCCTGGGTTGGAGCCTGGAATCATGGCCCAACCCAAAGCCAAACATGGAAAGAAGAAGGTGGTAGAGGACATGCCTCGTGAGATGGATGGGGAGGCCGGAGAGGTGCCCCCGGAGTCCGCGGAGGTAGATGTCGTTCCTGTGGAGGACTTGCCGACCCTTGCTGACTGGCATGTGGGAGGAGGGCCTACCCGGGAAGAATTTTGTCAGGCACAAAGGGCGTGCCCCACTCTTGAAGGCATGCGGCGGCAGGCCGAAGCCCAAGTGGCCAGTCAGGAACTGGGAGGTTATCACGTGTATTGGGAGGATGGTCTCCTATACAGTGAGCCCAGGGTGCCGGTACATGGATCTTCGAGGGCCGTAGTGGTCCCCCAATGTTACCGGGCCTTTCTGCTGGAGTTAGCGCACGAGATACCCTTAGCCGGACACCTGGGTCAGGACAAAACCTTTGCACGGTTGGTCCCCCATTTTTATTGGCCCAGGATGAGGATTGCATCAGACACCTTTTGCAAGACCTGCCAGTCTTGTCAGGCTAGTGGCAAGACTGGGACAAAGTTGAAGGTCCCGTTGGAACCGCTCCCCGTGGTCGGGACCCCTTTTGAGAGGGTCGGTATCGATATTGTTGGGCCATTGGACCCTCCGACCGCAGCGGGACACCGGTTCATCTTGGTTTTGGTGGACCACGCCACAAGGTACCCAGAGGTTATTCCTCTGAGGACCATCACTGCACCGGTGGTGGCACGGGCACTGTTGGGGATTTTTACCCGAGTGGGATTCCCCAAGGTCGTGGTGTCGGACAGGGGCACCAATTTCATGTCGGCCTACATGCAGGCCATGTGGAAGGAGTGTGGGGTGACCTACCGGTTCTCCACTCCTTACCATCCCCAGACGAACGGACTTGTAGAGCACTTCAATAAGACATTGAAGGGGATGATCCGAAGCCTACCAGAGGGCTTGAGGCGTAAATGGGACGTCCTCCTCCCCTGCTTGTTATTCTCCTATCGGGAGGTACCGCAGAAGGGAGTCGGGTTCAGCCCGTTTGAATTGCTCTATGGCCATCCCGTTCGGGGGCCCCTCAGTTTAGTGAAGGAGGGGTGGGAGAAGACTTCACAGAAGCTTCCCCGTGACATTGTCAGCTACATGCTGGCGTTCCGCAGCCAGATGGCCAAGCTGTGGAAGGCAGCCACAGAGAACCTGGAGGCTAGCCAGACCGTGATGAAGGAGTGGTATGACCGCAACGCTCGGACGGTCGAGTTAGACGTTGGACAGAAGGCGTGGGTTATGGAACCTGGGGAGCTTTGTGCCCTCCAGGACCGGTGGACTGGCCCGTTCGACATTGTGGAGCGGCGAGGCCAGACCACGTACGTTGTAGATGTGAAAACCCCCCGTCAGCCCCTCAGGGTGCTCCACTTCAACCGCCTGAAGCCGCACCATGAGAGATCAGAGCTTGCTCTCCTTATGGTGACGGATGGGAGCGAAGAGGAAGAGAGTGACGCTCTTCCTGACCTTCTAGCGGTACAAGAAAAGGATGGTTCGGTGGAAGGTGTAGTCCTCTCCCCATCCTTGACCCCAGAGCAACGGAGGGACTGTCGCCATGTCCTGGGACAGTTCGCCTCGTTGTTCTCCCTCACGCCTGGAATCACTCATATGTGTACCCATGATGTGGACACAGGGGACAGCCCCCCGGTGAAGAACAAGTCTTACCGGCTCTCTGACCGAGTGAAGGATAGCATCCAGCATGAGGTAGCGAAGATGCTGGAGCTGGGGGTGATAGAACCTTCCAGCAGCCCGTGGGCTAGTCCAGTGGTGTTGGTGCCGAAAGCGGCCCCACCGAGTACGACACCGGAGCTTCGGTTCTGTGTGGACTACCGGGGGTTGAACTCTGTCACGAAGACAGATGCTCACCCCATCCCACGTGCAGACGAGCTGATGGACCGGCTGGGAGCAGCCCGGTACCTCAGCACCATTGACCTGACATCCGGATATTGGCAGATTGCCATGGCCGATGGAGCAAGGGAGAAGACAGCGTTCTCCACCCCCGAGGGCCACTACCAGTTTCGAGTGATGCCCTTTGGGCTCAAAAATGCTCCAGCCACATTCCAGCGGTTAGTGAATCAGGTACTATCTGGCCTGGAGTCCTTCTCAGAGGCCTACCTGGATGACATAGCTGTCTTCAGTGGCACCTGGGAGGACCATCTGCAACACCTCCAGGAGGTATTGCAGGCGCTGCAACGCGCTGGCTTAACAATCAAAGCCAGCAAGTGCCAGATTGGACAGGGATCTGTCGTGTACCTGGGACACCTGGTGGGCGGAGGTAAGGTGCAACCCCTCCAGGCCAAAATCGAAACCATCTTGGCTTGGGAGCCCCCCAAGACCCAAACAGAGGTCCGAGCTTTCCTCGGCCTCACTGGGTATTACCGCCGGTTCGTCAAGGGATATGGCACCATCGTAGCCCCCTTGACGGAATTGACCTCAAAGAAGCAACCTCGCAAGGTCATATGGACAGCTGCATGCCAAGAAGCCTTTGACACGCTGAAACATGCAATGTGTACCGCTCCAGTACTAGCAACACCAGATTTCAGCAAGGAATTTATTGTACAGACAGATGCCTCAGAGCACGGCATAGGTGCGGTGCTCTCACAACTCAATGCCGAGGGCCAAGATCAACCTGTGGCCTTCATATCCAGAAGACTCCTCCCTGGGGAACGGCGATGGAGCACCATTGAGAGAGAAGCCTTTGCGGTGGTATGGGCACTGAAGAAGTTGAGGCCATACCTCTTTGGCACTCACTTCCTTATTCAGACCGACCACCGGCCCCTTCGCTGGCTCATGCAGATGAGAGGCGAAAACCCCAAGTTGTTGAGGTGGTCCATTTCCCTACAGGGGATGGATTTTCGGGTGGAACATCGGCCCGGAGTTGACCACGCCAATGCTGACGGTCTCTCCAGGTTTTTCCGCCTTAGTGATGAGAACTCCCTAGAGGTTGGGTAGCTCTCCCCTCTTTCGGCTGGGGGGGACGCATGTTGGACCTGTCAGCCCTAGGGTGGTCTCCCCTTCTATTTTTGTATCGTGCCTCATTTTTTCCACCCTCATTTTTATGTTGGACTAGGTCTCCGGGCGCCTTTTCATTGCCAATCAGTGTTAAGGTGCAGGTGCTCCCTTCTCCCAAGACGGCTGCCACAGGCCCCTGCTACTGCAGAGTGGTCTTTCATAGTAGCACCCTAGCTGCCAGGAGCTGGCTGGAACCCCACAACAATGTTGCGACTCCGGCCCGCCTTTTTGTCCCATAGGTAGAGTGGGGAAGCTCCTGGAATGTGCTGGAACCTTCTAGAAGGGAGTTGTGGTTTTTCTTTTGCCGCCTTGGCTAGAGGTCACCTGACCTAGGGCTACTTAAGAGAGGGAGGGAAACTTTTGTGGTGAGTTGGCCATTGGGGTGAAGCAGAGCTGGAAGAATCCACCAGGAGTGTAGGCGGTAGGGCCTAGCCAGGGACTTATGCCTCTGAGAGTGACAGGATTTAGGTGCTGCCTCTTAAGTGAGTGAGGGACCCTGTGAAACCCACTGATCTTTCCCAGCAGTAGGAGGACCCAGAGACTCTCTGCCAGCCTGACTAGGAAGGATCTAGTCGCCCTCTCCATCCCTACCCCCCTGTAACAGAACCCTTTAAGGGCGCCAGATACATCTGCGCCAACAAGACTCTATCTAACATCTGAGAACAGAACTTATAAACCAAGCACTGAGACTGCGTGTCCAGATTGAACTCTCAAACTTATCTGCCAAGCACTGAGACTGCGTGTCCAGATTGAACTCTTAAACTATTATGCCAAGCACTGAGACTGCGTGTCCAGACTGACCCCTGAAGCTGTATGCAAAGCAGATTGAAGAGCCACCGGGGATCGACCAGGTATTAGCGCTGTGACCCCTGCGCTCCCTGACCTGGCCTGGGACCCCCGGCAGCGTGCTCCGCTGAGCGCGGAGTCCCCAACCTTAACTTGAGACCCCCCTGTGACGTGGAAGCCAGCGCGCTCACCGCCGCGGCCCGGAGGCCGGAAGAAGTGCCCTGCAGAGTCGCGAGGCCCGTGAGAAGCCCGGGGCCCCGCCGCTGCCGTCGCAGCTGTGAGAGAAGGTGCGCGAGGCCTGGGGCCGAGTTCCCCCATCGTCGCTGGAGCGGACGCCGTCGGACGCCGAGAACGAGGTAAGCCCGGAGGCCTGGATTGCCCCATGGTGCGCCCCCTACTGGTCGGTAACCGCACCGCACCCTCAGCCCGGGTCCCCTCTCAGTGGGAGTTCCCCCTGCCAGCGCGACGGAGAGACCCCGCCGAGGGATCCTCTCCTTGTGTCCCCGTGACTGCTCTGAAGCAAGGTGCCCTACGAACTGCACCGGAGCCGAGAGACTCGCTCCTCCCGTCCCGGGCGCTTCCTGCTAAATGCTCCGTGAGGCGCATTGACTGTCCTACCCCACATTGAAGTACTCAGCGCCCACCATTACAAGTGGCGCTCTGTCATTCAGGTGCCGTATTGAAATGCTACGTGTTGGTGATTACGAGTAGCGCTCTGTCAGTCAGGTGCCATATTGAAGTGCTACGTGTTGGTGATTACGAGTAGCACTCTGTGATCCATGTGCTGTATTGAAGTGCTACGTGTTGGTGATTACGAGTAGCGCTCTGTTATTCATGTGCCATATTGAAGTGCTACGTGTTGGTGATTACGAGTAGCGCTCTGTTATTCATGTGCCATATTGAAGTGCTACGTGTTGGTGATTACGAGTAGCGCTCTGTTAGTCAGGTTCCATATTGCAGTACCACGTGCTATTGATTACGAGTAGCGCGCTGTTATTTACGCCCATGTTGAAGTACTACATGCTATTGATTACGAGTAGCGCGCTGTCATTCATGTTCCATAATGAAATGCTAAATGACATCTCTTACGAGTAGCCCTATGCTAGATGCCCCGTTCTGAGGTCGTCACCAGTTAGCGTGCCTAGCGCCATCGTCACCTCCTTAAGGCGCTACAGGAAAGTGAAGCGCGCATGTACCTCTAGGTGAAGGGTAATTGTACCTCAGGCAATACTGAAATATACTGAATGTCATTTGTGGTATTACCAGCTTATGAAATGTACTGCTACCTCATGAACTGCATCTAACATGCTCTGCTTGGATAAACTTGAGTATTTACTTAACTCCTACCGTGTGGCGTCACTTATTGTGTGTGTTCCTTGTCCCATGTGAGGTGCGTGTTGTATGGTTGCTTTACACACAGACCTTTGGTGGCCCGACCGCTCGTGTCACGTTACCGCCCCATAGGGCCTGGAGACCCCAGGTCTTACATAGTGTCTAAATGGATGATTTGTTTTTGAAAAATTGATTGTATAACTGACTGATTAAGTGTATCTTAGTGAATACATGGCTTAGTGAGTAATGTTTAAATGTGTAAATATCTGAATCAGTCTCTCACTTTGTGTATAAGTGGCTGCATGGGTTGGTGAGTAGCTACATGAGTGTCTATATAGGTTATTAGTTGGTTTTTTGAGTATCAGTATGAGTGTCTGAGTGTCTGTATGGTTCGGTGGGGGTATTACGTAGTGCATAGGTGCATGAATTAGTGACTCACTGTTTGTATGTGTTGAAGACAGCATGTGTGCAGGACTGTATGGGTGGATGAGTGTGAGCATGGGTGTGTTAGTGAGTGATAGACTGTCTCAATAGTGTCTTTATGAGTAACTACATATGTTTTAAACTAGTATATGTGACTATTGGTGTATATAAGTGAGTATATGTGAGAGTGAGAGATTGAAAGAGTTCCTGTATGAATAAGTATGTGTTTCTATAAGTGATTGTTTAAAAGACTAAGTATGTGTAAGTTTCTGTAGAAGTAAGTGTGGTGGTGTGTGTATAACTGTATATGCAAGTAAATGGATGTTTGATTCTTTATTAGCATGAGTGACTATGTGTGTGAGTAACTCTATGGATGAGTGGCGTTGTGTAACAGGATGTATAGGTGTGTGAGTACATATGATGAGTGAGTACATGTATGAGTGACTGTATAGGACTGTTGGTGAATGAGTGGATGTGTATGTGGATCTTAGAATTACTGAATAGGTTGTTGTAACTGGTATTGGTATGTCCATTGTTTTGAACATTGTAGTTTCTATTGTTGAATGTGTGTATCAAAGGTTATATTAGGGGAAGAGGAGGTCTGCCACTCTATCACAAGGATGATGTCATCAGTGATGTCATTAGTGATGTCATTTGAGATGTCATCAGTGATGTCATGAGTGATGTCACTGACCATGTCATGAGTGATGTAATATGTGACGTCATCAGCAGTGCATTGCGGGCGCGCGAGTTATAGTTAGCTGAACTAACTATAACGGGGGAATTTCAATGGTTTTGTACGAGTGAAAAGTCCAGCTAACTATAACGCCCCTGAAACCTATGGTTTTTTCAGTGAATTTCTAAGGTTTTTTAAATGCTAATTCCTAACTATAACGTGCCTGAAACCTATGGTTTTTTCAGTGAATTTCAAAGGTTTTTTTAAATGCTAATTTCTAACTATGCCTACAGAGATAGGACATGTGACGAAAGAAGAAAAAATGCACAGAAAGAAAAAAAAAATGCAGAAAGAAGCAACAGAAGTCCTCAAAGACGAAGAAAAGTGCAGGAAGAAGGATAACGTGCAGAAAGTACAAACAGAAGAGCAGAAAGAAGCCTTGTTGCAAAATCATCCTGTACCCTCAACTTTTTCAGACGGATACTGGTGGTAACTGAGTCTGACTAACCAGTCCTAGAGCCAGTGCTATGTTAAAAGACACTCAGAATACAGTGAAAACACCACCATACACCATGGAACACTATGTGTTGGGGTCCCCCTGTGATCAGCATGGCCTCCTCTGTAAGCCCCTAGTATATAATAGGTCAGGGGATTAAAACTACCTCTTAAAACGCGCCACAGGGTGTGTTTGCACACGTCACCTCAGGCCCCGTCCCCTCACTTCCCCACTGTGTAAACACGCCCTGTGGCCGTTTTAAGTTGGGAGATTAAGTCCCCTTGAATCCTGAGGGTCCCTATGGTCCAACTAGACCACTAGGTACCTCCAGTAAGCGCCACAGAGCTGCGTTGCAGAGAGATGTAAAAAGGGGCACGGCCTAGACCACCTCTCTGCAACGCACGGAGTGGTGCTTACTGGAAGCACCTGGTGGGCTAGTTGGCCCCCAGGGTGCCTCAGGATTGAAGGGGAATAATTTCCCCAACTTAAAACGCGCCACAGGGCTTGTTTGCACACGTTAACTCAGGCCCCGTCCCCTCCCTTCACCACTGTGTAAACACGCCCTGTGGCCGTTTTTAGTTGGGAGATTAAGTTCATTTGAATCCTGAGGGTCCCTAGCATCCAACTAGCCCACTAGGTTCCTCCAGTATGCGCCACAGAGCTGCGTTGCAGAGAGGTGTAAAAAGTGGCACGGCCTGGACCACCTCTTTGCAACGCAGCTCAGTGGCGCTTACTGGAAGCAGCTGGTGGGCTAGTTAGCCCCCAGGGGCCCTCAGGATTAAAGGGGAATTATTTCCCCAACTTAAAACGCGCCACAGGGCTTGTTTGCACACGTTATCTCAGGCCCCGTCCCCTCCCTTCACCACTGTAAACACGCCCTGTGGCCGTTTTTAGTTGGGAGATTAAGTTAATTTGAATCCTGAGGATCCCTAGGGTCCAACTAGCCCACTAGGTACCTCCAGTATGCGCCACAGAGCTGCGTTGCAGCTCAGTGGCGCTTACTGGAAGCACCTGGTGGGCTAGTTAGCCCCCAGGGGCCCTCAGGATTGAAGGGGAATTATTTCCCCAACTTAAAACGCGCCATAGGGCGTGTTTGCACACGTCACCTCAGGCCCCGTCCCCTTTCTTCCCCACTGTGTAAACATACCCTGTGGCCGTTTTTTAAGTTGGGAGATTAAGTCCCCTTGAATCCTGAGGATCCCTAGGGGCAAAATAGCCCACTAGGTACGTCCAGTAAGCGCCATTGCAGAGAGGTGTAAAAAGGGGCACGGCCTGCACCACCTCTCTGCAACGCAGAGCAGTGGCACTTACTGGAAGCACCTGGTGGGCTAATTGGCCCCCAGGGTCCCTCAGGATTGAAAGGGAATTATTTCCCCAACTTAAAACGCGCCACAGGGCGTATTTGCACACGTCACCTCAGGCCCCGTCCCCTCCCTTCACCACTGTGTAAACGCGCCCTGTGGCCGTTCCAAGTTGAGAGATTAAGTCCCCTTGAATCCTAAGGGTCCCTAGGGTCAAACTAGCCCACTAGGTACCTCCAGTAAGCGCCACAGAGCTGTGTTGCATAGAGGTGTAAAAAGGGGCATGGCCTCAGAACACCTGTCTGCAACGCAGCTCCCTGGCGCACACTGGAGATACCTGTTGGGTCAGTTGGCCCTCAGGGACCCTCAGTATTGAAGGGGAATTAATTCCCCAACTTACAACTGGCCAGGGGGCTCGTTTGCAGAGTGCTGCAAGGAGGGGGCGTGGCCTCCAGCGCGATGCCGGTCTTTTATTTATTTTATTTTTTTAAGAAGGAGGGCTGTGTGGCCCACCTTCTTTTTCTAATTTACTGGCCCTGGGGACCCTATCCCCCAGGGCCTGCACCCTAATTTTTTTTGTTGAAAAAAATTAATTTGGCCCTCCCAAGGCCTTAATCGGCCCCGCCGGTGGGTACTCTCCAAGTAGACACCCTTGTCGTTTATTTATACAAACATGGGTAGCTATTGACGGGCACATTTAATATACACGCACACCAAGCCATTCAAAGGGGATTCGACAAAAAATCGACCAAACTATGCAAGAAACGCCCCTCACGGTTAATAAAAAACACATCCACCGCCGGATGTGTAATACTTTTTATTTTACTCTCTGGAAAGGAGACGAACCTCACTTGAGAGTCACAGCGTGCTCCTGGCTGAGCCCAATGCTGTGTTACACCCACCAGTGCCCGCCGATTGCCTCACACCTCTGTGTTGTATTCCACCAGCTAGTGCGTATGCTATGACACTCTCTAGCCCATGTGCACTGTAACACCACCCCGTGAATATGTCATGCCACACTTGCCTTCGCACGGGTTATATTGCCCCATCTAACGTGCCTTCCTCGATGTGTATGTTATAACGCACAGCGCTATGCCATACATATTACAACTTTAGAGACTAGTTATGTTACACAACACTGCCCTGTGTATATTACACTCCAAGGCGCATATCGCATAGCACGCGCGAGTGCCTGTGCTATCTCGCGCTCTCCAATGAATCTGTCATTGCGCACAATGTATTGCATATTATATTTCACGCCCCGGTTCATCTTATATCACACTTTTTGGTGCATAGTTTATACCATATACTACATCTAGTTTTCATTTTCAATCGTGCTCTCAGGACTATGTTCTATATAACACTGCGTCCACCTACCCTTTTCACGGGCATTACATTTTGCGATGGGGGTGGAGGGTCAGGGGGTGTTTCTGCCAAGTGAGCCCGGAGTCACAGTCACAAATGTCCTCTTCTTCCTGAATAAAAGTGAGATTATGCTGCATCCTTTTTCATATTTTAAGTAGTTCGCACAGACACACATTTTAAAAACAATAAAGTTCCTAATACCCACCTTCTCTGAACAGTTAGCTTGCTGCCCCATCCACCTCCTCCCTATCCTCTGTTGTCTGAATCCATGGACTAGCCTCCTCCCTCCTGCCATGCATGGTCTGATGTGCTGCCACTGCCCTCCATTTAGCATGATGTTCCAGTCCACTCCTCCTGCCCTCCATTGCCCAATTCTATGGCCCATCATTGACCTCCTGCTTAGCCTCTGTGCTTAGCTTGCTGCCCCTATTCTCCTTCCCCCTGCCCTCCGATGTCTTTGTGCATGCCCCTGCTCCATCCTTTTTGCCCACTATGTTCCATGGACCTGCCACTCCTATCTACTCTGAGTGTTCTGTTGAGCTGCCACTCTCCTCCCACCTGCCTAGCATTGTCAGATGACTGTAACCTGTCCCTGCCACCTCCACCCTGCCTGTCCACATGCCATGCCCCTATCCCCTTCCTCCTGTCCTCCATGGTCCATTTTACTGCCACACCCTTCTGCCCTCCCTGATCTGTTGTGCTGCAACTGCTCCTCTTGCCTGCCCCGCACGGTCTGTTGTGAGGCCCCTTCCCCTGAACTCTCTTGTCTGTGCCCAGGTCCTGACCCTCCCTTCTATCCTCCATGGTCCTTTGTGCATGCCCCTGCACCCTCCTCCTTGCCCATCATAGCCATTGTGCTGCCACTAACCCTCCCGCTTGCCATGCATGGTCTTCTGTGCTGCCATGGCCCCTCCCACCTTCCCTGTGTGGTCAGCTAGCTGCCCCTGACCCCCTCCCACCTTCCCTCCATGGTCTGTGTGTATGCCACCATAGTCTCATTGTTGCTCTCCATGGTGTGTCTTGTTTCTAGTGCCCATCCTGCCTGACCTCCATGGTCATCTTGCTGCTCCTGCCCTGCCACCTTGCCCCCAGCCCTCTGTTTCCATGTGCAGACCCCCTATTCCCTCCCTCCTGGCTTGTCTGTTCCATTGTAATGCTCCTGATCCGTCCCTTCTGCCCTTTATGGTCTGTTATGCTGCAGCTTTCTCTCCTGTCTGTCCATTATGGTCAGCTAGCCACCATTGCCTCTTTCCCATCTGTTCTCTGTTGTCCATGTGCATGGTCCTGTCCCCTCCCTATTGCTTTCTATGGATTGTTGTGCTGCACTCCCATCCCGCATGCGCTGTGTGGTGTATTGTGCTGCTGCAAACCCTGATGCCTGCCCTGTAGGGTCAGTTTGGTGCACCTCTCCATGTCCCTCCTGTCCTCTGTTATCCGAGTCCATGTCCCTACCCCAATTCCTCCTGCCTACCATGATTCAATGTACCATACTTGCGAACATTTTGAACTTGGTAAGAGGGAGATTTTGAAAAAAACTGGGGTATTGTTTTTCCCCTTTGAGTTACATTGAAAAAGAGGAGAGTGTAGACAGGAGACAGATCAAAAAAAGCCCATTTGAGCTTAAAAACATTGGACGTTTCCTGGCTGAAACGGGTCTGTTGGCATGTATGGTTGTACTACCACTGCCTCTTCCTTCTGCCCACAATGGTCTATTATATTGCCACAGCCTCTCTTGCCAGTCCTGTATTGTTGGTTTGTTGCCCCTGCCCCCCTTTCCATTGCCCTCCATAGTCTGTTGTGCTGCCACTGCCCTTCCTGCCTGCCCAGTGTGGTCAAATTGTTGCCTGTGCACTCTCATACCTGCCTTCAATTTTCAGAGTCTGTGCCCCTGGCCTCTGCCTCTCAACAGTATCCCAATGAACAACTAGATTGCTAACATTCTATATTTATTACAAAAGTGTGGAACGCCTGACGTCATCTTGATGTAATCAAAACTGTAATACCTAGAGTATTTCCTTTAGAAATTACATATATGAGAGGGTCTTATTTGCATCAAAATTATGGTTAGTGCTCTAAAAAACTAAAATGAGGACATCTTTTCTGAGTTTTCAAATTGCGACAAAGAACCTTTTAAATTATTTGTAATCTTTATGTTTTTTTATCCAGTTGACCACTTGATTAAATGTTGCACCTTGGTGAGAGGATGTGGTGTTACTTCCAGAGCTGCAGACTTTGCAACTGGGGAACCAGGTTGGAGTTTCTGCTTCTGCTCAACATTCTGTGATTGTGGTCAAATCACTTAATCTCCCCATGTCTACAACCAAAATGAATTTGATCTTGTGTGATGTAACCAAGGCTCATGTAAACCATTCCAATACCTGACAAGTCTGCACTATATAAAACTGCAAATACACAAAAAATAAGTGTTTTGCACACTTCTGTCATTGGGCTACACGTGGGCTACATCTGGGTGATATTTGTGCTGCATTTAGGCTCTTTTGTGTCTGGTGGCCATCTTGGGAGATTTATTTGTTATGAAGTTTCCTAATTTCCTCATTTACTGCAGTCTCCTCAGTAGGAAATGCTTTCAGTTTTTTACTTTGATTCCATCAAGAAGGTATTCAGATATGTCACACATTTGCCATATATTCTGAATGTTAGCACTCTAGTTGCTCATTAGATCACTGTAGTAAAGCTACTGCTCACCACGGAAGTCTGCTGCTGGTATTAAAAGTGCATGTTTCAGTCTGCATATCAGAATTTTTTAATGAAATAGAAGAGGATTTGAGAAGTCACTCAAAATGTGCCCTAATTGTTCTTTCTTCAGCACTGATCATAATTTCTATGGCAAAATGAACCCCCTCATTGTGTTCCTTTTTAAATTAAATGTTTTAAGTGTTACCAGTTTATTCCAATCAAGATGGCTTCAGGTGTGCCATACTTTTGTCATAAGTAAGACAGTAAGCGCTCTAGTTGTTCTTAAGAACACTCTGGGACATTCTGTCATTAGGCTGTACTTGGGCTACATCTGGGTGATATTTGGGCTACATTTGGGCTCTTTTGTGTCTGGTGGCCATCTTGGGAGATTTATTTGTTATGAAGTTTCCTAATTTCCTCATTTACTGCAGTCTCCTCAGTGGGAATACTTTAAGTTTTTTATTTTGGTTCCATCAAGAAGGCATTCAGATGTGTCACACATTTGCCATACATTCTGAATGTTAGCACTTTAGTTGCTCATTAGATCACTGTAGTAAAACTACTCCTCACCAGGGAAGTCTGCTGCTGGTATTCAAAGTGCATGTTTCAGTCTGCATGTCAGAATTTGTTTATGAAATAGAAGAGGATTTGAGAAGTCAAAATGTGCCCTAATTTTTCTTTCTGCAGAACTAATCATAATTTATATGGCAAAATGAACCCCCTCATTTTGTTCCTTTGTAAATTAAATGTTTTAAGTGTTACCACTTTATTCCAATCAAGATGGCTTCAGGTGTGCCATACTTTTGTCATAAGTAAGACTGTTAGCGCTCTAGTTGTTCGTTAGAACACTCTGGGACATTCTGTCATTGGGCTATACTTGGGCTACAGCTGGGTGATATTTGGGCTACATTTGGGCTCTTTTGTCTCTGGTGGGCATCTTGGGAGATTTATTTGTTATGAAGTTTCCTAATTTCCTCATTTACTGCAGTCTCCTCAGTAGGAAATACTTTCAGTTTTTTACTTGGTTCCATCAAGAAGGCATTCAGATGTGTCACACATTTGCCATAAATTCTGAATGTTAGCACTCTAGTTTCTCATTAGATCACTGTAGTAAAGCTACTGCTCACCAGGGAAGTCTGCTGCTGGTATTCAAAGTGCATGTTTCAGTCTGCATGTCAGAATTTTTTTATGACATAGAAGAGGATTTGAGAAGTCAAAATGTGCCCTAATTTTTCTTTCTGCAGCACTAATCATAATTTCTATGGTAAAATGAATCCCCTCATTGTGTTCCTTTGTAAATTAAATGTTTTAAGTGTTACTACTTTATTCCATTTAAGATGGCTTCAGGTGTGCCATACTTTTTTTGTCATAAGTAAGACTGTTAGCGCTCTAGTTGTTCGTTAGAACACTCTGGGACATTCTGTCATTGGGCTATACTTGGGCTACATCTGGGTGATATTTGGGCTACATTTGGGCTCTTTTGTCTCTGGTGGCCATTTTGGGAGACTTATTTGTTATGATGTTTCCTAATTTCCTCATTTACTACAGTCTCCTCAGTAGGAAATACTTTCAGTTTTTTACTTTGATTCCATCAAGAAGGCATTCAGATGTGTCACAAATTTGCCATAAATTCAGAATGTTAGCACTCTAGTTGCTTATTAGATCACTGTAGTAAAGCTACTGCTCACCAGGGAAGTCTGCTGCTGGTATTGAAAGTGCATGTTTCAGTCTGCATGTCAGAATTTTTTAATGAAATAGAAGAGGATTTGAGAAGTCACTCAAAATGTGCCCTAATTTTTCTTTCTGCAGCAATAATCATACTTTCTATGGCAAAATGAACCCTCTCGTTTTGTTCCTTTTTAAATTAAATGTTTTAAGAATTACCACTTTATTCCAACCAAGATGGCTTCAGGTGTGCCATACGTTTGTCATAAGTAGAACTGTTAGTGCTCTAGTTGTTCTTTAGAACACTCTGGGAAGCTGCAGTAGAACACAAAGGAATCAACTGACAGTCTCTGCCCTTGTTGGATGTACATGTTTTACTGAGAATGTCAGACTTCATTCTCACATGACTGAGAAAGATAATGTGAATTTACAGAAAATATGCTCTCAGTTTAGCTTATAGTTCACCTTCCAAACCTCTGTGGGAAAAGCATGAGAAAATAGTTTTCTCTCAAACATGATTCATGATATCACAGCAGAAGGCTTTTTCACATGGTAAAATCACCTTAGAACACACCACAATTCCTAAAATGAGTATGGTACCATCAACAAATGATTTATAATGTAACTAAAGTCTTAAAACCTTCTATTAACTGCAATGCTTTTTAATGAGGTGCTATCATGTATATTGGTCACAAGATGGCTGCCAACACTTCTTGGGTGAAGTGCTGACAGCCAATCAGATCTCACGATGAGATGTGTGGTTAGGCTCCGCCCAGATATATATGTGATTTTACTTTTGATTTTCTGAAGAACTACTGAACGGATTTACACCATTTAAGCAAAAGGCACATGCCTGACCTGAGGACTACCTCTTTGCCAAATTTCAAGTAATTTTGTTCAGCCGTTCGGGCTGTACCTTCGACTAAAGGTCCTATGGGCAAATGCATGGGGAATACGTTTTGGGGCCCCCCTTTTTTCTCAGCCCCCGCTTGACGAATCACCCCGAGACTTTCAGGGTAGGAGCTGAGCGGAGTGACCCATTAGTTTTGAAAATTTCACGAAGATAAGTCAACCGGCGCCAAAGTTATTCAAAATAGAATTTTCAGATTTCCTATGGGAACTCGGTCCTAACTATAACTATCTACTGGCGACCGCCAGTAGATAATATATATATATATACAAATACACACAAGCACTTGCCCATGGGACACTCTCACGTCGACTTACCAGGCGCAGACAAAGCTGATAATTGTGGAATCCAAGCATTTAGACTAACGCGTTTCGTACATAGTCAGTCTTGATTACAGGCTGCTGACTGCATCCCACAACAGAAACTGCTGAAAACCACCAGTTAATTAGTAAAATTTTTGTATTGGCCACAAGAGGACCATTCAGGTAAGTTTTGTAACACAATGCTTCCTGGGACTAGTTGTTCTTAGTCAATTTTTCACACCCCAGTGGGTGTTGGGTTCACAGTTAATTATTGCATTTCCTTCACCCTCCAGTGGGCTATTCACTTTTGCCGGTAAACATATAAAAGGCCCCTCGTCACTCCGTGACTGTCTCTGTCAGAGGCAAATGGACCCACTTCACAATCCTTGTAGTGGTGCTAACTTCATGGCTGGGCTGCGAGTGCTGCTTCATCCTATGGGCAAGTGCTTGTGAATATATTTATTTATTTAGTTCGGCTCCCAATACCAGTATAACTGGTCAGACAACTCAGAACTGCAGAATTCAAGTTTATTGTGTAAGTTCAGCCTAATAAACTAAAATACTGCAGTTCTGACTGCGTGTCATATGACCAGTATACAGGTAGAGGAAGATGATTTTAAGAGCCGGGTACCGTGCATCAGAGATGTGACATCCCCACTCGGGCAGGGCAACAGAAGCGGGTTACTGCTACAAGAAACAACCCCACATATATATAAATATATAAATATATATAAATATATATATATATATATATATATATATATATATATTCACTGAAAAAAGTGATGTCATTTGAGATGTCATCAGTGATGTCATCAGTGATGTCACTGACCAAGTCATGAGTGATGTAATATGTGACGTCATCAGCAGTGGATTGCGGGCGCGCAAGTTATAGTTAGCTGAACTAACTATAACGGGGGAATTTCAATGGTTTTGTACGAGTGAAATGTCCAGCTAACTATAACATGTGTAAAACCTATGGTTTTTTCAGTGAATTTGCAAGGTTTTTTAAATGCTAATTCCTAACTATAACGTGTGTGAAACCTATGTTCTTTTCAGTGAATTTGCAAGGTTTTTTAAATGCTAATTCCAAACTATAACGTGTGTGAAACCTATGGTTTTTTTCAGTGAATTTGCAAGGTTTTTTAAATGCTAATTCCTAACGAAAACGTGTGTGAAACCTATGTTTTTTTTTGTGAATTTGTAAGTTTTTTTAAATGCTAATTCATGTTTGTATTATTATATTTTTTATATATTTATTTTACAATAAACTACCTATGTATATAGTTATAGATTGACTGTATCCTGTAATATGGAATGGCTCAGCTCTTTTTTTTTTGAATTTGGATAAAGTTGAACAGCATAGTTAATATCTTCTATAAACTTCTAAACATTAAATTTTTTTTTTATTTTTATTTTTTTAAATTTTTTTAGGGTTTTTGACGGTGCGCACACCGTGCGCGCACCAGCAAAATCAAAAGCATTTTTTTTCCTCTTGTGGGTCCTCTTGAGACCCTGTGACAAGGCCTAGGGCATTAGGAAGTGTCTTTCATTACTTGTTTTCATATTCTTAACTTTTCTCTTTGGCTATCTGCTACCGTGGGGGTGTGTGCACCGTGCGCGTACCGTGCGCGCACCGTCTTCGTGTGCGCATGCGTGCTTCGTGTGCGCATGCGTGCGTGCTCCGTGCGTGCTCCGAGTGCGCATGCGTGCGTACTCCGTGTGCGCACGCGTGTGTGCTCCGTGTGCGCACGCGTACGTGCTCCGTGCGCGCATGCGCGCGTGCTCCATGCGCGCACGGCAAGTCATGTGATTACGAAACAACACTTTTCATTGGTTCATAGTAGTTTCTGTTTCAGAATCTTCAAACACCACACCCACTCCCCTTGCTTTTTCTTCTAATTTCCTGGGAGAAGGATCTGGACACCTTTTCAAGCAAAAATTTCATTTGAAAATGGCAGAGCACCACTCCACTTCAGAAAGTGAGGAAGAGACCTTTTTGGAACCAGCAAGAAAGAGGAAACAGAAAGACTCTTTTATTTGGAAATTTTTTACATATCTAGAAGGTCAAAAGATGGTAAATGCACCAAAAGTAAAGTGGGACAGTCTTATCCCGAGGATACCCAACTAAAAAATACTCTTTCAGTATTTACTCGATGATAAGGCACTTTAAAAAAATGCACCCAATAGCGTATGCTAAGGAGTCAACACGGGCCATGAGAGAGAACCCTGGATCAGCTCAGCCGAGCACATCATCTGCGGCTGCAGATTCACCATGCTCCAGATCTCTGGACATCCGTCCTGTATTCAAAGACGTCCACATTCATTGCAACGTGTGCAATGCCATTCTCTGTTACGGAGAGACCAGCATCAATCTCATAGAGAACAAGATCCAGCAGCACACTTGCTCCCCCAGTTAATTTTTTTTAAAATAATTTTTGTTCCTGTTGAACAGTTTTTTTTTGTTGCTCTAAAAAAATCCACAAAAAAATACAAAATTGTTAAAAAAATAAATAAAAGAAATACAAAACGACAAAAAATAAAAAAAGTTATTTTCAGAACTCACTTCACTTCTCCAAGAAGAGCTATATTCTTAATATATATGCTGTGTTGTAAATTGATTGAATGAATGTGTAGTGTATACATGAATGATTGAAATGATTGAAATGACTGAGTGAAGAGGAGGAAAGGACTGACAGAATGAGAGTGACAAGGATAGTATGATCAGTCATGAAAGGGAAGTGAGAGACTGACTGCAACAAAAGGACTAAGGGTAGAGGATACAGGTAAGAAGAGTGAATGAGTAAGGGAATGGCAGTGAATAATGGAGAGTGAGGGAGTGGGAGTGAGAAAAGGGGAGTAAGGGACGGAGATAGGAAAAGGGAGTAACAGACGAAGCGGATGAAGTACAGCAGGGTAAAGGGATTGAAAGTAAGAGAAGTGGAGTGATGGTGAGATAAGGGGTATGAGGATTAGAAAAGGTGGTAAGGGAAAGTGGGAGATGGGGAGTGAGGGGATAGAGGGATTTAGGAAACTGGAGTGAGAGAAAGGGAGTCAGGATTTCAATGAGCAAAGGAGAGTGAGGGAGAGTGAAGGAAAGAATGCGAAAAGGTGAAGGGGTGTGAGATACAGACAGGAGGAAGTGAAGTAGGAGAATAGGAGTGACTATGAGAAAAGGATAGTGACAGTTAGGGAAGGTGAGGAAAGCACAGAGATGCGACATATTTTCAAGAATATGTCGCATCTCTATGCTTCCCCTGCGCTGGCGCACAAACTGCAACCATGCGCCGGCGCAGGCTCCCTTGCACCATGCTGCAAGGATGCCTGCGTGGTGGGGAGATTGTTCTTCTGCAGGAAGGGAAAGCTTCCTGCAGAAAAACAATCACAAGAGGCTTTTTCCTCTTTCATGCGTGCAGTAGCATGCAGCACGCACTGAAAGAGGAAAAAATTAGGAGAAATGAAAACATTTCTCCTCGTTGTGCTTCGCTACGCCACCTCTAGGGTGGCGTAGCATTCACACGTATCTCCAGAGTTATGATTTCTCGTACATCTGGAGATGTGTCTAGTTCTATAGGTGTTGCGTGGGAACACCCACAACAACACCCATGGAACGCCCCTTCAACGCACAGTGCTGCGTGTGAAGTGGCTGTATTTACGAGGAGAGGAAAAGTCACGCAGGGTGGCTTTTCCTCTCCTTGTAAATATGGAGGAGCCCCCTGCGCCAACAGTACGTCATGAAAAGTGACGTAGTGGTGGCGCAGGGGGCTTGTAAATCTGCCCCAGAGATGTTAAGGAAATTAAGGGTAAGACAGACAAAGGGAGAGAGACAGAAACAGAGACAGAGAGCAAGGAACTGAGAAGGAGTAAGGCAGTTAGAATGACTGAGACATATGCAGACAGGGAGAGAAACATGGTTGAAAAAATAGTGATGGAGGCAGTAAACCTAGGGGAGTAGTAGAGAAGGAGTGAGGGAGTTATAAAAGAGCAGTAAAGGAAGAAGAGAGAGAGAAAAAGAATGAGAAAAGCAGAGTGAGGAGAAGTGAAGAAAAGGGAGCATGAAAGTGAAGGGGTGAAAAATACAGATATTTCAAACTTACCTGACCAACAAAATAACTTAATTAGAAATAAATGGTTGTTTTTAATTGCAAGAAAAAAAGATTCAATTTCCTAAATTTTCTTTATGGATCTGAAAAAAAAGAAAAAAAGTAGTAATATTTAACAAACCATTTTAGAAAACAGTACACATATTTTCATATTTAACAAAGTAATTTTTTGCCCTTTTTTTGCTGTTTTCAGAATACATTGAATTTCACTGAAAATAGTGATATCAATTGCATTCATCACTTAACAGCGGGCAAAAAAATTAACAATCTGAAAGGTTGTTTAAAAAAGCCTTGAATCTATCCTCAGTAAAACATTCCTTGATAGAAATGTAACATATATATTACAAATATCTTCTAAGAACAATAACTATTTGCAATAAATAAAGTCTGTAAATCTTGTTGCTTAAGCATATACACCAAAATAATATCGGTCAAAGAAGTCCACAATAGAAATATTTACCTTTCCATGAGGCCAAATGGTAATTTTTAAACCCTTTTTAGGTGAAATATCGAATGGTAATCTTATAAAATCGAAATAATGGTTTCTTCAGATGGTGCAATTTGTATCTAAAATTTTGGTTTTAGAAAAATTAAGTAGGAATGTTGTAATTCTGCAGGCAAACGTTGCTTGAAAATCAATTGAGAATCATTACACAGTGTCCAGCCTTTTTCACATTTTAGATAAACTGTGTAGTTACCAGAACTTATAGAAGGTCCATCATGGAAAATTATTGCAACTGCAACAAAAGTCTTTCCTGATATTGATAATTGATTTCCTGTAAACTTCTTTATTAAAGTGTCCAATTTTGTTCCATCAGCTCTACAACGTCGCATCATTAAAATTCTATACTGTCCATATTTCTTTAAAAATAATGTTGATAACATTTCTGATTTACATTGAGAACATTCCATGTTGTGATTTGCATCTTTAACTAATTTACTAAAAGTCACTGCTTTACTCTCTGGTAATGTTAAATGTATGAACCTTTCATAATCAACATTAGTGCTGCATGTGTTCATACAGTTTTCACAACAATGTTCCCATTTATAAGAGAGACCAAACATATTTTCTATTTCTACCCCTTCATCTTCCAGTACCATAAGCATATACATTAAGAATTCCTGTGCAGCTTGCTGGACATTTTCAGTAAATTGTGTACATCCAGAACATACATCTAAAAGATTTTTAACATCAGAAGCACTTTCTATTTTAGTTTTATCATTACTCAGCTTCTCATAAAGGAAACTCAGCAGAGAATAAAAACTTTTTTCATGATTTAGTATTATCTGCTCTTGCAAACTTTCAAGATAAAATACAACATTCAGCACTACATTAGCGTAGCAGTTGACACCAGAGCTATTTTCAAAATGACAACCAACAACCTCTTCAACATTGTCCTTTTTCTTTTTGCTTGCAATCACATCACTCTCCTTTTGTTTTCTCTTCTGTACATCCTCATTACAGATATTCTCAATTCTCCTTTTCCGAAAAACAACACGTTTTTCAAACACAGGATACTGACCTAAATGAGGAGCATAGCTTCTTCTTAATCGATTATACTCTTTTACACATACACAATTTGCATCAGCACTAACTTTTGAGTCATCAAAGTCTGTCATGAATAAACCAGATAATTTTTTCACTCGTGACAAAGCAACATATGCCATATCTTCTTTAAACACACTAGATCCAATGTTTACAAAAGCACTATCTACAGTTAATCCTTGAGATTTGTGAATAGTTACAGCATATGCTAGAGAAAACAGAAACTGCTTCCTACGTACATATAAGTCTTTCACAAGCAAAAAACAAACTGAACAACGACTAATGTCTTTAACCTCTTCAATCTGATCAAATTTTATTTTTAAAAGTTCATTTCCATCTTTATTCTGGTAGTTAACAAAACCCACAACTTTACCCATAGCTCCATTCACTAAACGTATTTCTACTTTCAAATTACGTCTTTAAATTACTCGACAGTTCATACATACATAAAGATTCTTTTCTAAACCAGCTGTTTTCGATATGTTTTTCTCTAGAGAATCCAATTTAGTTTTCAATTTGCCTGTCAATGTAATAGTTATTCCTTCATGCTGTATTTTATCCACGGCTTCCATTTTCATAATCTCTTCATTTTCCAATTTCAAAAGTTCTTCATTGAATTTAGAGCATTCATGTAGTGTTGGCATTAAGCAGATTACAGTATTTTTTTCTGCAATTTTCTTGGATATTTTCTCTGGAACTATTTGTTCTGTTGGAAACAAATTACATAGCAATCAACTCTGTAAAGCTTTTCTGCCATGTTCTGTGAGTAGTCCAATTCTGATATCTTTGAGAATACTTGCATAATCATCATCATTTGCTTGCCGCATATTGGTAATGAGTTGTTTGTACTCAAAGTATGACCAAATATTCACATTACCTATACTTCCTAACGACTTTTTTGTGTCTTCATGTGTAACAGTATTAAATACTGGTTGTCCTTTAACTGGAGTGAGCTGCAGTAGATCCTCAAAAACTATAACATGTTTTCCTCCAAATAACACGTCATAGTCTGTCTTTCGAATTTGCTGCATTCTTAAATGCACAAAGGCAAGCATTAAGTTTGATACCATGCTTACCTCATCAATAATGAGAACTTTCATTTTCTTCAACAGTCTTGAAACTTCAAAACATGCTTCTCCTGTTAGCTTGTGGTATTCTATTTTGTTCTCATGCTCTACTGGTAACATTAGCAAACGATGTAAGGTAATTCCTTTTATGTTATATGCTGCTAACCCAGTTGGAGCAGTAACAACACAAGACAAAGGTGAATCAGTTTTTTTCTGTAGGTAGCTTCTAATTACTTTAATCAAGAAACTTTTTCCAGTTCCAGCTTGTCCACTCACATACATTCTGATTGGTTCAAATGCTGTGCATGAGCACTCTTTATTTTCATGTAGTAATCCATGATCAATTTGTTTTGTGTCTTCTTCATAAATTTGTTGTTGTTTTTCATTCAGTTGTTGTTCCAAATTTGGTAAGTCTATTAAATCTTCCTGAGCTTGATTCATAGCTGTTTCCACTTCAGTCATGGCTATTGCAGCTTCGTTTTCTACGATTGGTTGTCCTAGGGGATCTTGACTGAGCGTACCAGAACTTTGACTGTCTTGAGAACTGTCTCTAGCTACTTCAGCTGCAATTGTAGCTTCTTGTTCAATTTCTTCATTTAACATTTGTACATAATTTGAGAAAGTACTGCATTCTATGTTATCTTTGCATGCATTAAAGGAATCTTCATAGCTCTGAAAATCTCCAAGTAATTCATCCTCTGAACGCCGTGCTTTAAACAGCTGTAAAAGTGCTAAGTAGTAAAATTCCTTTTTGTCAGTAGTGTCGCAACTCAGCTTCCTGTGATTAATCAAACTTCCTTTTGTTTGTTTCACCAAACATCCTTCCTCACCAATGACTTTATATTTTCCATTGTTGATGTCTTCTGTGGCATTCCGTTTATAAATGTAGTTCTGCAGCACTTCATAGAGACACATGTTCTCAAGATGATGACTTCTGTTTGGGTAATATGTGTCCAACATATTTGTTTTCAAAATGTCTGTACTTACTGGTCCTTTCTCTGCTAAATATTCAATTTCTCGAATAGATTTCAGTACCCGATTTCGCATTCCTGCAAGGCCTAAACTTACCCAAATTATTCTTCTGGATTTGGAGTACAGACTTGCAGATGAAAACCTATCTGAGCATTCGTATGAGCCAATTTCTCGATGCGATAACATCTTTAAACTGAAACTGTATAGCTTTTTACTGACAGTCTTCTCGTGAGGAATCTCTTCCCACATTTCTTTCAATTCCGTTTTCTCAGATTTAGTGATGTAAGATGTGACATACCGAGCAACAGCAATAGAATTGTCAGCTACATACTGAATATCCATGTTAGCATTCCACATGGATAAAATGACTGGGTTGTAGTCATTTATATATTTTGACTCTTCTTCTTAGGTTGTAGGTATTTTTCTGAGATTTTCTTGTAATGGTATGTCGCACAGCTGACATAAAACTGTTTACTCTTCCTTTTGAAAGAACAGGTCGTGGAAATCCAAATCGACATTTTGTGTAGAATTTATCTTTACTCTTGTACTTTCGTCGACAGTATTTTCCACACCGATGACTTTAGAAACGTAAAACTTGCTCTTTTAAGTTTTTTTCTTCTGTGCTTTTAGGTATAGCACATGTTGCATATTCTTCAATGAAAGATAAAACTGCATCATCAGAATCTGTTCCAAATTTTGGGGCATCCTTGATCCACAACAGCATATGAATATGTGGAGCACCTCTTGCTTGGTACTCTTTTCTCCAAAAGAAATCCACAACTTCTCCAAGAGGTGGATTTTTTTTATTGCAGATGAAGGACATCATAGCCTCAAATCTATGATTGAAATATCTGCAAACATTAACCGGATCCAATGAGCACAATTCTCCTGCTGTCTTGTATTGGATATTTTCAATATTTGAATTTGCCTCTCGAAGAAAATCCAGTAAATCATCCCAAGCGTACTCAGCACAGCTTAGGGTAAGGAACCATGTAGGAGTTCCTAAATTCCGTAACATACATTTCAATTCTCCATGGCGTCGGTACCAATATTCATTAGTTCCACGCTGACAAGCCATCAGATTAATCAATTGAGATTCCAAATGATCATCTCGCTGTTGCACTTTGTTCATAAAATCCTTTGCAGACACATTATGTAGATGTACTCCAGTTTTTAAAATGTGATTTACTGCATAAGATAGTGCAGACAAGTCACTTTCAAATAAAAGACGGAAAAAATAAGGAATACTTTGACAAAATCTTGGATCTTCTGCATATAATCTTGTAGTCCGATACTCAGAAGCAGGAATCTGTACTGGACGTTCATCATATCGTCCACCTTTTCCTGTAGGAAACAGCTGGTGAAAACAACGAGCTTCCAAGCTCTCCTCCCATACACTCGCGGGAGTTTCTTTTGCTTTTTTCATCTGAAACAGATCAATAGTGTTTCCCATAACTTCTTTAGAATGAAGAGGATGTATGCTGAAATGTTCATAAATTTCTTCTTCTTTTGACTTATCCACTTTTTCAATTTGTCCAGTTGGTATTCCTGTGTCTGCTAGTAAAACTTCTTCATCTTCATCCATATAAATTGATTCATAGTACTTATTATTTCTTTTCAAATATAAATTTGCTCTTTGTACTTTTCGTACATCTACTAGCTCCTGCCAAATGTTCTTATTCTTTGTAGGTACACCATTAACCAGAATAACTAATGGTTCAATTTCCAAACTATCTGCATCAATTGTTTCAATATTTTTTTTCAAATCTAATTGCAAATAGACAACTCTTCCTTTTAAACCTCTTTGTAAATCTGAAGGAGGTAATTTACCTGTTTTGGGCTCCATACGAACAATAGTCTGGAACGGATGGACACATTGAATGAGTATAGACTCGTAAATTACTAAATTCTGCAGGAATATCAACCAATTCTAAATTATTATGTACAGCTCTAGCTGGCATTTTATTTTCTTCTAACTTGTTATAACAGTATTTACAAATACGCTGATCTTCACCCAAATCAAAACAATTTTCCAGAAACAAATATGTAGCAAAATCCTTCCACTCATAATTATTTTCTTTTTCACTTTTTTTATAGAGATCAACATTCCTTGTTTGAGTTTTATAATGGCTTCTCCGGCAACAAATACAAGTAATATTTGGTCTTTCATTAGAGATGATAGTAAATTTTGTCATTTGATCTTCAAATTTTTTACTAACAGTGGGTTCTACATTCTCTTCCACATTTTCCTCAATAACTGTGTCAATTCCTGCACTTTCTTGCTCTGGACCAAAGTAACAAAACTCAATATCCTCACAAACCTTCATCACATCTGATACAGATCCACGGAACAGAGCACTATTCAACTCATGTAACTTTAATGCTGAACTTTTAGCAAAATACAATCTTCTCACAAACTTTCTCATTTCAGTATGATGAACTGCCAGCATCCTAAAATGGTGAAAAACACTTTGACAAACTTTCCTAGAAAGACAAGCCAGAGAATGTCCTTGCAAACCAGTATTCTTTCTCACTCTGCATGGATCTATTCTTTGAAGCACCTTAATCTTCTGTTTAACACTTTTTTTACTATATTCTCTTAGAAAGTCACGTAATTTATCAATAGATTCTTGTCGTACAGTACAAATACTACTACAATTCCAAGTGTACACGGGGGCTTTAGGACATTTCCCCATAACCTCATCAGCTAACACTTCTTCCTAATTCTTTGGAACCATTTTCTCCTTTTCCATTACACAACCATCCTTAACTTCATAAGCTCGACCACTGGTGTCAACTGCATGCAGCAAACTATTACTTTGAAGATAACTCTCTTCATTAAAAAATGGTTCAGTACTTGAACTATGCTTCCATTCTCCTAAGAACACTTTACAAAAGTTATTTTTTTTCACTACTCTTTTCCTTTTGCTTTTTGACTTCATTACATTGACTATTTTATCTAATGTACGGATCCTGTTCAAAATTAAAATAAATAGTTTTCTTTTTAATTCCAAAGCCTTTGCAACAATTGATTCAATATGTTTCTTTTTCTTATAAAATTTAGCTTTCTTCCTATATTTTTTCACATCCTTTAGCAAATTGAACATCACTCTTCTCTGAAACATTTTTCTACGAATGTTTTGAAATTCTGTTTTTCTTTTTAAGTCATTCTTTCCTGCTTCTGATTGTACATTAGCATTTACTATTTTCGTACTATTGTATTGTTGTTTTCTACTTGAAACACTATTTGCACTGGATATATTTTTTACATTTTTTCTATGTTTGAAATCCTTAGTCTGCTTACCAGAAGACTTTTTCTTTTTTCCAACATGAGATTCTTCAACTAATTTGTGTTGTCCAGTTGTCTTCAAATATAGATGTTTACCTTTATGTAATTTAAATATATTACTATATTTTTTTTTTGAGCTTTAAAAATCCTATCATATGAGCTGCCCCTTTCCTACGAGTGCAAGTCTTACAGAACAAGAGCAACACAAATTAAATCTCTGACAACAATTCCTGTGTGCACACAGACTCATGGTGTGATTCTAGGCACAAAACAGTATTCCTGGGTGATACCAGTACACCTTAACTTATGGTGAAGACATACCCCATAATATCTTACAAGTTCAAGGCAGTTAAATATCTTCCAAAACATAAAATGTAAAACACAACTTTAAAAGAAGAAACAAATTTCTATTATTTATATCAAAATACACCACATACATCCCCTCTCAAATTCATAACTCACCTTTAAAAGTAGTTAGTTGAGAAAGAAATGTGGCACTCACACAGCAGATTATCAGAGCCAGGATCTCTGAGCTGTACACCACTCACCAGAACCAGTAAATGGCAAACTTTCCCTCTCTTTTTTCACACATATACATATTCACTTCAAATCACATTGCTTCCCACATTTTTTCAAATGGAAACACACATTTCTATTGGTTGCAAATTTCAACCCTTTTCCAAATCATTCCTACCCCCAACATGACTTCTGCCTGCTACCATAGCAACAGGTCATGGAACACTGGTGTGAGCAGAGAGGTCAGAAGTTCAGCACACAATGTTTCTAATCCAAACAGCAAGAGTGCTTGACTTTTCAAACCTAACAGCAAATCCAAAGTAATGTTCTGTGGGAACACATTTTTCTGAACCAATACAAAACAAATGTAAACATACAGCCTAGTTTTTACTGTAGAATGGTGTGAAACAGCCAATGAGTTCTTTTTATTAAAAAAAAGTATGTAAGCCTCCATTTTACAACTATCTTTCTTTTCATATTGCCATTCTACTGAAAGACACCTTCTGAGTGCATCTCCTTGAAAGATGTTCACAGTGTGGATTGTAGGTCATAGCTATGTCTTCTGGAGTGAAAAGTATGCAGAAAAAAGAGGTATTGTGAAAGACCTTGCTTTGCCAAATATAGACATTAAATGGATTGGTCAGAGAGCGTTAAAGTGGCACCAATTAATGTCTTTGGTGAAATCCTTTCTACATCTCCCACAGCCTAACCTTATAATTGTGCACTGTGGTGGAAATGACTTAGGCACTGGGGTAGGTCTGGAAATGCTTGTTAAGGACACCTTTGTGCAATTGATGTCACTTTTTCCACAAACTACCTTTGTATATTCTAATATATGCCAAAGGCAAAAGTGGAACTGGTCCAACCAATATTGTCCGCAGATTGAGAAAGCAAAAAAGCACGTCAATAAGTCTGTTTCTGCTTTCCTCAGAGACTATGGTATGGGTTCTATATACTACAACAACTTGCGTTACAACATGCAAGGCATTTATAGAGGAGACGGTGTACATTTCACAGATGAAGGAAACAGAGTCTTCCTCTTGAACTTTAGACTGTGCATCGGTACTTACTTGTAGGTACCAAAAAACACTCACTGAACACAACGCTCTTTTTAGAGCCAACCAACATCTAAACACTTACACATGATTTTTACATCTATGTTTTTTACGAATTTTTTGCCGCCGTGCGCGCACCGTGCACGCACCGTGCGCGCGCCACGCGATTTAAAAAAAAAAATAATGTTTTTCCTTCAGGGACCCCCTGACAAAGGCTAGGGGGTCAGGAACTCTCTACCCTGCCCCCTTTTCACGTTCTCCACCTTTCTTTTTCACTGTCACACACAAAACACACAAAATAGCGGCCGACACTTCCTGATTTCGACCGATTCGAATGTTGACTGACACGTAACCACCAATCAGAATTACGCTCACGCACCTTATGGTGCGTGCTTAAAGATATTTATGTGCTTTTAACTGCAATTTTCTCAGGAACTACTGAACAGATTGATACCATATATGCAAAAGGCACATGCCTGACCTGAGGACTACCTCTTTGCCAAATTTCAAGTAATTCTGTTCTGCCGTTCGGGCTGTACCTTCGACTAAAGGTCCTATGGGAAAATGCATGGGGAAAGTGCGTTTTGGCACCCCCCTTTTTTCTCAGCCCCCGCTTGACGAATCACCCCGAGACTTTCAGGGTAGGAGCTGAGCGGAGCGCCCCATTAGTTTTGAAAATTTCGCGAGGATTCGTCAACCGGCGCCAAAGTTATTCAAAATAGAATTTTCAGATTTCCTATGGAAACTTGGCCCCAACTATAACGACCGCCAGTAGATAATATATATATATATATATATAAATATATATATATATATATATATATATATATATATATATATATATATATATATATGAAACCAAGGAGTTACCCACGTGGCCGGCACTCACGGGCAGATAGGATAAAGGCTCTTGTCAGGTTGGCAATGATCAGCGTCGCCCCCTCTGATGCACTGATCCGACGCGTTTCGGGAAGAAAATTCCTTCCTCAGGGATCATCAAGAGACGAAGCAGCAGGCTAGAGGGCTACATTTAGTCCAACTTTTATTTCATTTATGCCACAGGAAGTCTTTCAATGTACAACGTGGCAGGCACCACGCGGTGCCTGTCACATTGTGCATTGAAAGGCACAGGCTGCCTTTGTGGCATTGTGACGGGCGGTGCTCTCTGCACCGCCCGCCGCAATGTTGCAGATGCGCCATGCACCTGCCAGTGTGGCGGGCGCATGCTAATCGGAAGCGCTGGACCGCTGCACCCTCAGCGGGCGGTCCCATTTCCCGAGGGTGTGGCGGGCGGACAAAGTCATACTAATGGTGCCCTTAGTGTCTAGTTCAAGAATGAATCGGGTTTCAAGTTTGCGTAACATTGCTTCGCGAATACCACCTCTTCTGAGGGGCATTACAGAATCTATCACAAAGTATTTGAGTTGCTCAACTGCATTGCCATGGCATTCTTTAAAATGTCTGGCGACTGGATAAGCTGGGTCGCTGTTGGTGATGGCTCTAACGTGCTGGAGTATCCTCTTGTGTATCTGCAACTTGGTACTACCCACGTATTGCAGGCCACAGGGACACTCCAGCACGTAGACAGCAAACTCCGTTTTGCAAGTGAGCAACTTGGTGATCCATCTCATGTTCATATGGAAAGGAGTTCTGTATGATGGTGTACTTACACCATATTTACATGCTTTGCAATTTGTACAATGAAAGAAACCCTTTCTGGAGTTTAGCCATGTTTTAGTCACTAATATCTCTGGGCTGCTTTTGACTGAGTCACTGCACTTGGATATATATAGAGTCACAAAAAAAAAGGTGAAAGTAACGTTATAGGTTGGTGCGATAAAAAGATCAGTTAAAAAAAAACTTCAAAATGTCAGACCGGAGGAGGCATCGCCATCGTACACAAGAGCACCATTCGCATCTCGACTGACTCCATCGACGTATTCAACGCCGCCGAATACCTGCACTTCCAGATCCACACCGACCCCAAGACTACCCTCAGAGGCACTCTCATCTACAGACCCCCGGGACCACGCGCACAGTTCTGCGAAGACATCGCCGACTTCATCAGCCCTCACGCCCTCCCCTCCGCCGACTACATCCTCCTCGGGGACCTCAACTTCCACCTGGAGAGCAACAATGACCGCAACACCACCGCCCTGCTGGATAACCTCGCCAACCTCGGACTTCAGCAACTGGTCAACACCCCCACCCACTTCGCCGGCCACACGCTCGACCCACTCTTCTCGTCCAGCAAGCACGTCACCTTCAGCCACTCCACCGGACTTCACTGGACCGACCACAGCTGCGTCCATTTCAGCTTCAGAAAGAACACGGTCCACCATCACCCGAAGCAGGCTCCCCACAGAAACTGGAGCAAGATCACCGCCGACCAGCTCGCCACCTCCCTCAGCCAGAGCCCACCTGTCAGGACCACGGACCCTAACACAGCTGCCCTCGACCTCACGCAGTGGCTGACCTCCTGTGCCGACGACCTCGCGCCACTGAAGAACCCCCTCACCAGGCCCAGAGGCAAGAAGGCCCCCTGGTTCACCGACGAACTTAAGGACTCCAAGAAGGCCTGCCGCACCCTCGAGAAGGCCTGGCTCCTCAACAAGACCGCCGACAACAGAACAGCACTGAAACTCGCCACTCGCAGACATCACCAGCTCATCCGCACCACCAAGAAGAAATCTCTGCGGGAACGACTGGACAAGAACGCCCATGACAGCAAGGAGCTCTTCAACATCGTCAAGGAGTTCTCCAACCCCAGCACCGGCAACAACGACATCACTCCCTCACAGGACCTCTGCGACTCCCTCGCCTCGTACTTCCACCGCAAGATCGCCAACATCCACAACAGCTTCGACATTTCACCCCCGCACCCATCGGTCGTACCTTCGCACCCCGCCGCCACCCTCCAGACATGGACCGAGGTGACCCCCGAAGACACGTCACGCATGATGAACACCATCCACTCCGGATCTCCGACCGACCCGTGCCCCCATCATGTTTTCAACAAGGCAGCCTCTACCATCGCACCCCACCTCCGAGACATCATCAACACCTCCTTCAACACAGCAACTTTCCCGGAGAGCTGGAAGCACGCCGAACTCAGCGCTCTGCTGAAGAAACCAACAGCGGACCCGACCGACCTCAAGAACTTCCGCCCCATCTCGCTCCTTCCTTTCCCCGCCAAAGTCATCGAGAAGGTCGTCAACAAGCAACTGGCAGCCTTCCTCGAGACGAACGGATCCCTCGACCCATCACAGTCCGGATTCAGAGCCAACCACAGCACCGAGACCGCCCTCATCGCAGCCACCGACGACATCCGAGCCCTGCTCGACAACGGCGAAACAGCGGCACTCATCCTCCTAGACCTCTCCGCAGCATTTGACACTGTCTGCCACCGCACACTAGTCCAACGCCTCAACGACACCGGCATCCAAGGGAAGGCTCTGGAATGGATCATCTCATACCTCTCCGGCAGAACACAGAGAGTACGCCTCCCTCCGTTCCGCTCCGAGGCCACCGAAGTCATCTGCGGCGTCCCGCAAGGATCGTCGCTCAGCCCCACTCTCTTCAACATCTACATGAAACCCCTCGCTGCCATCGCACGCCAACACAACCTCAACATCATTTCCTACGCCGATGACACCCAGCTAATTCTCTCCCTCACCAGAGACCCCGACACCGCCAAAGCCAGCCTGCACGAAGGGATGACAGACGTCGCTGAATGGATGAACATCAGCCGCCTGAAACTGAACACGGACAAGACAGAAGTCCTCATCCTGGGACCATCACCCTCCGCATGGGACGACTCCTGGTGGCCCCCGGCACTAGGCACCGCACCTGAACCGACGGACCACGCACGCAACTTGGGCATCATACTGGACTCCTCCCTATCGATGACCAGACAAGTCAACGCCGTCTCCTCAGCTTGCTTCCACAACCTCCGCATGCTCCGAAAGATCTTCCGATGGATCCCAACCGAGACCA
Source organism: Triturus cristatus (assembly GCF_964204655.1). Classification (NCBI taxonomy): domain Eukaryota; kingdom Metazoa; phylum Chordata; class Amphibia; order Caudata; family Salamandridae; genus Triturus; species Triturus cristatus. The sequence continues at coordinate 1,068,287,363 of NC_140579.1, read as the reverse complement.
GGAAGACGGTCACCCACGCTCTCGTCACCAGCAGACTAGACTACGGAAACACCCTCTACGCCGGTACTACGGCCAAGCTTCAGAAAAGACTTCAGCGTATTCAGAACGCCTCCGCCCGACTCATCCTGGACGTCCCCCGACGCAGCCACATCTCGTGCCACCTGAGAGACCTGCACTGGCTCCCGGTCAACAAGAGGATCACGTTCAGACTCCTCACCCACGCACACAAGTCCCTCCACGACCTAGGCCCAGGGTACCTCAGCAGCCGCCTCACCTTCTACACGCCCACCCGCCGGCTACGTTCCGCTAACCTCGCCCTCGCCGTCGTCCCTCGCATCCAGAGAGCCACCGCTGGAGGAAGGTCATTCTCCTACCTGGCAGCTAAGACTTGGAACTCCCTACCCGTCCACCTGCGGATGACCCAGGACCACCTGGCCTTCAGGAAACAGCTCAAGACCTGGCTGTTCGAGCAGTAGCAGACCCCCTTCCCCAAGCGCCTTGAGACCCTTACGGGTGAGTAGTGCGCGATATAAGTTCCATGATTGATTGATTGATTATGTGATGTCATAAATAATGTCATAGAGCATGCGGGGGCACACATTATAGTTAGCTCTGCTAGCTATAACTATTGAATTTCTATAGTAGTTTTTTGATTAATGTTGTCACTGAGGAAATCACCTAACTATAACGTTACTTTAACCTTTCGTTTTTTCAGTGAACTTACAAGGTTTTTTCTAAACAAAAACAAATCTTTTTATTACTCCTAACTATAATGCTACTTTAAACTTTAATGTTTTCAATTAATTTTTTAGGTTTAAAAAAAAATAAAGTAACATTTAACTACCATACATAAATGCAACCCACTGCTGCACACAGCCGAAGTCCTGCAGCCAGGCCAGGCAGCCAACCCCCCCACAGTCTGACACCTTTCTCTTGGATGACAGGATCGCATAATAGAGTGTGAGCAGGAACTGGTCCCTCCACTGAGATCTGTCTCTGCATGACAGAAGTGCGGAGTAGGTTGTGGGAAGGGATTGACATCTCCGCTCAGACCTCTCTTGAGAGATGGGTGTGCTTAGTAGTGTGTTTGCATGGACTAGCCTCTCCTTTGAGACCTCTCTCTCAGATGACAGGTGTTCATATTAGGGTGTGTGGATGGACTGGCCTCTCCTTTGAGACGTCTCTGTCAGATGACGGGTGTGCATAGTAGTGTGTGTGGAGATACGGGCCTCTCCCTTCAACGCTCTCTCAGATAATGGGTGTGCATAGTAGGGTGTCTGGATAGAGTGGTCTCTCCTTTCAGACGTCTCTCTCAGATGATAAGTATGCATAGTAGTGTGTGAGGAGGGACTGCCCTCTCCTTTCAGGCTTCTATTTCAGATGACGGGTGTGCATAGTAGTCAGTGTGGAGAGACTGGCCTTTCCTTTGAGACCTCTCTCTCAAATGACAGGTGTGTGCAGTAGGGCGTGTGAATGGACTGGCCTCTCCTTTGAGACCCCCTCTCAGTTGACGGATGTGTCTAGTAGTGTGTGGGGAGGTACTAGCCTCTCTGCTGAGACCTCTCTTTTGGATGACAGCTGTGTGTAGGAGGGGGTGTGGGACTGGCCTCTCCAGTGTGTCCCATCTTTTGGTTGATGGGTGTGCATGGTAGGGTATGGGAAGAGCCTTAACTCTACTCACAACCCTTCCCAACCTGATGGGCATAAATAGTACACTCTGATAAACACCATCTCCACTAAGACTCCTTCCCACAGTAACAAGTGTGCTTACCAGAGTGTATTCAAGGATTATCCACTCCTTCCTATTTTTCACCATCCCGTGAGAGTCTCTCGAAATCGTAACTTTTTTTTTTTACTTTGTTTATTGGAGTTATTCCCAAAAGCATACCAAAAACAAGCACTGCAAAATACAGGTTACAAGTCAATGGGAATACCACTTCCTTATACCAGACAATACCAAGTACGACTGGGTAATACGATGTTATAAATATCTTGGTAAATACAAGAGGTCCATTGAGAGAAACCGGATGAAAAGTCCAAGACACGAACCAATTGACATGTACATATGAAAACACACTTGGCAGTCACATCCATTAGAAGGTAACAAAGTATAAACAAGATTTTCATAGCTCAATTCCTGAGCCATCACCCGAGCTAGTTTCACCGTCATCGTTGAAGCTTTTAATAACTAGCCCCCAGGTCATAATCTTTTCCTCAGCCTTCTCATCAGTACGGGAGAGGCGCATATGGGACTCCTCCGCTGCACCCCATTCACACAGTTCCCTAAGCCACAAGTTCGTCTGCAGCTGCTTGTAGCCCTTCCAACCAATGGCTATTCTCTGTTTTTGCCAATAGCAATGCAAGCTTGGCGAGCTTTTAGGGGATCTTGTGACCCTTGGGTCTTTTCACCACCACCAGGAGGTGCACCACGGGTAAGGGGGACTTCGATGCCAGTATCCCTCACTATGGTTTGCAACACCACCCTCCAGAACCCCGGTATGCCAGCGCAGGTCCAGGCCAGATGTAAAAAAGAGGCCCCCAGCTCCTCACAATGTGCGCAGCTAGCTCCTTTCAGTGGCTCTATCCTATTCAACTGCCTAGTTGTCACATAGGTGTGGTGCAAGAAATGAAAAAGCAGCAATTTAAATCTGTTGTTACATGACACCCATCTCACCAACTCGCATGCACAGGACCAGTCCATTTCCGTGATAGGCTCCCTCAATTCCCCTGTCCAGGCCCTGCGCGTTATACAGGAGGCACTCTCCATGTTCGCCCGTACCGCACTATAAAACAGAGTGATAAGGTGCCTCGCATCTCCAAATTGGAGGCGTCCCTGGGTACCCAACCCATACCTCTCTGGCAGTATTCTTCAATTTGGCATAGTGAAGAAAGTGGCTTGGTCCCATCCCAAATGTTTCCTGAGCCTCCTGAAATGAAAGGAAAACCTCTCCTGGATACAATTTGCCCGCCACTGTGCAGCCACCCAGCATCCATTAATCCATAGACATATCTTTATCAATCGCCCGAAAAGGAACCAGATCCCACAAATGAGTTCCCTGTTAAAGGGAGCCCTGTGCAGCACCTTCCCGACCACAGCTTCCCAGACTGTTGCCGTCAACCATACCAAATAAGGAACTGGGTGTTCAGAGCATCACCCTCTCATTAATAGATTCCCCAGGGTAACCACTCCCAACATTCCTGCGTACAATGTGTTTTCCCAGTTGTCTGAGTTGGTGAACCACCTTGAAGCATGCTGTAATATAGCAGCATAATAATAAGTATGTAAGTCTGGGAGGGTTGGTCCCCCATCCTCCGAGTCACGTTTAAGTACCGGCAACGCCACTCTGCTGTGTTGGCCCACTCATAACAGTTGGGTAAGTAGGCTATCCAATTCATTAAAGAATTCTGGCCTGAGAGGGAACAATGCATTTTGGGCTAAATAGAGACGCAGAGGAAGGAAGACCATCTTTGCTACTGCTGCCCTACCCATTACTGAAAGGGAGAGTTTAATCCAGAAGGCCACAAAGGCCTCCAATCGCTCCAGCAGGTTGTCCACATTCAGGTGCTGTAAAACATCCTCAGGATGAGCGATCTTTATGCCTAAGTATCGGAACCCTTCATTTTCTCATCGGAGGCCCAGTTCCGGCATTCAGGCTAGTGGCATGCCAACCAGGCTCCCAAGTGGAAACAACAGTGACTTACAGACATTGACCTGGTGCCCAGACACCTACCCAAAGGCAGTAAGTAAGCCCACCAAAATCTGCACAAACCATACTGGGGTGTGAATATATATGAGCACGTCATCCGAATATAGGGAGATAACATGCAGGACACTCCCTACTCTGATTCCCCTGCCCCAGCTTCTTACAAAACAACAAAGCCATAGGTTCAATCACGAGAGCGAAATGCAGGGGCAACAGTGGGCACCCCTGCTTAGTCCCCCTCCCCACTGCCCTGAAAGGTCACTCCCTACTCGGATGCAGACCATACAGCCAGCGTAGAGAAGTCACACCCAGCTACAGAACACTGACCCAAATCCCATACCATTCAGAATTGCCAGCAGGTAAACCCATTCTACGGTATCAAAGGCGTTTTCTTATTTTAGGGAGACCGTAGCCAACTCATGATTATCATCAATGGTTTCATGTAGCACCTGATTGAGCCTGCAAAATTAAATGCGAGCCTGCATGAAGCTGCATTAATCTTCATGCATCAACCTTTGAATCACAGCTCCTAGTCTAATCGCAAGGAGTTTACACAGAATCTTAATATCCGTATTAAGCCATTGTGATGGGGTCTGTTTGAGGAAGGTTCTGCAGTGTCCCCTCCTGGTTTCGGCATAAGACAAATAATTCCCTCCCTGATGGTGGTTGCAGGTGCACCAGTCCTCCACGCCACCTGAAAAACCTACAGTGGTCTCTCTTTAAGAATTGTGGAATATGTCTGGTAGAATTCAATAGGGAAGCCATCCCCCAAGGGCCTTAGCTCTATTAAGGGCATTAATGGCTTCACCTAATTCCTCCATGGAGATTTCCCTCTCCATTTCCTGTACAAGGTCTGGTGCAAGGGTGGGCAATCGAACACTGGCTAGAAATTCCTCAATCCTCCCCTCGGGACCTGCCTCGCCTACCTGGTACACTGTCTTAAAATGGCAAACTAGGACATTCAAGATATATTAGGGACATGTCACTAGGCACCACCAGGTGCACGAAAATGAAGAACAGGAGGGATCACCATCTTAAAGTGGCAAACAAGGACATTCACGATATCTGGACGACTGGTCACTAGGGCACCACCAGGTGCACGAAAATGAAGAACAGGGGGGATCTCTTGCTCCAGCTGAAGTACCCAGGCATACATCCTACCAGATTTGTCCCTGTCCTTAAGGAGGCGCTGACGGTAAGTACTCAGTGTACATTTATCCAGGGTGTCCCAGATACGTAGCACCTCCCTATGGACCTAATGTTCCTCCGCACGTGCCTCTGGTGTAGTCAGCTCTGATATCTGAAGGTCCATCAAGCGGCGCTCCTGGTCTACAATGTCAGTCTTTATCTGTCTCCTGACCCCGCATGTGGTACCAATACAGGCCCCCCTGATAACTGCCTTGAGATCTTCCCAGTCTAATGCCATAGTTCCCCAATTAATCGATAAGAGGTATGTGAGAGTGGTCCCCAGTGCCTCCAAGCACACCACATCTGTCAAGTGGTTAGAGGGCATGTGCATTCTACATTGTCGCTGTGCAGTATCCCCCTCCACAGACGCAGCAGCACTGGCTCATGGTCAGAGAGACATCTCCCCAGGTGAGTCACCCCATGCAATCTCAAGGGATCAACCCCCGCGATCAACAGGCGGTCCAAACAAAAGTGAGTGACAAGTATATTCACCACCCCCTGGGTGTAATATTCGCCAGCTGTCACAGAACCCCAGGTTACGCAAAGCCATGGCAAGAGATTTGGTCATCAAAGGTTTAGTTCCATGCTTGGGTGGATATCGGTCCTCATCTCCATTCAGAATACAATTATAATCTCCTGCTCATATCACTGGGCTCCCCACACTATCCTCCAGCGGGTCCTGGATATGGTCAAAGAAGTATTTATCATCAATGTTGGGCGCGTAAGTGTTGAGGAGTGTGATGGCCCTCCCATCCAGTGTACCCTGTTAAAGTAGATATGGACCCTCTATGTCTGTTTGACTAGACGTGTTCCTAAATGGGACCCTGGGTGCAATCCAAATGGACACCCCTCTCATATAGGTGGAGTAAGTGGCTGAGAACAATTGACCCCTTCACTTCCTGCCCAGCTTTTGAACTTCCTCCCACATGAGATGGGTCTCCTGGAGCTAGGTTATCTACACCTTATGACGTCGTAGAAAGAAGTGGACCCTATCTCGCTTGCCATGATCTTTCAGACCCTGCACATTCCACGTTACAACATTTGTACACTCAGCCATACCATATTGGGTGCTTGCCACAAACCTTTAGGGCTCCCACCTGACCCTCATCCTGAGTCATCACCATCATGTGTTACTCCAAGTGGTAATAAATACTGCACTGCAGCTAGCGCTCAACACTCCGCAACCTGAGAGAGTAGAAAACAATGGAACCCCTTTAACGCCCCCCACACCGGACAGACAGTATAACAACCATAACAACGCATACTGCATATGCATCATTATCTTTGCTGTTAGGACCCACAGCCTAAACCCTAAACTCAAAACTGCAGCCGACCACAAGTATGGAGGGAGCAAACCCCGCCCCGCAACAATACTATACCATATCCATCATAAAAGAATCAGCTGGTCATACTATGGACTTCGCCACTAGAACAGTGCAAACAAAGAAGATGCAGCTAGGCAAGACATGTTGAACACAATCAACATGCACAATTCTAGGAATAGGAAAGGCTCACCCACCTGCAACCCCCCAAAAAGGAGATGGAAATAATTAGACACTGCAAAAGGATAAGAGGTCAGCCAGTAGCAGCGGTGGGCGGAATTTGCTAAATTGCCTTTCGCAAAATTTCGCGAAACGGCAAGAAATCTCCGCGAACACGCGATATTGCGCGTGCTCGCGGAGATTTTGGGCTGATTAATGCGTTACCGAATTTGAGCTTCAACTCGGGCACCTGCTTTATTTATATCTGTAATTGCTTCCTGTTGAGGTTTAATTTTTGTGACAGGAGCATCGTGCCAGAATGAATCCTTCCCTGCATGTTTATCCAAGAAGATGCCACCGTTTTGTGCAATACCTCTACTCAACTGGAGTCCTTTCTACTGGCTAATCAATAAGTGCTACCTCGTTGGGTAAATGCATAGTCCGTTTCCTACACTACAGCTGCGTAAAGGGCCAGAAGAGTTGTCTCCAGTGACCATGTGTGCCTGTAACTTTGCCACCGCACCGATGGGCGCCGGGGTCCCTTGAGTGAGCTGTCCATCATAGTGGGGAAAGGGCGGGGGAGACGTTGCACACCGCTAGTGTGTGTGGGGCCAAACTGGTGGGGGCTTCTAGGCCAGTTCACATGCCTCTTGTTTATAAAGGATCAGAGCAGGGTCTTTGAGGCAGACAAGGAGAAGGAACCGCCTTGTCACAGGAAGCACACGAGGATTGCGCTCGAGTAAATCAAGGATGCAAACACCACCGGCAAGTATTACAGCTAACATTTCAGGGTGGAAATGGGGAGAACTGACATCTGCTTAACCATGCTCACGAATTCTGCACGAGGATTGCACTCGAGAAAATGAAGGATGCAAACACCACCGGCAAGTATTACAGCTAACATTTTAGGGTGGAAATGGGGAGAACTGACATCTGCTTAACCACGCTCACGAATTCTACACGAGGATTGCGCTCCAGAAAATGAAGGATGCAAACACCACCGTCAAGGATTACAGCTAACATTTCAGAGTGGAAATGGGGAGAACTGACATCTGCTTAGCCACCACCACGCTCACGAATGGCAGATTAATGCGTTCCAGAATTTGAGCTTCAACTCGGGCACCTGCTTTATTTATATCTGTAAGTGCTTCCTGTTGAGGTTTAGTGACAGGAGCATCGTGCCAGAATGAATCCTGCCCTGCATATTTCCGTTTCGCCGTGGATCGCGGACGTTTCAAAATTTTTGAGTTCCGCGCGGAACGCGAAAATGCCAAAATTTCGCAAGTTTCACGAGCGGAACGGAATTTGTCGCCCACCCTTAGCCATCTCCTAACTCCATCACCAAGTTCTCTGCAGACTCCTCTGCGCCAATCACAGAATCTTGAGGCACCAACGCCATAGTACCATCTTCCTGAATTTCAACCCTAGAGGATTCCTTGCCTGCAGACTGCAAGAGATCGTCCATCCCGGATCCCCACGTGACCTCCAGGTGGGACTGCGGTCACCCCAATCACTCCGAGAGCCCGGCCATCTAGGATCATGCCCCCTCTTGGGTACTTTGTCACAAACTTCTAGCCATCACCATACATCCTGTGGGGTGTCAAAGTCGTAACATTTCTTAAAACAGAATTATTCTTCTACTCATCACAGTACTGTCATGTGGCTAGGTTAGGCCTGGTAAGAAACACTGCCATTTTACATGCACACGTTTCTTAAGTTGCCTTCTTTTCCACACAATTACTTTTGACACACATTTGCTTGTGTGACAGTGCAGGATTAGTTTCTCTGAAACAACATTGCTTACAATTCCACTTCATGAGTACACTATCACGACACCTTGAATATTTAGTACAAGGCCTGAAAACACATTGTGCAAATGTTTTTGTTTGTTATTCGTCCATGAGGCGACATGGCTATCACAAGAGAATAAACAATGTCAGCCTGGCTGAAGCTTCGACATGGAAGCATGGATACTGTTATAATAAATACACACGTTTCCGTGTTCAAATCAGGCGATCACTCTGCTGTCATTGCGAGGTCGCTATTGTCGGAGTCTAAGCCCAGATGATTCCTGTTTACCCTCTGCGAGGAGGGATATCCAACTTGTGACCAAGACTTGGATCTGCATACACTCACCTTCAGGTATTGGGGAGTTAGATCATCCAGTAGGGGAGTCTTTGCAGAACACCTGCCATTGGCTACTAGGTTAGGGAGTGCAAAGTAGGAGTATACTATACACTACTTATTTGCCAGCAAATAAATACTGCTTTAGCACAATGGTGGAATTGTTTATTCTTTTTACTGTCCTCATATTGCTAATCACTTTCATTTGCTTCTGTCTATTAATCATCACAACGCATATATTCTATACAAGAATCACTATGGTTCAATAAATATTGAAATAGCCCATTGTGTATTTCCCGTGTATCTTCCTAAGTATGCACGAGTGACTGAGCGAAAAAGTTCTAGATCTGTTACCACGATCCCTTGGGAAATCAAGGTTGTAACTTTCTGAGGTTGCCCAAACCATTGGTTACCTTACTAGGTTTAAGGGTAATCATGGTAATTCAAGGCCTGCAATACAGTTTGTTCCCCCACCTCCCTTTTGATGCACACCTCAGTGACTAGACAATACCAGGTCATGTCTTGGAGCGTGAACGTCCTCAATAATAAAATTAAGAGAGGGGCAGTCATACAATATGCGAAGAGATACTATTCAGATATACTGCTGCTTCAGAAGATGTATCTCCTGTGTCCAAATTGTAGTTTTCTATTCCGTTTTGATTATGCTGTGGTGTTCTACTGGAGTTTTGCTTGGTGAGTCCAGTATGTCCCCATACTTCTCTGATATATCCTTCCACTTGAAGTAGCAAAAACCCATACTGACCGCTGGGGATGATACACAGCAATCACTGGATGATTGTCTATGCAAACTTGTTAGTGTGTATGTGCCCATGACTAATTAGGAAATCCCCCTTACAAATGTTACAGAGCTACTAGTGGGCTCCCCAGTAAGAATGACACTCATAGGATGGGACTTTAACTCTATTATGAACCCAAACCTAGATATGAACAACTACACAGATTCAGGGCTTTATAAAGGTGTGCAAGTTCACTCAAAGGAGCTTTGTGACACACAGTGAGGGTAACAGTCTAGAGATGGGCAATGCACCTACTATTCAGACTCCCCACCACTCCTGTTTATGAATGGATTACATATTTGTCCCAGTTATGAAAATGTGCACATTAATGAATGTGTATATAATTCCAAGAGGGCTTTATGAACATTTCTCAACACAGCTAACACTTTTCTGACCGAACTATGATCCAAGAGTTTCATGGCACTCATGGTGTATGTCAGACCCACTCCATGAGGAAATCAACAAATACTTTTTCAAGGCAGTCACACAAGGTTGAGCTTTGGCTTTTTGGGGGGAAAACCAAAGTCAGGTAACTAGATATATTACAAAATCAGATTGCTCAGATAGAAGTGCCATTGATGGGCTAACACACTGATGTGACAATTAATATACTTGAAGAGGCCCAGTTCAAACTAAAGCAAAAGCTACTTAACACAGCAAGTGTAGCCTGGATGGTATCCCAGAAAAGATTGTATGAACATGGAGACAAAGCAGGGAAGCTGCTATATTGACTGGCCAATAAAGAGGTGGAGACCTGGATTGTCTCATAAATACTTAATAGCGATGGAGACTTGATCTACGAAAATGTAGGACTAGCAGAAGCCTTTGCAGTGTTTTCTATAGCCCTCTATAAGGTACAAAAACTGCCACAAGCAGGACTTGCCCATCCCATAGACAGAGTGGGTGATCTCGGACATGCGGACAAGCAAGACACTAGGCTGGAACAGGTTCCCTACCGAATTTTTTAAAACAAGCATTGGCAATCGGGTGTTGGTGGCTAACAGGGGGATGGGGACTGGTGGGGGTGGACAACATGATGGTTTTAAAAAGGGCTATCAAGTGACCAGCACTAGCTGCTTTATAGCAATGTTTAGGTCGGGATTGCAGTGACTGGGGAGGGTGGGTGGTAGAGGAAGGGGGAAGAAAGAGTGTACAAGAGAGAGAAATGGAAGTGGCAAAGGAAGAAAACTCAAAACACTACAAATGATTATGCAGGATGATTTACTTCACAAATGTAGTATATGTGACCATAAACAAGAAATGCCCCTGATCTGTCACTGTAGAAAGACCATTTATTACACCTTTTCGGACTATTTTCGGCTACATCTGTGTAAGGGAGTGTAAGACAATGAGGGCTCGAGCCTGGCTTGCGTTAAACGTCTAGCTTGGCATGAGAACTTCCTTGATGGAGGAAGAGTCAACTAGGGCTTTCTGTGAAAAGCGCTTCTAAAAATGTTTATCGAGAAATCACAACGTTCACTAAGATGCACATTTACAAATAAAAGTTGCTATTTTGTTAATTAATAAGCCCTTCTTTGTTTATATTTTGTTTTAATACTTCTGCTGTTTGTTTAAACTTTGGCCAAGTTCATATGAAACTAGTGGCTTGGTGATACTTCACAAATAAGGCTTTACCTCCCTGAGCGGAAAAATGTTACAGCGTTACTAAGCTTGCAGAGAAACTCGGGAGTTAGTGCACCAGCTACATAGATATCTGAGCATCTCTGAATAGGATAATATTCCAACAGAAAGAAAGCATTGCAGTGTGGTATCCGAACAAAGAAATTCCCAAAAAACAACCTAATGTAACAGCAGCGTCCTGCAAAACACAAAGAAACTGCAGCGGGATGGATGATGTGCTTGAGGAACAAATTCACTGGAGGTTGGGGTATGGTAGGAATGCACCAGCATCCGACACTTTAATAACATGTCTGGATCACAAACTTACCTATAGGTGATTTTTTTTCTATTCATTTTTCAAAACATTGGCAAAGATTGCGAGGTTCACAAACGCTATCTGCTTATAGAATTAAAAGTTAGCAAAACCGGTCTAGGTTATTTACATGTTTGACATTTTCCGGGAGCAGATGGGAGATGGACCAGAGGGCTTAGATGTTATCTGGCATTTCGACATGGAGCAGAGGGTTTTGATAGCGAAGATCTGAAAATTTCTATGACTGAGTTGAAACAATTCCACTTAGGTTTTATTTTAGAAAGGTTTGTTACTTTGAAAATTGAAGGTAATTTAAAGTGACTTTGATGCTGTGTGCTGTGCTTTAAAGTGAAAACGTTATTCCTGGTTGAATAACAGATTTCACATTGTTTTTTTGTCAATGCAGTTGTAAATCTCTTTAGTTCAAATGCAGCCTGTGAGCCAGACACTTCGAACCTGCAAGTGTTTACAACAGGAACCCTTAGTTTTATTATTAAACCGGAAGTGCGATTTTGCCTGCAAGTCGACAAGAGGTTTTGACCGGAATGGAAACTACCAGCTGTGGGAACTAAGCATGAGCATACACGGGCAGCAAGAGGGGAGGAGAGCAGCGCTTGAGCCCGGCAGGTGTATGCTGCCAAAGCTGCCCCGATCCTCCCACGTGCCTCCCGTGCCTCTTGTCTGCTGCCAAGGTGGGAGTGAGCTCTAAACTTCACACCACTGACCGTGCAACCCGAGGATCATAATAAACGGTGCGGGTGGCAGGACGGAAAGCAGAGCAGCCGGTGGCAAGCAATAAACAGCGCACGAGCAATTCACTTCACACCACTGACCTAGCGAACGGAGACTCACAATGAACACTGTGGGTGGCGGGACCGAAAGGAAAGCAGCCAGGGCAAGCAATAAGCTGTGCAGGAGAAATTCACCAAACAATGCACAAAAACGCAAGCCAAGCCTTAAAAAAAAAAGTGTACCGGAAAAAACATAAATAAACAAAAGCGTTGGGACACACATAACAGGAGCAGTCTCCATGGGAGGGAACAACACACCCAAAAGCAGGACAAATAGCAACATTTGACCAATGAAAAGAAAGGAATTTAGAAAGGCACAAAAAGGAACAAATAAAAAGAGATGGGCGTGACAAAAGCCCACAGAGCAGATACAGTATGTCTCAAAGAGACAGCGCTTGCGCTGCTTAGGTGAGACCTACAAATATGTTTTGCTGCTTGTCCTGCATCTAAAAGGGATATTCAAAGAGTCCCTGCAAATTACCTTTCTGCAACTCGACCTACGTACTGTCACAGTGGTAGAGATACTGAAATCGTTGGACAAATGTTCTTCATGCTGCCCATTTTTTACAACAAAATATTGAGGTCAAAATACTTGCAAAGTTCCTCACCAGCTAAGGTAAAATGCACTCTGGTCCAGAGCTATCAAAATGGTTTTATGCCAGGTAGGAGCACCCACCACTACCTACTGTTTACAAGTGACTCTGGCGAGAGCAGAAGGACAGCAGGGTCCGGATGCATTGTTAGCAGTGGACTAGAGAAAGCGCCCATATTGCATCAAATTCTAAATAGGAGGAATGAACTTCAGCCCTCTCTTCCTTAAATATATAGCAGCAATGTACCAGGCCCTCTGGGCCCGAGTTAGAGTAAACAGGACAAAAAGTGCCCCATTTACGACAGAGAGAGGAACCGGACAGCTGTGTCTGCTCTCCCTCTATTTTTTGCAAGGGTATTAGAACCCCTTGCTGAATAGATATGGCGAGACATACAGCTGAGGTGGTTCCGCTGAAGGGATGGATACAAAGATAGAGTGTTCTTAGATGTTGATGACATGCTACTTTATTTTCAGCTTCCAGACATGTCTCTCTCTAGCCTTATCCAAATCATACATATTTCTTGGTGAAAGGCCCATTCCCGTTATGTTTAATTATCAACTAGTTCCATGTATTAGCTGATCACTCTAAATACCTATGCATATGTGGGGTGACATTTCACTGCAAATTTAACAAAGAAACAGGAGCTGGAGGGATAGGCCTCGTTTTCAGTTCCAACAATGGGTCGGTGAGCACTCGTTAAAGTTATTTCTTCACCACAGCTGCCATATAGTCTCCAAAACTACCCACAGGTTATTCCACCCAAATTTTACACTGGGTTGCAATCAACGGTCAACAAGTTCCTATATATAGAAGGGCCCCCGGGGGTATCAATTGCTAAATGTGAGTTGGCTCCATATGATTATGGGCTGGGAATACCTGATATCTGTCTAAACTACTGGGCCTCACAAGTGATTCCATCTAATGACTGCCTTTTCTGTGACAGGAGTGACTTGGTGGGGAGACTGGAGCATGACTTGCTGGAGAGCCCCAATTTACACTCCTTTTTGTATGGGACCAAAATTCCCCATGCCTTGCCACGATTCACCAAGGTACCAATGTTATGCTGGTGGGAGGCCCTGAAACACATTGATTTGCAGGGAAGAGCAACAAAAGAAACTCCCCTGTAGAAGGGCTCATGGCTCTCCAGGTGATGAAACTGTAGGGGTTAAAATAATAGGATCTAATAGGTTTATCAAACTGGGGGGACAGATAGATCTCAAACCACAAAAAGTAATTTGCACACCTGTCAGAGGAGTTTTCTCTACCGAATGCTGTCACCTACAACTATGCAGTGCTTAATTTGTAAAAAAAAAAAAATGCCAGGGCTCTAGTCAGGAGGCCTCTCCAGCTTGCTACGCCCAGTGCCACTGCCGTCGTTGCCAAAGATAGTACCTACACAACTACTTACCAGCACAACCTATAAGTGTGACATTCCAGCCTATTACCGGCCTCCAAAGATATACAAATAGCTTTGGCGGCAGGTGTTTGTTGTTTTTAATGCATACTGAATTAATAACTGTTGCAAAGTCATCCTGTGCCCTGGGCACCCATCAGCTTTTTGCTGACTGGTACTGGTGGTAACTGTCTCTGACTGACCCTGGGCTTTGCCTAACCAGGCCCAGGGCAAGTGCTATGCTGAAAACACTTAGAATACAGTGAAAACACCGACATACACTAGGGTACACTATGGGTTGGGGTACCCCTGTGATTGTCTGACCTGCCCTATAAGTACATAATAGGGCAGGGGGATTGAAACTACCTATCAGTCCCTAGTACACAGTAGGGCATGGCAGTTTAGAGGCCAGCAGCCTTTTCTGCACGTGCATGTGTGCACTGCTGAAGCCTGAGGTCAGTTTAAAAGCAGCCCTGGGTTCCATGACTGCTTTTAAAAAGTAAATTGTGCCCAAACTCGACTTTTGTGTTTAGGGCACTTATAAATGGATAACCTACAATGTGTTGGCATATTAGGAACCCCCAGGGTCTCCCCTAGGTGTCCCAGGGGTGGGGGGTCAGGTATTTATAAGGTGGACCCTTCTAAATGAGTTTTCTATGCTCTGGGTTAAGTGAAACTTCACATTTCACTCCCCACAATGATAAAGTGCTGCCCAAATTCGACTTTGATGCTTGAAGCACTGAGGATCTGCAATATTTCTACAGATTCAGAGCCCCTAAAGTATCCCCTAGTTGTCCCATGGGGTGAGGGTCCTGTAGATATAAGCAAAGTACTTATAGAATATGTTTTTGTAAGTCCTGGTGCTGGACAAATTGCCCAAGTCATTTTTCCCATTGTAAATCCCATGCCACATAGGCTAACATGGCAATAGGTTATTAACTAATAACTCCTGATAGGAGAATGATAGAACTTCCATTCAAAGACTTACCAGAATGGTAGTGATAAATCCAACAATATGATATTGTCAAATTTCTCCCAAAATGTACAGACAAGAAGTTATAAGACTTTCTTGTTTGTAAGTCCAGATTCAGCCTTCCAGTGGTCTGTCCGGATTGGTCAGAGTTAAGTGGATTAGCCAGGCTGCCTTGAAGAGGTGATAAAGAGCCCCTGGGGTTGTCCAGCTCTTCTGGGAGGGCAATGTGCTGCTACACAGGAATGCCAGGGGAGGGGGAGAAGGCATAAACCGTGGTCTTCAAAGAGGAGGGAAAAAACCAGTGTAATTTACAACTTTAAACTTTTCACCTCAGCCAGAGCTAAGCTTATGGAAGGAATACACAGATGCAAGGGGGAGAGTCTATGGAAAGTAGCCATCCTAGGAGTGTGTTTAGCCAGCTCTTACCTACCTGCTGGAAAATCAGCCGTTATGAATTTGGAGGAGTTGGTGCACTGGATCACTGACGAAATATCGAGAAGAAGAATATCGAATTGCCAAAATATCGAAGGCAAAATATAGAATGCCAAAATATCGAAGCCCTATCTCCAAACAGGTAAGTACAAAAATATAGAATCCAAAATATCGTTGTAAAGAATATAGTTAGTCACAATATCGAATTATTGTAAATGTCTTAAAATTAATGTAAAATGAATGAAATAAAACATGTAATTAACTGAAACATACTTAAAAATACTTAAATTACTTGAAATTTAATAAATAATAAATGTAAGTAAAAAAAATAATAATACATATATATTAACGTAATATTAATTTAAAAAATGCAATCTTTTTTGCGTAGGATAGCGGGCGGGTAAACTTTACTATTACCACTCCAGTAAATGCAATAGTAGGGAAAACGTTGGATAGCGGTAGGGTAAAAATTACTATTCCCACTCCAGAGAGTGCAACAGTAGGGAAAGCGTTGGATAGTGGGAGGGTAAAAATTAGTATTCCCACTTCAGACAGTGCAATAATAGGGAAAGCATTGGATAGCGTATGTGTAAAAATTAATTTTCACACTCCAGAGAGTGCAACAGTAGGGAAAGCGTTGGATAGCGGGAGGGTAAAATGTACTATTCCCACTCCAGTGAGTTCAACAGTAGGGAAAGCATTGGATAGCGTAGGGGTAAAAATTACTATTCCTACTCCAAAGAGTGCAACAGTAGGGAAAGTGTTGGATAGAGTAGGGCTAAAAATTACTATTCCCACTCCGGAGAGTGCAACAGTAGGGAAAGCATTGGATAGCGTAGGGGTAAAAATTACTATTCCCACTTCAGAGAGTGCAACAGTAGGGAAAGCGTTGGATAGCGGGAGGGCAAAATTTACTATTCCCACTCCAGTGAGTGCAACAGTAGGGAAAACGTCAGATGGCGTAGGGGTAAAAATTACTATTCCCAC
Organism: Triturus cristatus; assembly: GCF_964204655.1. Lineage (NCBI taxonomy): Eukaryota > Metazoa > Chordata > Amphibia > Caudata > Salamandridae > Triturus > Triturus cristatus. Next base: position 1,068,270,967 of record NC_140579.1, on the reverse strand, counting down.
TCCAAAGAGTGCAACAGTAGGGAAAGCGTTGGATAGCGTAGGGATAAAAATTACTATTCCCACTCCAGAGAGTGTAACAGTAGGGAAAGCGTTGGATAGCGTAGGGGTAAAAATTACTATTCCCAATCCAGTGAGTGCAACTGTAGAGTAAGCGTTGGATAGCGTAGGGGTAAAACTTACTATTCCCATTCCAGAGAGTGCAACAGTAGGGAAAGCGTTGGATAGCGTAGGGGTAAAAATTACTATTCCCACTCCAAAGAGTGCAAGAGTAGGGAAAGCGTTGGATAGCGTAGGGGTAAAAATTACTATTCCCACTCCAGAGAGTGCAACAGTAGGGAAAGCGTTGGATAGCGGGAGGGTAAAATTTACTATTTGCACTCCAGTGAGTGCAACTCTAGGGTAAGCATTGGATACCGTAGGGCTAAAAATTATTATTCCCACTCCAGTGAGTGCAATAGTAGGGAAAGTGTTGGATAGCGTAGGGGTAAAAATTACTATTCCCACTCCAGTGAGTGCAATAGTAGGGAAAATAATAATTTAATATGTTATTAAAAATAAATAAATTATTAATACTAAATAAAAATATTAAAAGTAATTACCAATCAAACAATATTTAATAATTACTTTATTATAAATACCAATGTTGTTTTATGAATAACTTATTAATAATTAATTAACAACCAATTAATTTTCAATACCAAAAATTCATAAATAAAATTAATGCCAATTAATAATTAATTAAGAATAAATTAATTAGCAATATACAAAAATTATTTCAATAATTAATTATTTACAATTAAATTAATTCCCACCATATTCCCCTATAAACCCACTACCCGCTACAAATAATAAATTAATACAATTAACATAATTATCAATTAAACAATTAATACTAATTAATTACCAATTATTACAAATTATTTACCAATTAATAATTAATCAACAACCAATTAATTTTCAATACCAATTAATAATTACCTAATAACAATTAAATTACTTCCCACCCTATTCCCCTATAAACCCACAACCCGCTACAGAAGTAAAACGCAAAATTAAATTAAAAATAATTAATAATTCCTAAAAATTATTATTTAATGTACTATAATTAAATTACTTCCCACCCTAATCCCCTATAAACCCACAACCCACTACGGAATTAAATTACACAAAAATTAAATAACATAAAATTCATTACTTTAAAAATATTCAAACATACATTCCAAAATTTATACATACTTTTAACACATATACTAACACTTAAAACACTATAAAAAAATTCGATATTTTTAACAACTATATTATGACTGTCGATATTACTTACTTCTATATTATTTAAATCGATATTTTATTTCTTACCTGATTTTCGATATTCTTCACCACTATATTTTGGCAATTCGATATTCTGTCCATTCTATATTAAAAACTCGATATTCTGTCCTGTCGATATTTTGAATTCGATATTATGTCTGTTTACCGGTGCACTCTGGGACAAAGTCATGCCACACTCTACAGTATGGTGCCGATCACGATCCGGTAAAAAATGTCCCCGTGCGACTCGTATCGGGTCTTTTTACCGTACGAATCGTACAAGTGCCGTACGAACTGGCAATCACGATTCGCATGGTAAAAAGTCCATACGAACCGCACTGGGAATCATTCCCCACACGTCCTCGGGTCGGAAAATGTGTCCGACACGTCCTCGGACGATTTACCTTACAAACGTGAAAAGCCAAGTCCGACCGAGGAATCACGATCCATCCCGTGCGTCCGAGCGTACAACCGTATGGAAAAAACACCGTCCGCACCGAACACCTATAGCAACCATGGAGACATGTGCCCGCATACGCGCCCAACACTCCCCCCAGCCCCCGTACGTCCGACACGTACCCCCCGTATATGTATACCCCCACCCGTCCAGGTACACCCCAGTACGTTCCAGTCGTACCCCCACCCCAGTACGTGTCGCACCACCGTCAATGTACACCCCCCCACCCCTGTACGTGTCGTACCACCGTCTATGTACACCCCAGTACGTTCCAGTCGCACCCCCACCCCAGTACGTGTCGTACCCCCGTGTACCTACACCCAGTACGTTCGAGCCCCACCCCCACCCCAGTACGTGTCATAGCCCCGTCTACCTACACCCCAGTACGTTCCAGTCGTACCCCCACCCCAGTACGTGTCATACCCCCCGTGTACCTACACCCCAGTACGTTCGAGCCACACCCCCACCCCAGTACGTGTCATACCCCCGTGTACCTACACCCCAGTACGTTCCAGTCATACCCCCACCCCTGGACGTGTCGTACCACCGTGAACCTACACCCCAGTACGTTCGAGTCCTACCCCCACCCCAGTACGTGTCGTACCACCGTCAATGTACACCCCCCCACCCCTGTACGTGTCGTACCACCGTCAATGTACACCCCCCCACCCCTGTACGTGTCGTACCACCGTCTATGTACACCCCAGTACGTTCCAGTCGTACCCCCACCCCAGTACGTGTCGTACCACCGTCAATGTACACCCCCCCACCCCTGTACGTGTCGTACCACCGTCAATGTACACCCCCCCACCCCAGTACGTGTCATAGCCCCGTCTACCTACACCCCAGTACGTTCCAGTCGTACCCCCACCCCAGTACGTGTCATACCCCCGTGTACCTACACCCCAGTACGTTCCAGTCGTACCCCCACCCCAGTACGTGTCATACCCCCCGTGTACCTACACCCCAGTACGTTCCAGTCGTACCCCCACCCCAGTACGTGTCGTACCACCGTGAACCTACACCCCAGTACGTTCGAGCCCCACCCCAGTACGTGTCATACCCCCGTGTACCTACACCCCAGTACGTTCCAGTCGTACCCCCACCCCTGGACGTGTCGTACCACCGTGAACCTACACCCCAGTACGTTCGAGTCCTACCCCCACCCCAGTACGTGTCGTACCACCGTCAATGTACACCCCCCCACCCCTGTACGTGTCATACCACCGTCAATGTACACCCCCCCACCCCTGTACGTGTCGTACCACCGTCTATGTACACCCCAGTACGTTCCAGTCGTACCCCCACCCCAGTACGTGTCGTACCACCGTCAATGTACACCCCCCCACCCCTGTACGTGTCGTACCACCGTCAATGTACACCCCCCCACCCCAGTACGTGTCATAGCCCCGTCTACCTACACCCCAGTACGTTACAGTCGTACCCCCACCCCAGTACGTGTCATACCCCCTGTGTACCTACACCCCAGTACGTTCCAGTCGTACCCCCACCCCAGTACGTGTCATACCCCCCGTGTACCTACACCCCAGTACGTTCCAGTCGTACCCCCACCCCAGTACGTGTCATACCCCCCGTGTACCTACACCCCAGTACGTTCCAGTCGTACCCCCACCCCAGTACGTGTCGTACCACCGTGAACCTACACCCCAGTACGTTCGAGCCCCACCCCCACCCCAGTACGTGTCATACCCCCGTGTACCTACACCCCAGTACGTTCCAGTCGTACCCCCACCCCTGGACGTGTCGTACCACCGTCAATGTACACCCCCCCACCCCTGTACGTGTCGTACCACCGTCAATGTACACCCCCCACCCCAGTACGTGTCGTACCACCGTGAACCTACACCCCAGTACGTTCGAGCCCCACCCCAGTACGTGTCATACCCCCCGTGTACCTACACCCCAGTACGTTCCAGTCGTACCCCCACCCCAGTACGTGTCGTACCAACGTCAATGTACACCCCCCCACCCCTGTACGTGTCGTACCACCGTCCATGTACACCCCAGTAGTTCCTGGCGCACCCCCAACACAACCTCCTAAGTACGGAGCGCACCCCATGCCCCAACATCACAACCGCATGTACGAGTCGTACAAAGCCACACACAAGGACATAATTGTACAACCAAATGGCCCATGTACACACCGTACACACGCTCAAAACGCACGTACACAACCAGGACAAAACCAAACAACACAAGAATACACCATTGGAAAGGCACAAAGCCACTAAACATGGCCAACAACCACTAAAATAACACAATCACTGACCTGCAACTGCCAAAAACAAACAGAGGCCCAATACACCACCACTCCTTATAACACACCCACCCAAAATTCAAACACTGCCACACCCACCCATGGACCAATAAAAAGGGCCCACACACACAAACCATGAGCCTTTGCAACAGACTCACTGCTGCCAGACACCACAGAACCAGACTACAAGCTACACCACACCTTACACTTGCACACCTTCACACGACCACCCTCACAAACACCCTCTCATCACATTCACACACACACACAACCATCCACACCCCCCCAACATCCACACACCCCCCACACCCACACCATCCCCACCCACACCCCTCACCATGCCCACTACCAAGAATCCAAAGTTCAGTCACCGAGAGTTGGAGGTCCTTGTTGATCAAATCCTCAGAGTCGAGCCACAGATCTTTGGAACATTGGTCAGAAGCACCAGCCAGGCAGCCAAAACAGCCATGTGGCAGACCATCGTCGATGCTGTGAATGCCGTTGCGGACACCAGGAGGACCAAGCAGGATTGCCAGAACAGGTGGTACGATCTGCGGAGGAGGGTCAGAGCCAAGAGGCAGGAGGAACACGACCAGGCCAACGCCACCGGAGGAGGGCCCTCCCGCAGAGCCGTACAGTACCATCCCTGGGAGGAGAGGGTGATGGCCATACTGCCGGTGGAGGCAGTTGAAGGAGTAGAAGGACTCCGAGACCCGGGTGAGTACACAAACAACGCACCTCACATGGGGGGAACTGCAACCACAACCAAAATTACTAACAGGCACGCAACCACCACAAGCCATCGCATGACTCAACCACACTCCATGAGCAGGCACATGCCACTGCTGCCACCATGCCCCATGCACCCAGCTGGACAATGTCAAGTCACAGGCCACAGAAGACAACAACACATGACACGGTAACCCGGATGGCGGGAGGCTGGGCACCAAAAATCACATAGTGCGACTCCAAAGCAGACAACAATGCCCTCTGCCCATATGGCCTAGGTCACAGCCAGACAAACAGTGTGTCCCAACACAGGAATGACTTGCCAGCAAATGGCGGACGCCTTGCATCAACACATGGGAGTGAAGGCACTGTTTTGCACATGACAGCAGCTAATGAACAGCCAACATTGTGAAAGAGTGGCAGCACACACCACCACAGCAGCAGCGCACAGACACACAGCAGACAAAATGGGTGCCTGGAGATCAGAAACAAACTCACATCAATAGGCCAAGGGCCACTCAAAGATCTGCTAACAGTGTGTGCCCAGGAAGCTGGGCCAAGGTGACAGAGGGTGACACACGGAGGGAGGGAGAGGGGGACACAGAGGGAGGGAGAGGGGGACTGAGAGGGAGGGAGACGGACAGAGGGAGGAGGCTGACACACGGAGGGAGGGAGGAGGCTGACACACAGAGGGAGGGAGAGGGGGACAGAGAGGGAGGGAGAGGGGGACAGAGAGGGAGGGAGACACAGGAAGACGGACAGAGGGAGGAGGCTGACACACAGAGGGAGGGAGAGGGGGACAGAGAGGGAGGGAGACACAGGAAGATGGACAGAGGGAGGAGGCTGACACACAGAGGGAGGGAGAGGGGGACAGAGAGGGAGGGAGAGGGGGACAGAGAGGGAGGGAGAGGGGGACAGAGAGGGAGGAGACACAGGAAGACGGACAGAGGGAGGAGGCTGACACACAGAGGGAGGGAGAGGGGGACAGAGAGGGAGGGAGAGGGGGACAGAGAGGGAGGGAGAGGGGGACAGAGAGGGAGGGAGAGGGGTACAGAGAAGGAGGGAGACACAGGGAGAGCAAATCGGTCCTTTGGTGTGTGGGAATGTCTGCTCGTCAGCAGGTGGACTGCGTGCATGTAGACAAGGGTGGCCAGTGCCAGAACCCCCCCTCTTCATCATGCCAAAACGCAGGGCCATGTCACAACCTGTACACGAGCACAAGGACAGCTACCTGCATCATATATGTGTGGATCCACTCCATGTGCACATGTACAGTGCTACAAGGAAGGCGCAAATGCATGGCTCACCACACCTGCACACTCCACTGCTGACTGCAGTCACACTTGACGCAGCAAGTAAGACTGTGCCACACATAGTTAAAGGGGCCAAATTGGTGCCCAAGGGACACACCCATGCACAAGTGCACTGTGAGTGGAATGCAAGACAGATCCTAATTCCAAGAGGAAATGTGCCAACTTTGAAACGGATGAAACATGGATGTTGCATGGACCAAAATTAACATTTTCTCTCTCACACACAGGTCAACGTCGTGCTGCACCCCCCAACACTGGGGGGGAACACTCACAGGACCCGGATCTGCAGGAGACCGATCCCACCGGCAGCGACCACTCTCACCACTCTGCGGACGACCCCGACCGACCTGGCCCCTCTGGTGTCCAACCACCTGCAGCACCTGCGTCAGGTACAACCGTGCCAACCACCACCCCCACTCCTGCCACATCCCAGGAGACACCCAGGATCCCTGCCCCAACACCACAATGCAGCCAGGCTCGCCAGGAGGGACACGGTGTCCCGGGCACCCAGGAGGAGGCAGGCGACAACGCCAATGCCACCCCTCAGGGTTCCCGGAGACCCAATATGCCCACAAGTGCAGGCCAGACGCAAGTGGGCAGGGGTGGTGGGAGTGGAGGACGGCGGAGGCGCGAGCCTGACCAGTTGGCTGGGGATCCGGTATTTTCCCATGTCCGTAACATCCTGGACTCATACCGGCAGGACACCACGGGCATGGCCCAGGTTGTGTCCGTCCTCGAGGGGATCAAGGTCCAGCAGGCCCAGCAACATGCGGAGCTAATAGCCTGTCTACTGGTACACCAACGGAGGATGGAGGACAGACAGGCTGAGCAAGTGACGGCGTTCCAGGGGATTCACGCTACACTCCGTCGGATGGCCGACACCATGGCCGACCCTCCCTGTGCCAGAAGGCGGAGAACATCACCACCCACAGGGAGGGATCAGGAGGAGGAGGAGGAAACATCCGACGGAGCATCCCAGACGTCGTCACGGCCTGCTGCTGAGGTTCCCCGCAGGAAGCCGGGTCGTCCACGGAAAGGACCGTGAGGGTGGCTGCTACATCACCATCTCCCAGGACACCTGGCCTGGCACCTGGCCCACTGGAGCAACAGCATCACAGCATCAAGAGACATTCTCTGCCACATGGCCCTGCTGGTCACTGGCTGACCAATGTTGACAAAGACTGTGGCATGGACTCTGAGGATTTCCAATGGCAAGGACACCAACTCCCCTACTGAACTTTGGATTCCCTAATCCCGGAAAGCCCCTCACTTTGTCCCCCCCCCCCCCCAATAATAAATCACACTATTAAGAGTAGATGCCTGCTGGTAGCATTATTACCTAACATGTGTCTTGTACAGTCTAAACATGCCTGAGTCATCTGTTCACTTCAACCATCCACACCCTGGGGCCTGAGTCTGGCACAGGACACATGGGTCACAGTTTATTAGGCAAGACAGACATGGAGCACCATACACACCCGTGATGGGCAGAACCAGCTGAGGGGGTGGCCGAACAACCGTGCTGACAGACACATTGAGTACAGCAACAGTCATGCGCAGAGGTCAGGGATCCTGGCCAGTGTCCTGGGGGTCACCCAGGTATGTGTAGACAGGTGGCAGAACCATGTCCTGCAAGCTTGAGTCCGGTGGATGCAGAGAATGGGTTAATGGACAACGTTGGATGCATGGGGATGGCACATGTCACAATACCCACACAGTCATGGACATCATGCCCAATACACAGTCTCAGCACACACACACAGCTTGCATCTTGCCACTCGACACATTGACACATAGCCACAATCAGGGAATACCATGCCAGACATGCAGGATGCACCGTGCCAACACACCAGCATTGACTGAGAAGAGGCACCTTGGAGGCATAGGGACACCTTTATTAGTCATGTATTCGGGATTGCAGAGGCAACTTGAAGTACACATGAACACATCATGTGGAGTAACATGTGGGTCCAACACTGGCACCCCCCTTCTGCAGCACAAATGCGTGATAGCCATGGAACTGGCACACAAGTGTCGGCTAACAGCTAAATACCCACAGCTGCACACGGAGAGCCTGACATACACCATAGATCCGCTGATGTGGAAGTCCCACGCCATGTCAAGACAATGTTAACCGTATGTGTCCGAGGGCAGTGTCACACACATTGATGCCATCATCACAATCCACTATCCCATCACTGATGACTGACAACCAGGCAGCCCATCTATTCAGGTGTACCCAGCTGCATGTCGTGTCCCATGGGGATGCGACATGTCTGCAGAGGAACCAAACCCCGACCGGGGCAGTGTGCACACATCGTGAACAACTGCCACACCCAATACACCCCAGATGCATCCCTTACCCCATGGAGACTTCCAAACGTGTCCGTGCCTGTAACGCTGAGTCAGCCCACGATGTCATGTCCATGAGGAATAGCAGTGCCACAACAATGCAACCAGCAAACGGCATGCGCAGGTACCTGGGGAAGAGAGACACACAAGAAGTCAGCCACAAAAAGCACAGCCACTTGCATGTGCATTTACTCGACACATGTATGGATGACAACATGCTAGGTCACAATTATGACTGGGGAAATACTACCATCACTGCCACCATCACTCCAGTGACACACCCACACACACGTCTGACCCACGTGCCATACATGCAGGTGGAGACACACATCACAACGCATGCCACACGGGGACCAATGCGTGCACACTCAGACACTGGTACTCACCACTAAGCAAAGAAGTCGCGTATGAGCCGAGTCCGGATGTCCTCTTGCGGCTCCACATCCTCCACATCACTAGCCCCATTGCCAAGCCCTTCGTCCTCCACGGGTGGATGGTCCTCGTCATGTTGATTCAGGATGAGTGGCACAGCTCTTTCAACTGCCATGTTGTGCAGCATGCAGCAGACCATGAAGATCTTGCAGACCTTCGCCGGGGCATAAGGGAGTGCACCGCCGGTCTTGTGGAGGCACCGGAATCGGCTCTTCAGCATGCCAAACGTCCTCTCTATCACTCGCCTTGTCCGGCCATGGGCGGTGTTATAGCGGAGCTGGGCCGGCGTGATGGGGTTGCGGAGAGGTGTCAGCAGCCAAGGCATGTTGGGATAGCCAGCGTCCCCTACATGGGAAGCACATGGACATCGTTAGAACTGGTGAAGCGGTCGTGCTGGTCGGCTATACAGAATACAGGACAGACAGACTGTACCCACCAACAACACATGCCCGTTCGTTGCGCAGCTGCATCATCATATCAGGCATCCCGCTACGCCTCATGATGTAGGCATCGTGTGCTGATCCTGGGAAACGAGCACAGACATGTGAAATCACCATATTGGACAGACACACCACAAGGGCATTGATGGAGTGGTAGTGCTTCCGATTGCGGTACGCCACCTCCCGTGCGTGTGGTGGTACCAAACCTACATGTGTCCCATCTATGGACCCAATGACATGGGGCATCCCTCCCAGGGCATAGAATCCACGCTTGACCTCAGTCATCTGTTCAGGGGTTGGGAACTTGATGAAGTCATCCAGGTGAATCAACATGGCCTCCAAGAAATCATGCAGCACACCGCTGAACATGCTCTGGGACATGCCACCAACATGAGCTATGGTATTTTGGAAGGTACCCGTGGCAAGAAAATGTAGGGCAGCCATTACCTTCAGCTGGGGTGTCAGTGCTGTAGGATACCTGTGCTGCGGTTGCAGGTGTGGTGCCAGTCTCGCCGTCAGCTCCAGAATCAACGGTTGGGTGAAGCGGTAGAGCCGGATCCTGTCATTCTCCTGCATGGTAGCCAAGTCTGGAATTCTTCGGGCAAGAGGCGGCGCTCTGCAGTAATTTGGAAGTGACAAGGAGGAGTGAGTGCACTACGAGAACAACTCATGTCTACTGAGCACATGTAAATCTGGCAATACACACATGCTACATAGGGAGTCAGGTATGTGCTACATGCCCAGGACACGTATGGATGCAAGGTGACACTCCTTCCAAGACCCAGCTACACACGGTGATTGAGAACCTCCCCATGCCACGCCATGGAAATAGCTGTGTCCCAGTGCAAGTGCACAGCCCGACGCAAGACAGGAGTGACATACACCCACACATCAGCAGAAGTGGGATGCCGATTGCAGAGACTGGTAGCGGAACACTGGAGCCACAGGTCACATGACATTACACTAGTCCAGCCCACACACCTTGCCATGAAGGTGCACATGTCATGACTCACCACACATTCCTTGTGAGGATGCTGACATGGCCTTGTCACGCTACTTCGTGTCCCATGCATACATGTGCACCTCACATCCGATGACACATGTGGCATGGTGTGCGGAACAGTGTGCAATGACAATCTACACACAGCCACATGTTGGTTGCTGCAACGGCTGCAGCTTTTGAGGGTGCTACAACATCAACCTGATGTAAATCCCGGACACATATATGACATAGTCACATTGTGCACTGTGGGTAGTGACAAGTCATGTGTCATGACCCCTGTACCGGGCATCATGGGACACTTCCGTGTGTTGGTGTCCGTGCCATGCCAGTGACGCTCACCCCAAGTGCGCAGTCCCACATGCACACATGTCAAAGGAGTCAAGGGCATGCCTGGCACACATTGCACCCTCACACAGTACACCTGTACACATCTCATCATACATCTGGTGCCTTCTCCACTCAGGAGGCATGTTCCACATCACAGCCTGTGACACCTGTGCCCCACACATGTAGTAATGCACAGACGATGCCTTGATGTCCATTCCTGGACAAGTTTGTCCATCCATGGACAAGTATGTCCGCCCTATTCCTACCTGTGTGTCGCCTATCACCACAGTGATGTGTAAAAACCGCCGTACTGCTGCTGAGAGGGCCTGTGTATGTTCCCAAATCACTGTGGGAGTGCTGCCGTATGTGTACCCATCGTGATGGCGAGCGTACAGGCATTTGTACGGTCCGTAGCACTACGAGTACGCGTGCAGACCCATAGTGATAGTGAGCGTAGATGCGTGTGTACGGCCCTATCACTATGGGTCTGCACGCGTATGCGTACCCGTAGTGGTACGGACCGTACACTCGCATGTACGCTCACTATCACTATGGATCTGCACGCGTATGCGTACTCGTAGTGGTACGGACCGTACACTCGCATGTACGCTCACTATCACTATGGGTCTGCACGCGTATGCGTACCCGTAGTGGTACGGACCATACACACGCATCCACGCTCACTATCACTATGGGTCTGCACGCGAATGATGATGGATTAAACCCAGATCAGTTGACTGGGGGTGAGTGTTTGATTTGCTCAAACGCTCTGTCCATCATCCCCTTTGGTATCGCTTTGTTCACCCTAAGTTGGCAGGGTATGCCCAGACGTGGGTCCCTTGCTCACTTTGCCACTGGATTTAAGATAGCCTGGCTGATGAGGGTTATGAAACCGAAACCGGTCCCAGGATGCTTGTTTCCGGTCCAGGGAAGACATGGCTTGGCAGTTCGGGCTGGACTGTTCCCATGAGGCACAGGGTCAGACTGATTTGCATGTGGCCATGTCTGAACTGGGGTGGTGGAGTGAGCTAAAGAATGATGATTGATTAAACCCAGATCAGTTGACTGGGGGTGAGTGTTTGATTTGCTCAAACGCTCCGTCCATCATCCCCTTTGGTATCGCTTTGTTCACCCTAAGTTGGCAGGGTATGCCCAGACGTGGGTCCCTTGCTCACTTTGCCACTGGATTCAAGATAGCCTGGCTGATGAGGGTTATGAACCCGAAACCGGTCCCATGATGCTTGTTTGCGGTCCAGGGAAGACATGGCTTGGGAGTTCAGGCTGGACTGTTCCCATGTGGCACAGGGTCAGACTGATTTGCATATGTCCATGTCTGACATGGGGTGGTGGAGTGAGCTAAAGAATGATGATGGATTAATCCCAGATCAGTTGACTAGGGGTCAGTGTTTGATTTGCTCAAACGCTCCGTCCATCATCCCCTTTGGTATTGCTTTGTCTTCCGAGGGAGATTGGTATTTACTTCTTTTTCTCTGACTGCAAAATGAGAGGGTTTTTGTGACAATCTTGAAGGGTACTGAGAAAGAAAACTTTTTTTTTAGCAAAAAACAGAATTTAAATGTCTGTAAATGAAGTGGGCAAATATTTCAGAATACATCAGAATTAGGAAAGCACAAATGGAGAACATATTTTTGTAATTCAGGAAATTTGGGTGAAACACATATTTGAATACAATCAAAACAAATCCGTATACTAGGAGATGCCATTTCTACACATTATCCTTTGTGTACTGCATAGTTTTGTCAGTAAAATATGCACAAATGTAATGGTCATTTCAATTGAAAATGTGTTGTCTGGCATGGAAATGCGCTAACACACCATGCAAACTCCACTATAAGCCACTCCACTCTACGCCACTCCACTCTACCCCACTCTACCCAACTCTTCAACACTCTACTCCACTCTACAACACTCTACAACACAACTTCCACACCACCACACCCAAAGCAACTCCACTCTATACTACTTCACTAGGCCACACTATGCCACTTCACTAGGCCACTTCATGCCACTCTGCGCTACTCTACGACACCCCACAACACTCTATGCAACTGTACTCCACTCTCCCACACTCCATGTCACTTCACTCTACGACACTCCACTCTATAATACTGTACTCAACCCTACACCCCTCCATTCTACTCTACTTTACTCCACTCTAAGACACTGTACGGCTCTACGCCACTGCACTCTATGACACTCTACTCTACTCTATGCCACTATATGCCACACCACTCTATGCTACTTCACTTTAGGCCACTCTACTCCACAACACTATATGCCACTCCACTCTATGACTCTACTCTGCTCTATGCCACTCTTCTGCTGCCTACTCTACACCACTCGACGATACTCAACTGTAATACACTTTATTACACTCTATGCCCCCATTCTATGCTCCTCCATTCTATGTCCCTCCACTCTACTTCATGACCTGATACTCCACTCCATTCTAGTCCTCTCTTTGCCTCTTTACTCCATTCTTCGCCACGCTACTCCACTTTTAGCAACTCCATCCTATGACACTTCACTCTACACCACTAACTTTCAGTTAAGCTGAACAGCAAGCCATGCTGGTGTACAATATGGCTAAAACGGATTGGCAAAGCCAATAGCTCTTGCATAGGCGAGACCTATTGGCTTTGCCAAAGCTTGTTTCTATTTCAAGCGCTTTCCTCCTGCTAACTTAACTCCTTCCAGGGGTGACTGGCAATGTTCATGGGTGGGGGTGGCAGGCGCATGCGGGGCAGCTGCGGGCTGCATGAAAACAAAATAAGAATAAATAAAACTTACCTTGCCGCCGTCGGGTCCCACGTCATCTTTCCTGCTCGCCTGTGTCTGACTCCGGGTCAGAACAGGAAGCAGGCAGCTAGGCCCCCAACCCTAAGCCAATCACAACGCTCCAATGGAGCTTTGTGATTGGTCTGAGCGCCATTACACGGCGCTCAGCCAGGGGCTGGAGGGATGGGCATGTTCTCAATGCAGGCTGCAATGGAGAACAGGGGAGTGCGCATGACTGTTTTGGGCGGCCGAGAGGGCCAACCAAACAGTCATTTTGCACTCGGGAGTGGGCAAACCACTCCTCCCCTGCCCTGCTCCGTAAGCAGAGCAGCCCGGCCCACCTGCCCGCCGGCAACAAAAACATAAAATGGTAATAGCTAAAAGTTAATACTATTTTATGTTTTTGCTTCTCGCACTGCGAGGAAGCAGTGGAGTGACGCTCCTGTACCATAGAGGAGGAGCCGCCTCTGACTTTTTCCCACCCTTTAAATCATGGTATAAGACCTCACATATCCAAGCTGATGGTCTCTGTCTTCTACCTCCCTACATCTACATCTTTAGCTAAGCTCTTTGGCACGTGAGATTTTTGACTGATGGACAGTGTGGAGTGAGTGGACTGTTTACATACAGCTTCCCAAGGGCTCTCACTGGCATTCCCTAATATCTTTTGAACAGTGATTTCTATTTGTCATTGATTCCCTTCACTGTCACTCCACACCTATTTCTTCCCTGCTTACTCCTGCTCTCCATTATTTGACCTTTTCTCTCCCTTTCTACCTATTGGTGAGACACATAAGGCTGGCAATGTTGCTTTGTCTGGTGAGGTAGCAGTGTTGGGAAAGACCACCCCAATCTCAAAGCTCCTTCCTCATTCACTCTCTTGTTTCAGACCTGACAACAGAAATCTCACTGTGTGAGCAGGGGGTGGGGGCTTCGAGTGGGCAGAGCCTCGTGCCGAGTAATACCTGAGAGGCACTTGTGCCCCCACCCTGCCCCCCAATCCCCATCCTCCTCCTCCCACAAAAAAAGCTGGCTGAGGCTGGTGCTGATGTCTTGGGATGTTTTCATACCCCTTAATGGACATCATCAGTTTAAAGCTTCATAAAATGAGCTGGAAATCCACTATTTACAGTGGCTTTCAGCTTGTTTTCTTTGCCATGTGTGATATCAGCTCATCACCGTGTGATGGGAGCCAATATCGTGGGTCACACAGTGGCACATTGTGAGTGGCAGGTCTGCTTTTTTGTATTTCCACTGCTCCCTTAACCTGACCCTTACTACTTTGACGCTATTGCATGATCATGTAGGAGAGATGAGGATCAGGTAATACAGGATGTCCTTTTAGTGGACTTTCCCCTTTCACAGTGCAGCTTTATCTGGCAGCTGCTGCTGTCCCCGGTGCTGCTGCTGACCTGAGGTCAGGAGTTCGAGGCCCTCCTCCACCCACAGGCTTCTGCCTCATCCCTGGTGGTCTAGTGGCAGAGCGTAACGGCTCTGCTTCTAGGGCTGCTCTTCTGTCTCTCTTTCTGCATTTTTTTGTCTCTCTTTCTGCATTTTTCTGTCTCTCTGTTTTTTTCTGTCTCTCTTTCTGCTTTTTTTCTGTCTCTCTGCCTTTTTCGTCTCTATTTCTGCTTTTCTCTTTTCTTTTTCATTTTTCTGCCTCTGCTTTGGGATTTCCTTTTTCCATTTCCCACCTTTTTTCCCCTTTGTCACCCCTGCGATCCTCCTGCCCTACTGCAGTGGCTGTTTTCGCTCATGCATTTTCCTGCCTCCCAGCTGTCTAGCCCCTACGCAGCACTACTTAATGGTGGCTGCTGTGTGGTGAAAGTGCAGTCCACTATCCTTTTAGTGGACTTGCCCTTTTCACAGTGCAGCTCTGTCTAGTAGTTGCTCCTGTCTCCGTTGCTGCTACTTACCTGGAGGTCAGGAGTTCGAGGCCCTCCTCCACCTGCAGACTCCTGCCTGCGCCTCATGCCTGCTAGTCTAGTGGCAGAGCGTCGCTGCTCTACTGCTAGGGCTGCTCTTCTGTCTCTTTTGCTTTTTTCTGTCTCTCTTTCTGCTTTTTTCTGTCTCTCTTTCTGCTTTTCTTTTTCATTTTTCTGTCTCTGCCATGGGCTTTCATTTTTCCATTTCCCGCCTGTTTTCCCCTTCTGTAGTGAAGACTGCTATTTATATACGTACAATGCTAAGTTAGCACAACCGCGTTAGATGTTAGAAAGCCATCTTGCCACTTTTGCTGCTTTTGCACACGACACTGTAGATACATGTTATTAATTAAGAAATGCTTGCTCGCCTTTGCTTCACATGAGAACTGTCTGTTGTTCACATCCCTAACAGTGAGCTGCGACCTTGGTCTGAACATTGTGTAAAGAAACAGTCTAGGTCGCTAGACGGTGCATGTTGTTGGGTTCAGGTTGATCGGCCCACTATATAGCCATAACACGCACGCAGCTGCAAATACCTGAAAGTCAAGTGCTTTTAATATTGCAGGCAGCATGCTTTAGACACATTCGGAAGAAAAGCTTTCCCAGGAGCAGAGTCTAGCTAATCCTGTGATGTGATTCCACTAAGCTGATCTTTACGGTATGGGGTTCCCCATTCAAGCCTAGAGACCTTTTATTAATAATAATATTAATATTAGTTTACTAGCGAAAGGAAGGTGGCTGTCATCCACTGTCATTTTATTATGATTACTCCTTCCATTTTCTATGGTATTGTAACTATGCTGATGGTTTTGATCTTAATCATTTGTCTGCTTATGTTAGCCAAAGTACTGCATCTTAGGACACAAGGTTTATAAAATAAACTCTTTAAACTTTACCGTGTCTCTGTTTATTCTGTTGTGGACTGATATGAGAATAATTACGAACAGGTATTTCTGATTCCCACCATTCCTGAGAATACCCTAAGTCGCTTCTTCTGGGTTGTCTATACATTGGGACCGCCGAGCTAAAACTCGGATAACGAATGGGACACTGATGCTGGTTGGATAAGGGGTTCTGGGTTCTGAGGTGAGTTTTTGGTACACCACAATTCACTGAGGTCCTGGTTTCCTGTGCATAGTTCTGTGCATAAGCAGAATCCCTGCAACATGGCGCACCTAACGTTTGGTCGATTGATTTGAAACGCCTTAGTAGTGCTTATATTAGTCCACAACACCCTCACTCTTGTTTCCGGTTAACGGGAGTGACGGGTTTAACCTACCTGTGTCTCGACTAATAGGTTCTTTCAAGCTTGATCATTAAAAAGGTTTTTTCTGAACCCCAGTTCTACTGTTGATATCGTTGACACTCTTTGGTGTGTCCTTATGGCGGTTGACATTGCCGCACATAGTCGTGCACCTCTGCGCCGTCATTTGACGACGTATGGGGTGCCGGATGATGGGATGGCTGTTATTTTTTGTGGTGAGCGCTGATGCGTCCTACCCGTATGAGATGTTTTACTCTTGGGTGACTTTTCCGGCGGTGGATGCAGACGATGATACGTTTCATTCCTTTACTCCCACGCAGCTACCTGCAGTCTATACGCCGTATAGGACACAAGAAATTCCTATTTCTGCCTGGCAGCATACCATTTGGTTTGCACCGGCTAGAATGGGCCTGTTGTCTATTGCAAGGGCCACATGGCCGGTGCTAGCCGGATTTACGCCTCATCCCTGCTATCTCACGGTGGCGGTGGCTGAGTTGCGGGTACTACACACAGCCCTGATTACAGTTCATAGGGCTTTAGTGCAGTACGTGTCATGCAACGTGCAGGTGGGGGCACCTGCTGTTGCGGGACAACCAACGGACCACCACGCGGTGGTTATTAGTCCTGTTATGGTTAATTCGGTGATGGGCAAGCACCCCCAAAATAAGGATGATTTGCCTTATTGGCTTGCTGAGAAATTTGACCAACTGGAGGCGGTTTTTCTGCATACCTCTCCTGTGGAGAAACACAGGATTCTCACCCTTAGTTTGCCGAAAGACTTGGTCCCAGATATGGCCGATTGCGCGAACTGGGGCAAGGTCTTTGCCGCGACCTACTCGAAGTGCTTCGGCACTCCATCTATGTCTGTACTACCCTCCGTCATTAAACGTGTTCAAGAGAATCACGGGGCGGAGGCTGATGTTGAATTGGGATTGAGGCTTGTCGGAGTGTTCGATGTGGTTGCTTCCATGGTAATGGGCAACCTCAAAGGCGATGCCATGCAGTTCCAAGTAGCTAATAAGCTGGACCGCGTGGATGAACTCGACAGGCCTAAGGAGTTCGCTAAAATAATTGCGGAAGCCTATAGGACCATAGGCCGCAGTGCCTTGGGTGTTAAACCAACTGTGATAATTCCTGATATAGTACAGCAAACTAAGGTGAGCTCCTCTAGTGAAGACGAACGCCCTAATTTTCCTAAACAAAATTGGCGAGCAAAGAAACAGGGGAAGCAGCAACAGAAACAGGGGTCTCGTCCTGCCTCACCCGTACAGTCGTCTAGTGAACGCACATATGATCTGCGCGATCGATCTAGTATTAAGTCACCTGATAGGTTTCAGGTTTCTGAACAACGTTCTCCTCGTTCTTCATAGGAAACATCAGCTTCACAATCCGGTGGCGGAGACCGTGGGAAAGGACGGGGTGCCCAAAGTCGTGAGCAACCCCGTCAGACTGACGGCAAAGGCAAGCAGGACGAGTCTGCACGTCAACGACCCCCGTTTCAGAAGAAGAAAGTTGCTGCGCTAACAGCGAGGTATGCCACAGATAGTGCGGACGCAGCTTCAGAACCTGACATGGGCACTAACGCTGCACGACAGCGCGGCGGAAGTTACAGTAGTGCGACAAGCACTGCGTCCATATCTGGTGGCGACAGCAACTGATACGTTCCTAACTGTAGAAACTGCTGACACTAGAGTGGCTCCCCCTGACAGACTATATGATATAGTACTTTTAATTGAAGGTGACATACAACGCACGATTCAAGGGATTTTTGGGGATAATCTGATCTCTTCGTATGATATTCTATTGGCAGAGGCAGACTGGCCCCCGGCTTTCATTTTAGATGCTCCTAGAGGGGAGGAGATGATCCTCCCGTCCTTTGCGCACACAGTGTCAAAGGACCAAGCTAAGAAGTTCGCCGAGGAGTGGGCTCTGGTGCTTGCGCCTGCTTTGTATCGTAATCAGGTAGGCTGGGATAAATTGTCCCCCAGCCATGAGATTCCGTTGCGGTCCACGCCCCAGCCCACAACCCCAATATCCCATGCGTCACGAAGCAAGACCTCACGTCTCGGCTATCCTTGAACAATTGGAATATCAAGGTGTAATTGAAACGTGTGTCACCAATGAATAATCCTTTATTCACTGTGACGAAGCCTGATGGGTTGTACCGCCTGGTTTTGGATTACCGGCATTTAAACTCTCATTGCCGGACATGCGCAGTACAGAATACCCACAGTTCGGCTCTCGTCGATAGTCTTGTGAGAAAACGGTTTAAAACCACACTTGACATTTCCAACGGCTTTTATAGCCATAACCTGTCCTCTCTTAGTAGTGAATGGACAGCATTTACCTTGGGCGGCAAACAAAAACATTTCAAAAGATTACCGATGGGCTATAAGAACAGCCCTGGCGTCTTTGCCGCTCGTGTAGTCTCTCTGTTAGAGAGCATAGACCCTGATGCGTACTCGTATGTGGATGATATTTATCTCATAGATGACGAGTTGTGGCCGCATCTGTGTCGCGTTGATCGCATTATTGTTTTGTTTGCAGACTTCGGTTACAAATTAAACTTTGCGAAGTCTCACATTGCGGAATATACAGTGTTGTTTTTGGGATACAAACTCAACAATGAAGGTCGAGGATTGGCTCCGCACGTCCTAGAGAAATGCGCATGCCTACGTGCTCCTACGACACTGAAGAAATTACAATCTCTGCTGGGCTTTCTGAATTTCGGTCGAACGTACATTCCTGATTATGCCCAGTGTATCAAGTTGCTTTATGCCTTGGTACAACCTACTTTTTCCAAATCATGCTGGCTGCCGGAGCATTCAGCTATATTGCAATCTTTGCAAGCTGACCTTCTTGCTTCAAAATACTTACTGACGCGTGATAACCACACTAACCTGGTCATAAGAATGTTGCCAGGCGCAGTGGGTTTCACGTACTTAACGTTCAATGAGGGCGACACCGTCCCTATTGCCTACAAATCTCACCTGTACACTTCGGCTGAACTGCGATCTTCCGCTGTCGAGAAAGTTCTGACGGCAGTGCAGATGGCGATTCTGAAAGAACGAGCGCTATCGCAAGGTAAACGCATGTTGGTGGTAACACCATATCCTGCCCTTGAGGCGGTGACGAAAGCAAGTGTACCAAATTCTAATGCTTTGCATCCACGGTGGATACAATGGGCCACTTCCTTGACATAGTCCGACGTCACATATATCTTTTACGCAGCTCTGCATACTCAGGAGTTCTTACAGTATGAATTTGTTCATCTGGCTCCTCTGTCTTTGCGCCCGCTTGAGGATTACCATTGTGTCATTTACACTGACGGTTCTGCGCAACCGGCGACTGGATCGAAGTATGCCTATTCAGCGGCCTGCGCATTTGTGGTCGTTATCTTCGTGAATGGTGAATTCCAATCTGATGTCGTGCATACGCAGTCATTGGCTGATTGTACCGCACAGTTGGCGGAGCTCCGTGCTCTGGTGCATGCACTGGAGTTTGCTGATCCTCGAGTCACTACCCTTATAGTGAGTGACTCGTTCTATTGTGTTCAATCTTACAACGACAATCTACATTTTTGGTCTCAAAATGACTACCGTGATTCCAAAGGTAGCACAATTAAGCATAAAATGCTTTGGGTTCGAGTGGCAGAACTTAAAGAACATCTGCCTCTCGTGAATGTTATTCACACTCTTGGTCATCAACGAGTTGGTGTCCATGCTGTCGGCAACAGCCTAGCTGACGAGGCAGCTAAAACAGCAGTGGCGACATACTTAGTAGCAGCAGTTACAAGATCACAAAGTAAGATCGATGATGACATCTTGGCAGCTATTGCTGCTACAGAGAAGGGAACAAAATATCCGAGAGGTTTCCCTTCTCGTTACCATTATCGCTTAAGTCCTGATAACGTCCCGTTAGTGAGGATTAACGACGTTGGTGACAGATTGATTCCCAACGCGGACTGCAGACCATCTTTGATATTAGCGGCTCACGAGGGCATGGCGTCTGCTCATACCGGCGTTGCAGCTACTGTATCTCTGTTACAACAACGTTACTGGTGGTGCGGTTTATATAAACAAGCTTGCGCTTATGTTCTTAATTGTGACATTTGCCAGCAGATAAAACCTTCAACTGCGGCGCGCCCACCACAGACTCAGTTGTACATATCTAATAAACCACTGGGGTGCGTTTATTTAGATCATTGCGGTCCATTCACCTCTGATACTGCGTACAAATACATCTTGGTTGCAGTGGATTCGTGCACATGTTTTCTGTAGGTATGGCCACAAAGGAGTGCTGATGCCCGTTCTGTCATCAAGGATTTGCGTGTCTTTGTTGGAAGTTTTGCATGTGGTACCTTTCATTCTGATCAGGGCCCTGCGTTCGCCTCTAAGGCGTATAAAGAAGCCATGAGAAATTTGGGGGTCCAAGTCAAATTTTCGTCTCCATACCGACCTGAGGGTAATAGTGTGGTGGAGCGAATGAACCGTGACTTAAAGCAATCTTTGACAGCTAGGGTTTTAGGTACTGGCCGGAACTGGCTAGCCCACTTCTATGACGTACAACGTGCACTTAATAATCTCCCTAGAAGGTCTCTGGGTGGGCGGACCCCATACATGATGCTCTTTGGCATACAAATGTTTGTCCCAGACCTTGATGGTCTAGACATGGCGGCGTCGGCCGCACCCTTTGACGTAGATGATCACTGTGCTGTATTGCAGAATCTACAAGAAGCCAGAGACAGTCTAGCGAAGGAACACGTGCCCTCCACATCTGATGCTGCGCTTCAGATTCCGGTAGTCGGCTGGCTACCTCGAGTTGGTGACCTGGTCCGTGAGAAGGTGGAGAACAAGAAGGAGTTTGGCCCCTCTTATCGTGCACCAGTTCCGGTGCTTGGAATACAGGGTACACGTACAGTCATTTTACCTCCACTTCCTGGTCGCAAGGATAACAAGTACATCTCTATTGACAATGTCAAGCTACAGCGAGTGGCCGATTCTTCTTAGTATGACTCCAGCGGTTTCTTGCCCTGCGATGCTGAGAAATTCTGTTGTGGCCCCAGCTTCTACCACCTTGCCTGATGTTGCCGTCGAGATGCATACAGTTACTGGTCCTTTATTGCCACCGACAGCTGGTGGTCTACCTGAAGATATTGAGCATGCTTATCCTGCGGATGTCCCGTTGCCTGTTTTACAATCCACCACAGTTACCCAGTCGCGCTACTCCTTTGACACTAATTCAATGACTTCCATTGCCCCATCAAAAGTTTCGATTTTTGTTGCCTGGTTTAAAAGACATTTTTTAATTCCACCTTGGACATTTTGCTGGTGTTCATATGTATTTTTTTGTTTATGTCCATTGGCTTTGTGGTAGTGTTTTCTAGACTTATAAATGGACACTACCTGAAAGAAAGATCTACAGTTTGACTAATTGATGGAACTTTGGCCCCCCACTCCTCATCACATATTATGAAAAGGGACCAGACTTTTGTGAACATTACTGCCTGGCCTGTACTGGATGGGATCGCTTGGGATGCTGTTAAATTTCAAATTCATGGTCCCACTGAAGTAATCAATGTGCCAAATGTGTTTCGTGTTTCTATGGGTGATGTAGTTAAGCAAAACATCCACTCGGATGATTGGGATGTTCAAGCAATAGAAGCACTGTTTTCTGATTTGAAATATTATGCTGCATTTGATGCTGAGGATTTGTATTTAGATACTGCTAATTATGATGAGCAATTCTGCTATCAACATTATGGCACGCATTTCCTACACAAAGCAACTACGTTTAGAAATTTTGTAAATTATTCGCAATGGGAACACTATCCAGCCTCTAGGCTTGGCAGCTCCACCACGTCAGTGGACAAATTCACATAATTTTCTGATTTCAGTTTGTCGAATCCGCCCTCCTTTTATTTTAAGGTTGCGGCTGAGTCTGCTTCTAAAGTTAGACTGACACACACCAAATTGTTGTATTCCAAGTCCTTTATGGACGAATTGGCAATCGGAGGCTATGATCTGTGGAAAGCTACTATCGATCTTAAATCGGTTTGGGGTTCTAAACCATGGCAGGTACAGGGAACAGAAGCTTTGCATCATGCCTGCCTCATCCCGAACCAAATGTTATTTTTAATTCGTCAATTTTTCAGACCACCTGTTTTGGATTGGCTACTTCTAAAAAATTGAATTCTCCCTCCACTCCGGGTCTGGGTGCTTATCCTAATTGGGATGATCATACGGATCTGTCCCTTGCTACGTTGCAGTCATACATTTCCAACACATCCTTTAATATTTCCGAATTGAATCTGGAAGGGTGGTTAATATGGCAAACGAGCTCGGATTCCTGTCAACATCGGTTTCTGGATTTGGCACCGGGGTATACACAAGTTCGTGTGGACCCCCGTTTTGAATCTTCGCACACTGTAACTACCTACTCAGTAGGGAAGTTATGTCAATCTTGGCTGCAACATTCCACCTTAGCATCTGTTAAACTTCATTTATCACAATTGAACGATAAAATAGATTTGAATGATTTTGTTAAGGGTCCTGCGGTTGGCAGGTCCAAAAGATGGGTATATGCTGTTTACAACGAAGTTTGGAAGCTATCACAGATTGAAGCTGCATCCAGATTACGAGCTATTGATCAAGCCAATATGGAGAAAGTGTTGGCTGTAATAGATAATAGCATTAACACCCTGTCTTCCAGAATTTATACCTTAGATAATATTGTTTCATCTGTGGTTGACATTGTGCAGGATGATTTGTCTGTTTTGTATCATGGTCAAAATCAATTGCGTTCCATTATGCAGTTTGCATGGACATTGCAAACGTTAAAGGCTGGGAAAGTCCCTTGGGATTACATGAATACTTCATCTTTGTTCCTTCCTTTTAATTTAACGGCAAAACAACAGTACATGTCCATGAAAGATGCAACATACTCAATGCTGCACATTGAAAATTTAGAACCTTTACCTTTCTCTGTTGCCGAATTAAACTCCACTGTGTGGCTTATCCACGGGTTGATCACATTACCATTCCCCCTGTTTAAGTTCAGTTTGTGCATGAAACATTATGCCCTTGGCAGATATGAAAAACTGGGTACTGCCTTCCTGCACGAAGTTTGGTCACTCCCATTCACATACAGATGCGTGAGGGACGGAAAAGAGGTTTACTTAAAAGGTGCACTTCCACTCCTGATCACTCGGTGGTGTGTAGGCACATTCAATTGCATGGTGCATGTAATGTGCACGCTCCTAATTTGGCTTGCGTCCTGAAAGGGATCCCGGTGCCAGTTATAACACCGTCTTTTACGCTGCTTGCTAACAGTAGTTATTTGCTATTAAATAATGAAGCTTGCTGTGGGATGTTAGTGAGGATTCCCTACATAGTGACTGTATCACAGAGAGTAGTCTGCTGTAATAATGTCCTTTTCCCACCCCCGCATGGACGGCTCGATGTATCCATCTGGCCTTCCATTCCCACCTTGAAAGCAGAGTTCAACAAGATGAGCAGAATAAGGGCTCTATTGTCTCAAAAAGAAGTCGCCCTGATTCAGACTATCTTTAATGCCTTGTCAACAAGTGGCCTGGCACATTTTTTCAAAATTGTGGGCTCCGGCCTCGTGACCTCCTTTCAAACTATTTTTGGTGTGATCCCGGCATTTATTCATTCTATTTTTTCCAGCGTCTTCGGAGGTCTCCCTTTGATTCTCGCCCTCGTAGCTGGAGTACTTTTGTTGATTTGCGTACTACGCTATGGATGCACAACTTGCGTCACACGACAGCGTGTCCCGGCTGCTCCATCTTCGTAACCGGATGCTTGAATACTATGGAACTTTACCACTGGCAACTCTAAGCATAGCCTATGGATTTTCCTTCCGGTTTCTCTACTTTACTTGCGTGCAGCCTGTCTTTAATTGCCTAGAGTGTCTGTTCCAATGGGCTCTGGATTTGTGCTTGTCGAACTCAGTGTCTCCTTCCCCGGAGTATGATCGGCTAATGAGCCCCTTAGTGGCTCATGAGTTGGACTGTTCTGGCGTCAGGATTATGGCCTGTGGAGCAGCACATGGAGTCATAGGGAATTGGGACATCGGAACGGCTGCAGCTGAATTCTTGGCAAGAAGTTATCTTGAAGAACACGCCAGTTGTCCTCTGATGGTGCTAGAGGCTCCGGTTGTCGAGGAACATGTGTGTTCCTTCCCCTTGCTAAATTGGATGGCAGATAATTTTGCAGAACGTTCCAATGATTTCCTCTTGGAAGCTGTTGCAACTTATTGTGCTTATACCTTGATGGATTAACTTGGAGGTCATCCAAAATTCCTATGGAATGCCTTTTTGTTTTTTTTTCTTTTCATTGAACATCCATCGATGATATTCTTTTTTTCTCCCTTTAAATGTTTTTTTTTTCCCCTTCTCGTTGACAATCCATCGATGATACATTTTTTTCCCTTTAAATGGTTTTTTTCTCTCTCTTTTTTTTCTTTGAACTTTTCACTTACCTTATATGGACTCACATTTGTGCCCTTGGTTCCGTTATATCGAACTTGAACTCTGCGTTCATAAATAGCGCTGGTTAGTGGTCCGATCAAGGGGGGGTGTAGTGAAGACTGCTATTTATATACGTACAATGCTAAGTTAGCACAACCGCGTTAGATGTTAGAAAGCCATCTTGCCACTTTTGCTGCTTTTGCTGCTTTTGCACACGACACTGTAGATACATGTTATTAATTAAGAAATGCTTGTTCGCCTTTGCTTCACATGAGAACTGTCTGTTGTTCACATCCCTAACAGTGAGCTGCGACCTTGGTCTGAACATTGTGTAAAGAAACAGTCTGGGTCGCTAGACGGTGCATGTTGTTGGGTTCAGGTTGATCGGCCCACTATTTAGCCATAACTCGCACGCAGCTGCAAATACCTGAAAGTCGAGTGCTTTTAATATTGCAGGCAGCATGCTTTAGACACATTCGGAAGAAAAGCTTTCCCAGGAGCAGAGTCTAGCTGATCCTGTGATGTGATTCCACTAAGCTGATCTTTACGGTATGGGGTTCCCCATTCAAGCCTAGAGACCTTTTATTAGTAATAATATTAATATTAGTTTACTAGCGAAAGGAAGGTGGCTGTCATCCACTGTCATTTTATTATGATTACTCCTTTCATTTTCTATGGTATTGTAACTATGCTGATGGTTTTGATCTTAATCATTTGTCTGCTTATGTTAGCCAAAGTACTGCATCTTAGGACACGAGGTTTATAAAATAAACTCTTTAAACTTTACCGTGTCTCTGTTTATTCTGGAGTGGACTGATATGAGAATAATTACGAACAGGTATTTCTGATTCCCACCATTCCTGAGAATACCCTAAGTCGCTTGTTCTGGGTTGTCTATACATTGGGACCGCCGAGATAAAACTCGGATAACGAATGGGACACTGATGCTGGTCGGATAAGGGGTTCTGGGTTCTGAGGTGAGTTTTTGGTACACCACAATTCACTGAGGTCCTGGTTTCCTGTGCATAGTTCTGTGCATAAGCAGAATCCCTGCAACACTTCATCGCCTCTGCCACTGCAATCCCCACGGCCCTGTCCCCCTCGAGTGCCCCTTCCCGCTCCTGCATTTTCCCACCTCCCAGCTGTCCAGCCCCCGTGTAGCACTACTTAATGGCAGCCTCTGTGCCCGTCTGAGCCTGGAACGTGCCCAGCACCAGCACCCTCCTTGCCCTCAACCCTGGACACCACGCCGCCGGCCATCTAGCGTGACCGAAGAAGACCCATGGACCCTTCACCTGCTGGAACTGCAACTGTGCCTTCACCCACGCCAACTCCTCTGGCCACCCAGCTGACCAACAGTGCACCTGACCGGCTCAACTGCAGGCTCCTCAACGTTCGATCCCTCCACAAACACGCCACAGAAAACTGGGACCTCCCTGACACAACCTCCCATGACATCGCTTTTCTCACAGAAACCTGGACTAACCCCTGCTCCGGACCAGAACTCGCCATCCCCGATGGCTACAAAATCATCCGCAAGGACCGCTCGAGCACCCAGGAGGAAGCATCGCCATTGTCCACAAGAACACCCTCCGACTAACTACGCACTCTAACAACCCAATGACGATCATGAAACACATCCACTTCCAGTTCCAGACCAACACCACCCTCCATGGCACTCTTGTCTACAGGCACCCCGGACCCTGACCGCGATCATAGACCTCATCACACTCCAGGCTCTTGCATCCACCGACTAAATCCTACTTGGAGATCTAACCTTCCACATGGATAACCCCAGCGACCAGAACACTGCCTCCCTACTGGAGATACACAAGAACATCAGACTCAAACAGCTAGTCACAGCACCAACCCACACAGCCGGACATACTCTCGACCCTGTCTTCTCCACCAGCGGGAACATCAGCTACAGCCACACCACCGTACTTGCCTGCACCGACCAACACTGCAATTCACTTTCGCCACTCCCACCATACACCACCACCATCACAGCCACCGTCACAGCTGGATCAAGGCCACCAAAGAAATGCTTATCGACTCCCTCAGTACAACCACTCCGTCAACGCCAAAGGACACCAACCCCACAGCACGCACCTCCACCGACGGATCTCCAACTGTGCCGACACTCTAGCACCCTTCAAGGAAAGACCAGGCAATCAACACTCCAAGAAAGCCAGCTGGTTCACTGAGAGTTGGAGGAATAACAAAACCCCAGAAACCCATGCTACCTACAAATGCGCCGTCAGCGCACACCACCTCCTCCTCAAAACCAAAAAGAAAATGGCCATTGGAGACAGAAATAGCACAAATGCACAAAACAGCAAAGAACTCTTCGCCATTTTCAAGGAGTTCACCAGGACCAACAGCGAGAGCACAGACGTCTCCCCCTCCCAAGACCTCTGCAACAAACTCGGCACCTTCTTCCACTGCAAGATCAGACAGTTCTATGACAGCATCAACAGTATCAACACCTCAGAACCTGCCACTGTGCCCGCCATCACCGAACGCAACCACACCGCTCCCCAACAGACCATGCTCTGCTGGACCCCGCTCACAACAGAGAAAACACTGAAGACCATGAAGAGCATCCACTCAGGAGCCCCGTTGGATTCTTGCCTTTACCGCAACTTTCACAGAGCAGCTGCCACCAACGCCCACCAGCTTTGCCGCACCATGAACTGCTCCATCGAAACTGCCACCTTCATCGACGACTGGAAACACGCCAAGATCAACCCTCTGCTGAAAAGCCATCCTCAGACTTGATGGACCTCAAGAATTTCAGACTCATCTCCCTCCTCACATTCCCAGGCAAGGCCATCAAGAATGCCATCAACGCCCAACTCTCCGCATTCATAGAAGTGAGCCATGTCCTGGACACCTCCCAATCCAGCTTCCAAAGCAACCACAGCACGGAGGCTACACTCATCACCGCCAGTGACGACATCCACTCCCTCCTAGAGCAGGGTGAGACCGCGCGCCTCATTCTACTTGACCTATCGGCCGCCTTCAACACTGTCTCCCACCACACCCTAATCATGAGACTCCACGACACCGACATCCCCGACAAGGCACTCCTCTGGATCCACTCCTTCCTCACCTGCTGGAATCAACGAGTCCGACTAATCCCGTTACTCTCCAAACCTACAGAAATCAGCTACGGGGTGCCCCATGCCTCCTTCCTGAGCCACACCCTCTTCAGCAGCTAAATGGCTCCCCTTGCAGCCATCGTTAGAAGCCACAGACTCAACATCGCCTCCTATGCTGACGACACCCAGCTGATCCTCTCCCTCACCAATGAACCCACAACCGCCAGAACCAACTTCCACAGCGGAATGAAGGCAGTTGCCACCTGAATGAAAGACAGCTGCCTTAAGCATAACTCAGACAAGACCGAAGTACTCGTCCTGGGACCCTCCCCTTCAGCCTGGGATGACTCTTGCTGGCCAGCCAATCTGGGACCCCATCCTACCCCGACGGACCACGCTCGCAACCTCGGCATCATGCTGGACTGATCGCTCACAATGAATTCAATGCAGTTTCCTCAGCCTGCTTTCACATGCTCCGTCTACTTTGAAAGACATTCAGATTGATCCCTAAAGAATCCAGAAAGATAGTCACCCATGCACTCATCACCAGCAGACTCGACTACGGAAACACATTCTATGCCAGCGTCACCCAAAAACAGGTCAAGAAACTACAGAACGTCCAAAATGCCGCAGCCAGACTGGTCCTCGATATCTCCCGCTGCAGCCACATCATGCAACACCTCCAACAACTCCACTGGCTCCCAGTCAACAAGCGAATCACCTTCAAGCTCCTCACACATGCCTATAAAGCTCTCCATAACAAAGGACCAACATACCTGAACCACTGCCTCACGTTCCACGTACCCGCCAGACAACTCCGTTCTGCCCAACTCACCCTAGCCTCCATCACCAGGAACCACAAGAACACCCTTCCTCTCCACCTCAGGCAATCTGCGTCGTTGACCCAATTCAAGAAGGACCTCAAGACCTGACTCTTCGAAATGATCCTACACCCAGAGGGACCAGCAGCCACCCCCTCCCCAGCGCCTTGAGACCCTCACAGGTAAGTAGCCGCGCTTTACAAGCCCCCAATTTATTGATTGATGGTCACTCAATAAACAATACAATTAAGCAACATAACATCTTAGAAGAGTCTGAACCAAAAACTGGAGACACTTTGCAACATTAACTGTTTCTTTACTTTAAAGCACTAATGGGTTTCTCTCACGCTGTCTCTCACTTTCTCTGGGTTTCCCTATCTGGGTTTCTTTTGTTTCCCTCAAGTCCCCTCTCTCTCTCTCTCTCTAGGGATTCTCACTCAGTCTGTTATCTGGCCAGTTCACAGCAGCACGACTGGGAAACAAAAGGGCCATTCTTAGGAAAACCTGAGAAGGAAAATATAGTCTCAAATGACCCTTTTTGCTAGCATCTTCCGCCACAAAGTCTTTCATCTATTCTTAACCTCAAATGCACATCCCCTCCTGACGCCGTCTTTCTTCATCCCCACCGGAGAGATGACCTTATAGTAAACTATCCACTCTTCCTGTAACACTCAGCATTTCTTCTACTGCCGTCTAATCCTACACCTAAATAGCACATCCTCTCCACCACCAATATTCATTAATCATTCTACTTCATACCATTCTCCCTTTTGACCATCCCCTCGTATTTCAACACACAATCTTACCTCTCCTTCAGTGTTTCCTCAACCCTTACACATCTGTCCTCATGCCCTGTCCACACATCTTTCTACCTTTAACACTTGCCCCTATCTTCTACAGTAGCTCTTTCACTACATTATCCTGTCTTCCTTGCCTCTGATCCAACACCACACCAGTCTTACACAGCACACAATGCCTCTCCTTCTAAATGTAATGTCCTGCTGCTAAACATTTCTCTTCCCACAGGGCACTGGTACACAGAATCCCCTAGCCCTGGCTTATTTGTAATGTATTTCTCCACATCACCCCCAGAACGGGATTCTTTCAAGTAAACAAACGTGGGTGTGGGAAACCTAGCAATTTTTATACCCCAAAATTTACCTAAGCAGAACTGCCACAATTTGATGAATCAGAAATGGTGTTAACCCTCAATAGCATGAGGCAAGGAGTCCCTGAGGTAAGGCACCCTCAATCACAACAAAAATTTCAGAAATATAGTCAAAAAAGGCAAAAGTGCTCACTGAATAACTAAGTTCTAGATCAGAGGAATTGTTTAAAGATTTATTACAAAAATTCAAGGGTAATAGAGTGCAGAGACACTGCCATAAAGGGTCTTAGTAAGTAGGGCATACAAAGAAATGCTAAATCAAAAATATTCTACGTCCCAAGTGGGCAGCAGAATCGAGAAAGAAACAGATGGGATCCCTGGTAGAAAGAACAGGAAAGCTGCTAGCTCATCCCCATAATCAAGGGTTTTTATACATTATTTTGCATATGAAATTAACAGAACTACAGAATCTCCATGGTATGATCGAAAATGCTGTATCTACAGCAGATCAGAGCACAGTCCCATTGAGTATCATTGCCTTAACACCTAAGCATACCTCATTACATGAATAATTATTCTGCCCATGTATGCTAATTGTGATGTCTTGAAAATACTATGCTGTACTATGAAGATTTTAATGTGCACAGAACACTGAGCACATGTCTTAGTTCTATAGAATGCTCAGTGCAATCAAATATCTGAAAGAAATTTTCAAAAGAGAAAGTTATCCTAATTCTATACTGACAAACTATAGAGCACAGTTCTGTTCCAGGGAGTTTGAAAATGTGTGGTATTGCACACAAAAAGTGTTCCATTTATCATCCTATAACAAATGTTGGTTGAATAAGACTTTGAAAGAGAGCATCTAGTTGGCCAGAGCAAACAGCTGTGATTGGAAGAATCATTTGCGAGAGAGAACAACTGCTTGTTGCATGTTACCACATGCCTCCACTAGGACACCTTTTGAACTCTTTAAGGGCAGGGTTCCAATTAAGATAGTGTGTCCAAGTTGGATAAGATGGGGAAAGAATGCTAAATGTAATGGTTCATGTGAGTGGTGTGAGAGAAAATTAGAGATACAAAAGAAGAGGAAATATTATTTTAACAAAAAAAAAATGTAAAGGTTTGTGCTTTTAAGGTTAGAGACATAGTTCAAATTAAGGCACCCATTGTCTGTATACCTTGGTCTGAGTTTACTCAAATTTACAAAGTAATGAAACTTTTCAAAAATGCTATAAAAACTAATTATGGCAGAATTTGAAACTTTAATAGAGTTGTGAGAGTTCATGCTGGATCAGACATAAGTCAAAAAGAAAAGAAATGAGAAAGTTAATCCATATGTGATAGCAATGGAATGTCTCAGTTTACACAAGAGGGGGCAATTGAATCTGGAACTAGTCAATGAAATAATGTTGGGATTCCTAAACGTCCAATGTACTTGAAAGACTATGTGGGTTAAAATATTTTATCACACGTATACATACGATGCATAAACGTACAATGTACTTGAAAAACTATGTGAGTTCAATTATTTTATCGCATGTATACATATTTCACTATTTGTGCTGATATTGGACTTCATTAGTTTTGATATTTTTCTTTAAAATTGTGTGTGTAGTTGGTTTCGTAGGGAGGGAGAAGTGTGATGTCGTGAAAATACTATGCTGGGTCATCAAGATTCTAATGTGCCTAGAACACTGAGCACATGCCTTCGTTCTATAGAATGCTCAGTGTGAATTGGGTTAATATGACAGTCGATTTTTGTTACTTCGTCCGACTGGGGTGCATTAAAAAAAAGTTCAATTACACCAGATCTTTTCAAAGTGGTTTCTTACCATTTCATACTAATGCCATATGGAGATGTGGAACAAACTAGATACATGAACAACAGCGACATATTATGAATGAATAGGGTATAGTGAACTAGCAGAAAGGCCTTGAAGCATGAACAATGACATCTACCGCCCCCCTGGACCCCACTGACACTTCACCAACTCCATCACGGACTTCATCTCCCCGCATGCCATCGCATCCACTAACTACACCCTACTGGGAGACCTCAACTTCTACGGCGACAGCCGACTGGACCCCAACACCACATCCCTCCTGGACAACCTCCACAACATAGGACTCCGCCAAATCGTGACCGAACCAACACACTCAGCAGGACACACCCTCGGCCCCCTCTTCACAACAGGAAACGCCATTACCTTTAGCCACACCACCGATGCGTCCACTTCTCCTTCAGAACAACCACCAACCACAGACACCAGCAGCTGCTCCCACAAAGAAACTGGACCAAAACCACCGATGACCAGCTCACCTCCTCACTCAGCAACTCCACCCCAACCACCGCAGAAAACGACGACCTTAAAACAGCAGCCCGAACCCTGCACACGTGGATTTCCAACAGCACCAACGCCATAGCCCCCCTTCAAGAAAACCAACAACAACCACGCCAAGAAAGCCAGATAGTTCACCAGTGAACTTCGAGAATCCAGACACACCTGCCGCTGCCTCGAAAAAGACTGGAGAAACACCAAAACCACTGAATCCCACAACAACTTCAGAGCCGCCACTAAAGTCCACCACCAACTAATCAGAAAAACAAGGAAAAAAGCACTTGAACACAGAATCTCCACACACGCACACAACAGCAAAGAACTCTTCAACATCATCAAGGAGTTCGCCCAACCCCGCAGCGAATCGACGGACATCCTCCCTCGCAAGAACTCTGCAACAAACTCAACACCTTCTTCCACCACAAAATCAAGAGCATATACGACAACTTCGGCGACGACAACCAACACATAGAACTCCCACCAAACACCACCGACACCCAGAAACCAATGTTAGACAGCTGGACAGCCCTCACCACCGAAGACACCCTGAAGACCATGAAGTCAATCCACTCGGGGGCCCCCACGGACCCATGCCCCCACCACATCTTCAACAGAGCAGCCGACACCATTGCACCCATGCCCTGGCACACCATCAACCACTCCCTGGTGACCGCATCTTTCCCCAAGGACTGGAAACACGCCGAAGTCAACCCCCTCCTGAAGAAACCCTCGGCTGACCCCACCGACCTCAAAAACTACAGACCCATCTCCCTGTTCCCGTTCCCAGCGCAAGTCATTGAGAAAGCAATCAACAACCAACTTGCCACGTTCATCGAAGAGCACAACATCCTCGACTCCTTCCAATACGGCTTCAGGAAAAACCACAGCACGGAAACCGCACTCCTCGCCGCAACAGATGAATTCCGCACACTACTGGACAAAGGAGAAACAGTAGCCCTCATCCTCCTCGACATCTCAGCGGCCTTTGACACGGTTTCCCACCACACCCTAATACGCAGAATTCACGACGCAGGGATCCAGGACAAGGCCCTCGACTGGATCAGATCCTTCTCTCCAGCAGAACACAGCGAGTCAGACTCCCCCCTTTCCTATCACACCCTACACCTACGACCTGTGGTGTCCCTCAGGGGTCCTTCCTCAGCCCGACGCTCTTCAATGTCTAAATGGCGCCGCTCGCCCCCATCGTCAGAACCTACGAACTCAACATCGTATCATACGCTGACGACACCCAACTCATCCTCTCCCTGGCCAACGAACCCGACACCACCAGACACAACTTTTGAGAAGGCATGGAAGCCGTCGCCAAATGGATGAAAAACAGCTGCCTTCAGCTGAACACCAACAAGATGGAAATTCTCATCATGGGACCAACGCTTGGAACGACTCATGGTGGCCCCCCAACATCGGAAGCCCACCCCCCCCTACGGACCACGCACGCAGCCTAGGAATCATCCTGGACTCCGAGCTCAGAATGGACCACCAGATCAACGCAGTCACGTCCTCCTGCTTCAACACCCTCTGCCTCCTTCATAAGACCTTCAAATGGATCCCCCTTTAACACAGAAAAACAGTCACTCACGCCCTGATCACCAGCAGACTGGACTACGGCAACGCACTCTACGCCGGAATAAACAAGAACCTCACCCACAAGCTACAGAACATCCAGAACGCTGCCGCAAGACTGGTCCTCAACCTGCCTAAACACAGCCACATCTCCCAGCACCTACGCACACTGCACTGGCTCCCCATCGCGGCAAGAATCACCTTCAAGATGCTCACCCACGCACACAAGGCCCTCCACAACACCGGACCAGCATACCTGAACAGTGGACTCCAATTCCACGCTCCCCAGAGAACCCTGCGATCAACCCACCTCTCCTATGCCGTGATCCCATGCACCAGAAGAACCAGATCGGGAGGCCGCTCCTTCTCCTCCCTAGTGGCCAAAGCCTGGAACACCCTTATGCTCCACCTCAGGCAGACAGCAGAGCTTCCCATCTTCTTAAGAAACCTCAAGACCTGGCTCTTCGACGGACCCTCTCCCTGATGGACTGGAGACTGCATCCCCCCACCCACAGCACCTTGAGACCCTCACAGGCGAGTAGTCGCGCTCAACAAACGCCTGATTGATTGATTGATTGAATGGAAGTAAACAAATATTTTTCTGCTTCACTACATGCTGCAGAAATAACAAACAGTGAAATGTGCTGGGGGAAGACAGGGGTCACATCCATTTTGGGAAAAAAATGGCTGCTAGGTCCAAATTAAGGCCTAGTAAACAAGGGTCAGTAAAACACACTATTACACATCATAGAAAATGTGTTTTAAAAGAAAAGAGTACTATATCAGTGTGTATTTTTATAATCAAGTGTGAAACTATGTTCTCCACATTGTTAATGATGCACAAAAATATAAATGTACAATTTAAGCAAATTAGTGAGGAATTACAACACCATCTGCATCACTTTCTGCTTTTGTCGGGTCGATTCCTCCATCATCTTAAGGTGATTGTAATTGCAATCTTTGGCATTCTTCATCTCAAATTATTTCTTTTTCTCATCTTGGAGGAAAGATGGCATCTGAGTAGCATCTCACTCGCGTCCCTCTTCCGGTCGGACCCCCAGAACAGCTAGAAAACCACATAATGCCTTATTAAAGCATTGCAAATGAAATACCTGTGACTTGTGATCACCGCGGTATCCCCATGCGATCAACACAAAGCTTGTGGTGAGAGTGATCAGCCCGCTCTGCAGCCGTCTCCAGCACCTGCACGGCTTGATCTGGCATCAGTAGCGTCTCCTGGTCTGCGGGGGGCCTCAATTGAACAGCTGATCGGAAATTCTCTCGGCGCTCCCTAGGGCTCTACAGGTAATTCCTTCACTGTCACCGTCTCTGAGTTGTCGGCACGTAGAAGCCTTTCCTGCTCTTCGACACCTGTGCTGCTCACAGAAGATACATTGTTGTAGAGTCCCGGATTGTGGAAGACTCTGTACTCTTCAAGTAAGGATGGCAGGACGGGGTGGGAAAAATGCTAAAATTAAAAGTGCACAATATTCTCTGCCGATAATGGCTGCAGATATCCAGCCTCTCGCGATGACTGCTGAGAATTGGGGGAAGAGGACTGATACACATGGGGGCAAGGGGAAGGGGTGAAAAAAGTGAAAATATGGAGAAAGTCGAAACAGCCAAAAAAGCTTCGATAAAAACCCCGGGGACCTGGTAGCCTGCCAACCTTTAATCACCACTATTTTTGGCCTGACAGAGGGAGGTGCTCAAAAGGCGCTGGAAAAAATGAAGGGGGCAGAACAGCAAAACGAGCAAAATGAGCAAATCATGGCTGCCACCACATTCACTCCAGGGGAACCTGGAACTAATCACCAGCCAAACCCTACCCCTGTCTTAGCTCTAGATACTGAATATCCTATTCTTGCAAGCTCCATCCAAGGCCCCTAAGGTGGTCAGCACAAGCGCCAAAACAATGTGGACATAACTGAGAATAAGTGGTAAAGATGCCGGAAATAAAACTGGAAACACTGCTGGCAAAGAAGCTGTAAACACCCCTCCCATCCTGGCTAGATCTCCTGACACCCTTGAGAAATTCTATTCCCTAACTGATGAATCTGAAATATCAGACCTGAGTATATCCATCTCCAGCGAAGAAGAGGGGCACAACTGGAATGACAGCACTGGGTC
The DNA here is from genome assembly GCF_964204655.1 of Triturus cristatus. NCBI lineage: Eukaryota > Metazoa > Chordata > Amphibia > Caudata > Salamandridae > Triturus > Triturus cristatus. The sequence goes on along the minus strand of NC_140579.1, from coordinate 1,068,234,760 downwards.
AGAGCGTTCCTCAAAACCCAAAGACAGAAGAATTCCCTAACAAAGAAAAGAAACAGGAGAAGGAGGTGCGAGACCTCAGAGTGCGGAAGTACTGGGAATTTGAGATGGGACTACTCGGCCTCGCAATTGACTACTATCTCCGACCAAACAATTAGTTCAGGGGGAAATCTCACAATGACTGGCAACGCTGAGACTGTAGGGACTGTGAGCCAGAAAGATCCTGCCTTATCAGTGGTGCTAAAATCAATCAAGAGCTTTCAGGAGGAGGTAAAGATGGACAACCGGAGAGCACGTCTGGCCGCAAAAAAACTGCAAGGGACCATCAGGAAAGTTGGCAGAACATGTATGGAAATCACAGACAGAATGGCATCTGTGGAGCCTCGGACTGAAAATTTGGAGAAGGACCTTGTCACACTGAAGGCACAAGGTGATGCACATGAGGGGATAGTAAAAGATCTAATGTGGAAAATGGAGGAGTATGAAAACAGACAACAGCATAACAACCTTCGTGTTCTTGGCATCCCGGAAGGAGCCGAAGGGAATGATCCCAGGGAATACATGATCTCGTTGCTAAAAGGGGCCTTTTCAGAGCTGCATACCTGGGACTGGGACAAAGAGATCCAGCGAGCACACAGATTCCCCTTAACACCATCAAAACGTCCCTCATCCACACCTGAACGGCCACGCACTATGCTCCTATATTTTGGAAACTTTTTACTCACGCAGTCTCTTTATGTTCTGGCTAGGGCAACTGCCAAAAAGGAATTCGATGGAGTGAGCTTCTTCACGAGACCGAACTTTGCTCACGCCACCGTGGAACAAAGGTGGTGGCTTCGACAATTCTTTGCCCCATTTCAGCAGCTTGGGCAGAAGTATACTTACAGAATCCAGCTAGGCTAAAGGTTGTTTTCAGGGGGGACAACCCACAGCTTTATCTCCGAAATCCAGGCCTAAGCATATCTAAAGGAGATTTCTGGTAGAACTGAGGGTGGGGTCTAACGGCAGAAAGAGTTAAACTTCAAGGCACAGAAGCATCGCCTTCTTTAGGCTTCTTTGGCTTCACCTTTTGGGGTTTCTTTTTCTTCTTTTTTTTTTCTCTTGTATTTTACTTGCTTTTCTGTGATCACAGGTATAAAAGGACTCTCCTTTTCTTCTCCGCAGCCTATTGAAGCATGCTAACTCGATCTCATTAATAGAAACTGATCCATAAAAATCATTGATAAAAATGTTAGAATATGATTCACAGCTTTTGAAGGTGTCTGAGATGGGGGAAGACTCGAGTAGCAATGAGGTTATGATTACTCAGATGACATCATCCTGGCTCGAGCTGGGCCAGGTCACCTCAGCTATAAGTGGTGGGAGGGGGATGGCTAGGGTGGGGGGGCTTTTGGGTGGGTAGGAGTGGGATTGGCACAAGGGAGAGATGTCCTATAGGTACTGTGTTTCTTTATATGCTAGATGGGTAAGACACGTATCGCCACTAATAATGTTTGTGTGCTTAATGACCCTAAAAAGAGGCATCACACAGCAGCCAGTCTGCGGCTACTGAAGGCAGATGTCCTATGTATGTAGGAGACTCACATTGAAAGGGCGCAACTACATTTATTGAACTCACTTGGATATAGGTTTGTTGGGGGGACAACACAAAATACACGGACACATGGGTGGCGATCTTGACATCTAACACCACCCTACAATTTAGGCGAACATCAGTGGATCACCTGAGAAGATGGGTAATAACTGAATGCCGTAAAAATAATGGGGAAGTATTCACTATCTGCTCGATTTACGGCACCACCCCGGATGATTGTTTGAGTACGTAAATAGTGAACTTGCTGCCTGGCCGCTCCCCTTAATTCTATGTGGGTACTTTAATATAAACATACTGGCTGACACAAAACTGAGTTCGGAAGCTAATTTGACATATAGTGGCAGGAAACCAAAAGTGTTTCGGGCATTAAGGACTATATGCTTAGATCATGGGCTCTGCGATGTCTGGTATTGGCAAAATCCCTCTGATCCTGGTTTTACCTTTTTCTCTTTTCCACACAGCAAATACACTAGGCCCGACTTCACATTAGTGTCCTACTCCTTGCTCCATGACTGCTCAATCGAAAAAGCTTCACGTATTCTTTCTGATCACAACCCCCTGGTTGTTGAGATCAAGGGGAAAAGATCCAAACCTGTGGGGGTGAAATATGGAGTTTTGAATGAGCCCTGCTTGTGAATGAGGAATCCTGCAGTCACATGAGGAAATGGATCCCTCAGTTTCTTAATGACAACTTAGGGAGCACAGGAATTGATGTTGTATGGGACAAGTTAAAAGCAGGAATATGGGGGAAACCATTAGATTCTCCCTGTCTCTGAATAAAAAGAAATGACTGCTCTTACAAGAGACACAAACTAGATTCACAGGAGCAGAAGAGGATCTGATTAAAGTGCTCCAATTGGGTGGGGATGTCGGAGATGCGCAGGTGAAAGTGGTAGCCGCTAAATCAGCTATCACGGAAATCATTGCGAAAAAATGCAGTGAGCAGGTAGGGCAACACTTGGCAATCAGAGCTACACAAAAAGCAGTGCAGAATATAATACAAGGAGTCAAAGATCCTGTGCTGGGTATGGTTAAAAATCCTGATGGATTAAGAAATGTCTTCCACGCATACTATCAAAAAGTATATCAAGAGGATTCACCCGGGGACCTTGAAGATGCTAGGGTATATCTGAACTCAATTCCTGTGGAGCAATTCTCTCAGGAAGAACAGCTACTGTTAGACGAGCTCCCACAGTGGATTGAGATTTTATTATGTATCAATAGCCTTCCCAATGGTAAGGCTACAGGCCTGGATAGCATTCCTCTGGAATTTTATAAAAAAATTCTCGTCGCAACTCAAAGATTGTATGACCCAACTATTTTTACATATATTTAAGGGTGGAAGACCTCCAGGTTCTTGTTACATGCAAATATTGTGATTTTCCTAAAAAAAAATAAACCACCATACGAGCCTGGCTCATATCGCCCCATAACACTGATTAACAGTGATAGTAAGATCCATTAAAAAATCCTTGCCACCCGTATGGCATCGATTATCCATAAAGTAATCTCTATCTCATAGCATGGATTTATCCCAGGACAGGGAACAACAGACCACCAAAGTATCTCACTTTTAGATGCCACTAGCATATCCAAGGACCCAATGGCATTAATCATGCTAGACACAGAAAAAACCTTTGACCGGGTCTCCTGGTCTTTTCTATGGGATACTGTGTCAAGGGTGGAAGTCGGAGAAGGGTTACTTCATGCTATTAAAATTCTTTCCATCTTACGGCAAGGCTATTTGTTAATGGAGCACTCTCAGATCCCTTTATAATAACAAGATGCACCAGACAAGGATGTCCATGCACACCGTTGTCATTTGCAGTCTATTTCAACCCTTTTCTTCGACAACTAGAAAATTACAAGGTTATCAGACCCATTGTAACACACGGCTGGGAAACTAAAGTTCTAGCATATGCCGACGACATTGCCCTTGTGACCCCCGACCCTGATACCGCTCTACATGAAATTGAACAAGAAGCAGAGAGGTATGGGACATTTCCGGGATGTACACTTAATCGTGGCAAGACGCAAATAGTGGGCAACGAGAATACAGTGATAAATAGTACCAAAGTGGTCAAAAATGCAACCTACTTAGGGATTAATATATCAGCAAACATGGATAACATTGTTAAAGATAATATTGATCCCCTATTAGTTAAAATCAAACTGGACCTATCGAGACTACACAATCTTCATCTATCATTGGCCGATGCAACATTATTAACATGCTATTTTTTCCCAAGTTCTTATATCTTCTGCTGGTGATTCCACTGGAATTTTCAGCTGATTGCTTGAAGAAAATAGAAGATCTTTTTCCGGATTCATTTGGGCTTACGCCAAACTAAGAAGGGCTTACAAATTTCTTACATTACCAAGGGAAAGAGGGGGATTGGCCCTACCGAATATGAGACTCTATTACTGGGCTACTACACTACTACACAACCTAGTATTAATACAAGAGAAGCCGAAAGATAGAGATATGTAAGAGGTTCCGGCCCCACTAGAACTTATAATGGGGGCGGAAGCTTAGGGGTGGCTTTGGCGGTTCTTAAATGACAACCACTACAAAAAGTCTGCTTCAAAACACTACAAGGGGGTTTTAAAATCTGGAAGTCTGTTTGAAGACTGATGGGAGTCGGTCGACTTAACTTTTATACACCACTTTTTAATAATCGAAATCTGCCTGAAATCTTCAGAGTCCCCATAGTTAAAGGTGGGGCGAGATGGGACTGATAAAACTTGGAGCTTTTTTTTCTCCACTCGGTCTTGTCTCTTTCGAAAATTTTAAAGAGTGCTTCGAGATAGATCGAAGGGATTTCTATAAATACCTCCAAATAAGGGACTTCCTAAACAAGAAAGCTGGCGGATCAATAGGATTCGCTAGCAATGATATAATTGATAAACTGATAGAAAATAGAGATTTGTAGATACGGGTAATTTACAATCTTTTTAACTCACTAATGAAAGATGACATTGATGAACTGGCGCTAAAATGGGAAGAGGAAATTGGGGTATCAGAAGATCTATTCTTTCATTCATACAAATTGGCACAGTGTGATTTAATTCCGGCCCGGTTACAGGCACAGTATTACAAAACTTGCTTTTCACTATACTGTACTCCAAAAAATAAATTGCCAAATGGGGGACTGGGAAAGGGACATTTTGCCACCCCTGTGCACTATTTTAAGCAGACTTGATCCATATCTTCGCCTCCTGTAACACGCTTAGCAAGGCAAAACAAGAGATCACCAATTTCCTTAAGGAAGCTTTAGGAGTGGAATGCTCCCTCTCTCCATCTCTGATAGTGCTTGGGGTAGCGCAAGATACATGGGGAAAAATCGGAGAGGAATTGGTGTTTATAGGAATGGTGATTCTCCATCTTTGTATAGCATCGGCATGGCTAGTTCCCCCCTCCCCCCCCGGACTCCAACAGTGGCTATCCCGCCTGCTGGTAAATTATAATCTAGAAAAGGCTATTTATGCATGAACGGGGAATACGTTCACAAAGGAAAGGCTTACAAATTTGGGCACCATTGACTAGATGGATAGAGGAAAGTGGGTAACTGATAAAGAGGAAATTAAAACTTGGTGATGGGATGACATAGTGGCACACAAGTAAAGGAAGATGTTGAAAGATGAATGAACTATAGGACTCTAATTGGCAACATCAATTAAATTTGTACTGGGAAATTGCAATGGAGTCAACATATAAAATGGTGTTAAATTCAAGATAACAGAATGCGAGGTTGTGGCCACTCCCCATGGCTTTTTGTCAGGTGGGCAGGGTAAAAAAGTTAAAAATGCATAATTGATAATGAATCTCAATGTATGCTCATACTGTCTTATAATATGCAATACAAAAATGTATTTAACCCCTTCTGTTCCCAGTCATGGAGCGCGGTTGCGCTGTGCCCATGGCGAGACTATCTCGTCATGGACCCTGCCCGCTAATGAAAGGGCCGGCACAGGAGGGGGAAAGGGCGGGGCACTCAAGGGGTTAAAAAAAAATCAAATTATTTCCTTTTCTCTTTGATGATATTCTGTTGCCCTTACACCAACATTTTAGAAAGAGTTACTCAGAAAATGTGAACAAGAGAAACAGGAAATATTGCACAAATCAATACAATTACTGCAGGGGTTAATATTAGTCTAAACATTCTTCCTCCCACACTATTAAACCATTCAACAACCTTGGCAAAACTTTTCCTATTTCAATTACCCAGAAACCTACTGTTTCCCACAAGCCGTGCCATTTGGCTCTAAAGCTTGGACTTCATGAGAAATATTTTGAACATATGCATTAATAACCCTACTGTTATTGGGTATGCAGGTGTAACATTTCCTAACCTTCAAGACCTTGCAAACACCAACTTCCATAGCGAGCAGGATATCTAGTGCTAAGCAGTTTGGCATAGTCACTGCACGCAAAGCAATTAACTCAGAATTAATCCCTTTTAGGCGCCAGCAGTATTAGAAGAATCTTCACATTATTCATAGCCACACCTATAGATGGAATTATAGCACCTCATATATCTGATACGATCTGTCCAAAAACACGTTTTACTCTCTTTAAACCAGCAGCATCATTTGCTTTATTCACATGATAAACTCTGGGAAACACTATGGCAAAATAGCATGATCCCACCCAATTACACAGCAGTCTTACTACACATATAATAAATCCCTCTCAAAATTGGTTCTTCACCAGTCAGGAAATAAACGTTGACAACATAACTTCTCTCACACTCACTCTCACCCATACATTCAATTGACCTAACTCCTGTTGGTTCACGATAAACCATATACAATTCACCCTTTCTCTCATGCTCCATTCTCAATCTTGGATGCAATTTTGACAATCAAGTTTCTTCCTCAGCTTTAATCTGGTCTCTCATCTTCTTATTATTTTTCCAAACTTTCTCAGTTGTACTCTTCTTTCATTGTATTCCCGAACAAACTCATGCTCTCCTTTATTAAAAATGCATGTATACACCTGCTTAGTCATGTTAGTATTGCAGTTATGTTGCTACTGTATTCAGAAATGTATCACATTTTAAACCATTTTTAGCATCTTCATCAAAACATTTAAATCCAACCGATATGGCAATGAAAATTCATGTTTATTAAAAATACTAACAAAAACACTGTAGGCTAGACCATATGAAGCTGTAGGTATGTGGCTTTATAACCTCACACAAAACAATGCTTGTTGCCAATAAATCCACATATTCACTCAACATTTTAAAGTAACATTTTTCATAAAAATCCACCAGCTTTCTCTATGTGTCAATGTATTAGATTTAATATAATGATGAGCAGTAATATTTTCATAATGAGTGGCGACATATCCCACCAGGAAAGTAGTTAAGTTAAGTTAAGTTAAGTAGTTTTATAGAGCGCACGGCTTCCCCAGCATAGGGGCGTCCCAGCGCTAATAACAACAGAAGGTCAACAAACGGCAGAAGGAGGCCTGTAGTAAAGGAAAAGGGGAGTCTAATAGCCTTACAAAAGCGCAAATGGCAGACAGGAGGAAAGTAAAAGGCAGAAGGCGGCCTATAGTGAAGGGGAGAGGTGAGTCTTGATAGCCCTATGAAAAGCCAGGTAATTATCAATGCTCCGAATGTGTATAGGGAGTACGTACCCTCCTTACCCGGGGAACAACCGCCAGGTGATGGCCTACCGAATGGAGTTGGTTGATGGGAGTGTATGATGAAAGCAGGTTGGCCAAGATGCAAGGAGAGGAAAAATTCAAGATCCTGAAAGCAATACAGAGGGACTTAACCTCCACTCGTCTGGCCACCGGCAGCCAGTGTAGCTGACGAATAGCACTGGTGGTGGAGCAGATTCTAGGAAGGTCAAGGAGAGGTCTGGCAGCTGCATTTTGGACCCTCTGCAGTCTCATAATCTCCATCTTATTTGCCTCCAGGTAGAGCGAGCTGGCGAAGTCCAGTCTCGACAGAACAGAGGCCTAGATGATCACCTGCCTGATGGATGGATCGAAAAAACCCAACAGCGGTTTGAGCCCCCGTAGTATACCGAAACACGTTGCTGCCACTTTCTTAGTTTGGGCCTGAAAGCTGAGGGCCAAGTCGACCCAGACACCTAGATTTTTCACCACCTGTTTGAGGGTGGGTGCACATCCCAAGGTAGCAGGCCACCAGCGTTCACTCCACTGCTCAGGATCTTTCCCTACCAGCAAGACCTCAGACTTGCTGGCATTGAGCTGGAGGGAGTTGGCAGTCATCCACTCCGCGACAGCAGCAAGACCGCTCCGAAACGTATGAGCATCATGCAGACAGTCATCGGAGAGAGCAACTACCAACTGCGTATCAGCTACATATGATACTACTGTTAGTCCTCTACATTTGGCCACCGCTGTTAATGGCTGGACATACAGATTAAAGAGCGTTGGACTCAAAGCTGAGCTCTGCGGCACACACTGCTTGATAGTATAAACCCTGGAGGTGAAAGGGGGGGCTGTTACCTGGAAGGTCCTCTCCGAGAGAAAGGAGGCAAACCAGTCCAGTGCAGGGCCCACAATGCCAACCTCCTCCAACCTTTGCAGCAAAATCTGGTGAGAGACTGTATCAAACGTGGCACTGAAATCCAATAGGATCAGTGCCGAAATATGTCCCTCATCCAGTGCTACCCTCAGATGTTCGGTCACTGCAAAGAGCATAGACTCTGTGCTGAGACCCGGACGGAAGCCGCACTGAGAGGAATCAAGTATGTTGTTTTCTTCCAGAAAACCTGACAAGATGGAGTTTATATAGGCTTCAGAGATCTTGGAAGTCCACGGCAGGAGAGAAATAGGGCAGAAGTTCTCAAGTTTAGCTGTATCAAGGGTAGCTTTTTTTAATAGGGGAATAACTCTGGCCTGCATCCAAGTCCCAGGGACAGCTGCCATAGACAGGGACATTTTAATCACCTGGACCAGAGGTGTGAGAAGCACAGGTAACAGTCTTATAAATTCATCAGGCTTCATGGGATCAGCAAGGGAGCCGGATTTAACCTTGCTGCATAATGAGCGCAGCACATCCTCGGAGATCGGTGGGAAGGCTGCAAGCGTGTGAGTGGGAAGAGATCTGCCCCCAGAGCCAGAACACATATCCGCCTGAGGAAAGGTCTCATAGATGTTTTCCACCTTGTTGATAAAGAAGGTGGCGAGAGCCTCACAATGTTCATCTGACGTGATAGAGGGCGCAGTGGATGCCGCAGCTGATTTAAGATCTTTAAGTATGGAACAAATACTCTTGGGGGGATTATCGCTGCTCCTAATCTCGTCTGCGAAGTAGGCTGCACGTTCTTTCTGAATAGCCCTATGGTATTTTTTGGTGGCTTCCTGATAACATCCTTTCAGGATTGGGTCAATATCTCGTCTCCAGGCCCACTCCAACCTCTTACAGGCTTTACACATATTAGCAAGCTTGTCATTGTACCAGGGATTGGATTTGGTACTACGACACTTAGACCATTTGACAGGAATAAGTGCATCCAAAGGACGAAGTATCCAGACCGATATCGCTTTGTCGGCAGCATCCGGATCATCCGGCAGGCTGGGTGCATTTGAGGAGAGGAGGGTGTTAAAATGGTCAAAATTTAATTTGTGCCCGGGGCGTCAGAGAGAGAATTTCTGAGGCACCCTCCGAGGGGGCTCTAACCCTCAGAGTGTCATGGGAATAAGATAATGGTCATACCAACATACCGGAATGGGGGTAGAGACTGTGAGGTAGGAAAGGTTAGAGAAGACTGGATCAAGTAAATGGCCAGCAGAATGGGTAGGGCCTTGAACCAGTTGAAGCAACTGACAAGCCGCTAGGTCAGCCGAGAAGTTGCCCACTTCTGAGTCATGGTGGTTGTCAAGATGCAAATTCAGATCGCCAATAACACTGAAGTTGGCATATCTCACAACCAGAGAACTAACTGTGTCAATCAGCGCAGCCCTAAACTCCTTCGACGACAAACCAGTAGGCCAGACTGTGGTAATGTACAGTATATCATTCTAGCCTGCAATGTTAGGAGGTTGGAATGATGTGCTGGTTCTATCTAGGAATTAGAAGGGCGCTGACGTGGGTATTCTGAAAGTGGGAGTTGGGAGAGAGCTGTTGGTGGATGAGGTGCGAATAAACCTACTTGCTTTACATTTGGTCTGGTTCCTGTTTATTCAACTACTGGAAGACACTACATTTATTTGGCGACGATCGGTAGTAAGAGCACCTCAACACCGATCGAGATCTGACCTGGAGTGGTATCCTGTGGCAGTCCTGGAGCGGTTGATGAAGCCAGTGTGGAGTGCCGGAGGAAGTCTTGGGCGGCATCGTGGCTCGAATCGCTCTGGGGTGAAGCTGTGACCACGTTCATGGTGTTTGGTGATTTAACGAAGGAAAAGGAGAAATATCGTAAGCGCGAGACATCTGGTGCGCGCGAGGATTTTGAGTATTAACTTGCTTGCGCGAGACGGAGAGCGCGAAGCTTCTGACGCGAGACGGAGAGTTCTGAGCATGCGCAAGAAATTCTCAAAGTGAGGCTTGGATATAGCCAATGAGGAGCAGGAACGTCATTACTGGAGGCCATTTTGAGTGGTTGGGAAGATACACACTCAGTAATGGTAAAATGCGCTGTTTAGAAAATGTTCGTGTCTGAGCATCGGTAGTGTACACGACGGTGAAAAGAACTAAGAGGAAAACGCGTGTGTCTCTGGCAATTTTCCTTAGCATCTCTGGAGAGATGTCTGGTGGAACGTGTGCAACTGATATTCTTAATAAGGAAAAAAGAGGAGAAAAAAAAAGGAAGTTATGAAGTACGTGTTTTTTTTGGAAAAAAGTAACAAGTACAGTAGGAATTCATTCCATTGGGATGTGAAGGTGTTTTTTTGCTATTCCTGCGGGATAACAGACTGATTTTTTTTTTGTTGGTTTTTATTAATTTTTTTTTTTTTTTTTTCTCTTTAGACTGAAGGGAGAGAATTTAAAGAGCTGTCTACATTCAACCTATTCAACATCTAATTTGTGATTTTTATTTGTGAAATAGGTTGGTTACTTTCATGTTATGAATAGGTAGTAGCTTGTATTTACAGTTCTTTATTCTACAGGTTATTCCGACATGCAGAACGTAACGCAGCCTCCGTTTTTTTTGACAAGTCCAGGTGAACCAAGTGTTAAGTGGCAAAAATGGAAGAAGATTTTTACAAATTATGCAAGGGTTTGTGGCACAAACCTAAGCGCTGAACGCAAACATTCATTATTGCTGCATTGCCTTGGGGGTGAGGGTCAAGAGGTGTTAGAACATTTACCTGATTTAAGTGCTTCTGAACAAAGGAACCTGAATGAATATGAGATATGTATCAAACAATTAGACCGACATTATTTACCAAGGTTAAGCACGATAATGGAAAGGTATCATTTTGGTTTGAGGGGACAGAAAAAGGATGAGTCTGTAGAAGAATATGTTTCAGCTCTGAGGAAACTTGCATCTTCGTGCAAAGTCGGTTCTGCCGTGGAGGAGAGGATCAGAGATCAGTTCGTTTTGAAATGTGCGCATGATGATATCAGGAAGGAACTCTGGTTGAAGGATGAGCCTCCACTAGAGGAAGTTATAACTATTGCAAAACAGGTTGAGCACATGAGGAAGTGCGTCGATGAATTGAATGGGGAAAAGAGTAAAAGTACTTTGACTGAAACTAAGGTAGAAGAGGTGGTGTGCCAGGTTCAAAAGAAAGAGGTGAAGGGAAAAGAGATAAGTATTCTAATGACTAGCAATGTAACTAACTTCCCTGCTGGGGGAAAACCTGTTTGTTTTAGATGTGGTCGTTTTGGGCCCTTTGCAAATTCACCTTATTGTCCTGGTCTGCGGGCCACTTGCAACATGTGTGGTCGGAAGGGACACTTTGCAAAATGTTGTAAGAGTAAGGGTAATAAGGATAACAGTCTCTCCGCTAAACTTCAGCCTCAGGTAAAAGTGGTCACTTTTCAGGTTGATGCTAGTAAGGGTGATCATCCATCTCATTTGGTGGATATAGATGGGGTTTCTCTGGATTTTAAGTTTGACTCCTGTTCACATTTGACGATTATTGGGGAGGATGTCTTCAAGCAACACTTTGCCAACAAAGTTAAATTTTTTAAGAATGATCTCTCTCCCATAGGCTATGGTGGGTTGCCTATAAAGATGTCTGGTTACTTTGTGGCTACCATTGAACTCTGTGGGAGAATCATTGCTGGGAAAGTTTATGTTGCTAAGCAGGGGGATTCTCTTATGGGCTGGCCTCACCAACGCTTACTTGGAGTGCGTCTAAACCCCAATGCCTCTCCACAGGTTCAGGTACAAACGGTTGAAGACTCGTCTCTCATTTGTTTAGAACAGTTTTCTGACATATTTAAGGACACTTTGGGTTGTCTTAAGGGATATAAACATCACATCAAGACAAGAGAAGGGGCGGTACCTGTTGTGGCTAAAGTAAGAAGGATCCCGTTGAATGAACAGGCCGGGGTACAGAAAGAGATAGACAAATTGGTAAAGGCAGGTATAATTGTACCAGTTGAAGTCACGGAATGGTTGGCTCCGATAGTCGTGGCTAAGAAGGCCAGTGGTGAGATTCGCCTTTGCATTGACTTGCGGGCATTGAATAAAGAGGTCATTGTGGAGAGGTTTCCGTTACCAAACATAGATGAGATAGTTAGTACGTTGGGTGATGCGAAGTACTTTTCTACTCTTGACTTGGCTTCAGCTTACCACCAAGTTGTATTAGATGACTCCTCTCAAGACCTAACTGCCTTTGTAACCCCCATGGGTACTTTTAAATTTTGTAGAATGCCATTTGGCCTTGTTTCAGCGGCTTCGGTGTTTCAACGCATAATGTCGCACATTCTCAAAGGTCTCATTGGGTTTTGATTTTTGGGAACACGTTTCAAGAGCATAATGTTTGTGTTGTGGCTGTATTGCAATGCCTAAGAGAGGCGGGGCTTACTCTTAGGAAAGACAAATGTAAATTTGGGTTGCAAGAAGTAGATTATCTAGGTCATTGCATAACTGGGCATGGAGTTTTCCCGAAGAAGGAATTGGTGGATTCCATCATGAACATTTCTGTACCAGTTAACAAAGAAGAACTTCTATCTTTTCTTGGCATGGTAGAGTTTTACAGTAAATTCATTCCAGACTATGCTAGTAAAACTCACAGTTTGAGAAAGCTTACTGTAAAAAATGCGGTGTTTCTGTGGTCAGGTGAGTGTGAGACGGAGTTCATCTCAATCAAGGAAGAGCTAAGTAAAGCGCCGGCTCTTCATGCGTTTGTGCCTGGTGATCCTACGGTTATCATGACGGATGAAAGTGAAAAAGGGTTGGGTGCTGTGCTGCTTCAGAAGAAAAATGGTGTGGATTGTTTGATTGCCTGTGCCTCAAGGTGCCTTAGAGGGTCTGAAAGAAATTACTCGGTTATAGAGAAGGAGTCTCTAGTCATATTTTGGGCTTTAAGGAAGTTTAAGAACTTGGTGTGGGGAATGAAGGTCAGTGTTTTGTCGGATCATAAGCCATTAAAGGAGGTGTTTTCTAAGAAAGGTCTTGATTCCATTTCATCAAGGATAAAGAGATGGATTATTTCTCTTCAAGACTTTAATTTTGAAGTTGATTACATTCCAGGTGTTGCCAATAGATCGGCAGACTGTCTTTCTAGGTTGGTTGATCTCAGTGGGAGCAATGAGGATGAAGCTGTGTCTGATAGTGAGATTGTTAATGTATGTGAGATCATGGATGGTACTGTCACTCAGGATGATTGGAAGATAGAGATCAATAAGGATGGAGAAATTTCAAGAGTAATTGTGATGTTGGGAGAAGATAAACTTTTGGAGAAACCATGGAGCTTGATTTCTGATGAACTTTCTGTGGTTGATGGCATGCTTACTAGGGGCACAAAGTTGGTTCCGCCGTTGGGTATAAGAAAGAGGTTACTCAATTTTGCCCATGTTGGTCACCTTGGGATTGTCAGGACCAAGGAACTGTTGAGGTTGCAGTTTTGGTGGCCTGGCATGGATATGGAGATAGAGAGGTTAGTTCGAGAGTGTCCTGAATGCTGTGCCAGTGACAAGATTTTGAAGACTAAACATACCCCTATGGTGTGCAGGAAGTTACCCAATCATCCTTGGGATGAGGTTTCAATTGATATTGTTGGTCCGTTACATGGTGTATGTGATACTCCATATTTGATTGTGGTTTTGGATCTGTACTCCAGGTGGATAGAAGTAGGGGCTGTCAGAGATGTGTCAACTGTATGTATTATTAGATTTTTACAAGACATCTTCAAGAGAGAGAGTTTTCCTAACAGGATCCTTTCAGACGATGGACCACAGTTCACCTCGAATGAGTTTAAGTATTTTCTTGACAAATGTGGTATACATCATAAAAGGAGTGCGATATACCATCCTGAAACAAATGGGGCAATTGAAAGGGTCAACAAGACTCTTAAGGAAAGTATTCAGCTAGCGAGGGCTAGTGGTTTGAATTGGAAGGAGTCACTTCAAGACAGAATCTTGGCTTACTGGGTGTCTCCCCATTCAACCACCGGGAGATCTCCCTTTGAACTTTTTAAAGGGAGGATTCTCAATACTTTATTATGTCGGGGTTGGATGCAGTTGAACAAGGGCTTTGTTGATAATCATGTAGGAAAGTGGAGGGACAGAGAGATAGAGAAACAGTATTTGAGGAAATCGTATGTTGATGGAAAGAAATGCGCCCAATTTCAAGTGGTGAAGGTTGGAGATTTGGTTAGGATAAGAGCTCCTGTGGGGTGCCAACCTTGGTCAAAATATACCAATGTAAGACCTGTGACTAAAGTATTCAATATTGCTGTAAAAACGAGTGATGGGAGGATTTGGAACAAGAGTCGTATTGTAGTTGTGAATCCCACTACTTCGTTTGGTCAAGTGGGTAGCAACAGACTGGTCTCTGGTTCTGGGTCCTCTGATTGCTCGTCTCCTGTTTCTGACCTGCCTGGTGTCTCGGGTGGTATTAGAGAAAGGAGTCAAAGAGTACGTAGACTTCCTGTATACATGAAGGATTATGTTAGGTCTTAGGTCAGTTATAGTTGGGTGTTGTGTGTTCATTCTAATCATTTGTTGCATGGTGGTTCTTACAGTAATGTTCCACTGTTCATCCTAGCCATGTGTTGCATGGCAGTCCATGCTGTTATGTTCTACTGTTTTGATCATTCTACTCATAGGTTGCATGGTGGTCCATACTGTTATGTGCTACTGTTTTTATCTTGCATGTTATTTCTTTCTTGCTATGAAATTGCTTGTAATTTTGCTATTTTTGTGTTGAGGGGGAAGATGTGTGGTAATGTACAGTATATCATTCTAGCCTGCAATGTTAGGAGGTTGGAATGATGTGCTGGTTCTAGCTAAGAATTAGAAGGGCGCTGACGTGGGTATTCTGAAAGTGGGAGTTGGGAGAGAGCTGTTGGTGGATGAGGAGCGAATAAACCTACTTGCTTTACATTTGGTCTGGTTCCTGTTTATTCAACTACTGGAAGACACTACACAGACATGGCATAACTGGTGTTGAAAAAGATCCCAAAACGCCCACACTCGCAACCCACGAGGGTTTCTTTGACAAAGGTGCAAGTATAGCAGGATTTAAAAACAACCACGATACCACCCCCTCTAGCAATACTGAAACCCGAGGGGAGCGTGAAGTACCGGGTTTTTAGAACCCAGCGGTGCAGGGGAACACACCCTAAGACTTCGGATTCTTCCTGTTTCAGACCCACAGAAACACAGAGTCTTCTAGGTGAAATCAAAGATCGTATTTATTGGCTGCAGACCAATCACAGGTATCCGAGAAGTACAACACGATGTATGTTCTCAGGAGACTGCTCCTGAACCAAAAAACAGTCCTTTCTTATATACAGAATATTACGCTTCTGGGCAACACCGCCCCTATTTTACAAGTGGTCATTCACATATTTTCGTTTCAAAGGAACAGCAGAGCCATAATGACAATCCCACATTTCAGTTCATTAAGCATGCAGTCATTGTACCCAGCAAGGCTCAGAACCCTCATCAGATAACAGCGGACCCCAATAAAACGGACACCTCCTGCTCGTAAAACAAGCCATAAAGTAGGAAACAGAGTCAGGTGTGAAAATAGCTTAGTCAGAGATCGTGTGCGAACAGGGGCTTTATGATGGGCCGAGCCCTGATGCTAATCACATTAGGCCGCGAGGAAAGGAACCGGCCGGACAGGATTGACCTCGGGCAGCGGAGTCAGTTTGCACAGGTCAGAGAGAAGTCACAGAAGGTGTACGTGTCTTTCAGGCCTAGGCAGGGCCTTAGTGCGCAGCCTATGTGAGGGCAACCACAAAATGGCTACTATTCTAAAATGGAACCCAAAGGGTTCAATATGTGGCATCGTATGCACGGTGAATTCATCAGTGAAACATGACGAAAACACTCATACATACCGCGTTACTCATTTGCGGTTCGTTGGTACCAGAATTGGCATGTGGGACCATGCCACCTACAAGGTTCCGAATTTTACAGTACCACAGACCCTCCTTTTGCCCTTACATAGGCAAGAACTATACTAATCTGAGTCCAAGTCTATGTTCTTAAAGTCATCCTACTGCTCAGCTCATCCCTTGATACAGGTTTCCTTACACATGATGTAACACAGAGGCTACACATTACAGGAGCACACTGTATGCATAAACAGAACAGGAAAAGAATGGCTAAGATCATCCCAATGACTATTAGAATCTTCCATCCCCAAGCTGATATCAGTCCCCAGAACCACCCCATCATTGACCAATCTCCTTTATCCACGTGAATGGATTCGGAAATCTTATGTAGTTTGGAAATGGCCTGGTAGACTGTCGGAGCGTTATCTGGTATGAAAATACAACAGCTCAATTGGATAACCTTGCATACCCCACCACGGTCTGCAAGTATGACATCTAGAACCATACGGTTCTGCAACGTCATGAGGCGATCCACTTGAAGCTCAGCTGTCAAGTTACCAAGGGCACCGGCCGTTACATTAACAGTGGATTCAACTACACAAGTCAGTTGTCTCAGGTTCCGAATATTGACCATTGGTCCCCAAAACGGCAGGAAACCCAGGAAAAAGTCTCCCGCTTCCTGACCGGCAGTATCTTCCTTACTAACAACGCCTCTCACAACTCTGGTCTTGTGATAATCAGAGGCAGCAGTAAATGTTGGCGGTAGCAAATTTGCAACATAACACGTGCCCGAGAAATCAGGGGGCAACCATGTGTATGCTCGATCACTACAGACAAAGTATGTACCCTTGGCAGCTAAAAACGCAGGGGAAAACTGTGATGGAAAAGTGTATGTTTCAGTACAGTTACTCTTCCCTAGTTGAGCTCTTGGATTTTGACCATTGCCTTGTAAACAAAGGCGACCCATGTGTGGTACAACCCAAATTGGAGATGAACTTTTGCGCTGTTTTTCGCCCAAACTGATGCTGTACCCAGTCGCGTTCCAACCTACATAAGCTCGCAACTCATCCTTGGGAATAGATGTACATGCATCGATATCTCTACTCATATCTGCAACTCCTCTCATCAAGGCTTTATTGTTCGAGTTAAGTCTAGTGGAACGCGGTGGTCGCTGGGAGTAGGTTTCAAGCGCAAAAAGAAACATGGTCTGGAATGCCCATGATGAACCATTATAGCTAAACGGCAGTACTAGATATGGTATACCCTTATTAATGGTGTGTGGCATCAAACCACACACCCAGCAGTTTGTTGTATTCATAACTAGTTGGTGCTGGTGTAGGAGTTGAATGAACGAATTGTTTACAAATTCAGCACGTCTAGCTTCTTCGTGTTCTGGCAGAGGGTGAAAAGAGTGCGGGAAAACAGTAGGAAGAGGTGTGGGCTGTACAGTGGGTGCAAATGACACTTGGAAGGACAATAGTACACAACCTACAGAAAACATCATTATGCTAGATAGCACAAACAGACACAATACTACAAAACATTTGCTATTCATTATTTTACATATTCTGCTCTTGAAATTTATTTCCTCGGTGGGCCTCTTCATCCTGAAAAACTACATCCTCTAATCGTGCTGCTCACGGCGGATGAGTATCTTCTGCTAAGGAGTATACCTGTCAGTTCAGCGAACGCCCTAGACCAACCAGAACCGTAGACCTAACGTCTTTGGCTTGTACCCCAAAGTCTTGGCACCGCGACCCTGCAGCTGAACCCAAATGGTGGTTCGAAAAACAAAAAGTCAAAAAGTTTTTCAGATGAGAGAGCTGCACTTTTGAAAATATCAAAGAAAAATAATTTTTATTTGTCCATAGTTCTTGGCCTCAAATTATAGCGATGTCTGCCAGGTACTCTCTGGTCCTGAAACAAAAGTTCAGGTTCTGTGGTGTCCAATCGGATTGATGGCGATGTAGCTTCTTGCAGAATGTCGTCACTTTCTTGCTCTGTATTTGTTCCCTTTACACGTGCATCTCTAAAAGGCACAAAACGAGGCACAGTGTCAGCCTCGGAGTCAGCGATCCCCTCCTGGACTCACCGATCATACGGTAGGGGCAAAGGGATCCTCTTGCAATGTATGCCGTGTATCCAATTCTTTTTCCCTTTCACTCGAACCGCTGATCTTGTTGATAGAAGGACTAGGTGGGGGCCGATCCAACGGGGCTCATCATTTTTCGTACGTTGAAAATTCTTAATTAGCACCCATGTTCCAGGATTAATAGGGTGTCCCGGAGTTTCAGAGGCCTGGGGCAGAGTATCGTGAACCTGTTGGTGTAAGACACGCAATTTAGCCGTCAATTCATACAGATAATCAAGCAGTACTGGATGTTCGATTTCACTGAATTTTGTCGGCCTTGGCACTCCCCATACATTGGCCGGACGGCCAAACACAATCTCATACGGACTAAGTCCCACTCGTGAATGCACAGTCATTCTTGTTGATAGGAGTGCTAAGGGCAGAGCGTCAGGCCATTTAAGACCGGAGCTCGCCTGAATTTTGGCCAACTTCAGTTTCAAAGTGCCATTGTAGCACTCTAATAATCCAGCTGATTGGGGGTGATTTGCAGCGTGGAACTTCTGCTTAATGCCTAGTCCCTCACACACATCCTTCATCACTTGACCTACAAATTCACTCCCGTTATCACTCCATACCATCCTCGGCATTCCGAACCTAGGGAAAAATTCTTTGACAAGGGCTTTAGCTGTGGATAAGGCCGTATTGTCTTTTAGGGGATATGCTTCTATCCATCTTGAAAAGGCGCAAACAACAACCAGTACATATTTCAAATTGTTGCATCTTTCCATGTGGATGAAGTCTAGTTGCAGAACTTCAAATGGATATGATGGAGGCGCAAAATGACCAGGTGGAGTTGGGGTTCCCCAACCAGGATTGTATTTCAGACATACCATGCAATTTTTTACCACATTCTCCGCACACTTAGGGATTCCAGCATTCTGCCATACTGGAGCCAACAACTTACAAATTTCTTTCACACTGATATGTGCCATTCCATGCGCCATCGTAACCACTGGAAGCACATATGCATCAGGTAACAACCATCGCCGGTGTTCTGACAAATCAATCCAACAACCGTTTTCATCTAATTTACCCTTACTCTCTTTCCACATACTCAATTCTTTCTCTGTGGCTTCAGCTTGAAGGGACTTCACACTCTCTATCGTGTCTTCACACATTCCAACATCACCAACCCATCTTGCAGGGCCTGCAACATACATTCGGGTTGTCACATCTTTTGCTGTTTCTTTCGCGGTTTCGTCAGCAAATGCGTTACCATGCCCAACATCATCGGTAACCTTCTTGTGTGCGCTGCATTTCACAATCGCGACTTGTAACGGTAAGGTCAGTGACTCAAGGAGATCATTCACTAACTGACCATTCTGAATCTTAGCTCCATGCGAGGTCAGGAAACCACGTTCTTTCCACAAACGCCCAAAACTATGGGCCACACCAAAAGCATACTGACTGTCAGTATATATGTTCACTTTCATTCCTTTCGACGACACGCATGCTCTTGTAAGTGCAATTAATTCTGCTGCTTGGGCTGAATTATGTGGTATGCGTTTCAACAATCGTGTGCAGAGTCGTGACAGCATAAGCGGCAGTCGTATCACCATTCGGAAGCTTGAAGCATGAACCATCCACCCATAAGGTACCATCACATTCAACCAGGGGAGTATCTTTAAGATCCACTCTCCCTTTTGTTTCTTCTTCTGTTCTAAACAGACAATCATGCTGTTCAACCTCATTTGTATCTGCTGAAATTGGCAATAATGTGGCTGGATTCAGCGTGTTGCAACTTTTTATGTGCACATGGTTTGCTAACAGTGTCAATTCATACCCTGACAATCGAGCATTAGTTAAATGCTGTGTCTTGGTCCTGTTTAACAATGTGTCCACCACATGGGGAACCATTACAATCAATGTATTATTCATCACTAGTCCAGCAGACTGTCGAATAGACGCAGCTGCTGCCGCTGTGGCTCTTAAACAACTTGGCAATGCCCTCGCTACAGGGTCCAAAGTCGACGAAAAATACGCGCATGGACGCGGTCTGTCTCCAAAAGGCTGTGTTAGCACTGACAATGCGCAACCGTCCTTTTCATAAACATACAAGGTAAAAGGCTTACTATAGTCGGGGGTACCCAACACAGGAGCTGAACATAATGCCTTGCGTAATTCCCAAAAACTTTTCTGACACTCTTCAGACCATGGGACAAGGTTCGGTATATCTTTATATGTTAATGCTAGCAATGGTTTTGCCAGCAAAGAAAAACTCGGGATCCAGTGCCTACAGTATGAAGTAATGCCCAAGAAAGCACGCACTTCTCTCTTTGTCCTTGGCACGCTTAACTGTGCAATGGCTTGTATTCTTTCTGGGGTCAGCTTCCTTCCCTCCTTCGATAAGAGATGACCTAAATAGGTCACTTCTTGTCGACAATATTGCAGTTTAGAAAGAGACACTTTGTGATGAAAGGCAGACAAATGACGCAACAATGATGATGTAGCTCCTTTACAAATCTCCTCAGTATCCGCGGCGATTAGTAAATCGTCAACATACTGGATAAGGGTAGCACCTTTAGGTAATACAAGGGCATCAAGCTGCGCTTTTAAAGCCTGACTGTATATTGATGGACTTTCACAGTAGCCCTGTGGAGCACGTTTAAAACGGAAGCTTCGACCTCCTAAACAAAAGCCAAAAATATCCCTGCTCTCCTCTGCAATCGGAATGCTAAAGAAAGCATTCTTTAAATCAATCACTGAGAACCAAGCAGCGGAAGCTGGGATCATAATCAACAAGGCAGTTATATCAGGAACCACTGGAAACTGTGGCACAACTACCTTATTGACCTCTCTAAGATCGATCACAAATCTGTAAACAGGTGGCTGAGAAGGGTCAGTACGTTTTAAAACAGGCAGAACCGGACTATTGCAAATGTTGCCTCTTGTCTCTTCAATCACATCCTTCTCAATTAAATCATAGATAATTGCTAACAACGCTTTTTCACCTTCCTTAGAGATCTTGTACTGGGGAATGCGGGGCAATTTAACATTGGTTTTCAAAGTGACAACATACGGGGGTATTTCCAAAAGGCCCACATCATTAGGGCCAGTGGCCCAAAGGGCATCAGGAAGAGACGACAATTCAGCTGGTAGTTTATTCTTTGACAAATACATGGGAGAAATCACTTTCTTACCCAGCGTAAGTTGTACTCCCGAGGGGGATCAATATAATGTCGCATGTAATCTCTTTAACAGATCCAATCCTAACAGGTTTTCATTACATCCTGTCCTTAGGATAAGGGGTGCTTTCAGCTCACAAGGTCCAACAGAAAGGGCCATAGGACTTGAGATCGGGTCCCTAACCGGGGCGCCAGAAAAACCTACGGAAATATTCATTTCGCCAGACAAAGGCGCGCCAGGGAGTTTTGAGCGCATAATAGAACTCTTTGCAGCACCAGTGTCCAGCAGAAAGGGCTCTGTTACACCCGCTGTGGTCACCTTAACATACGGTCCGCTCTAAACCACTGGCACTGAAACAACTCCCTCTCTCTGTCTATGGCTGTCCTAGTAATCATTACCTTCTGTATTATCATCTTCCACATAATAGTCATTATTATAGTACTGCGCTGTCTTGCCAGTTGCATTGGCTTGCTGATCAAAACTATTCATCGTATTTTGAGGCGGAAGAAAACACGCGTTCTGGGGAACATTTCCACGCCCTCTACCTCTTGGGGCTTGCTGGCCACCTCTACCTCTTGCGCCATAAGCATTATTCGTGCGCTGCAACAATCTAAGGCAATTATTTTTTAAATGACCTTCCTCCTTGCAATATGAACACTGATTGGGACCTACAGGGACACGTGGTTGATAATACCCATACATTTGCTCATTATTCTGAAATTGTTGGGGTTGCTGATAGATACCCTGGGTTTGCCTATAATTATTCTGACCTCCACGTGGCGGATAAGCCTGCTGTAAAAGAACCTTTGTTTTCAACTCTTTCGTTTTCTTGTCTGTTCTATCCTTCTCATCTTTATCCCTATTTTCGTAATACTGTGCAGTAGCCAGTATTTGCGCTGAAGAGGAAACGGCCCAAGAACTCTCCGAATCTTTTAATTTTTTACACAACTCCGGAAGCAAATTATGCACAAATTTATCAACAAATAACCGTTGGCCACCTTCTGTACTCATGTCCTGACCACTGTGGTCGATAAATATTTCTTCAAACCTGGTGAAGAAATCGGACACTGTTTCATCTTTCTTCTGTTTGCATGCGGATAATTTATCCCAATTTACACGTATAGCGGGCATTAAAGTTTTCATATCGTTAATTATTCTACCAGGGAGTTCTGCTACCGCGGGCTCAGGCTTGGCACCACCAACCTGTCTATTGTCTGCATTAATGATATTGGCCCATGTGTCACCTAGTTCTGCAGCATGATCTGCATTACGAATCAATCCCCATAAAGGCTGTGGAACAACATTTCCGAACAACATATCTATGTCAGCCAGGTTCATGACACACGATTCTGCAGTCTGTGAAAACTCCTCATAATATCCTGCAGGGTTCTTACGGGGGTCAGGTAGAGTCTGCTTAAGCGCTAAAACTTCAGATCGTTTCCAGGGAACATGTACCCAAACACGCTGAAAATGTGGCAGAACGGGTGGATTAGCCTGTGCATCACCAGGTCTCCAGACTGGAGGAACCTCACGCATCTGGTATTGTCGCGCTTTTACCTGTTTCCCTTCAGGGAATTCCTGTTCAAACAACGACTGCTGACAATCCCCATTCCTGAAAGACAGCAATGTCGCCACTGCTTTCTCAACATCAGAACCCACAATCGTACCTTTTCCAAATTCAAATCGCACTTGACACAACTCTTGCGGACTGGAGTCTAAATCATTATCTTCCAATTCCTCACATAGGATTTCACACATTTTCTCAAAAACGTATCTCTGTTGTGGTGCTTCCCACTGATGAAAAACGTTAACAACAGATTCTACATCATATCTAGAAGGATAAACAATCCATCTACGTGCCATGCGGTCCAGTTCTTCTTTCTCTCTAGAACCAGGTATTTGACTACGTAACTGCTTACGTTGTGGACCAGGGGTCGTAGTAGACGACCCAAAGAGGGGTGATATAAGACTAGTGACTGCACTAGCTATTCGTTGTCGTGCAGAAGGAGAAGTTGAGGCAAGAACCGGGGGAAAAGCTGAGGGAAGAAAAACGGGTGTAGATACAGATACAGGAGTAGTAACAGGTAGGGCAGCAAGGGAGGCAGCTGATGTGCTAGGTAAAGTCGCAGGGAGCGCAGAAGTGGTAGGTAGCAAAATCGGCGTCCCTTGGGAAGGCTGTGCTACCGGGACAGGAGCCGTCTGAGGAGGAGCTGGCGGCTGCGGGAAAGCTTGCGGTTCATTAGCTGGAGGCTGTCCATTTACGGGTTGCGGAGGCGCTGTAGCATTTTGCGCATACGGGCGTTGCGAACTTAGCAAATGCGACATTAGGGGTTCTTTCTTTTTTTTCTTTTGACTCATCTTGTTGAAGGGGTGGCAAAACAGGGTAACATTTATCAATGACTAGTTTGCGTTGCCTGTGCAACTGCTCATTCATTTGGTCCTCTTCATTATCCTTAAACTGCAAAGCTGCTTGCATTATCGACATACCTCTCTCTCTTTTATTCTTCTTTGCTAATTTAATTTCTTTTTGTTTGGCTTCCTTTCGCCATAGGCGGAAAGAATCAAACATCGCCGGCCGGGCTTTCTTCTTAAACAATTTAACTTCTAAATTATCTAGAATCTCTGCGTCGAAACTACCATTTTGGGGCCATTTTAAAACACCATCCTTCCTGGTGTATCGGATCCATACTTCATTATACGTAATGGGGCCCACGCCATGTTTCACATAAAGTTCATAAGTTGGAGTTCCAATTGGAGGACCCGGACACGAATCCTCTAATCGGGAATCCCTTTTACAACCAAAACAAAACAAATTTCCAAATATACTAGAACCAGGCATCTTCGCTCACTAGTCTAGTTTCAAACTTCAAAGGATTATCGAATACAATAGTCTTGTGAATACACAAGTCCTCTGGCTTTGGCACTTGCAAGACCCAAATCAAAGCGATCCCGAAGGATACCAAAATCCCGAAGGATACCAAACAAACTGGGAGACGCTCCACTTATACTTAACTGAGGTATCGATGACTTCACCAGAAGACTCTCTCAATTGTTTCGCTCTACCAAATCGTCAAGGGTCCAAAACAGGGCGATTAATCAGGGCAGCAGTCCTTCGTAGCCGTCGGGACGCGGAGAACCTCGCAGAAAAGACTTTCGGACCACGTCGACATGCAGGGGTCGATGAAGTGGCGGCCTTCCTCCAGAATTTCCACACGAAGCCCCTCACGAACCTCTGGCTTGGACCGGTACCACTGAAATCGCCCCGAGTTGGGCGCCAACTGAAGTACCGGGTTTTTAGAACCCAGCGGTGCAGGGGAACACACCCTAAGACTTCGGATTCTTCCTGTTTCAGACCCACAGAAACAGGAGTCTTCTAGGTGAAATCAAAGATCGTATTTATTGGCTGCAGACCAATCACAGGTATCCGAGAAGTACAACACGATGTATGTTCTCAGGAGACTGCTCCTGAACCAAAAAACAGTCCTTTCTTATATACAGAATATTACGCTTCTGGGCAACACCGCCCCTATTTTACAAGTGGTCATTCACATATTTTCGTTTCAAAGGAACAGCAGAGCCATAATGACAATCCCACATTTCAGTTCATTAAGCATGCAGTCATTGTACCCAGCAAGGCTCAGAACCCTCATCAGATAACAGCGGACCCCAATAAAACGGGCACCTCCTGCTCGTAAAACAAGCCATAAAGTAGGAAACAGAGTCAGGTGTGAAAATAGCTTAGTCAGAGATCGTGTGCGAACAGGGGCTTTATGATGGGCCGAGCCCTGATGCTAATCACATTAGGCCGCGAGGAAAGGAACCGGCCGGACAGGATTGACCTCGGGCAGCGGAGTCAGTTTGCACAGGTCAGAGAGAAGTCACAGAAGGTGTACCTGTCTTTCAGGCCTAAGCAGGGCCTTAGTGCGCAGCCTATGTGAGGGCAACCACAAAATGGCTACTATTCTAAAATGGAACCCAAAGGGTTCAATATGTGGCATCGTATGCACGGTGAATTCATCAGTGAAACATGATGAAAACACTCATACATACCGCGTTACTCATTTGCGGTTCGTTGGTACCAGAATTGGCATGGTGGGACCATGCCACCTACACGGTTCCGAATTTTACAGTACCACAAGCGCCAGGCCAGGCTCAGCCACCATGTCGACCCTCAGGCAAGTTACAAGGAGGGTGACTGCAGGGGCTCCCTATTTGCCTAATGGCAAGAAGTTTATCACAAGAGTAGGAGAGTTTGCCGCTTCTCAAACCGGCAGCATGTCTAGCGTCTGGCACTGTCCAGGCACGGACGGGTGCAGAAGGGCTTGCCTTAGGCGTGCCCTTGGCGCGCCCGCTGCGCACGTCCGCTGCGCGTCCACAGTCTGTTCATGCCTGAATGCTAAAAAGCATGAACAGTACCGCCCCCACCGCTCCCGGAAGTGCGTCACCTCACGCAGGTGAAAGGGAAAAGTGACCGCGGTGGACCGGAGCTGGAAAAGAGGCACCAGCAGGTACGGTGTGTGGGAGGAGCGAGCAGAGTAGGGATCAATAGTTTTAAAAACGAAAAGCAAAATGCACACAAACACACTAGAACAACAAAAATAAAAAGTTTTAAAATGCAAAGCCCTTAGAGTTGCTAAAAGTACTATGCAGCCTCACCATTCCATGCTGTGCGTCCGCGGTCTGTTCATGCCTAAATGCTAGAAAGCATGAACAGTACCACCCCCACCGCCCCCGGAAGTGCGTCACCTCACGCAGGTGAAAGGGAAAAGTGACCGCCCTCCACGTAAATGGCGAAACAGCCACGGTGGACCAGAGCAGGAAAAGAGGCACCAGCAGGTGCGGTGCGTGGGAGGAGTGAGCAGAGTAGAGATCAATAGTTTTAAAAACGAAAAGCAAAATGCACACAAACACACCAGAACAACAAAAATAAAAAGTAAAATGCAAAGCCTGTAGAGTTGCTAAAAGTACTATGCAGCCTCACCATTACATGCAGGAGGCAATATAATAAGCCAACTAAGATTATTAGTGTCATTATCAAGGTGATTAAGCCAATTTTTTGCAGCATCTGCTAAATGCCATTTCTTTTGAGATCAAAAAAAGAAAAAGAAAAGTGAAATTCCAAAAATCTATATATTTCTAAAAAAAACAATAATAGAACCTCTTGTTTTCTTCTTTTTCTTTCAATGTGAAAAAATCAAAATAGACTTCAAACTTTTTTTCATCAGTTCTTTGATTAAGTTCATACAGTTCATATTTTCAAACTCCTTCCTTTGTCTGGATTCTTTAAAAACTTTAAACTAATCTCTGTCAGTCTTTTTTGAGCTTTCAAGGTTTTGTTTTTCTTCTGGTTCACTTTCAAAAATGTATTGGCAACAGTTTATTAGACTGCAGATTTCTGTATATGACTTTCCTTCTTCTTCAGATACTGATGGTAGAAATGCCCAATTAGGTGAAACATACTTTCTGTTTGGATATCTTTTTCTTGCTGGTCTTTTAGCAACTGATGACTAACTTTCACTGTAATTTGAGTCAATTTCAATAACGTCATGCTCTTGACTGACTTTAGTATTTTGTTCTGCCAGTGCTTTCTTTTACAGGCTCTCTTTATTGCTTTTGTTGTTGTGACTCTTGCATCTTCAGTTAGGACTACTGCTGAGTCTTCTCCACTCACTGATGGACTTGAACTTTGATTAGCATCAGCAACTCGACTCACTGCAAACAGGTTTCTTTCCTAGGGGGTTCTTCTAACTTAAATTTTCAACTGGAGCCTTTCAGCAGTCGGATCATAGACTGCTTCTTCTTGCTGCCGATCGTGACTTTGTATCAGCTCTTCACTCAGACCCTGACTTGAAACTGACAACTGCTGCTAGTATAGGGCCTTCACTCTCATGAGCAGCAACTTCTACCATCTCATAATTTTTACCAGTTTCACATTTTTTGAAAATGTCAACCCTCTCTGGATTTACCCTGCAAACTTGAGCTTGACTCTGTGAATCTAACCTCTTTTCCATTCACTGCTTTCACTTATTTTGTGTGGGCAGCATGGAGTCACTGCCAAACTCTGGCATACTTCATGGCATTTTTAGTCAAAAGTACGACTTGGAATGGCCCTCTCTTCTAAACAATTTTTGAGAACGTGTTTCTTGAGAACCCAATCGCCTGGGTTCAGTGAGTGACAATGGGTTTCCGTTGTCGATGCTGTTGCCAAAGTCACCAGATGAGAAACAGATTTCACCATATCAGCCAGACGTTTGCAGTAATCTATTAATTTTGTCCCAGATTCTAACAGATGCAGAATGGTACCGTCACTGACTTATGCAAAGCATTCCTCTTCCTTCCTCAGCATGAGGACAGTTTCATTTTGTGTTTCAATCCAAATATCATGTTCTTGCTTGGTGTTGAATCACACAGGGGTATACTGAAAACGCTTCAATTTTAAGCCATACCCTAAAGAAAGATTTGGAAAGTTTGCAGTTTCCCTGTAATTCAGTCTTGTGGCAATATATAGATCATCTATTGGTGGCCTCTAAGACAAAAGAAGATTGTAAATGTGACACAAGTGCACTGTTGAATCATTTAGTTGCCAATGGTTAGAAGGTTTCACCTCCGAAGAAGCAGTATTGTGAGAAAAGAGGTCATTCACCTTGTCAAAAAGAGGCAAGGAAAGTCTCAAAATAACATTTCTGGAGTTCTAAAGATGAATCCTACTACCACCCAGAGGAAGATGAGGATGTTTTTGGGGATTGTTACCAACTGTCGTCAGTGGATTCCAAACTTTTCCTTGATTGTGAAACCTTTAGGGTGGTTAACCCATGGTGACATTAGAGATCCAGTACCATTTGATGACAATTGTTTAGAGATCTTTCGGGTATTGCGAGAAAAAAATGAAAAAAGTGTTAATGCACTACACCAGGGAATGTGGGACTTCACTGAGGGTTGAAAGGAAAACTATGTTACTCCTACATTGCTTAGGTTCGAAAGGAGAAGAGGTGTTGGAACATCTTCCTAGCATTAGCGGTAGTGATGCTGATGGTCTGAATGATTTTGATGAGTGTATATAAAAGTTAGATTGGCACTATTTGCCAAAAGTAAGCACGATATTAGAACACTATTATTTTGGCAGGAGAACACAGCATCTTCAGGAATCCCCAGAAAGTTATGAGATGAACCTTTGCAAGTTAGGTGTGTCATATAAATTTGGCAGGTTTCTGGAAGAACATATTCGAGATCAGTTTATGCTTGGATGCAATGTTGATAAAGTTTGTGATGAGCTGTGGTTAAAAGATGATCCTAGCCTTGATTAAGTGTTAGTGGTTGCCAAGAGAATTGAGCACTCACTGACCTGTGTGGAAGTCATTAAACAACACAGTGTGAAAGTAGCTGATGTTCAAGACGAAGATAAGATTCAAAGTGTTAGAGAAAATAAAAGGTGTTACTTTTCACAAAATGAGTGATATGAAATCCTCAAGTAGCAAGATACGTAATAATCTGAAGCAGTAAGATTATCCGAGTAAGAAATTTACTGGAAAATGTTTTCGGGTGGTATACAAGGTCACTATGCAAATGACAAAGTGTGTTCTGCTGTAAACCGTAAATGCAAGTCATGTGGGAGGTTAGAACATTTTTTTAAATGTTGTAGAGCTCAGTATAAAATGATGAATGTAAAGGAGATTGATGTGGGTGTTGACTATAATGAGGATAATTTGGGATGTGGTGAAATGGTATTACAGGTTGGAGATCGGAGTAAATATGGCCTAATGATCATGTCAACATTAATGGATGTCCTGTTGAGATGTTATTTGATTCTGGAGCTAAAATTTCTTTAATTCCCAGGCCATTTTATGTGGAGGCACTGGTGGACAAGGTGAAACTATTCAAACCTGATATTCACCCATTAGCCTAAGGTTAGTAACCCATTAAATTGGATGGTTATTTTGTGGGAATGTAGAATACATAGGTCGGTTTACGGTGGGGAAAGCGTATGTGTCAACCAAAGGGGACAGAATTGTCAGTGTGTTCCATCAGGAAGATTTGGGGGTGATGTTAGATCCGTATAATGAGCAACCAATTGTCAGCCAATTGTTTTAAAGGAAACAAACTCACTACCCATCCATGCTGATTCCGATTGTGTCAAGAGAATTGAATGTGAGAAGAATGCATCTGATAACGAACTCTTGAGATGTGTTTGTGTTGAATTCCCGGGAGTTTTTGCAGACAAACTGGGGTATTTAACTGTTTACACCCACAAAATCAAATTGAAGGAAGGTTACATGCCTAGTGTGAGTGAGTAAAGTGAGAGGTGTTCCGTTAAGTATGAGGCATGCGATGTCTGTTCGGATTGACAATCTCAAAAAGGAAGGTATTATCGCGGTGTTAGATGATTCTGAGTGAGGGTCTCCTGTTGTGCCAGTGCGCATGGCTTCAGACGATATTCGGTTGTGTGTGGATCGGAGGAATTTAAACAAAGCGGTAGTGGTGGATAGACGTCCACTTCCTAACATAACCGAGATGTTGACTCAATTGGAAAGTGCGATGTATTTCTCTACTCTTGACTTGCAGTCTGCTTATCATCAGATTAAACTTGATGAGGACTCTATGCATTTGACATCTGTTATTACACCGGGTTGTTTAGGTTTACCAGAATGTCAATTGGGCTCGTTTCAGCTGTGGCTGTTTTTCAAAAGGCCATGGAAGGTGTTTGGACGGTGTTTACCATGTAAACATTTATCAAGATAATGTTCTGATCTTTGGTGAAACGAGGACTGAGCATGATGAGGTTTTGAGAGAAGTTTTGAGGAGATTCAGGAGTAGAGGACTCACCTTGAGGGTTGATAAATGTAAAATTGGCTGTAAATTTAGGCCATTTGTTATCTGAAAGGGGTGTGTAACCCAATGAAAGTTTGATTAAAACTATACATAGTTTGCCTATTTCTGTTAACAAGGGCAAATTGATAAACTTTTTGGGCATGACAGAATATTACAATATGTTTATTCCTAGATTTGCCAATCGTACGAATAAACTTACGTTGCTTTTAAAAAAGGGTGTGCAGTTTGCTTGGATGACTGAGTGTTCAAGTGAATTCAATGATATTAAGGGTGCACCTTCTTGTGCTTCAGCGTTACAAATTTTGACCCTTTGGAAAGATCGGTTCTTGTGGCAGATGCCAGCTTCAAAGGTTTGGGGGCGGTGTTGAAACAAGGACATGGTAAAAATTAAAGAACCATTATGTTTATATCTAGGAGGCTGGTTGGTCCTGAATATAGATACTCGGTAATAGGAAGAGAGTCGTTGTGCATCTTTTGGGCAATAAGAAGACTGAGGTTGTTTTTGTGGATCACAAACCCTTGAAGGGCATTTTTGGAAAGAAAGGTGTGGATGCGATTTCAGGTAGAATTTGTTGTTGGGTTATAGCATTAGAGAAATATGATTTTTCCGTTGAGTATATTTCTGGTGTGGATAACTGTGTGGCTGATTGTCTTTCACGTTTGGTGGTGGATGCTCAAGAGGATAATTGGATTGTGAGCATGATGATGTTTGGGACCTACAGAATTATAACATTTGCGAGATTACAGAAGGTGGTTTTAGTGAAGAGGAGTGGAAAAAACTGGTCAGTACTGATGTATGTTTGGTAGAAGTGATGACTTCAATCAAAAGTGGTTGGCAATCAAAGAAAGCTGTAAGTGATGAATGTCTGAAGTTCTGGAACATTAACGATGACTTATCTGAGAGTCAGGGTTTGTTGTGGAGAGGGACGAGATTGGTTCCTTTTAAGTGTGTCACGGAAAATTTGATTCAGGAAGCTCATTGTGGTCACTTGGGAATTTGTAAAACCAAGGAGCGGATCAGGTTGTACTTCTGGTGGCCACATCTTTTCTACAGGCATCCCTTGGGGAACATACAGAGTGGGTTAGATAATCTGAGCAGCACATCCTCCTCAAGAGGTCAGGTGGCCAAAACTAGGACTAATGTAGCCACCAAAAATAATGTGAAAAGTACATCAGAGCAGAAAGGAAATCCCATAGCTTCAAACCCCGAAGCTTACTGAACACATAAAAACAACTTTGTCTCCAAGATCGCATTTTGGACTTTCTAAAGATATTAAAAATGTAGGCAGTGAATCGGATAATCTCCCAAACACTTTATCTCAGACTGAGGAGGCATTAGCCACGATTCCCAGTGAACAAAATACAGGCTGTTCTCTACAAACTGATGATTCGGGAGCACTGAGAGGTAATGTATTTCGACCATTTCAATCACTCAATCAATCAGGAGTTTATAAAGCACTGAGGGTCTCAAGGCGCTGGGGGGGCTGCCGGCCCAACTAAGTGTGGAGGTTCAGTCGAAGAGCCAGGTCTTGAGGTCAACGGCGTAGATTGCCTGAGGTGGAGGGGCAGGGTGTTCCAGGTCTTGGCCGCGAGGTAGGAGAAGGATCTTCCTCCGGTTCTGGTCTTGTGGATCTGTGGGACGGAGACCAGGGAGAGTTGGGTGGAGCGGAGTTGTCTGGCAGGTAAGTGGAATGCGAGGCGGCGGTTCAGATATTCTGGTCCTGCGTCGTGGAGAGCTTTTGAGGAGCTTGGAGGTGATTCTCTTGTTGATTGGGAGCCTGTGGAGTTGTCGAAGGTGCTGTGTTATATAGCTTCTGTGGGGGATGTTGAGGACCAGTCTGGCTGCAGCTTTTTGGACGTTCTGTAGTGGTCTGTAGGGGTGGGATGGGTTCATAGTGCGGTGGGCCACCAGGAGTCATCCCAGGATGAAGGGGCGGGTCCCAGGATCAGTACTTTGGTCTTGTCTGAGTTGAGCTTGAGGCACCTGTCTTTCATCTAGGTAGCAACAACCTCCATTCCTCTGTGAAAGTTGATTCTGGCGGCTGTGAGTTTTTTGATGAGGGAGAGGATCAGCTGGGTGTAGTTGGCATGTGAGATAATGTTGAGTCCGTGGCTTTTGACGATGGCTGCGAGGAGGGCCATGTAGTCGTTGAAGAGGGTGGGGCTCAGGGAGGAGCCCTGGGGCACTCCGCAGCTGATCTCTGTAGGTTTTGAGAGGGTCGGGTAGTATGATTCACTGTGCTTGGCTGGTAAAGAAGGAGTGGATCCAGTCCAGTGCCTTGTTGCGGATGCCGGCGTCGTGGTTTCTCATGATTAGGGTGCGGTGGGAGACGGTGTCGAAGGTGGCTGAGAGGTCCAGTAGGATGAGGGCTGTGGTTTCATCCCGGTCAAAGAGGAAGTAGAAGCCGTCTTTGGTGGCGAGGACTGAGGTCTCGGTGCTGTGGTTGTATTCAGAAGCTGAATTGGGAGGTGTCCAGGATGTGGTTCTCTTCGATGAACTTGCAGAGTTGGGCTTTGATGGCCTTCTTGATGACCTTGGCTCGGAAGGGGAGGAGGGAGATGGATCTGAAGTTCTAGAGGTCTGTCGGGTCTGCAGATTGCTTCTTCAGCAGGGTGTTGATCTCGGCGTGTTTCAAGTCATCAGGGAAGGTGGTGGTTTCAATGGGGGCGGCTGTTCTCTGGAAGATCTGGTACGGGCAACGATACATTGGGGCTCCTCAGTTGATGCTCTTCATGGTCTTGAGTGTGTCATCTGTGGAGAGCGAAGTCCAGTTGAACATGATCTGTTGGGGTGCGGCGTGGTTGCATGTGGTGATGGCGGGCAAAGTGGCAGGGTCTTGTGTGTCAAAGCTGTTGTAGATCTGCCTGATCTTGTGGTGGAAGAAGGTGCTGAGTTTATTGCAGAGTTCTTGGGAGGGTGGGATGTCTGTGGTCTCGTTGTTGGGTCTTACAAACTCCTTGATTATGGTGAACAGTTCTTTGCTGTTATGTGCGTTGGCGTTGATTCTATCTTGTAAGGCTGTTTTCTTTGTGGTTTTGAGGAGAAGGTGGTGCAAGTTGACTGCAGATTTGAAGGTTGCATGCGTTTCCGGGGTTTTGTTGTTCATTCACCTCTTCTTGAGTCGTTTGCAGGGGCGCCTGGACTCGTTTGAGGGCGCGAGTGAACCAGCTGGCTTTCTTGGAGTGTTGCTTGCCTGGTGTCTTCTTGAGGGATGCCAGAGTGTCTGCGCAGTTGGAGATCCATTGGTGAAGGTTGCGCTCTGCACTGTTGGCGTCTGTTGGTGTTGGAGAGTGGTTGTGCTGAGTAAGTCAACGAGAAGTTCTTCGCTGGCCTTCTTCCAGCCACGACGGGAGGGTCAATAAGGGAGGTGGTGTACAGTGGGCGTCTCAAAGGTGAGATGCATGCAGTGGTGGTCGGTCCAGAGGAGTTCGGTAGTGTGGCTGTAGGTGATGTTCCCGCTGGTGGACAAAACAGGATTGGGCGTGTGTCTGGCTGTGTGGATTGATTGATTGATGGCGTCAGTGAGGGGCGGGCAGCGGGCAGGGGGCCTGTAGACGAAGTTGCCATGGAGGGTGTTGTTGGGGTTGGTCTGGATCTGGAAGTGGAGGTGTTCCATGGTGGTCGTTGGGTCGAAGGGTGTTCTTGTGTACGATGGCGATGCCTCCTCCTGGTCTGTCGGTGTGGTCCTTGCGGGTGATTTTGTAGCCATCTGGGATGGTGATGTCCGGTCTAGAACAGGCGTTAGTCCAGGCTTCCGTGAAGAAGGCAATGTCGGGAGAGGCAGCGTCGAGGAGGTTCCAGATTTCTGTGGCATGCCTGTGGAGGGACCATTGGACCACTGCCTACTCCTAAAAATAATCTGTGTAACTTTTCATTTTCTTTTTACGTATCCCGTTTTCCTTTAAGGAAAATGGGCTGCATGAATTAAACAAGACAGCTTTAGTTAAAGGAAATCACTGACATAGGGGTCGGCGAACTCCAGCAGGTCCCCATCCCTGTGATTGTGGCCAATCATAGCAAGGTCGCAATTTACGATCTACCCCATGCATATTAATGTGACAGGTTGAATTTCAATGATTCGGTATTTTGAGAACTGACTTTTTTGCACATAGGTCAGTTCGTAAAATATCAATGCATTTAGTAGAAGTCATGACACAGATTGAGACCACTTTTACAGAATCTATTTTAGTACATTCCAAATATGAAATTGCAAATCGTTATTAGTCACAATTTATGATTTCTTATTTTGAATCTTTGTACCTGAAGCCCTTAGTCGTGTGATTGATACTAGAAGGGCGGGTGCCTAGTGTGGTTAAATTCCATTCTCATGCAAAATTACTATTACAAGTGGTTTGAAGTTTATTGCACCTAGTAATTACAAGGTGCAACATAGATCGCACCCTTAGTTAAATTTCAGCAGGCCAAGCCTGCTAGAATTAAACAAGGAGAAAAGGTTTATGATATCCTACGACAGCATATTTTGTTGTAGTTAGTACCACAATCTGCATGCTATTCCTCAAGTACTCGGAATATGCGATAATTATCGCATTCGATAAATTAGGTATTGAATTTTTATCGGATGCACTAATAATCACAACCGACAAGGCCCACTTATAATCAGGCCCACTGACTTAAAAATAAGAGATGACCTGCCTTACAAGTCTGTCAGTCGCCTATCCCTAAATTCGGTTCCAAAGTCTACTTCTCATGTTTTCCTGACCCAACACAAACACATCTGGTGCACTACTCAGGCAGGATGGCAAAAATGTTTGCCCCGGGAGGGATGATGATGGAGAGGCATACAGAGTTTCAAAGCAAGAGCTGCTTTCTTCTCTCCCGGGGAATGCACAGCAGAGCAGCAGGGCGCAAGGCTTTGTAACAAAGCACATCATTGGCCTATGACTCGCCACTAGAACACGCTCTGCACTCCTCATCTCTAGGCCTCTGTGTACGCAGTGGAAGACACTAGCTGAACTCCAGGCGCCCGTTCCTTCGATGCTCCAGTGTTTGTATCACCACACAGTGCACAGGCACTCTCCCAGCCAGCACCACTACAGATGAGTCCCACAGAGCTTGAATGGATTAACACTGCGCCGGGTAAAGGAGCCTCGCTTGCTTGTGCCGCCAGAAAAATCTGCACCAGGTTAAATTTAGCGCCACTTGATCTGTGCCCACTTCATAGAAGACAACATTCTTGTTCTGGCTCTGAGAAGCGAAGACAAGGGCCCAACTTATATAGTGAAATGCGCTGGTACCCGCCGTCTTCAGATGTACAGTTATAGGGCCATTGTGAGCTCATAGTTCCTGTGCGGTTCTGAAGAATTAAGAATAATTCATCAACAGATCTCTCATGCAAGCATATTTCAAGTACTGAATTGGCACGAGTACTCTGGAATATAAAAATTGGCTTTTGGTTTCATTCTAGCACCCACTCCTTCCTAGGGTGAAAGAGTTTGATGGCCCTTTTTAGAGTTCGAACCATGGAGGTGTCCCCTTCACACACTTTACAGAGTGTATAACTATAGCGCCTACATACACTCTAAACAGGACAGATCGGACACCTGCTGCTCTTTGGCAGCTGTTTTGCATTCGTCAGACCCTTAATAAGGCCCTTAGGTGATTTTTCCTCAAATTATTCTCATTTTTAAAATCTGCAAAAAATATTTATTACCATCATGAGGCATGAATCTAGAAAACAATATGGCAACATTCTCCAACTTTCTTCCAAACTGTTTCGGTAGTACTCACCTCATTGTACCATGCCAATTGCTAATATTGTCGAGTCACAACTCTGTTGAGTTTCTCTGAACCTAAATATATCTTATGAGCTAGAGCTAATATTAAAGAAAATAACTACATACCAGCTCTTACTTTAAAAAACAACAATGTTCACACGAGGTGAGCACGGACAGGATTGCTGTCATTACGAGTGTTGTACTCAATAAACCATGGTACAATCATTTGAAAAACGACAATCAGCCACATAAACAGTAATAATGTGAATTGTAAATGAGCAAAGTCAATATAATAAAAACAGCAAAAGCTCTGTGCTCAATGCCAAAAAGTGAACAAAAGGTGCGAGTAATACAGCAGTTGTTGCCCAAGTGTAATAAAACTAGAGGCGGGGACAGACTCAATGATGAGAATTCGAGTATAACATGTTTTAATGTTTATGTATTCTGCAGTTATTGTTTTGAGGAGTCCGTTGTGCCACAATTGTTGACAGTGTTTCTACCCTTAAGAGATTACTGGGTCATCATCAGGATGGAGTAAAGTTATGGACTGTCCAAGCATCAAGTCTCCGAAAAAGTATAGATGGAAATTGAGGGTTATAGCTTTAAGCTCTCGTTCCACTAGGGGTGTATGGGGTTGCTCCTCTACTTTGATTCACAGTCCCTTACTGCCATCTAAACGGAAACCTCCTCGCCACAGAAACATACTCAAATGTGCAATCTCTACTTGCATAACCCAGCTCCACCCTGCTATGATAAAAGCTGCACTATCCTGTATCCTGTTGTGCCTATCTATAAAAGCCTGGTGGTACTTAACCCATTACTCTCATTAATCATACTAGTCGCTAAAGACAATATTCAGCTTTCTTCAGGGCGCATGATCAGGCAATGCTTCCAACTAAGTGCTAATGTGCCAGAACAGGGCCAAGTAATATGAGACCTCATATTACACACTCAACTCAAAGTCCTACCTTATAATAGATTATATTTAGGTTTAGCGTTCTGAAATTGTGACAGTGCAACGGATCTAACATCCACATGCTGTTCACTTCAGGAACCCTAATGATTAGAAGATACATGCAAATATTTGCTCTTTTGCACCGTTGATCCTTCAGAAGAAGAAACCTGTTGTGGAAATTCCTAATTCCACTATAGGCCAATGTCTCCGAAGTGGCAGTGTCACAGCCACATCGCCCAACCTTTTACATATGTGGCGACTTTAAACCGTTGCTTTAGAACCAGCTTGGGCATGGATGGTAGTCCTCAAGGTAACAGGAGGGCACAGCAAGAGCACTTAGCCGTAAACCACTCTCAGAATGCACCATCACCCGATAGGACTGGGAGTGAAGCACAAGCAACGCACTGGCCTTTGAGACAGGTGCAAGAGGCAGAGTCTGGGCAGTGCCATAGAGGCACTAGAACGGTCCATATGAGACATGTGTTTGCATATGAGAAGGGTGCCAGAGTTCAAGCCCTCTAAATCAGAAGCGAGCTATTCCTTGCACAGTGGTGGACAAGTCTGCACTGTGGCTTGTATAATTGAGTTGGGTGCATCTAATCAATGTTGGCACTGGGGGCTTGTCTTCAGTTGATATATTCAGACTGGCAGATGACTTTCTCTCAGAATGTGCCTGCCTGCCACCACAGGAACAGGCATCAAAACAATATCTACAAAAGGACACGCCCTACCGATGGCACCCCCATAAGGTCAGTTTTGAAATGTCATCGTGGGAGCCAATCTATCTGTCTTGTCCCTGCCAAGACTCTGTCCGGTTGATGGATTAACAGGACAACGGCTTCGTTTCCAAGACGTTTTCCATCTCATACTCGTCATAGGTGCTAAATCCATGGTGTCATCGGTATAATTAACACAAACAAACACTAAATAAAAGGCAGCGTGGCAGACACAAAACCAAGCGAGCTTGGCACAGAGGCCAGTCCCATCCATGCGCGCCTCTAGAGTGGCTGCAGCCGGGCCCCGTCCGCCCATCTTCCACGGACCTGAGTCTATTTTTAGCTCCAACCAGTTGCTTCTGCGCCTCCCGCTCACGAACATCTTTCTCACAGCTGCTCATGGACCTGCCGACCAGCGAGCCAGGCCTCTCTCTGCCAGACTCCGTCGGACCCCAGGATGGCTGAAAAACAGGGAAACCCCGAGCCGTGCAAGAACAGCCATGATGACCCCGAAGCCCCTGAGACACAGGAGTACGCGGAGACAAAGGTCAAAGAGGAGCGGCCGCCTTTCGAGATTGTGTCAGGGTAAGAACTAACTTTCTCGAACTTCAAACCGAAATAGGAATTTGCAAATGCAAAGTGAACCGTGTTTGCCAACTCCCCTAATATAGGAGGCAGGCTCTCGTGTTTTTAGCCACAAATGTGTTTGTTTTTTTGTCCTTTTTAGGTCTCGCTGAGTCAACCTGCATGCGCTGCTCGGAGAGACATTTAGTAGGTGAGTTTCAAAATGCTGCTGGCTGGCCTAGCGCTTGCGTTCACGCGAGCGTGCACGCAACCTTCAGCTTTCAGCGCCCGAGGCGCCATCTGGAGCTTTTACTTTTTCCGCCGTCGCGCGTGCACCCCTGCTTTCACTTTTGCCGTCCCACACGCGTGTTTGCCGGCGCGCACCCCTGTTTTTATGTTTTTCTCGAGATCGCGATCACTTTCCTTTTGCTTGTCCATGGTGTGCCTGATGATGCCATGTGCAGATGCCAATGAGTTTTTCTGTGTACAAAGCGGCTGTTTAAAACCGGGCTGTTTCATGTTTGAAAGAAAACTGGCTGCGCGTTGCTGTCAACCCCTGGAGCCAA
This sequence comes from Triturus cristatus, assembly GCF_964204655.1. Lineage (NCBI taxonomy): Eukaryota > Metazoa > Chordata > Amphibia > Caudata > Salamandridae > Triturus > Triturus cristatus. The sequence continues at coordinate 1,068,196,097 of NC_140579.1, read as the reverse complement.
AACACTTAGCTCGCTCATATTTGAAGATTAAATAGATTGCACTTCCACAGTCGCACTTTCTGCGTTGACAACTGACTGATTTACTGGTGCAAAATATTATTTTTTAAGTGCTCTGGTGGTGCAAATATCTGTCACTTTTCAACTTGTCAGGTGTTGTAAGTGTTGATGTAAAGTTGCATCAATGTCAACATAAGTGCGAGATATGTGAACGGGAAATGTTAGTGCACATGTGCTACTCCCCGAAAATGCTTCTAAGCCTCATCAGGGATAGTAAGCGCTATATAAATACTTATTACACCTGATTGTTATGTCAATTATATAGATACAGCATTGATCATAAGTACTTCAAGGGTGCCATAGATCGATGGCATGCATTTTGCTATAATTGGTATAAATTCAGCTGGTTCAAAAAATAGGAATGTTGAAGCACCACTTCTCCTAACCCTCTAACTCCTCCTCAAATTCCAAGTTCTTAATTTTTTGTGTGCACAAGCCAGTCCTCACCTCATCATTTAAATAGCCTATTCAATGCGTGTGGACCTCAGTGATTGCAGGGTGACGGAGCAGCTGATATCATTTCTGGGGCATAAAACCTGAGCTATGATTTGCACAGCGAACAGTAAGTACATAGGGGTCTCCACAGCCTGGAGCTGCACACCTCAGCGTTTCCTCCTTTCAAAGAAATACCATGCACTAGTGAGGAGTACACGCACTGCGCGCAAACTGACAAATAAGCTCAAACAGGTGGAAACCTGTCGCTTCAACACCACTGCGTCACCACGTTTCGACCTGGCGTCCATCTTAGGAAATATGCAGTGCTGCGGCTGATAAAGGCGGTGTGACGCACAATCACTTTATTTTGTATCCACTGTCGTTATTAAATCTTGTGTTCTCAGCCCAGTGAGGTTTTTTTCTTTTTTTTGGGGGGGGGGGGGGGGGGGTAAGTTAAGTATAATAAAATTTCATGAACCCTGTGCCATCCATAAACTTTAATTAAACTATTTCTTAGTCGGACTATGTGAGAAGTTGGCCTGGCATATGCTGGTCACTAGTTATAGTGGCCACCTTGCACCAGTCCAATTTGACTCTTATGGTAGATAGGTTTAAGACAACCTTTTAAAGAAAGCTATCCTAGTGGTAGCTGTGGAGAGCAGCCATCAGGCTAATTCTCAGAGGAATGTAAAGCAGCTTGTTTTACCTTATCATCTCTTATATTACCAAATGAAAGGGCACCTCACAGGTATATATATCAAATATATATGTATTTATTTCTAGACACACTCTACTAATCTCTTTATGAGATATGCAAATATCAACGTTTCACAATAAGTTAAGCACAAATATGGCTGGGGCCCGAGGGGTGTACCAGACCATATACTAAAAAAGAGGTTTAGGAAAGTCGACTTGCAAGGGGACAAGGCCTAGGGCCTGTAGAATCGCTGGGGCGTCACTAATCCACCCAAGGCAGGTAAGTAAAAGACCCACGAGAGACGCGTGCAGTGTGAGAACACAGCCGCGGGTTCCCTATTGGTTTCAATGGAACAAGCCGCGGTTGGTTTTTTAAAGTTTAAGGGTACTTCTAGGAAGTCTACAAGCAAGTCACTTACAAGGTAAGTAGTTCAAGGGCCAACACGCACAGGAGCACCGGAGTGCGCAAGTTACCTCACCCAGGGAAGCCGGGTGCATAGGTGCCTTTTGGTGTCGGGTCGCGTCGTCGTTATCTATGGAAGCCAAAGAAGTTTTGCTGCTTGTGAAGACTGAAGAAGTGTCCGGTGGAATCCAAGGCTGGATTCAAGATGAAGAAGACCTGAAAGCAGAAGGGACAGTGTTCACAGTCACTTGCCAGTGACCCGGGGCCAGGAAGATGGATGCCCACGGAAGTCGGGTGATTTCAGGTGATCAAGGGTGTTTTTACTCTTCAGCCACAAGGTCCAGGAGGCGTCGACGATGACCAGGAGCTGGATTCGGAGTGTCCCACAAAGTCTGCAGCTTACTGAGGTGTTGGGAACCGGATTGGAGCCAATAAGCCTTGGCAACAGCAAGTCTTGTGGAAATCAAAGAAAGTCAGCGGTGCAGACAAGCAAGGTCTGAGAGACTCACCCAGCGAGGGTAGGTCAGGGCAGGCCTGGAGCAATAAGAGGAGCCCTTTGGTTTGATGAAGAAGTCTTCAGGGGACCCACAAGCCAGCCGGCAAGGGATCGCAAAGACGCCTCATGAGGATTCGCTTCACAGGAGCCCATGGTCACTCGGGACAAGGTAGGCCTCTGATTTTCAAGGGAAATCTTGCTAGAGGCTTGGACCCCACGTGGTCCAAGGCACAAGTTCGTAGATTGTCGTGAAGGGGTTGCACTTGACAATAGCGCACGGTACCTGGGTATTGCGGTTCCTCATCACTCGTGGGGTCCACGCGCCTCAGCTCTGCTGGAGACTCACAATGGCCATCGAGAAGTCAGAAAATCTACTGCCGGCACTGCAGGGACTTTGGACTCCGGAGGGAGTGGGAAAGTTTGCAACCGTTGATTCAAGATTTGGTGCCTGCCAAGCAGGGGAGTCACTCCTTGACTCCAAGGGAGATTCTTCTGTCTTCCAAAGGTAGTGGAACGTCAAAGGGCCAGGATTCTTCTTGTAGAGCGTCGTCCAGGGATATCTGATTTGCAATGGTAAGGTTTCCCTATCTTATACTAAAAGAAAGGGAGGGACTAGCTCTATGACCACTCCTCTAGGAGGGTCAGGGGGGTGGGTGGCTACACCCACTTCACTTTGTCCAGTTTCGCACCAACGCACGGGCTGGTAGCACCTGAACCGGTTTGAGCTGGCATATGCACAGAGGAGCCTACTGCTCCCCCAGTGCAGGACTTCAAAGCACTCTAAGAGTGCACCCACCCAGCCCCAATACACTAAATCCTGTATGGAAGGTGGTGACACCTCCCTGTAACAGGATGCCTATTGTTGGGCCTCCTCCACTGCGAGTTTCAGTCAGCAGCAGGAGGGCAGCCCAGTGTCTGTGCTGGTGGCATTCAATTTGTGATGGCAGGGCTCTTTCAGATTTCTACCGTGTTTACACAGTGGGTACATGTCGTCCCCTCTAGAAGGGTGGGATCATACTCCCACACCAGTTACTGATGTGGGGGTATGATTCCAAGTTGTTTGACACCAAACACAACATGTTTTGATGCAGTCATTCCAAAGTTAGCATTTACCGGGAGGTTATAATGCACTTAAGAGTATATGGTTTAACCGCATCCACAAACAGCCACAGAGAATAGACTCTGCCAGCTGTAGAGGGGCCCTGCTCAAGCAGAGACACCCCCTCACATTGTAAACGAAGCACCCTGCCCTCAGGATTGATAGGGCCTGCCTTAGGGGTGACTGATAGGTTTAAATATGTGTGTGTATGGTGAGATATAGGAACCTATACCTCTGTGAGGAGTGCTAACACTACCTCACCCAGGCTGCAGTAGAAGGCCTGTGGTGTCAGATTTAGTCTGTTTCCCAGGGGTGGCATAATACATGCTTCAGGACCTGGTAGGCCTCTAAAGTACCTATGCCCTTGGTACCTAAGGTACCATATACTAGGGGCTCATAAGGCACCACAGTATCCAATTACTAGTGCATCTAATGTGCACTCCAAGTTGTTTAGAGAGAACAGAGAGACTGGGGCCCTGATTAGCAGGGACCCAGCCAGACTATAGCCAGAAACCAGTGTTGACATCAGAAAAAAAGTGGGGGCAATATAAGTGCAGATCCTACTCTCCTTTTTTTTTTTTTTGTCCTCATCTCACCTATAAACTGCTTGCAGGACATAGCCGGTCAGTTTAATAATGGGGCGCCCTCCGACCGCCTGCACTTGTTTAGGTTATCCAACCAATCCCCTTATATCGTCCGGGATTTAGGTGTTAATCATAGGACCGTGATATTTATCGACCCTTAACATCTGCAGAATGGAATCAACAGAGTCTCAATTCCTGACCCAAACGTATAAAGGGTGCCCAGAATGTAGGAAGGCTAGGGCTGGTGCTCAAGATTTCTAGCCGGGCCATAGCAAGTGCGGATTTTAACCAGTCCTCGATTTTCGGGGGGAGGGGGTCTTTCCATCTAAAACAGATCTCCCTTCGGGCCAACAAAATCAGACATAGTAACAGCCCTCTATAAGGTTGAGCCATACAGGCAGTAGACACCTGATCATTAGCAAAAAAATCAGAGAGCCGTTCAACACAATATCAATTCCAAAGGACATACGTAAATATCTGCACACCCCTTCCCAATATGTTCCTAGTTTGGGACATTCAAAAAAGATATGTATGTCATTGGCTTTAGGGAGCGAGCACCTGGAACAACTCGGTTCGGGGTTAGGGGCGAATTTCGAGATCTTCTCCGGAGTGTAGCAGATTCGATTGGTGACAAAAAAATTGTTTTTCTTCAGACCGGCAGATTTGGTGTATTTATAAAGCAAGATCATGGAGGGTTCCAAGAGATTCCTGATATCCGCTTCAAAGGGAGAATCGTTCCAGGCTGACACCTGATGGGGGATACCAACATCATCTGCGTTAATCAGGAGCCTATACCAGATGAAGATATCCTTCTTCAGATGTTGAATGTTTTTAAGAGCGGCTTCCACCTCTCCATTACCCCTAAAATTCTCCTTTTCTGTTTCAAACCAGTGGGGGCAACATAAGTGCAGATCCTACTCTCCTACACAACCTCCCCCCAAACGCAGGGACACTAAACTAACCTTGACCAGTTGAGTCTTCGTGTTCTAAGTGGAAATACCTTGAGAGTCCATCTGTATTGGCATGTTGGGTCCCAGGTCTATGTTCCACAGTATAGTCCATCCCCTGTAGGGAAATGGACCACCTGAGCAGTTTAGGATTTTCACCTTTCATCTGTTTGAGCCATAGGAGGGGCTTGTGGTCAGTCTGAACTATGAAGTGAGTGCCAAACAAGTATGGCCTCAGCTTCTTCAGGGCCCACACCACAGCAAAGGCCTCCCTCTCTATAGCTGACCAACGTTTCTCCCTAGGGGTCAGCATTCAGCTTATAAAAGCTACTGGCTGGACTTGACCTTCATCATTCAGTTGTGACAGTACAGCTCCCACACCCAGCTCAGAAGCATCTGTTTGGACAATGAACTTTTATGTGTTGTCTGGACTCTGTAAGATGGGGGCAGTGCACATGGTCTGCTTTAGGTCATCAAATTCCTTTTGACAGCTAGCTGTCCACTGAACCTTCTTTGGCATTTTCTTTGAGGTAAGATAATTTAAGGGGTTCACTATAGATCCATATCCCTTAACAAACCTCCTGTAGTACCCAGTCAGGCCTAAAAAGGCTCTCACCTGTGTTTGGGTGGTTGGAGCTACCCATTCCATGATGGTCTGGATTTTGCTCTGCATAGGTTGAACCTGGCCTCCACCTACAAGGTGGCCCAGGTACACAACCTGACTCTGCCCTATCTGGCACTTAGTGCCTTGATAGTGAGGCCTACTTTTTGCAGGGCCTCCAAAACATTTCTGAGCCAGCTGTTAGGTCAAATGTGCTCAGATATTTGGCTGGGGCCAAAGTATCAATGAGCGCATCTGCCCTGGGAATTGGATAGGCATCAGTCCTGGTGACGGCATTGAGGCCTCTGTAGTCTACACAAAACCTCATTTCTTTCTTACCACCCTGGGTATGAGGTTTAGGCACAAGGACTACTGGACTAGCCCAAGGGCTATCTGAAGGCTCAATCACACCTAGTTCCAACATTTTCTGGACTTCAGTCCTGATACAGTCCCTGACATGGTCAGGTTGCCTGTAGATTTTACTCTTGACAGGCAGACTGTCTTCAGTGTCCACCCCATGGGTGCACCAGGAAGTCTGACTAGGGGTCAGGCTAAACATATGTCTGAACTGCTGCAGAACTTGTCTGCATTCAGTTTGCTGATGGTCAGTGAGGCTGCTTGCCAAAGCAACACCATCTACTGACCCATCATCAGGGTTCTGTGAGAGCAGGTCAGGGAGAGGGTCACTCTCCTCCTCCTGTTCCTCATCAGTTGCCATGAGCAAGCCCATGTCAGCCCTGTCAACATATGGTTTCAATCTGTTGACATGGAGCTCCCTAAGGGGGCTCCTGGGAGTTCCAAGATTCACCAAGTAGGTGACTTCCTTCTCCCTTTTGCTCAACAATTGTATGGGGGCCACTCCACTTATCTTGGAGAGATGCTGGGGCCACAGGTTCCAACACCCACACTTTCTATCCTGGCTGGTATACAGTCAGCACAGCCTTTTGGTCATGCCATGATTTTTGTAGTTCTTGGCTTGCCTCCAGGTTTTTAGTTGCCTTCTTCATGTATTCAGCCATCCTGGAGCGGAGACCAAGTACATAGTCCATCACATCCTGTTTGGGAGGTTTGAGAGGTAACTCCCAGCCCTCCTTCACCAAACATAATGGACCTCTTACAGGGTGCCCAAACAGAAGTTCAAAAGGGCTGTAGCCAACCCACTTCTGTGAGACCACCCTGTATGCAAACAGAAGGCAGGGAAGTAAAAGGTCCCATTTTCACCTAAGCTTTTCTGGGAGGCCTTTAATCATTCCCTTTAGGGTTTTGTTGAACCTTTCAACTAACCCATTGCATTGTGGGTGATAGGGAGTAGTGAACTTGTAGTTTACACCACACTCCTTCCGCATTGTTTTTAGATACCCTGACATGAAGTTTGTATCTCTGTCAGATATAACCTCCTTAGGGAAACCCACTCTGGAAAAAACTCCAATGAGGGCTCTTGCCACCACAGGAGCTGTGGTAGTCCTTAGGGGTATAGCTTCTGGGTACCTGGTGGCATGATCCACTACCACCAGGATAAACCTGTGCCCAGATGCTGTTAGAGGGTCAAGGGGACCAACAATGTAAATCCCTACCCTTTCAAAGGGTACCCCCACCACAGGTAGTGGTATCAGGGGGGCTTTGTTGTGCCACCTGACTTGCCACTGGCTTGGCAAGTGACACAGGAGCGTCAAAACTCCCTTGTGTCCTCTGACATGTGTGGCCAATGAAAATGTGGAACAAGCCTGTCCCAGGTCTTGTTTTGACCCAAGTGTCCTGCCACAGGGATATCCTGTGCTAGGGTCAAGAAGAACCCCCTAAACTTCTGAGGTATTACCAACCTCCTGGTGGCTCCAGGGGTAGGATCTCTAGCCTCAGAATATAGGAGTCCCTCATCCCAATAAACTTCATGGGACCAACTAGCACTCCCAGCAGCTTCAGCAGCAGCCTGCTGTCTGAGGGGTTCAAGAGAGGGGCAGCATTGTTGCTCCTTACTCCGATCTTCCCTGGAAGGTCCCCCTGCCCCCAAGAACTCAACCTGATCAGGCTCAAGTCCCTCTGAGGCAGTTCCTTCTTCAGGATATGCTTCTACTCCCTCAGGAGGGGAAATTGAGATCTGAGACAGAGGGGAAGGCACTGCCTTAACCCTACTGCTCCTCCCCTTGGGTAGCATCTGGTCCATATTTTCAGGATCCAGAGCTGGTTCAGCTTTATGCATTTTGGCCTGTGACCTGGTCACAGCAAATACCTCTGCAGGTATGCCCAACATCTCAGCATGAGTCCATAACTCTACTTCAGACCAGGCTGAAGTCTCCAGATCATTGCCCAATAGACATTCGACAGGGAGGTCTGCACTGACTACTACCTTCTTGAGGCCAGTTACCCCTCCCCAGGAGAAATTCACAACTGCCAGACTATGGTTGGTCCTGACATTGCTTGCATTGGTAACCTGGTACATTTCGCCCAGGATGATCTGCTCAGGGTCCACCAGATCCTCTGCCACCATGGTGACACTAGCACCTGTGTTCCTAAATGCCAAAGCCTGTTTGCTATTTATTACAGGCTGCTGTTTGTATTTGCCCACATTACTGGGGCTCACTAGGAAGGACATATCAATGTCTCCCTCACAAACCAATGCAAAGCAATGCCTGAGTGGGTACTCTGACTAGGCCAGAGTCCACTTCAGAACCCAGGGTCAATTCTACTACACCCTTATTCTGATTACCACCTCCACCAGTAGTTGCACTAGGGGGAACAGTTGCCTTAGGGGCAGGAGTGGTGGTGGTTTGGTCTTTGGACTTGGTACAATCAGAAGTCCACTGCCCTTTCTGTTTACAGAATTTGCACCAGGGCTTCTTTTGGCCTTTTCCCTTTGTAGAGTGTGAATCCCCAACAGATGCAGATTTTTGGGGCCCTTGTGAAGACTTCTGGTCTTTTGACTTATCCCCACCTTTCTCTGAGCCTTTAGGATCTTGCTTCTTGGTGTCACCCCCTTGGTGCTGGGTTTTCTGACTCACCCTGGTTCTGACCCATTTGTCTGCCTTCTTTCCCAATTCTTGGGGAGAGGTCAGATCAGAGTCCACCAGGTACTGATGCAACAACTGGTTTTGGCAATTATTAAGGATCTGTTCTCTCATGATAAGAATATACAATCCCTTAAAATCAGTAACTCTACTACCAACCAGCCAACCCTCCAGAGCCTTGGTTGCACAATCAACAAAGTCAGTCCAGTCCTGAGTCTGTGCTTTCTGGGTGTCTCTGAACTTCAACCTGTACTGTTCAGTGGTTAAGCCAAACCCATCTATTAATGCACTCTTCAGGACTTCATAATCATCAGCATCCTCTTCTCTAACAGTGAGGAGCTTGTCTCTACCTTTATCAGAAAAGGAGAGCCACAAGATTGCTGCCCACTGCTTCTGGGGGACCTGTTGTACTCTACAGGCCCTCTCCATAGCAGTTATCCATTTGTGGATATCATCCCCACTCTGGTAGGGAGGAACAACCTTGGACAAGTTCCTATGGTCTGGAATATATTCTCTACCTCTAGGGACACTGTTGCTGCCACCAGGGAGTTCTAACCCCTCTCTTCTAGAAGCTCTCTGGATCTCAAAGGCTTCTTTGTCTAATGCCAACTGCTTGGCCTTGAGGGCTACTCTGGCTTCCTCATACTGCAGCAGTTTGTACATCCTGTCAGAGGAGGTCTCTCTTCTATTAAAGTATGAGTTCCTCTGCTGGACATATTCTCTTCCAGAGTGATATGAGTGGTCAGATTCCCTTGAAAGGGACCTAGGCCTCTCTTCCACTCTGTCAGCTCTCTTAGGGAGGATTCCTCTGTCCTTTTCAGATCCTTTTGGATCTGGCCCTTCAATCACAGACTCCAGGTCATCTTTATTTTCATTATCTGACCCAGAGACTATGGCTGACCCACCCCCTGATCCAGATCCACTAGCTCCTAGAGCTAGTCTAAGATCATCTGCTGTCAGCAGATCTATCAGGTGTAGTGTGGAGGGACAATGTCCTAGCTTCAGGTGTCTTGCAACACACATGGCTTTCAGGTCAAATAAAGTCATGTCCTTATACTGAGGCTGGGTGGACCCACTGGCTCCATCCCTTGAGGACATTCTAGTGTTGTGCAGTGTTGTACTACCTACACTAGTTTGTGGCCTACTGATCCTAGCTTGAGCTGTAGCAAGTGTGTGCTATCCCTTCACAAACAGCTCTAAATTCAGTAGAACTTATTCATACTAAGCTTGACTTTATATGTACCTTGAGTACCTTTAGTTGTTTTCAGTTAGTAATTCAAATAGAGATTTTCTGGTAAAACAATGGCAAGCTGGAATCCCACACGCTGCCCACCAATGTGAGACGTTGGCCTGGCATATGCTGGTCACTAGTTATAGTGGCCACCTTGCACCAGTCCAATTCGACTCTTATGGTAGATAGGTTTAAGACAACCTTTTAAAGAAAGCTATCCTAGTGGTAGCTGTGGAGAGCAGCCTTCAGGCTAAGTCTCAGAGGTACGTAAAGCAGCTTGTTTTACCTTATAATCTCTTGAATTACCAAATGAAAGGACACCACACAGGTATATATATCAAATATATATGTATTTATTTCTAGACACACTCTACTAATCTCTTTATGAGATTAGAAGTCAGGAACATATGCAAACATCAATGTTTCACAATAAGTTAAGCACAAATATGGCTGGGGCCCTAGGGGCGTACCAGACCATATACTAAAAAAGAGGTTTAGGAAAGTCGACTTGCAAGGGGACAAGGCCTAGGGCCTGTAGAATCGCTGGGGCTTCACTAATCCACCCAAGGCAGGTAAGTAAAAGACCCACGAGAGATGCGTGCAGTGTGAGAACACAGCCGCAGGTTCCCTATTGGTTTCAATGGAGCAAGTCGCGGTTGGATTTTTAAAGTTTAAGGGTACTTCTAGGAAGTCTACAAGCAAGTCACTTACAAGGTAAGTAGTTCAAGGGCCAACACGCACAGGAGCACCGGAGTGCACGAGTTACCTCACCCAGGGAAGCCGGGTGCATAGGTGCCTTTTGGTGTCGGGTCGCGTCGTCGTTTTCTATGGGAGCCGAAAATTTTTTGCTGCTTGTGAAGACTGAAGAAGTGTCCGGTGGAATCCAAGGCTGGATTCAAGCTGAAGAAGACCCGAAAGCAGAAGGGACAGTGTTCACAGTCACTTGCCAGTGACCCGGGGCCAGGAAGATGGATGCCCACGGAAGTCGGGTGATTTCAGGTGATTAAGGGTGTTTTGACTGTTCAGCCACGAGGTCCAGGAGGCGTCGATGATGGCCAGGAGCTGGATTCAGAGTGTCCCACAAAGTCTGCAGGTTACTGAGGTATCGGCGACCGGATTGGAGCCAACAAGCCTTGCCAACAGCAAGTCTCGTGGAAATCGAAGAAAGTCAGCGGTGCAGACCAGCAAGGTCTGAGAGACTCACCCAGCGAGGATAAGTCAGGGCAGACCTGGAGCAACCAGAGGAGCCCTTTGGATTGATGAAGACGTCTTCAGGGGACCCACAAGCCAGCCAGCAAGGGATCGCAAAGATGCCTCATGAGGATTCGCTTCTCAGGAGCCCACGGTCACTCGGGATGAGGTAGGCCTCTGATTTTCGAGGGTAATCCTGCTGGAGGCTTGGACCATATGTGGTCCAATGCACAAGTTCGTAGAACGTCGTGAATGGGTTGCAATCGACAATAGTGCACGGTACCTGGGTATTGCGGTTCCTCGTCACTCGTGGGGTCCACGTGCCTCAGATCTGCTAGGGACTCACAATGGCCATCAAGAAGTCAGGAAATCCACTTCTGGGGCTGCAGGGACTTCAGACTCCGGTGGGAGCGGGAAAGCTTGCGACCGTTGATTCAAGTTTTTGGTGCCTGCCAAGCAGGGGCGTCACTAAAAGAAAGGGAGGGACTAGCTCTATGACCACTCCTCTAGGAGGGTCAGGGGGGTGGGTGGCTACACCCACTTCCCTTTGACCAGTTTCGCGCCAGAGCAGGGGCTGGTAGCCCCTGAACCGGTTTGAGCTGGCATATGCACAGAGGAGCCTACTGCTCCCCCAGTGCAGGACTTCAAAGCACTCTAAGAGTGCACCCACCCAACCCCAATACATTAAATCCTGTCTGGAAGGTGGTGACACCTCCCTGTGACAGGATGCCTATTGTTGGGCCTCCTCCACTGCGAGTTTCAGCAGCAGGAGGGCAGCCCAGTGTCTGTGCTGGTGGCATCCATTTTGTGATGCCAGGGCTCTTTCAGATTTCTACCGTGTTTACACAGTGGGTACATGTCGTCTCCTCTAGAAGGGTGGGATCATACTCCCACACCAGTTTATGATTCCAAGTTGTTTGACACCAAACACGACATGTTTTGATGCAGTCATTCCAAAGTTAGCATTTACCGGGAGGTTATAATTCACTTAAGAGTATATGGTTTAACCGCATCCACAAACAGCCACAGAGAATAGACTCTGCCAGCTGTAGAGGGGCCCTGCTCAGGCAGAGGCACCCCCTCACATTGTAAACCAAGCACCCTGCCCTCAGGATTGATAGGGCCTGCCTTAGGGGTGACTGATAGGTTTATATGTGTGTGTATGGTGAGATATAGGAACCTATATCTCTGTGAGGAGTGCTAACACTACCTCACCCAGGCTGCAGTAGCAGGCCTGTGGTGTCAGATTTAGTCTGTTTCCCAGGGGTGGCATAATACATGCTTCAGCCCCTGGTAGGCCTGTAAAGTACCTATGCCCTTGGTACCTAAGGTACCATATACTTGGGGCTCATAAGGCACCACAGTATCCAATCACTAGTGCATCTAATATGCACTCCAAGTTGTTTAGAGAGAACAGAGAGACTGGGGCCCTGATTAGCAGGGACCCAGCCAGACTATAGCCAGAAACCAGTGTTAACATCAGAAAAAACGTGGGGGCAACATAAGTGCAGATCCTACTCTCCTACAGACTACTACAACTATTGTATATGCTGTTCTCCTGAAAACTAACGTGGACAGAGCCAACCGCCCCCTTCTCCCCCCCCCCCACCAGTACTCCTCAAATAACTTTTTTTAGGTTGGTCACAGAAGTTCTGGTGGCAGCTGTGCAGTCAAGCCAGACCTAAAAAGGTAAACGGACCCTCATGACTATGTGCATAAACATCCAGGGCCTCATGTAGGTAGCGAAATACCGGTCGGTAACGGCCGATTTTCGGTAAATATGCCGTTACCGACCGGTATACAGACAAGTGAGATGTAGGAGTCCAAAAACCACTTTTCGGTAAATATGAGGCGGTAAATACCGATTCATAGTTACCGAATTCTAAAATACCGATTCATACTTACCGAATACAGAATTAACGAATCGGTAAACATGAAGTGGTAAATATGAAGTGGTAAAAATTTAAAATGACATGTAGGAGCAGTCGGTAATTAAGAAATCCATTAAAATCGGTAATTAAGAGTCAGTAATTAACACGGACTAAAAGCAGGTGGTAACCATCAACAATGGATAAAAACAAACCCAAAATTCAACAGCGTGGACAACATGGCCGCTATGTACGTCATTGCAAGGCGCCTACGTCTACAGGCAGCAGGACTGAGGGTGTGGCGACGGGAGGAACAAATCTACAGACAGCGCATCACACTATTCCAGCTGACTGATGCAGAGATACATGAGAGGTACAGGCTACACCCCGAAACCATCATGGACTTAATCAGGGACCTACACCCACTCCTGGACCAGCCAGTTAGAAGGGCGCACGCCATACCCCCACATGTGCAGGTGCTCTGCAGCCTACATCTGTTGGCATCCGGCAGTTATCAGGTGGTGATAGCTGCGGTGGGTGGGGTATCCCAAAGTTGCCTGTCCCGTTTCTTCAGGAAGTTCCTGGATGCCATGATGCAGAGAATGCACCACTACATAAGCTTCCCGAACTCACAGGCTGCACTGCAGAAAACAAAAACTGACTTTTATCACATGGCACAGTTCCCCCATGTCCTCGGCTGTATTGATGGTACCCACATCCCAATCTGTCCACCAGCAGATACAGAGCACATCTACAGGAACAGGAAGTCCACCCACTCCATCAACGTGCAGGTGATCTGTGATGCAGGGAACATCATCACAGATATTGTTGCAAAGTTTCCTGGGAGCACCCACGACTCTTACATCTTCCAGAATAGTGGGATTTACACACGCCTGAGTGCCGGAGAATTCGGAGAGGGATACCTGCTAGGTAAGTAACAGTGACGCCCCTTGAAACATGCAAACATAGTGTATAGAGGCATGTTACTGATGGTTCCCTTTCACCCATCCAGGCGACAGTGCATATGCATGCCGGTCATTCATCCTCACTCCCTACCTACACCCAGCTACCCAGAGTGAGAGACGATACAACGTGGCACACAAAACAACACGCAATGTGGTGGAGCGCACGTTTGGACTACTGAAGAGCAGGTTCCGCTGCCTGCACAAGAGCGGAGGCGCACGCCAGTACAAACCCATCACCTGCTGCAAGATCATTGCCACTTGTGCAATGCTGCACAACCTTGCCACGAAAAAAGGTACAGATGTGGAACTAACATATTTTGAGGACAACGAGGATGAGTCAGGCCAGCCAGAGGGCAACGCAGCTAGAGTGCCAACTGCAATCGATGGGAGAGAGAGACGGGCAGAGATCACATCCAACTATTTCTGAGTAAGTAAGGGGACACAGCGAGTTGTGAGCAGTCATGACGTAGTTTAATGTGGCACCACGCCATGAACACATGATCAGGCCAATCTGGCAATATATCATCTATACAAGGAGTATGTCCAGGGTTACGTCACCCATTGTGAAGTGGCTAGGCAGGGCGACATCAATGTTTGCGCATACGCGCTGCAGTGGTGGATTGCACGGCCTGTGCATCCTCACTAGAGCCAACCCCAAGCCGCCTGCTGCTCCTGCGTGTTTCTGGGACGGGGGGTGTGATGCTGCTGGTGGTGTCGATGCTCTCCGCAGGATCCCCTGCAGCAGTTGTCGACGCCTGACTCGTCAATAGCACCCCTAGTGCACTTGTCACCTGCACCATCCCCCGAGACAGGTCGCTGCAGCACTGTGTTAGGCCCTCCTGCATCGTCACTGAGCGCCGGCACAGTAGGGAAGTGGCAGTTGCCAGACGGTTGAGTGCCCTGCTGGTAGTGTCCCTTCTCTGGCGTTCCCGGCGCCGTGCTTCGATGTCAGCATCTAATTTGCTGCACAACTGCTGGATAGACTGGGACATGTCCCGAATGCCCGCAGCCATGCCGCCAATGTTTGTGTCCATGTTGACTATGCTTGTCTTCATCACCCGCATGTGCCTCTGGACTGACATGACTGCCTTTGATTGCAGGCGCTGTTGCTTTAACATTTGGCCCTCGAGCCCCAAGAAGACACCATGGCCGTCAGTGGGTGCTGGTGGACTCTGGACACGCGACCTGCGGCGCCCTCTTGTTTCCGTCTGTGCTGCCTGTGAGGTGTGGGGCACAGTGGCATGGCTCCCTTCCTGGGGCCCGGTGCGGTCTTCAGGGCCCATGCTGTCGTCTGACGAGGTGTCCAAGGCTCGTAGCCTGGCTGCTGGACGCCTCCTCTGTCTCACGCATGCAAGCGGAGATGTGGCCGGTGAATCGAACATGAGTGGCGAGGCTGGCTCTGGTGGTGGTGATGCTGGCTCACGGTGAGGTGATGCTGGCTCTGTGTGCGGCGATGCTGGCTGTGTTGGTGGTGCGGCTGCCAGTGGGCCTGCTCCCCGGTCTGTACTTGTGCTGGCTGGAGGTGTTTGATGTTGCCGTGGTGCCGTCTCTCCTGCAGCATGCCCTGTCCTGCATGATGTCACATCTGTGGACAGAAATACAACATTGGCTCAGTGTCCCCGAAGGGCTGCATTGCAAGCGGCACAATAAATAATTTCACATTCCAACATGTCCCCTGTCTCCTTGTGCCTCGAGTGCGTGACATGCCTTGTTGCCCTGTAACATTTACGTCATGGTTAGTGTTGCCCTGACTACATCTCCCGAAATGCATTGCCTGTCTGCACTGACACGTGTGGACTGCAGTGTGATTCTCGTTTCACATTTGGGGGATGTGGGATGGGGTAGGGGGGGATACATTGCTGTGCTTTCGTCTTACCTTGGTGTGTTGCGGCTCTGGCAGAGCTGTCGGCGTCCCCAAGACCCACGACGCTCTCTTGCTCGATTGTGGCCGCCACCAGCTCCTCCAGTTCGGTGAGGGCAGGTGCCCTGTTGGTTCCACCTCCGGTCTGGCTGGCCTCCTTCTGGATGTCGCCCATCTTCCTCTTGGTTACAATCCTCAGGTCATACCAGCGCTTTTTGAGGACCTCAATGTCCCTGTGGGTCACTCCCACAGCATTGACCTGCGCCTGGATGGCCAGCCATATGTTGCGCTTTTCCACCTCAGGCACTTGCAGGGATTGCCTGCCGAACAGCTTCTGGTGCTGCTTCACGACCTCCTCCACCAGCACCTGGAGTTCCTTGGGGCTAAATTTCAGCTTCCTCCTCCTTTCCCCTCCGTCTTTCTGTGTTCTCTGGCTGGACATGCTGTTCGTTTACCCGCTCGCACATGCAACTGCTCCCTGCCTCTCCTCTGCACTCCACGCCTCTCCAGGGTCGGCTAATTATGTCCACCTGCCTGGGTGTGGCCACTTCGGCTAATTGAGTACACCTGCCTGGGTGTGGGCAGTTCCAGGTTGGGTGGGCTGTCGTTGCACTGGATTAGCTGTTTCGTCAAGTCATGTGATTTTCTTTACCGACTCCGTACATACCGAATCGGTATTTTCCGAATCGGTAACTACCACCTCGGTATTTTGCGATTCGGTAACTTCCACCTCGGTATTTTCCGATTCGGTAAATACCACCTCGGTATTTACCGATTCGGTGAATTCCGATTCGTGATTACCGAATGTTACCGAATCGGTAACTGTTACCGAATTTTTACCTACATATAACTTACCGATTCTAATTTACCGATTCGGTACGGCTCGGTATTTTAGAACCGGTAAAATTTATTTACCTACATGAGGCCCCTAGTGTTTATATAAATCTGAGTCTAAGACTTAAAATAGGTAAAACGAAAAGATACAGATGTTTACTTATGTATTCTGCCTATACTCGTGAATAGTACTCTCGGTCAATCTCTCAATTATTTTTAGGAAACTTTTAATATTATGGTAAGCACCTGGCCATAGTTAATGCAACATTCAAGAAAGATTTACTTGTGGCATGGCCGGCTTTAGCGCTGGTGGCGCCCAGTGCGACTGTGTTAGTTGGCGCCCCCCCAATGACCACTTCCACCAAGGATTCTTTCACTAGCACCCTTTAACAGTGACCAAGTCTCCATAACCACTCTCTCTCAGATGTATCGAATTAGTTGTATAGTGCCACTCATATCAGTAAAGGATGTCAGAGCACTTTGCATCACACACACATTACACAGAGACGATCAAACGTGTGTAAATCAACCTATAGGAAAAATTACATAAGCCAAAGGGCTAAAAGTCTGGGAGTCACATGTCATCCATACTGGTAGGCCATATAGTTTAGGAGTGCTTGGTGTGGAGAAGCACAAAATCAGAGTCTATATAAAAAAGAAACCGCTTAGTTGGGAGTTTTGTTTAATAATAAGAATTGATTACTACCCAAATTAACCCTTTTTGCAACATTAATCTATGCTTAAATGTATACTTTGCAGTGTGTATACAGTTCTGTGATGAAAGTTAATACCTCACTATTCTATATTAGGACTTTAAGTTATAAATTGCAAGTAACAACAGGATGTCTCTTTTAAAAGCAGTAACCTGCTGATCAATTTACGTTATACGCACTCTGTAATCTACTTGGTACACGTTCTTTGCAGCAGGCATATTAACCCTCTGCACTACCTTCACATAAGTTAAAGCATCAACTATACAAAACTCCAATCTCTCTCCAGGAAGAACATTAAGCATAGGAGTTAACTTGACATCTTTGTGAGGCCTGGTAATTGCAGGAGGAAAGGAACGCAGCAGCAGGTGCTTTAAAAGCATAATAAACTTGCAAATACTGCGCCCCCAGGAAGCCATCACCCGGCGCGGTGGCACCGGTCACACCGCCCTAGACTCATGGATTACATAAGAAATATGGATGTATCCGTTAGCTTGATCACTCTATGATTTGTTTGAATGAGATGTCACTACCTGGGTATTCTGGCTGAAGAGACCAAGTAACATTTAGTAAAGGTTGGTTGCGTAGTTTCGGATATGAGAATGCTGTGACTAGGAATGGTGTTTTCATATAGTTATAAAATGTAAAGACAGATCCTTAACTGTGTCTCTGGGACTTTAGAGGTCGTTTTGGGAACAGTGGAGGCCAAGTTGAATTTTTTTACACCAAAAAACCCAAATATTTTTACTTCCACGTAGTTGTAAAATACATACATTAGAACTGTGACTGTTTGAGGGTAGTTTAAGTGTGTTTTTCTTGTCCCTATCCCCCTTTTTCATTCGCTACCTAATATCCTTAAATTTCTCTCATTTTCATTGTTTGTCATTCACCCCATCTTGGTGAGTGCTTTGCGGACATTCATTCTATGGCCCCTCAGTCTTTCTGGTTCAGTCCCTCTCGCAGGTTAACTATGGCCCTAGATCTTAATGCAGATGTAACTGCTGAAGGGGGCCCAGAAAAAAGCACTTGTCCTCTTGCAACAGAAAGCAAAACAAAGACCACATCAGCAGCAGTTTTCCCTTTTAGAGAATTAGTATGGCACAGGTGACAGCAGCACATGCTTCACTCTTTGGCACAACACATAACGTACAGGTATTTAATTTTTTTATATTTATAAACTTTTATATGGCGCAAACATGGCCTGTGAGGGTATCAGAGCGCTTTACAAATGATCAGAAATAGGAAAACAGGGAAGCAAACAAAAACATAATCAAAAGAGGTGCACACTGTGTAAATAAAAGAAATTAAGTTCACCAACAGAGGGAGGCAGTATCTGCTGGACAAGTCGGAAAAACAATAGAGATTGACCAACAGTCTAGTAATAATCATGGGTGCAGATTTTGAGATGAATTATATGGTCTAGGGCAGAAATGTATTCATAAGTAGTAATTTACCTTAAGTAGTTGAGGGACTCTGTCTGATTTCAGGTGGCAGAGAGCTCCAAATTCTCAGTGCAATACCTGAGAAGGCTCTCCTGCAACTTTTCTTTTTATTGAATTTTGGTGGTTTCAGTACCAAGGTGCTGGTGCTTCTAGAGGATTTGCATCCACCAGATAATTATAGTTTTTGTGCCAACTATCTTGAGGCATTGTAATTAAAAGTTTTATGGGTCAGGAAAGCAATTTTTACCTGCATCTTTGCCTCATATGGCAGGCAGTTCAGGGCTTTAAGATCCAGGGAGATGTGATTGTTCCTTTTTAGGTCGAGCCAAGCGCAGGGCGCATGGGCTGCTCTATGGGAGGCTTCTTGCGAGGGCTCAAAACTTCTCCGTGTGGGTCGGACTCCTCCCACACATCTGATTGGCCTTTGTATGTGTCTTTCAATAATGAAAGCACGCAAATGGCCAAAGGCGGGTGCATGTCCCATCTCTTCTTCAAATGTTCACTCCCATGGCTGACTCTCACTGACTGACTGTCTGACTCTCTCTCTCACTGACAGACTCTCTCTCTCACTGACTAACTCTCTCTCTCACTGACTGACTCAATCTCTCTCACTGACCCTCTCACTCTGTCTCACTGACTGACTCGCTCACTGACTGACTGATTCTCTCACTGACTGACAGACTATCTCACTCTCTCTCTCACTGACTAACTGACTCTCTCACTGACTGACTGTCTGACTCTCTCCCTCCCTCATACTGACTGATTCTCTGACTCTCTCTCTCTCACTAACTGATTCTCTCTCACTGACCGACTCTCTGACTCTCTCTCTCACTGACTGACTCTCTCACTCTGTCTCACTGACTGACTAACTGACTGACTCTCTCACTGACTGACTGACTGATTCTCTCACTCTCTCTCTCACTGACTGACTGACTGTCTGACTCTCTCTCTCTCTCTCACTGACTGACTCTCTCACTCACTCTCTCTCACTGACTGACTCTCTCACTCTGTCTGACTGACTGACCCTCTCACTGACTGATGGACTGACTGACTCTCACACTCTCTCTCTCACAGACTGACTGACTCACTCACTCTCTCAATCTCTCTCTCACTGACTAACTGACTGACTGACTCTCTCACTCTCTCTCTCTCTCTGACTGACTGACTCTCTCACTGACTAACTCACCGACAGACTGACTCACTCTCTCACTGACTGACTGACTCTCTCATTGACTGACTGACTCTCTCACTGACTGACTCTCTTATTCTCTCTCACTGACTGACTGACTCTCTCACTCTCTCTCTCACTGACAGACTGACTCTCACTCTCTCTCACTTACTGACTGACTCTCACTCACTCTCTATCTCACTCACTGGCACTCTCAATCTCTCTCTGACTGACTGACTGACTGATGCTCTCACTGACTGACTGACTCTGACTGACGGACTCTCTCACTCTCTCTCTGACTGACTGACTCTCTCACTGACTGACTGACTCACTGACTGACTCTCTCTCTCACAGACTGACTGACTGACTCTTTCACTCTTTCTCTCACTGACTGACTGACGGACTGACTCTCTCACTGACTGACTGACTGTCAGACTCTCTCTCTCTCACTGACTGACTCTCTGACTCTCTCTGACTGACTGACTCTCTGGCTCTCTCTCTCACTGACTAACTCTCTCTCTTACTGACTGACTCTCTCACTCTCTCTCTCACTGACTGACTCTCTCTTTCTCACTGACTGACTCTCACTCTGTCTCACTGACTGACTGACTGACTGACTCTCTCACTGACTGACTGACTGACTCTCACTGTCTCTCACTGACTGACAGACTGACTGACTCTTTCACTCTCTCACTGACTGACTCTTTCACTCTCTCTCTCACTGACTGACTGACTCTCTCACTCTCTCTAACTTTCAGGTGGCAGAGAGCTCCAAATTCTCAGTGCAATACCTGAGAAGGCTCTCCTGCAACTTTTCTTTTTATTGAATTTTGGTGGTTTCAGTACCAAGGTGCTGGTGCTTCTAGAGGATTTGCATCCACCAGATAATTATAGTTTTTGTGCCAAGTATCTTGAGGTATTGTAATTAAAAGTTGTATGGGTCATGAAAGCAGTTTTTACCTGCATCTTTGCCTCATATGGGAGGCAGTTAAGGGCTTTAAGATCCAGGGAGATGTGATTGTTCCTTTTTAGGTTGAGCCAAGCACAGCTCGCATGGGCTGCTCTATGGGAGGCTTCTTGTGAGGTGCATGTCCCATCTCTTCTTCAAATGTTCACTCCCACGGCGTTTTGCTCTCGGGAGCGAGCAGAGGCGCGCAGGCTGGCAGCTGCATTCCTCCCTCGTCATGGATCAGGTTACTAATTAGCAGCCTGCGCTCCATGTTTGCACCCCTCCCACTTTTCTTTGTTTGTTCTTTGTAGCGAAGTCCGGTTTCACTTTAGAGACCGCGGACCGCGCTTGCTGAAAGTGACAATGTATTCCGACAGTGTGACTTTACTTTCAGTTCATAAATGGCACGGAGCGTAAAGACAGAAAAGCAACCCCGCCATGCTGGTCCACTTTTCTACCAGTTGTAACCTCTATTCTGTCTATAAACACCAATTTCATCACATCTCTCAAAGAGGCACACGTTTTGGGGTTAACAAGGCTTTTGCATGTTTACTTCGTTTCGTTTTCAACCCATCATGTGTTTTATTCATCTTTTGATGATTCCTCATCTAGTTGTGAGTTCCCTTCTAGTTATGTTTCTTTCATTATGCCTCCCGCTGTGGATTCCCATTAAGGTTCTCTTGAATCATGGATGGATGTCTGGCAACAGGGGCGCTTGTTACCACTCTCTCGCTTATCCTACTTGTTTGCGTTCATACTTGCTTCCTCTACTTCATTGTTTTGCCTGTTGTCGGTTCCCTCAGCCATTCGTGTTATACTTGTCTCTGACTATGCTCTGTATTCCTTGTGGACTACCCAGGTCTAAATGTATCTTGGTTTTCCCACTGTATAAGACAGCACAACACTGCTTCCCAGGTGTAGTGGTATTTGTTTCTTCGGTTCTTGAGCAATATTACTGGTTTGCCTGGGGCTAGATACAATGAGACTCCAAGTTGCATGGAGATTATTAAGTTATGCTCCATATATCTTGTTTGTGACGCTGTGCAGTTCTGTGACCCTGAGAGTCCACCCCAGGTCTTCCACTCGCTCACTGTCTCTCTCTCTCTCACACTGACTCTCTCACTCTCTCTCTCACTGACTGACTCTCTCACTCCCTCACTGTCTGACTCTCTCTCTCTCACTGACTGACTCTCACTCTTTCTCTCTCACTGACTGACTCTCTCTCACTCACTCTCTCACTAACTGACTCTCTCACTCTGTCTCACTGACTGACTCTCTTACTGACTGACTGACTGACTCTCTCACTCTCTCTCACTGACTGATTGACTGACTCTCTCAATCTTTCACTGACTGACTGACTAACTGACTCTCTGACTGACTGACTGACTGACTTGCTCACTGACTGACTAGCTGACTCTCTCACTGACTCTATGACTAACTGACTGACTGACTCTCTCACTCTCTCTCCCTCTGACTGACTGACTCTCTCACTGACTGACTGACTCTCTCACTGACTGACTCACTGAATGACTGACTGACTCTCTCACTGACTGACTCTCTCATTCTCTCTCTCACTGACTGACTTACTGACTGACTCTCACTCACTCTCTATCTCACTGACTGACACTCCCAATCTCTCTCTCTCACACACTGACTGACTGACTCTCTCACTCTCTCTCTGACTGACTGACTGACTCTCTCACTGACTCACTCACTCACTGATTCCCCCACTCACTGACTGACTCTCTCACTCACCGACTGACTGACTGACTGACTGACTCTCTCACTCTTTCTCTCACTGACTGACTCTCTCACTGACTGACTGACTGTCGGACTCTTTCTCTCACTGACCGACTCTCTGACTCTCTCTCACTGACTGACTCTCTGGCTCTCTCTCTCTCTCTCTCTCTCTCACTGACTGACTCTCTTTCTCACTGACTGACTCTCACTCTGTCTCACTGACTGACTGACTGACTCACTGACTGACTGACTCACTCTCTCTCTATCACTGACTGACTGATTGACTCTCACTCTTTCTCTCACTGACTGACTGACTGACTCTCTCAATCTCTCTCTCACTGATTGAATGACTCAGTCACTCTCTCACTGAATCTCTGACTGACTGACTCTCACTCTCTCTCTCTGACTGACTGGCTCTCTCACTGACTCACTCTCTCACTGACTGGCTGACTCTCTCACTGACTGACTGACTCTATCAATCTCTCTGACTGACTGACTCTCACTCTCTCACTGACTGACTGACTCTCTCACTGACTGACTGACTGTCTGACTCTCTCTCTCTCTCACTGACTGACTCTCTCTCTCTCACTGACTGACTCTAACTTTCTCTCTCTCATTGACTGACTCTCTTTTTCTCACTTACTGACTCTCACTCTGTCTCACTGACTGACTCTCTCACTGACTAACTAACTCTCTCACTGACTGACTGACTCTCTCATTCTCTCTCTCACTGACTGACTGACTCTCTCCCACTGACTCACTGACTCTCTCTCACTGACTCACTGACTGACTGACTCTCCCACTCTCTCACTGAGTCACTCTCTCAATCTCTGTCTCTCTCACTGACTGACTCTCTGGCTCTCTCTCTCACTGACTAACTCTCTCTCTCTCACTGACTGACTCTAACTTTCTCTCTCTCATTGACTGACTCTCTTTTTCTCACTTACTGACTCTCACTCTGTCTCACTGACTGACTCTCTCACTGACTAACTAACTCTCTCACTGACTGACTGACTCTCTCATTCTCTCTCTCACTGACTGACTGACTCTCTCCCACTGACTCACTGACTCTCTCTCACTGACTCACTGACTGACTGACTCTCCCACTCTCTCACTGAGTCACTCTCTCAATCTCTGTCTCTCTCACTGACTGACTCTCTCACTGACTTACTAACTGGCTCTCTCACTGACTGACTGACTGGCTCTCTCACTCTCTCTCTCACTGACTGACTCTCTCACTGACTGACTGACTGACTCTCTCACTGACTTACTGACTGACTCTCTGACTCTCTCTCTCACTGACTGACTGTCTCTCTGACTCTCTCTCTCACTGACTGACTGACTGACCCTCACTGACTGACTTTCTGTCTCTCTCTCTTACTGACTGACTCTCTCACTCTCTATCTCACTGACTCTCTCTCTCACTGACTAACTCTCTCTCTCACTGACTAACTCTCTCTCTCACTGACTGACTCACTCTCTCTCACTGACCCTCTCACTCAGTCTCACTGACTGCCTCGCTCACTGACTGACTGACTCTCGCACTCTTTCCCACTGACTGTCTGAATCACTCTCTCAATCTCTCTCTTACTGACTGACTGAATCACTCTCCTAATCTCTCTCTTACTGACTGACTGACTCTCTCACGCTCTCACTGACTGTCTGACTCTCTCACTGATTGACTGACTCTCTCACTGACTGACTGACTCTCTCACTGACTGATTGACTATCCCACTCTCTCTCTCACTGACTGACTGACTCTCTCTGACTGACTGACTCTCTCACTGATTGACTGACTCTCTCACTGACTGACTAACTCTCTCATTGACTGATTGACTATCTCACTCTCTCTCTCACTGACTGACTGACTCTCTCACTAACTGACTGTCTGACTCTCTCCCTCCCTCATACTGACTGATTCTCTGACTCTCTCTCTCTCTCACTGACTGACTCTCTCTCTCTCACTGACTAACTCTCTCTCACTGACTGACTCTCTCACTCTCTCTCTCTGACTTTCTCTCTCACTGACTGACTCTCTCACTCTGTCTCACTGACTGACTAACTGACTGACTCTCTCACTGACTGACTGACTGATTCTCTCACTCTCTCTCACCGACTGCCTGACTGTCTGACTCTCTCTCTCTCTCACTGACTGACTCTCTGATTCTCTCTCACTGACTGACTCTCTAACTCTCTCTCACTGACTAACTCTCTCTCTCTCACTGACTGCCTGACTGTCTGACTCTCTCTCACTGACTGACTTTCTGATTCTCTCTCACTGACTGACTCTCTAACTCTCTCTCACTGACTAACTCTCTCTCTCTCACTGACTGACTAGCTGACTCTCTCACTGACTCTATGACTAACTGACTGACTGACTCTCTCACTCTCTCTCCCTCTGACTGACTGACTCTCTCACTGACTGACTGACTCTCTCACTGACTGACTCACTGACTGACTGACTGACTCTCTCACTGACTGACTCTCTCATTCTCTCTCTCACTGACTGACTTACTGACTGACTCTCACTCACTCTCTATCTCACTGACTGACACTCCCAATCTCTCTCTCTCTCTCACTGACTGACTGACTGACTCTCTCACTCTCTCTCTGACTGACTGACTGACTCTCTCACTGACTCACTCACTCACTGATTCCCCCACTCACTGACTGACTCTCTCACTCACCGACTGACTGACTGACTGACTCTCTCACTCTTTCTCTCACTGACTGACTCTCTCACTGACTGACTGACTGTCGGACTCTCTCTCTCACTGACCGACTCTCTGACTCTCTCTCACTGACTGACTCTCTGGCTCTCTCTCTCTCTCTCTCTCTCTCACTGACTGACTCTCTTTCTCACTGACTGACTCTCACTCTGTCTCACTGACTGACTGACTGACTCACTGACTGACTGACTCACTCTCTCTCTATCACTGACTGACTGATTGACTCTCACTCTTTCTCTCACTGACTGACTGACTCTATCAATCTCTCTCTCACTGATTGAATGACTCAGTCACTCTCTCACTGAATCTCTGACTGACTGACTCTCACTCTCTCTCTCTGACTGACTGGCTCTCTCACTGACTCACTCTCTCACTGACTGGCTGACTCTCTCACTGACTGACTGACTCTATCAATCTCTCTGACTGACTGACTCTCACTCTCTCACTGACTGACTCTCTCACTGACTGACTGACTGTCTGACTCTCTCTCTCTCTCACTGACTGACTCTCTGACTCTCTCTCACTGACTGACTCTCTGGCTCTCTCTCTCACTGACTAACTCTCTCTCTCTCACTGACTGACTCTAACTTTCTCTCTCTCATTGACTGACTCTCTTTTTCTCACTTACTGACTCTCACTCTGTCTCACTGACTGACTCTCTCACTGACTAACTAACTCTCTCACTGACTGACTGACTCTCTCATTCTCTCTCTCACTGACTGACTGACTCTCTCCCACTGACTCACTGACTCTCTCTCACTGACTCACTGACTGACTGACTCTCCCACTCTCTCACTGACTCACTCTCTCAATCTCTGTCTCTCTCACTGACTGACTCTCTCACTGACTTACTAACTGGCTCTCTCACTGACTGACTGACTGGCTCTCTCACTCTCTCTCTCACTGACTGACTCTCTCACTGACTGACTGACTGACTCTCTCGCTGACTTACTGACTGACTCTCTGACTCTCTCTCTCACTGACTGACTGTCTCTCTGACTCTCTCTCTCACTGACTGACTGACTGACCCTCACTGACTGACTGTCTGTCTCTCTCTCTTACTGACTGACTCTCTCACTCTCTATCTCACTGACTCTCTCTCTCTCTCACTGACTAACTCTCTCTCTCACTGACTAACTCTCTCTCTCACTGACTGACTCACTCTCTCTCACTGACCTTCTCACTCAGTCTCACTGACTGCCTCGCTCACTGACTGACTGACTCTCGCACTCTTTCCCACTGACTGTCTGAATCACTCTCTCAATCTCTCTCTTACTGACTGACTGAATCACTCTCCTAATCTCTCTCTTACTGACTGACTGACTCTCTCACGCTCTCACTGACTGTCTGACTCTCTCACTGATTGACTGACTCTCTCACTGACTGACTGACTCTCTCACTGACTGATTGACTATCCCACTCTCTCTCTCACTGACTGACTGACTCTCTCTGACTGACTGACTCTCTCACTGATTGACTGACTCTCTCACTGACTGACTAACTCTCTCATTGACTGATTGACTATCTCACTCTCTCTCTCACTGACTGACTGACTCTCTCACTAACTGACTGACTCTCTCCCTCCCTCATACTGACTGATTCTCTGACTCTCTCTCTCTCTCACTGACTGACTCTCTCTCTCTCACTGACTAACTCTCTCTCACTGACTGACTCTCTCACTCTCTCTCTCTGACTTTCTCTCTCACTGACTGACTCTCTCACTCTGTCTCACTGACTGACTAACTGACTGACTCTCTCACTGACTGACTGACTGATTCTCTCACTCTCTCTCACCGACTGCCTGACTGTCTGACTCTCTCTCTCTCTCACTGACTGACTCTCTGATTCTCTCTCACTGACTGACTCTCTAACTCTCTCTCACTGACTAACTCTCTCTCTCTCACTGACTGCCTGACTGTCTGACTCTCTCTCACTGACTGACTTTCTGATTCTCTCTCACTGACTGACTCTCTAACTCTCTCTCACTGACTAACTCTCTCTCTCTCACTGACTGACTCTCTCACTCACTCATTCACTGACTGACTCTCTCTCACTGACTGACTCTCTCACTCTGTCTCACTGACTGACTAACTGACTGACCCTCTCACTGACTGACTGACTGACTGACTTTCACACTCTCTCTCTCACTGACTGACTGACTCATTCTCACTCTCTCACTGACTGACTGGCTGACTCTCTCACTGACTCAATGACTCTCTGACCGACTGACTCTCTCACTGACTCTCTCACTGACTAACTGACTCTCTCACTGACTGACTGACTGTAGGAGAGTAGGATCTGCACTTATGTTGCCCCCACTTTTTTTCTGATGTATACACTGGTTTCTGGCTATAGTCAGGCTGGGTCCCTGCTAATCAGGGCCCCAGTCTCTCTGTTGTCTCTAAACAACTTGGAGGAGTGCATATTAGATGCACTAGTGATTGGTTACTGTGGTGCCTTATGAGCCCCTGGTATATGGTACCTTAGGTACCAAGGGCATAGGTACTTTACAGGCCTACCAGGACTTTCTAGATTCCATGGGTTCCTTTCTAGAAGAGGGACTAAGTAATACCAACTTTACCGTTTTGGGCGATTTTAACTTTCACCTGGATGATGCGAATGATCCTGACAGTCAAAAACTGCATCAAATATTTAACGGAGGTGAACTTAAACAACTAGTAGATGATTCCACCCACTCTGCAGGCCATACGTTGGATGGAATATTCTCCAACTACCCTAACCTTGTTTACTTAAAATCACTGCCCCTTACTTGGACTGACCACACAGCCATTCTATTTGAACTCAAACGCATTTTACCTAAAAAACCCAAACCTTTGGACAGAGCCATGTTAAAATCTAGGTGCTGGAAAAATATCAGCAGCCACACTCTAAATGATCTATTACATAATTCCCTTCCTGTACCTGTGACCGACATAGATGAGGCAGCTACCACCTATTCAGACTGGGTTGATCTGGCCTGCAGAAAACTAGTCCCAGATAAAACCTGTATTACCAAGCGGGTACATCCTTCCGCCCCCTGGTATTCTGAAAATTTAAAGAATCAAAAACTAGAATGTAAAAAACTTGAACGTGCTTGGAGAAGAGAGTACTGTGACATCAGTAAGGAAGCGTACAAGTCAGCCTTGGCAAAATACAAAAAATTAGTGCATGAAACAAAAAAGCTTTATTACGGAGAACAGATTAGAGGTGCCAGTTCTTCCTCCAAAGAGCTGTTCAGAACTATCTCCCAATTAACCTCTCTCTCTTGCCCAAAAATTTTCCTGCAAAAGGTTGATACTATCTTTTCCTCATTCACCTTCGCGCCGTCACCCTCCCTACAACCGGCGCTAATAGGTAATAAAGAGTATAACAGATGCCGTCCAACTCTCAACCATTTTATTCCTTTGGAACAGCCGGGAGTCATGAAACTCCTCTCTGAAATTCGCTCCGGCTCCCCACTGGACCCCTGCCCAGCTTCTGTTTTGAAGATGGTCCCAGAAATCATTGGGAAAGTTCTTACCCCACTATTCAGCTCCATCTTTGAAGCTGGTTGCTTTCCTGTTCTCTGGAAAATTGCCTCAATTCTCCCTCTTTTAAAAAAACCCAATTCGGATGCCAGCGACCCGAACAATTATAGGCCAATCTCACGTCTTCCCCTCCCAGGCAAGATGATTGAGAGAGCTATGAGTGCCCAACTCAGCCAATTCCTTCAAACGAATGCATCTCTCGATTCCACGCAATTCGTGTTCCGTGCAGAGCACAGTACTGAGCTGGCACTTTTAAAATCCACTGAAGAGATCAGGGAGGCCTTGGATCAGGGAGGCGCTGCCATCCTTATTCTTTTGGACCTCTCGGCCGCATTCTATACGGTCCATCATGACGTCTTGATGGACCGTCTTACAGCGGTCGGGGTCGGAGATAAGGCCTGGGATCTCCTGAAATCCTTTTTGAGTAATAGATCACAAACTGTGGATCTTGGTAAGAACAGTTCTAAGCCCTTTGTCCTGCCATGTGGGGTTCCACAGGGGTCGTCGCTCAGCCCTACATTGTTTAATGTTTATGTCACCCCATTGTCCACTCTGGTCAGATCTTTCGGCTTTCAACTGTCTTCGTACGCCGACGACACTCAAATTGTGCTGTCGATTAAAAAGGGGGCAGAGGCAGAAACAGCCACTAAGTGTCACGACTGCATGAAGGCGATAGCTACCTGGATGGCAGCAAACTGCCTTAAGTTAAACGCTGGAAAGACCGAGGTCATTCTTTTTGGTAACACTACCAACCTTTGGACGACAGACTGGTGGCCGACATCTATGGGCAGACCTCCTATCCCAGTATCAAAGGCAAAAAATCTAGGGGTGCTCATTGATGCCAAACTCTCGTACGAAGATCAGATCAGCAGGGTTGTATCTTCCTGCGCCTTTACTCTTAAGCTCCTACGCAAAATTGGATCCCTCCTTCCAGAAGACTGCCTAAAAATCGCAGTAACAGCACTAATCCTATCACGGTTGGATTATTGCAACAGCCTCTACATCAATATTCAAACAAAACAGCTATCGAGACTTCAGACCGTGCAAAACGCCGCAGCCAGACTACTCACCGGTATACCCAGGTTCACATCAGTAAGGGCAGGGCTTAGATCCCTACACTGGTTACCGGTTGCAGCTCGAATTCAATTCAAAGCCCTATGTCTAGTCTTCAAAGCCCTCAATGGCACTGGCCCTGAATTCCTTAAACATTCCATCCAGTGGTATGTGCCAGGGAGAACACTGAGATCTCTGACATCCAAACGTGCTATTCTTCCCCGCTATTACAAACTTAGATGGGGCGGCAGAAGTTTCTGCCACTGTGCCGTTAAGGCCTGGAATAGCCTTCCCATTGATCTCAGGAACTCCCCTGGACTACTCCCATTCAGAAAGGGCCTGAAAACCTGGCTCTTCTCGTGAATTCTCTGCCCTCTGCTTTCTTAGACAGGTAGCGCACAGCGCCAGGACACCCCAGGATAACAGTGCGCTTTAGAAATCATGCTAACATAACATAACATAACCAGGGGCTGAAGCATGTATTATGTATTATGAATAAATCTGACACCTCAGGCCTGCTACTGCAGCCTGGGTGAGGTAGTGTTAGCACTCCTCACAGAGGTATAGGTTCCTATATCTCACCATACACACACATATAAACCTATCAGCCAACCCTATGGCAGGCCCTATCAATCCTGAGGGCAGGGTGCTTGGTTTACAATGTGAGGGGGTGCCTCTGCATGAGCAGGGCCCCTCTGCAGCTGGCAGGGTCTATTTCCTGTGGCTGTTTATGGATGCGGTTAAACATATACTCTTAAGTGCATTATAACCTCCCGGTTAATGCTAACTTTGGAATGACTGCATCAAAACATGTTGTGTTTGGTGCCAAACATCTTGGAATCATACCCCCACACCAGTAACTGTTGTGGGAGTATGATCCCACTCTTCTAGAGGGGATGACATGTACCTACTGTGGTATCACAGTAGAAATCTGAAAGAGCCCTGGCATCGCAAAATGGATGCCACCAGCACAGACACTGGGCTGCCCTTCTGCTGCTGACCGAAACTCACAGTGGAGGAAGCCCAACAATAGGCATCCCGTCACAGGGAGGTGTCACCACCTTCCAGACAGGATTTAGTGTATTGGAGCTGGGTGGGTGCACTCTTAGAGTGCTTTGAAGTCCTGCACTGGGGGAGCAGTAGGCTCCTCTGTGCATATGCCAGCTCAAACCGGTTCAGGGGCTACCAGCCCCTGCTCTGGCGTGAAACTGGACAAAGGGAAGTGGGTGTAACCACCCACCCCCCTGACCCTCCTAAAGGAGTGGTCATAGAGCTAGTCCCTCCCTTTCTTTTACTATAAGATAGGTACACCTTGCCATTGCAAGTTAGATAACCCTGGACGACGCTTTACAAGAAGAATCCTGGCCCTTCGATGTTCCACTACCTTTGGAAGACAGAAGAATCTCCCTTGGAGTCAAGGAGTGACTCCCCTGCTTGGCAGGCACCAAAACTTGAAACAACCATCGCAAACTTTCCCGCTCCCGCCGGAGTCTGAAGTCCCTGCAGCCCCAGAAGTAGATTTCCTGATCTCTCGTTGGCCGTTT
This sequence comes from Triturus cristatus, assembly GCF_964204655.1. NCBI lineage: Eukaryota > Metazoa > Chordata > Amphibia > Caudata > Salamandridae > Triturus > Triturus cristatus. The sequence continues at coordinate 1,068,164,965 of NC_140579.1, read as the reverse complement.
TGAGTCCCCAGCAAAGCTGTGGCGTCTGGACCCCACGAGTGATGAGGAACTGCAATACCTGGGAACCGTGCACTATTTTCGAGTGAAACCCCTTCACGACATTCAACGAACTTGTGCTTTGGACCATTTGTGGCCCAAGCCTCCAGCAGGTTTTGCAGCGAAAATTAGAGGCATACCCCATCCTGAGTGACCGTGGGCTTCTGTATAGCATTTCCTCAAGAGGCATCTTTGCGATCCCTTGCCCGTTGGCTTGTGGGTCCCCCGAAGACTTTCTTATTGACTAAAAGAGCTCCCCTGGTTGCTCCAGGTGTGCCCTCACTCACCCTCGCTGGGTGAGTCCCTCAGACCTTGCTGGTCTGCACCATCGACTTTCTTCACTCCACACTAAACTTGCTGTTGCCAAGGTTTGTTGGCTCCAATCCGGTTGCTGACACCGCAGTCAGCTGCAGACGTCATGGGACACTCCAAATCCAGCTGCTGGTCATCGTCGATCCCTCCTGGACCTTGTGAGCAAAGAGTCAAAAAACCATCGACAACCTGAAATCACCGACATCCGTGGGCATCCATCTTCCTGGCCCCGGGTCACTGGCAAGTGACTGTGAAAACTGTCCTTCAATTTTCAGGTCTTCTACATCTTGAATCCAGCCTTGGATTCCACCGGACACTTCTTCAGTCGCCGCAAGCTGCAAGTCTTCTTTGGTCTCCATAGAAAACAGCGACGCGACCCGACACCAAAAGACACCTATGCACCCGGCTTCCCTGGGTGAGGTAACTCGTGCACTCTGGTGCCCTAGTGTTACCTTGTAAGTGGCTTGCTTGTAGACTTCCTCGAAGTACCCTAAAACTTTAAAAATCAAACCGCTACTTGCTCCATTGTAATCAATAGGGAACCCGCGGCTGTGTTCTCACACTGCATGCGGCTCTCGTGGGTCTGTTACTTACCTGCTATCACTGCAGTTGTGAAGCCCCAGTGATTCTACAGGCCCTAGGCCTTGTCATTCTGCAAGCCGACTTTCCTAAACCTCTTTTTTAGTATATGGTCTGGTACGCCCCTAGGGCCCCAGCCATATTTATGCTTAACTTATTGTGAAACGTTGATATTTGAATGTGTTCCTGGCTTCTAATCTCATAAAGAGATTAGTAGAGTGTGTCTAGAAATAAATACATATATATTTGATATATATACCTGTGTGGTGTCATTTCATTTGGTAATTCAAGAGATTATAAGGTAAAACAAGCTGCTTTACATTCCTCTGAGACTTAGCCTGAAGGCTGCTCTCCACAGCTACCACTAGGATAGCTTTCTTTAAAAGGTTGTCTTAAACCTATCTACCATAAGAGTCGAATTGGACTGGTGCAAGGTGGCCACTATAACTAGTGACCAGCATATGCCAGGCCAACTTCTCACACTGACTCTCTCATTCTCTCTCACTGACTGACTGACTCTCTCACTCTCTCTCTATCTCACTGACTGACTCTCTCAATCGCTCTCTCTCTCACTGACTGACTGACTGATGCGCTCACTCTCTCACTGACTAACTGACTCTGACTGACTGACTCACTCTCTCTCTGACTGACTGGCTCTCTCACTGACTGCCTCACTCACTCACTGACTCCCCCACTCACTGACTGGCTCTCTCACTCTTTCTCTCACTGACTGACTCTCACTGACTGACTGACTGTCAGACTCTCTCTCTCACTGACTGACTCTCTCTCACTGACTGACTCTCTGGCTGTCTCTCTCACTGATTAATTCTCTCTCTCACTGACTGACTCTCTCTCTCTCTCACTGACTGACTCTCTCTTTCTCACTGACTGACTCTCACTCTGTCTCACTGACTGACTGACTGACTCTCACGTTCTGACTGACAGACTGACTGACTCGTTCACTCTCTCACTGACTGACTGACTGTTTCACTCTCTCTCTCACTGACTGACTGACTCTCTCACTCTCTCTCACTGACTGACTGACTCTCTCAATCTCTCTCACTGACTGACTCTCTTTGACTGACTGACTGACTGTCTCTGACTGCCTGACTCTCTCACTGACTGACTGACTCTCTCTCTCACTGACTGACTGACTCTCACTCTCTCTCCCCCTGACTGACTCTCCCACTCTCTCTCACTGACTGACTGACCCTCTCACTCTCTCTCTCACTGACTGACTTACTGTCTCTCTCAACCTCTCTCTGACTGACTGACTCTCACTCTCTCTCTCACTGACTGACTCTCCCACTCTCTCTCACTGACTGACTGACTCTCTCACTCTCTTTCTCACTGACTGACTGACTGACTGACTCTCTCACTGACTTACTCTCTCACTCTCTCTCTCACTGACTGACTCTCTCACTCTCTCTCTCACTGACTGACTGACTCTCTCACTCTCTCACTCACTGACTATGACTAACTCTCTGACTGACTGTCTGACTCTCTCACTAACTGACTGACTCTCTCACTGACTGACTGACTCTCACTCTCTCACTGACTGACTCTCTCTCTCACTGACTGACTGACTCGCTCTCTCTCACTGACTGACTGACTCACTCTCTCACTGACTGACTGACTCTCTCACTAACTGACTGACTGACTGACTCACTCTCTCTCTCACTTACTGACTGACTCACTGACTGAGTCTCTCACTGACTGACTCTCTCACTCACTGACTGACTCTCTCACTGTCTGACTCTTTCTCACTGACTCTCTCTCTCACTGACTGACTCTCTCTCTCAGTGACTGACTGACTCACTCTCTCTCACTGACTGACTGACTCTCGCTGACTGACTGACTGACTCTCTCTCTCACTGACTGACTGACTTTCTCACTCACTGACTCTCTCACTGACTGACCGACTAACTGACTGACTGACTCACTGACTATCATATCGATATTTCACCTTCGATATTATGTCCATTCACCCTATTTCCCAACCTTCACCCTCCTGTTATGTATGCCCCCCATAACAAAAAAAACCCATAACAAGCAACCATTGGGACAGGCAGATAGAAATTGCCAGCATTAAAAGGACAAAAAAAACTCAAGAAATTATTTATTGTTAATACTTTTTTAATATGGTCGTTCAGTTGTACATAATGCTTTCTTGGTCATTTATAAGGTAACAAAAATGCTTCTGACATTTCTTAATTATAAGTTTTCAGCATGCTGCAGACTTTTATACAGCACAGCTTAAAGACATAGGTAAAGTCAATATCTCTGGCTAAACACTTATAAGGTCCCAAAGGCGAGACCTATTGGCTATGCCAATGCTTGTTTTACTTTGTCCATTGTACAAATAGCCCTTGTTCTTGTGTATTAAATCTGTTGGTCATGAGTGTTCGTCATCTTTCTGTTCCAAAATTCCAATATTGTTTGGTCCCAAATTTTGCTTGGTAAAGATAACCATAGCTCTACAGTTTCACTCACTACCAGCAGGCTTAATTCGCTGTCTCCCTCTCTACCCTTCTTGTTTTTATACCATTCGCTTTAAAAACCTTGGTTAAAGTGTGTTGTAATCTCGGTAAAGCATTGCTTCCTAAGATGTCAATCAAATAAATAGTTATACAATTTAGCAGCGTAAACGGTAAATGAAAACTAGGGAACATAGAAAATGAAGCAAATAAAATAGCAAAATGAAGCAACAAAAAGCATACAAACAATTCAGCAGACCTTTTGTCTTTGATCGACCCTTAAAATTAAGGCTGTCCTGTTGGAACGTGAGCTTTCGGTCTGTGGCATTTAAATGGTATACGTGCTACAAGTGTCATGCTTAAAATTCCACAAGGAAGTGACAACTGACACTAAATAGATCTGAGCAAGAAAGTGGATTTAAGATTGACAAAAAGCCAAGTTAACAAAAAAACGAACACCGACCAGGCAGGAATGTACAGAAAACAAAATATCAAAGATTTTGGTTTGTGAAGGCATGCAACTGCAGAGGGTATATTTGGGCAGCACTGAGGGACCCTGGAAAAGCTGTCTGCATTTGCTTTCAAGGGGTGCCACAGGCAGTAAGGAGGTGCACCGGCACAGCTGCACGTGGATATGTTCTGAAGACGAGCAGGGGCCATGTAGGTTTGGTGTGAGGTGCACTTGTTGAGCTCGCTGCGGGTAGTGACAGAGCTCTGTGTGGGTCCTAGCACTGGCTAGCAGGGGAAGCAGCACTGGCTGAGATGTTTGCAGCTATAAGTTCTGGAATTGCATTGACGCTCCAGGATGGGAAACAACCATTACAACTCTGTCAGTACAATGCACTACCTTTACAACATCATTACAATGCAACATCCTTTACATCGCATGCCATTACAATGCAGCCATTACAACGCATGTCACTAAAAAGCATGCCATTACAACGCATGCCACTACAACGCATGCCATTACAACGCAAGGTAAGTAATGGGAAGCAGTCATTTATACCCCTACACTATTCAACACTTACCCTACTGTTGCACTGACTGGAGTGGGAATACTAATTTTTACCCCTACACTATCCAACACATAGCCTACTGTTGCACTCACTGGAGTGGGAATAGTAATTTTTACCCCTACACTATCCAACACTTACCCTACTGTTGCACTCACTGGAGTGGGAATAGTAATTTTTACCCCTACACTATCCCACAGTTACACTACTGTTGCCCTAAAAGTATTATGCGTTGTAATTGTATGCATTGTAATGGAATGCGTTGTAAGTGTAGTTTCTAAAAATGCGGTGTAAAATAGTGCATTGTAATGGATGTTGCGATGTAAAAATCGTGTTGTAATGGTATGCGTTGTAAAAGTTTGCATTGTAACGTGTCCTATTCCTCCAGGATAGGAAAGTGGTGCATTCACAGAGTTCTGTGTGGGTCCGAGAAATACATTAGCAGGAAATCTGCACAGGCGCACAGGCTGAGATTTTGTGGACATTAGTAATGTACAGAATTGTGAAGCGCAGGTTAGTACCGAGGTGACCTCTCTGAAGGCCCCAGTGCTGGAGCAGCCCAGGGATGCTGCTCAACAGGATATGGACCAGGTGTATTAGTAAGGCTGCATAAACGGTTCTGTATTGGGAAACAATGTAGAGATACTCCAAGCCGTATGATCCACTGGCGAGCAGTATAAGGGGTTCTATGAGGAAACAGCAGGGAGTAAGTGCAGCAGGTCAGTACTGAGGCTAGTTCATATTCGTGTGTATACATGGGGCCTAAAGCTGATTGAGCAGGGGCACGAGAGCAGAACGAGGGGTGGAGGGAGATGTTGGCGCCAGTGCTTAATTTGTAAAAACAGAAGTGCCAAGGCCCTCATCAGGAGACCACTCCAGCTTGCACCACACATTGCCCCTGCCAGTGTTGCCAATGGCACTACCAACACAACTACTGACAATCACACTCCTATAAGTGTGACAATTCAGAGTATTCAAGGCCCCCAAAGCTATATGAAGGGCTTGGGCAGCGGATATTGTTTCTACTACTTACAGGTAATCACATTACTCCTAGTCCTACTCTCGCTTCTCTCCGTTACGCAATGAGGCCCATGCACCTCGTAGACACACCCCCTACCAAAATAAAAAGGCACCGCCCCCTCCACCATACCTGTACGTACCAAGCCACCATAGACACAGTTGGCCGGGCCACCGGGAGGGAGGGTGGGCTGTAATGGAGAGAAGCGAGAGTAGGACCAGGAGTAATGTGATTACCGTTAAGTAATAGAAACATTACCTCCACATCCCTCTCGCTTTTCTCCATTACGCAATGAGACATACCAAGCCAAAGAAAAACCAGGCGAACTGTCCAAGCACAAGCCCAGAACATCAGAACCAAACGCACCAAAGAAGGGCAAACAAACAGGAACGACAAGCCAGACGCAACACAGCTGACCGCATCCCAGAGGCAAGCCCAGCCCCAAACACGGGCAAGAAAGAAGACCCACAAAACAAGGAGGCGAGGACCCCCCCAAGCCAGCAAGCCGACACAAAAGGGACGAAAAAACAGCAGAGCCAGAAGGCGCAACCCCCCACAGAGGAAAGAAAAAAGGGGAAAACCAGAGAGCCCGCCAAACAGGATGGAATGCCCCAAGAGGGACACATCCACCGAGAGAAGGACCACCCCACAAAGAACCAGGAGACCAGACCGACCAAGAGACCCCGGCAATGGGACCGCAAAGCACCGAAAAGCCAGCCGGAGCACCAGAGGCAGAGAAACAGAAAAGGGAACCATGTGGACACGAGCATACCAAGCGCCCAACCAACAGGCAATGCAGAGCAGAAGGAGACCAGGCAGACCCCAAAAAAGCACTCGCACAGCAGAGGCGACCGAAGTCGAGAGGTCAAGGCATCGCCAGCCACGAAGCCGCAACAGCAAGACGCCCGCCCTGGAAACGCCATAGAAGGCACCAGGAGAAAAGGAGACAACTGGGCCACAGAACAGGAGAATCCAGACCACCACCTGCTCCAACAACAGAGGAACCAAAAGAAGAGGAAAAACAGGAGGCCCCAGCAAAAACCAGACTCCCAACCCACCAAACCAAGACGCTGGAACAAGGCCAACAGAGGAACAGCCATCAGGGCAACCCACACCCGAGCCCCACAGCAAACAGTCCAGAGCCCAAACAGCAGGAACCGGAAAGGCCCCGACAGAAAAGCGACCCCCAAAAACTGCAGGAGACACAGACAAATGGGGACGCGCAGGAACACCACCCACAAAAAGAAAGCAGGCAAGAACGCCCAGAGCCAAAAGACAAACACCCCACCAGGAAGAACCACCACAACCAACCCGCCACAGGACAGGCGCACATGGGACAACGCAAGCCAGGAGCACAGCCCGAGAAACCGGCAGCACGGCGGAATCCAGAAGCTATCCCCCCCCAGGCCGAAACGGCCCACAGAAGGAAGAGGAACGGGGAACAGCACACCGGAAAATCCAGGGGACCCTGGCAGGAACAAGGGGCAGCCACAACAGCCCACCAGCCTCCAAAAGGACCCAGCAGGCCAGCTGAGGAGGCTGCCATGGGTGCCCCAAGGACCAAAAGAAGCAGTGGCCACAAGAGGAGCTAAAAAGGAACCAAGCAGAACGCACAGGGCCACAGCGCCACCCCCAACCACCCAGAAACGGGAGAAGCAGGAGCCGGAGAACACCGACTGAAGAGGGCGAAGCCCCAAATAGGACCACAGAAAGCCACAAAACACAGACCATAGGTCAGGAGAGCCACGCCAAGAGCACCAGGCACACCCAGGCATCCATCCCGGAACAAATCAGGCCTGATCCCGCCAAACCCCAGGGAGCAGAGGAGAACAGGCACCTCACAACGGCACGGCCAGAGGAAGAGGTGTTAGCGAAGCCCACCACACCCGGCAAGCCCAGAAAGACACTCAACCAGGAGTAAACCAGGGCCGACAACGCCGAATGCCTGAGAACAGATGCGGGCAGGAGCCATCAGGGACCAAAGGACGAAAGGACGCAGGCCAGAACAGCAGATGCAACACCCCAGACGACCACAGGACGGGACAACAGCATCTGGGAAACCGGCAAACATGCCACACCAGCAAAACAAGGCAGGCAAAGTCAAAAGATCGAAAGGCCACCACAAGCCGGCAAACCATCTGAACAGCAGGCAAAGAGGCCCAGCACAAGAAACAGCCAACAGGCAGAAACAATACGGAACAACCAGGCACGAAGAAGCAACCACGGCACTCCACCAAACAGCGCACAGGGGAAGAACAAGAGAAGGACCACCGCCACACTCAAGGGGAAGAAACTGCACACAGAAAAGCCCCCAGAGCGACGAGCAACAGCCCAAACAGACACCAAAGCCGAAAACAGGGGCCCCGGCAGGAGCACACACACACCCCCACACCACCAGCCCACAGGAAGCCGAGAACAGAGGAAGCACAGGGGAAGGCCGGCCCAAAGCCCAGATCAGCATCCAACACGGATGCCCAGCAGCCCGGGGGATGCCCCCAGAAAAAACAGCGCCAGGCCCACAAGCATCGCAACGCAGACACAGAGGCAAAGCACAGGAAAACCCACAAGCAATGGGAAAAGGACAGCCCACCCGTCAAGAAACAACCCAACAATAAAAAACATAGCACCCCCATGCAGAAAACAAAAAAGGACGTCCAACCCAGATGGACGGAGGGGTAAAGGGGCACCACAGCCACCACCAACCAATCCCCACCACAGAGGCTGAGTGGCCCAGCACCCAAAAAAGAAGAGCCAAAAGGGTAGCAGCACCAGCACCCAGGGGCCCAACAAAGCAGCGCGACAGCCAGAGCACCGATCAGAAGCGCAGCGACAAGCCCAAGTACAACCCCAGGCGATGGAGGCCCCAAAACCCAGGAACCACTGCAGAGCCGAACCCACACAGTGAACTGAGCAGCGCCAGATATGGGCAGACACGACCACCAGGACGTAGGGGAGCCCCCGCAGCCACTGCCAGAGGACAAGCTCCCACAAGGAAGGAAAGTGCCAAAACCAGAAGAAAAGGCCAGGCGGACAAGAAAAGCCACAAAGACAACCCAGGCAAGACACAAGGCCCAAAGCAGCAAAGCAACCCCATCCGTGAACAGGAGAGCAGGGGGGACCAGCCGGAGGCCCAGGCACCCACAGCCAGAGGCCACAGCCAAAGACCAGAGGCTGACCATCCCGCGCAGGAGCACGCCCGCACCAACACCCGAAGCAGGACCGGAACTCCGAGCCCAAATACCAAGTCCAAGCAAGAGACAGACGCCAGGCCCAAGGAGACCACATGAGGCCGCAGCACAGCCAACGGCCAAGAAACGCACCCCACAGAGGCAGTCACAACCACTCCCGAACACCATTGAGAGAGAAACCAGCGCCAGAACCATGGAGCCAACAGCCACCAAACGCACCCCACAAAGGCACACCAAAGGGACACCAGCCAGAGGCAGCCACAAACACCACGGAGAGAGAAACCGGCCCCAGTGCACCACCGGAGAAAGGCACGGCAGGAGAACCAAAACAGCACAAATAAGGGAAAAATCATGTCGCTCCGTGACCAGGCACCGTCCCCCACGTGGGCCACAGGAGAAACAGGAGAGCACCCCAGGCGTCCCAACCAGAACCGAACAGGCCAGAAAACGCAAAAACCTAGCATCCACCAACCCCCCCCCCCCCCCCCCCCCGCCGCAACGCCCACACGAAGTAAGAGGCGCGACGCAGGGCAACAAGGGAACACAGTGTGCCTGACAAACTCGCACCAGGACTGCATGCACGCCAATGTGGAGGACGAGCCACGCGCCGCGCCAGGGAGCCCACAGTACCAGGAATACCCAGACAGTCTCCCCAACAAGGCACTAAGCGGGCCGACCCTGCACAACCTCAGGGAGCAGACAAGACCAGGGGCCGACAAGGGGATATGGCGGGAGGCCTGACAAACACCCCCACCCCCAGCCACCCAATCAGAAACAACCACCAACCGGAGAAACGCCAAGTAAACCTCGGGCCAGCGGAAACTAGCCCCGGCCACAGGCCATGCCCACCCTGACCGGAGCAAGGCACCGCCGACCATCGGCCAGGGAGGAAAAGCCAAGTAGAAATACACGCACCGGCCAGAGAAAAAATACAGCGAACCTCTGGCTGGTGGAAAACGAGCCCCAGCAACAGGCTACGCCCACCCCGACCTGAGGAAGGCACCACCGACCTCCGGCCTTGGAGCAAAAACAGGCAATGAACTACAGGCACACCAGTAAAGGACATCACTCAACCGAAATGTGGAAACGAAGGACGACACAGCGGGAACCAACAGTCCCTGCACACACCCACAAGCCGGCTGGAGAAGGGCACAGCAAACCTCCAGCCAGCGGAAGCAGCTGAGACCACAGGCCACGTCCACCCCGACCGACGGAAGGCACCGCTGACCTCCAGCCAAGGCGAAAAAATGCAGGAGAATGCGCCAAACCACAGTGAACGCACCCCCGCAGAGAAGGAGACAGACTCCCCAGCACTGGCACACTCCCACAAGCCGGCCAGAGGAAAGCAGAACAGACCTCCGGCCAGGTAACCCAGGTCAAACAGGATTACTTTAGAAGCAATCCCAGAGTCATTGGATGATCATCCAACTACTCTAGAAGTCATTTTCACATCATCAGACATCATCAAGCTCTTGAAGTCATCAGCAGAGTTTAGAAACTTGAGCTCGATGACTTGTGGATGACTTGAAAATGAGCATCTGATGACTTCACAAGGTGTGACTATTCCTGATGACTTCAGGAGGATTTAAGAATGAGTATGCGATGACTTCACAAGGTGTGACTATTCCTGATGACTTCGGGAAGATTTAAGAATGAGTATGCAATGACTTCACAAGGTGTGACTATTCCTGATGACTTTAGGAGGATTTAAGAATGAGTATGTGATTACTTCACAAGATCCAATTGTGCTTGATGATTTGAAAATAAACATCCAAATCTCCACAAGCATCATTTCTTCTTAACATGATGAAATTGCTCCTTATGTTTTGAGAATGATTATACTTCTAGTGCAAGAGGTAAACACCCATTACAACTAATCTTTTACCACTACTACCATCACCCCGCCTACCATCACAATGCAACTACCATTACTCGGCAATGCCATTACAACGCATGGCATTACAATGCATATGCATTTACCACACATGCTTTTACAACGAAATTTGTTGTAAATGCATGAATGGTAGAAGCATACGTGATTTATATGTAAGTATAAGGTATGTATAGGGTTTGGGTTTTGGAGTGTAGGGTTATATGTTTTGGGGTTCAGGGGTAATTTTAGGGTTAAGGCGTTTGGGGTGCTGGGGTATTTATAGGGTTCAGGGTGGGTTTAGGTTTTGGGGTGTCTGGGTATTTTTAGGGTTAAGGGCATGTTCGGGTTTTGGGATACTGGGGTATTTTTAGGGTTCAGGGTGGGTTTAGGTTTTAGGTGCAGGGGTATTTTTAAGTGGCATGGTGGGTTAGGGTTTTGGGGTGTAGGGGAATTTTTAGGGTTCAGGGTGTGTTTGGGTTTAGAGGTGCTGGGGGATTTTTAGGGTTCAGGGTGGGTTTAGGTTTTGGGGTGCAGGTTTATTTTTAGTTGTCAGGGGTAGTTTTAGGGTTAAGGACATGTTTGGGTTTTGGGGTGCCCAGGGTATTTTTGGGGTTCAGGGTGGGTTTAGGTTTTGGGGTGCAGGGGTATTTTTAGGGTTCAGGGTCGTTGTAGGTTTTGGGGTGCAAGTTTATTTTTAGTGGTCATGGCTAATTTTAGGGTTAAGGGTATGTTTGGGTTTTGGGGTGCTGGGGTATTTTTAGGGTTCAGGGTGGGTTTAGTTTTTGGGGTGCAGGAGTATGTTTAAGGTTTAGGTTTTGGGGTGCAGGTTTATTTTTAGTGGTCCGGGGTAGTTTTAGGGTTGACATGTTTGGGTTTTGGGGTGCCCAGGGTATTTTTGGGGTTCAGGGTGGGTTTAGGTTTTGGGGTGCAGGGGTATTTTTAGGGTTCAGGGTCATTTTAGGTTTTGGGGTGCAGGTTTATTTTTTGGGGTTATGGGTAATTTTAGGGTTAAGGGTATGTTTGGGTTTTGGGGTGCTGGGGTATTTTTAGGGTTCAGGGTGGGTTTAGTTTTTGGGGTGCTGGGGTATTTTTAAGTGGCATGGTCGGTTAGGGTTTTGGGGTGTAGGGGAATTTTTAGGGTTCAGGGTGTGTTTGGGTTTAGAGGTGCTGGGGGATTTGTAGGGTTCAGGGTGGCTTTAGGTTTGGGGTGTAGTAGAAAATTTAGGAATGAGGGTGTGTTTTGTTTTTGGGGTGCTCAGGGTAATTTTAGTGTGATTATAAAAACAAAGCCATAAGAGATTTACTACTACATTTGTCTTTGATGCCAATTTATTTGGTCGGCGTTTTAAAAAAACATTGCGTCATGACTGCACATTCTAGTTCCACCCCCTTTTTGTTGCCACTCAATGACCCCCACGTTATAGTATCCCAGAAGAATAATTTTCAATTTTAGCCCCGGACAAGCAGGTGATTGGCAGACTCCTTGGTCTAATATTTTGGGAGGGTACTCGAACACAATGACTTTTAATCGGTACACTAAAACGTCAAACATTTAGATTTTCAATGCTTGTTTGTCGGTGCAAGTAGCTGTGCTACAATCAGTGTAGTAAAGAGTTTGATTGATGTTTTATTATGTTTTCCGGTTTACTGAATTGTTATAATGGGCCATTTGGGATGCAGGTGGCATATATACCTTACACTAGCACCTCTGCAATATACAATATTATTTACCACGTTTCCTTTAATACCAACTGATGGTTCTTGTTTGACATCGCGCTGAAAGCGCTTGCAGTTTTTTTTTCAGTTTTTTCTTCCAAAGCACAGCTTCTATTCAGGCATTCATTAAAATATTTGCCTTGATTCCTCCTGTTTTGCGCGAGACATTTGCCCTTTTCTGATGCATTGCAAACACGTCTGATATAACTATTGGACTAATCAGCACTACTTGGTGATTTGAAACTCCTGTCAGGCACCATTATGCTCCCTGGAAATGGATTGAGTGTACGGCTAATGCTGTCATCTCATCCCTATTCAGTCTGAGGTGCGTTGAATGCGGATTTGAAAGGGGCTTCTCAACTTGCTAAGGGACATCATGTCGCTGCTAGCTGGCGTTTTCTCCCTGTTCTGAGATCGGTGTTGGTCTTTACAAGAATGCCATGGTGACTTTCTAAACGATGCTCTGCAGAGCTAACACTGTTTGAACTCGTCGTATTCTTGTTTTGTATCACGCCCCCTCCCCGCATTTGCTGCAGGTTCTCCATTTCCTTCATTTTCTGACGACTTTATCATATCAAATGCTAAAGAAAGCGATGCGTCGAAGGGAGCTTGCGGTATAGCACCCTGAAAGTGGGGTTGTGAATGATGAGATTTTAATGGTATTGCTATTCACACAGCAATTGGTGACAATGCGCAGCTTGGACCAATCGTGGCCAGTTCCTTCAGCTATTGCTCCCGGCTTCCATCTGCAGGGCTGTATAACTTCTCTCTTCAGAGCTACGAAACGCAACTTCAGCCAGCCAGGCGGTGCTCCGCGCTCATGCTCAGGCGCGAGCCTGCTTCAAAACAAGCACTGCTGGCAAACTGCGCAGCACATGCGAGCTGTGTTGCGTGTTTAGGCAGCTTTAGAGGGAAATGGATTTGGAAGTCTTGAAGAAGGGGCTTCAATACAAGGAAGAGCCCGTGCTTCATTTTGTTATTTATTTTCTCGGCCGGATTCGCGCATATGGTACGGTGCACATTACAAGGAGAAAAACGTGACGACGTGCAATTTACAAGATAAAATACTGAAATACATGACAGGCACTCAAACGTAAATAAAAAAAATTCAGAATCTCCTTTTTACTGCATAATGAACACCATTTACATATTACTGCATTTTCAACTCTGCAATTAAACCTACAGTGCATGCATTAGCGGAGACTTCAATGCTAGAAGGCCTGGGTGCTATGCCAATAACTCTAACACAAACAAATGCGAGACCGATTGCATTTTCAATATAGCGCAACTCATCCCAATGCAGAGTGTTAGAGCGCTTAACATAACATACACATTATCCATGAAAAAGAAATCAAGGAAGTGTGCAAATCAATGTAATATACATATCAGAGCACTATTGCTTAATTAAGTGGTACATTTATGCTCACAACATTGTATAAAATGCACACCATGTATGTTGCGATATCATGGGTAACAAACCAGAAGAGGGTAGCAACAAAATAGAGGTTCAACAATCCCACCCCCGAGAACAATGGGTGAGTTCTTTACAAAAACACCTAATAATTAGAAAACATTACTAAAATTCAACAACTGGGCCCCAAACACAAGTATGAAGTTAGTGTATAGCACAGTCAGTTATGTTCTTGTTTTCAATTATTTAATCACACTAAGTATGTAGCTATACATAGGAGCTTGGTGACTTGCGACCTTTCAAAAACATCACACATCAAATGTCACTGCTCGCGCTAGTACTAATGTTTAGCTATGCCCCACTTGGCATCCCTGTCTGAGGCAACAGATGCTGCTTTGTGTCACGGAGGACCCATTAATCGCTCCGGCTTTCCAGAAGTCAGTAGAGTCTGAGTCGCTGACTGTTTTACATTAACCTTGGCCTTTCTTTGATAAAGAAGGAATGCAAAAATGTTTTTTCGTTTTGTTTATGCTTAAAATTCAATGAACATGCCATGAAACCTGTGATTGTTACGCGCTAAAAGAATACTTGGCTGCATTAGCACAGAGGATATACTTAAGTCACTTAAAATGTATACTAAGAAACGGCGAAAACAACGAATAAATACAATACTCCGCATAGAATATTTTTTAATTCAAATTCAGCTTTGCAAAACAAAGGGAATAATTCACTATTTCTGCACTACTTGCAGCTACATTGTGGTCATACCTGAATGCAGGTTAGTTGCAAATAAAAACACTTGGTCTTGAGCGATTTGCACAGAATCACAGGATTCTGAGCCTCCCGCGGAGACTTACACTGTACCCAGCTTCAAAGTCGGCCGCTGTCTTTTCATTCCTTAATTGCTTGCATCACGTTTTCCCAGCCCCTCCTGCCTCGGAGCAGCACTACAGGCTACCTTTGGGCTCGTTTTGGGATGATCCAGGCCTACCATGCCGTACCCGTCCCTGGTTGGAACGGAAGCGGAAGCTGAGTTGTACAGTACTACTCTGTGTCCGACCGAGTGAGGAGACCGGGTTAAGTGCCAACGGATCGGGCTGCACCGGGAAAGAAGCAAAGTGCTCCATTTCTTAGGTATTTTTTTCGTGGGGCTGAGGGTGCAGGTGAGAAGATGTGGAAGTGAGGTGGGTGTGATTTCCCGCCACTTTGGAGTACTCTGCCGCGGTTTTGTTTGAAAGGCGGGAACCCGCCTTTTTTTAAGATGCGGCGCTGTAATGCAGTGCTTTATGCATACATGCCAACATTTCAGAAGAGCAAAGTGGGAGATTCTTTACAAAAAATCGGGAGAATGGGGCCTTGGATCGGGTTACTATCATGTATGGGCTTTGGAAGTGAGCTGCTGCAGGATCGGACATTTGAAACGCAAATGTACGTTTTTTTCTTTCCTTTCAGAAGCATGGAGCGCAATGGCAGGCAGAGAGAGGGTTATGCAAGTGTTCTGCACTCACTGGCCTGGCAGGTTGCTGGCAGTGCATATACCAACCCCCCTCCCCCCATGTGGCAGCCCAGGCACACACACAGTCACCCTCGAGTACTTCACATATCTTTAAAAGATAATTCGCTTGTTAATGGGGCTTTGTTGGTTTTTCACCCCTTCTAGAGCCCCTGCATCGCTACTCTGACTATTGCTGGAAGAATTAGCACGTTACACAATACCACGCCATGTCTGCTGAAACCCCGAGGACTCTGGTTTTTGCTTGCAGAATCGGGGGGGGGGGGGGGCTGGACTAGAGACTAGCCTTGAAATCGGTAGTCTCCCGCCTGAATCGGGAGGGTTGGCATGTCTGGTATGTGAGTGAGCTGGAGGTAGGATTCCGCTTCTCACTTAACTTTACCAAATGTTGGGGCTTTTCTTAGAGATGGGTATTGGATCCCATAATTTGTAGACATTTGGGACGCTGCAGGTAACTTCCTATTGAGGCAGTGTGTGTGAGTTCCCTTTGCAACATCGGTGCTTCAGGCTCAGATCAATTACATGCTCTATTAATAAAAATCATGTGTGGTGGCGATTGAAGTTGGGATTTTTTTTCGCCATACCCAGTCTTCGGTATGGCCTCACAGTTACACCTGCACACTTTGAAACTGGGGGCCCGGGTTCCAGTCCTAGCGTGGGATCCCCATCCTGTGATTCTGGGCATAACACTTAATAGCTGGGCATTATGTAGGAAAGTTGCGATGATATGATGAGCTGTTTTAGTTGCCTAGTGAAAACCTAGCTGTTCATGGCTACATTTTATTCATTTGACTAATTTTTTTCATTTTCTGCCTGCCCCATGCGTGCAGTATCACCGAGTAGGCCTCCGAGCTTTCATGACAAGAAGCAGATGTCTTCAGAGAATTCTTTTCAAAGGGGCTTTCTGGGATTTTAGCAGGCAATGGTTCCCAACATAAAAACTTTGCAAACCATGTCAAGAGCATTAATCTAGAAGTAACCTCCCCATTCCACAGCCATTCATCTGTCATTTTATTGTATTTGACCTTATTGGTTAATTGTTTCGGGGGAAAACGTCACCAGGAAAGGAAAAATAGGCAGAGAGAATAATAATAATAAATATAATTCTCTCTGCCTATTTTCCTTTCCTGGTGACTTTTTCATAGGTTTTCACTGAGCCAATTAACTAATAAAGTAAAACTTATTCATGGCAGAAAACCCTGTCACGTTGAATGAATCACTATTGTGTGTCTGGGCAGCAGAGCTATGCATATGGTGAGCCCAGCAATGATACAGGCCTGTCCTCCCTAAACTTCATATATTTTATTTCTAGACATATATATTATAGAGCGGAGGCATACATCCTTTTCCTGTCACCTGCACTATGTTCTTTTCTTCCTTCAAATTTCACCAAGCTCCTTTTATATTATCCAGTCTTTCTCAACTCTCCCCTCACAAAGGGGCATATTATCAAGGTCCGGCGTTAAAATTATCACCGCTTTAGCGACAGAAAACTGGCGCTAAAGCGGCGATAATGGGCTTGATAATATGCCGCAGAGCATTCCAGTAGAAGCCCATGTTGACACCAGAACATGGGCTTCTATGGGAATTCTCGACGGCATATTATGAAGCCCATTATCGCCGCTTTAGCGGCAGTTTTCTGCTGATAAAGCGGCGATAATTTTAACGCCGGACCTTGATAATATGCCCTACCTACTTTTCACCTTTCTTTATTTCTTGCCCACTTTCTTTTCTAACCTTTTTCACGCTTCCTTTTCCAGATCTCCTTTTTCCCTTACATGCCTTTACCACTTTTAATTATCAGCCTCCTTTCTCGCACTCCAGTTTCTGCTATTACCAGTTCTCTTCACTCTTCTCGTTCCTTTCTGTACCCTATCCGTCTTTACCACTCCGATATCTCTTCCTTTCTTCCTCTCCCTTTTATCTGTGTTTAGGTCGAGCCTATGCAGCGCATGCGCTGCTGCGAGGCATGCAGTATTGGAGGATGGCTTTAAGGTCCTGCCCACTCTCCGCACATATTTTTAATTGGCTTGTGTCAATGTCCTTCATAAATGCTGCCTTCCGAGTCGTTATTAGGCTTGTTAGTCCCTTCTTGATTTCGCCTTGTCTGCATTTGTTACCGTGCATAACAATTGGACCTTTTACTTGTCTCGTTACACGGTCTGCTTTATCTTGGCTGTGAGCACTATTTTGTTTAATGATTTGCCCCTACACCACATCACATCACGCCGTTGGACCTTTTACTTGTCTCGTTACACGGTCTGCTTTATCTTGGCTGTGAGCACTATTTTGTTTAATGATTTGCCCCTACACCACATCACATCACGCCGTCCGCTTTTATTTTAGCTGCGCAGTCTGCTTCAAGTATAGCAGTCGTGCTCACTTTTTTTGTTTGTACGCTTTTATATTTACAAATGCACGCCACCTTTATATTTACTAAAAGCGCTCGCTGCAGCGACACGCTTTAACTTTTGGTGTGAAAACCTTTTTTAAAAAGCTTACTGCTGACATTGAATTTAAGTTTTATGCAATACTCAGCACCGCGCTTTATGTTTAACATAGCAGCCGCGCAGCTTTCTTTTATGCTGCGAGGCTGAAATAACTCGCCTTTTAAAACATTATTTGCTTTATACTATGGAGATACCTTTTACATTTTTGTGCAGTACTGGTATCACCCAGAACCGTTTGCTCATCAAGATTCAGCTGCCCAGCCCTCACCCAGCATTTTAAGGAGGGAAGGGGGTCACATGGTCCCCGCCCCGGGACCACATTCCCCCAGGCCCTGACCTTTATTTTTGTATTTGTTATTTTTACATAGGAGGTGGGACACGCAGCCCCACTCAAGGGGCTGATTTTTGCCTCTGGGAAACCATTGCCCGGGGCCTGGCTTCTAGACTGGGTGCCCTAGTCCCACCCAAGGCAACCATGGGGATCAACGGGGAGCCTTGGGGTGGCGG
The DNA here is from genome assembly GCF_964204655.1 of Triturus cristatus. Lineage (NCBI taxonomy): Eukaryota > Metazoa > Chordata > Amphibia > Caudata > Salamandridae > Triturus > Triturus cristatus. The sequence goes on along the minus strand of NC_140579.1, from coordinate 1,068,146,872 downwards.
TCCCAGGGCTATTTAAGGCTCCAGGAGGGGGGTGTCATTTCTTCTTTTACTGTCAGTAAGTGGGAGGGTGGGCGGAGGGAAAACAGGGCTGTCTGTTTAGTAGTAATATGTAGCAGTATTCTGCGTTTTTATCGGGGTCCTTAGAGCTTTTGGCCCAGTGTCACTGCACCTGCTGCACCATTCAAATCAAGCCCCTTTTATCTGCAATGTACCTGCCTTTATAGTAGTAAAATATTGCAATATTAAGTCATGACCTTGTTGTCTGCTAGGCGAGTGCACTTGTGACTGCCTGTTTTGTAGTAAAATATAGCAATATTAGGTGTTTAGCATGGTCCCTAGAGCTATTGGTTCTGGTGCTACTGCACCTGCTGCACCATTCAAATGATGACCCTATTGCGTGCTTGATAAATGTATTTGTAACTGCCTTGTTTAGTAGTATCATTTAGCAGTGATCTGGGTTTGGTGGGGTCCCTACACGTTTTGGCCCTGGTGCCATTGCACCTGCTGCTCCTTTAAAATAAAGTCCCTGATAACTGCAAGGTAATTTCAATTTTGAATGCTTGTTTAGTAGTCAAAATAGCAATATTGGGTGTTTAGAGGAGTTATGACAACTTTTGGGACCGGTGCCACTGCACCTGCTGCACCATTCAAATCATTACCCTGTTGTCTTCAAGGTAACTGCACTTGTGGCTGCCTGTTTAGTAGTAAAATATAGCATAGCTCTTGTATATTTAACTTTATTTTTAATGTGCAATGTTTATTACAACATTTAGAATTTGATCACAATGACCAAACAGATTATGTTGAAAAAATTGAAAAGGTATTTGCTCAGGATCACACAATTTGTTCAATAATGCTTAGGTCATTATGGTACCAGTAGTTACTGGTTGTGTTTTTATATTTGAGTTTACTTACGTGTTCTGATGGTTCTGACCGTGGCCCTATTGGCCTGGTCCTGTATATAATCTCCTGTGAATATTGCCTAGTGCCAGTTGGCACAGTGTAAATGTGTGATTATGTTTCTAATGTGTTTTATGATAATACAAAGGCCATTTTTGATATAACCTTGTGTGGAGTTTCTTTTGTAGGCGTCTCTCTCCCAGTTGTCTCTTGCAGTCTACCCAAAGGACTCGCGTCTACTTCTCCCAGGAGTACTAATCGGGGAACTGCTGCTGTCTACGTGAGGGGAAAAGCAAGGCAGCCTGGAGCACCATTTGGCATCGTGACAGCAGTAAAATGTCATCTAGAAAAACATTCAAGGCTCTGTGAGTGCCTGAGGGAGTAGTGTTGCTCCCATTGCCAACACTGGTGATATGCTGATCCTCACATAATGGTTTTCCTTGGCAACTAGGCAACCATTGCATGATGCCCAACCATTGGAAAACTTTGGCCCAGTCATAAAGAGGGTCATTCTTGGCCATATCTGAGCACGCATGATATGTTGGCTACCTCTGGTATTATTTTTATATTGGAAAAAGTGTATGAAAGCAAAAAGTAAACCTTTGTATTGTGATGCTGTCCTTCTGTAACTCTACTAGGCCCCACTCCTGGTATCAGGGCTGCTTCACTGAACGCAAACCAAAAAACGTGGCACTATTTATTTTCTTTTGTCCCCCCTAAACGCTACTGTGTAACATAGGCTAGTTCTGTGGGTGAAGCCAGAGTATGAAGCACGGACCAGTGACCCCGTATAAATGTGAGCTCTTTTGTCTGGCACAGACCAGTGCTCCACATCTAGTGTAAGTAGCATGAATTAAATGTGTTCTATGCAGCTAACCACTGGTATATGGTATTTGAGCCTATGTTATGCACCTTCGACCAGGGCCCTGCTTTTTCTTAGCCTGGTTTTGCAGCATGACTGAGAGCCCACATCTTTGTTTGCCTGGTTCTGCAGAATGGCAGTTACCCTTTTTTGTGAGCTTAGCTATTCACCTTATGGTTAAATAAGTTATATGTATAATTGCAAAAAACAATGAGGGGGACTAACCTCAACAAATGCCACTTGAGCACTCAATTAGACCCCAAAAATATACATCCTAATTAATACTAGGCAAAAAAAATATTTTCCTAGATAGGATGCAATATGAAAAATCTACACAAAAAGGTGCTGAGTCAGATAGGGATATAGCGTCTCCTTAAGAAATCAGAAACTAACTTACATCTATTTTTTCTTTATATCCAGCCCGTGTTAAATAAGGGAAGCAAAAGAATAACCATTTTTCCACTCTCCGTGGATCAGATAAGTAACTATGTCCTTCTAACCATATATAACATCATCATCCTACCATATACCTGATAGATCAGGATTCTTTGGTTAAATATATCTTTCTTCTCTCATTGTATTCTGTACAGGACGAGAGGCTGAAGAAACTCCGGCGTGAAGAAACAGAGCTACACAAGCTGGTACCTCCGGCGAGGGAACATGGATGCGGACAGAAACCCTGAAGAAGAGATCAACAACATGTAAGAGGAAGACCCGCGTGTTGGAGCCGTAACATGTCAGAGACGTCCAATCATGGTACCACGAATTCCCGACTCCGGGTCAACAGGACCCGAGCAGGTAAGTCGACAACACAAAGGGAGTGTGGGAAATGATAGGAAGGTGCTGTCTTGTCTTGGAAGCAGTGGGTGTGGGATTTTGGTGCTGGAAGTCTTTGCCAGAACACTTTTATTGATCGATTTGCTCATTTCTCAGGATGATGACATGCTCTTTGCAGTATCACATAATAAGAACCAGCATGTTAATTGACTCGTAAAGGATCTTTAACGCTATGTAGGGTCTCTTGCTGCTGTACATAGCTGTATTGCTCCTCTAGGTGGCTCATGCAATACAAGTACCACTACATGCATGCCTCTCTTGATGTTCTAATGTGCTCTGCTGCATGTTTGTGCATGGTATGTCTTTTCAGAAAGTGCTTCTGGGAGCAAAGTGATATATGACTGTATGGCGTACCTGTGCTGAGTTGGATGTGAGATGTTCTGTCCTGTGTAAGGTTAGATGAGTGTGTGTCGTTTCATGGTGGCAGGTGCTTTGGATTTCACAGTGGTGACCTTGTAATAAATATGATATTCACCAGTCAATATGCCATATAAGGTGTTGGTGCAGTTGAGCGAAACATAGGGTTTCCTTTCCTATTTGATTTGCTCAAGTGCGTTATCTCATCTGTTGTGTGTGGGTGGGTTTAATTTATTTCCTAACATGCAACACAGTGGGCAATCATTTCATTTGAGAATTAGTGAAACTCAACCACACATTCTCTGTTTATGCTTAAGAAGTTGAATTCCCAATGTTATGTGCCTATTTACAAAATACTTTTTTCATAAGTTAATCATGTATAACTGCTTGTCAATTATTCTAGGAAATTACAGCTATTCGTCAGATTACCCTGCTACGGGTCTGAATGAGGAGCTCAAACTAATACAAACAAATGTAAGAAAATTTCAAGATAAGAATGATTTCTCAAAAGGTAAGTGAAACTCATCTTTTAAAACCAAGTGAGTAGAAGCAACTTTGACCACATAACCTAAAACTCCTAATTCTCCTGCACTTTGTACTCCTCACGTGCATATCTCAGAAATAAGTTTCTGTTCACCAAAAGCTGTGCCTTAAAATAAAAATAATAATAATAAAAACACCTACTGAATTGTAGGCCAGCTGAAGTACGTGTGGAAATCAGTAGGCTATTTATCATTTGCAGGCAGCGCTGTGTGCTTTGACAAACATTGTATGTTCTTTGCAAAAAGAAATTGGTTCTGGAGTACCAATGCGTATTTCTGGCACTAATGCATCATTTTTTGATCACTGTTACACATGGTGCTTATGAATGTCAATTAGCCGGCCAGAAACAAAAACGTTTACTTTTAAAATCATGTATATATGATGGCATATATATTAATGCTTTGTTATCTGCAGGATGATATGCAGCAGCTGGTAGAGGTTCTGTTGAACCCTATTCATTATGAAATTGTGTGCTGAGATGAGCATTGGGCAGGGATCAACCAGAAATTGCAGATTTATTTGGTAAGATATTCCAAATCATCTAATTACCCTTCTGGTAACGAACATTCAGGTTAAAGCTGCAAATTGTTTGTGTAAAAACAGTAACTAACATTAAAAATGTGTTTTGACTTATAAAACCTTAAGGCCTAAGTGGTCCCATAGCGGCTCACGTTATTGCTGCAGTGTTCCTTTTATGCTGTTTTGTATTGCCTTTTTACTCCTTCAGTCAGTTCTCTTCAAATAAGCAAGCAATCCAGGCCTTAAACTAGAAATCTTCATGACAGCACTGAAAGCACACAGTGCTTCCAGCCTTACTTCATACTTTCATCTGCATCCCTGGTCCAAACACTTGCTTGTCTGCATTCATGTACTGGCCGCAAGGGAATTTGGGACTTTCTTTTCCAGACGGGCTTGCTGCAAGCGTAGTTCAGTGGACCTTCCGCCAATATCCTTCTTGAAGGCAGCATAAGTTGAACCCAAGGTAGTTTACTCCCTGTTTGCACAGGCTACATCTAGTGGCTTACAGACTCTGGTAACTGGGAAACCACTCTTTACCTTTGTACATCTGTAATTTATCCTGAATGTTAGAGGAGCAGTGATTAAAGGCACAATGCTGTCAAACTGTGGTCAATGTGTGGCGGAGATTAAAACCTAAAATTCGCCGTCTCTTGAGGATAAAGAGCCGTTTTTTACAATAATATTGAAACTCTGGGACTGTTCTGAATCTAATTTTCCCCTTCACTCTTACAGTTGAGAAAGGGATATTTTCTTTCTTCACCTTCCATCTGATCAATGGCCTAAGTTCAAATGTGAACCAGAAGCATCAGCAAAGCAGTGTTAAAACCTATCATAAGGCGCCCTTTATGGTGGAAGGGAATCCAGTGTTTTATTAAGGCAGCTAATCTAAAAGAAAATCTAAAGTAACTCAATTGTAGAAAGTGTACTAATATAGTCTTTTGTTATCTTTTCAGAATGTTATGAAATCTTAGTGCAAGCTGGCTTCCTCTCAACAACCAAACTACGAGAAGGGCTCTTGTCGTAAGGATCTGCAATTGCAAAAGAGGACAAAATACTCTGAATCTGGCAACACACAATAAAGCTGCTTCTTTTGTTGACTTTTTAAAATTCACTTTCCTTACTTTTAATGTTATCCTGAACAGTATACTATCTCTCTTTGAGGTCATGTACATGCTTTGGCGAAATAAAAGCACACAGTGAGAAGTAATTTCAGATCCATTTATTTGAACCAATTCTTTGTTCGGTGTATTGCCACAGGTCACCATATCAAAACTTAGAGTGACGTCGTTTAGCTCAAATGAAGACCTGTCACAATTAGTATGGGGAAAGGTCATACGTTGCAAGGCTGCTACTCAATGCAAATGGTATTCTTGCCAACACCAACGCTCCTCACAAATTCATTTTATATCATTGTCCTTGGTTAAAGAAGGATCCTGTTTTAAACCCATACAGTTTTCTTTTTTAAAGGGCCACCATGTTTCACCCAAGTATTTCATTTCAAATTTGTTTTTAAATTAGACTTGAGTAATCCAGGATGAAGGAAAGGACATTTGGAAAGTCTGTATTTAAACATTTAGGAGTGATATACAAGCATCGAGAACATTTTATTAACCCCTTCAGCGCGGCGCGGATTTCCACGCCACGCTGAAGGTTCCGTGCGCGGGCGGGGCCATGACGGAACGGTTCCGTCATGCGCACAGCGCAACCGACGTGCATGACGGAACCGTTCCGTCATGCGTGTCGAAGGGGTTAAACCATTCTGAAGTAATGCCCATTTGCAATAGCCAAGAGTGCCCATCCAGTGGATACTCTTGGATGTTACGAATTGGGATTACTTCTAAATAATTCCACGGAGTACTCTTGGTTGTTAGGCAGTGATGCCCGTAGTATTTTCCCAATACCCTTGTGTACATTAACTCCAATTCGAAGTTGTCATAAAATCATACTACAGTAATGCATAATAATTCTGAAGATGTTAGCAAATCATCCAGTGGTTGTAAACAGTAACCATGAGGTTGTCCTGAAATCATCCGGTAGTATTTCAAACTCATCCTGCACTTGTCAGTTAGTATTCCTTGAGAAGTACAAGATCATCACGCGTTTTTAATTGAAGTAATCATGACACCATCCTGGAGTAATTCACGCTCATCCTGCAGTTGTCAATTAGTATTCTTGGAGTTCTAAAGGATCATCACGCATTTTTAATTGAAGTAATCAGGACACCATCCTGGAGTAATTCACACTCATCCTGCAGTTGTCAATTAGTATTCTTGGAGTTGTAAAGGATCATCACGCATTTTTAATTGAAGTAATCAGGACACCATCCTGGAGTAATTCACACTCATCCTGCAGTTGTCAATTAGTATTCTTGGAGTTGTAAAGGATCATCACGCATTTTTAATTGAAGTAATCAGGACACCATCCTGGAGTAGTTTTTGTGATTACAGTAAGAGTCATCTCATTTAAATATTTCTCCCTGTGGGCAGACTTCAGGATGGCTTGGGATGACTTCCCCAGATAATTACAGGAATAGCCTGGCTGAAGTCATCGGATGACCCTAGAATGAGTCCAGGATGATCTTCCTTTTTGACTTGGGAAGAGAAGGAACGAGGAAGGAGCCCTGATCCACCGCCCTGAGGCAGACCCACTCTCCCTCTTACCTGAAAGGAGGACCCCCTCCCAGCAGAGAGCCAGAAGAGAACTTAAAGCCGGTCCCTGCAACCGCCGGCACCGCGCGGCCAGAAACAGGGCCAACAGGAACACTGGAGCACGCTGAAGTGAGTAACCCGAACAAGAACACACACAGAATCCAAAGAAAACAAAGAAGAAATAAACTAACACATGAACGAGCGCACTGCACCCACCCCACCGTGTCTACAGACTGGTACGGGGTGTGTCTATGAGGCGCAGGGGCCTCATTGCATAACGGAGAGAAGCGAGAGGGACGTGGAGGTATTAGCCATTTTTACTGACTAAATAATAAACAACTATTGTTGTGATCATCTTCAAATTAGCTAAACAGTGCCATCATGTGGCAGATAGTGATAAGCGCTGGTGTTGACAATCAAGTGCAGGTGCTGAGTACCGGAAACCACTGGCTCAAATTAAGCACTGGTTGCCGCTCAACACTGGGTCCGGGCTTTAACTCTGCAACAGAAGGGGCTTCAGACCGGGCCTGTGGATGATGGCATTATGTGGTCACTAACACTAAAGCAGGAGTTAAGCACACACGATGATGACGACTCTAAGAGGCTGCTCTAGTGCTGTGAGGGCCAGCTGCAACAAACTTTGTTGACCTCCTTTTCTACAAATTCCCTCACTATCAAGCTCTAAAAGTTACCCTCTTCTATCCATAGCCCCTTTCTCACATGTATTCATTTGTTTTATAGTGTTACTCATACCAGTGAAGGGTGTCAGAGCACTGAAATGTTACATAAGACAGTGAGGACTACAAGGTGTAGGAGTCATATGCCATCTATACTGATAGGAAGGATATATTAAGAGTGCCTGGTCTGAAAAAACACAAACTCAGATTTGAATACATAACACAGTTGTTCGCTTTCCCAAGAAGAATTTATTTCTACCCACACAAACTCTTTTTACTAAATTAGGATAAGGAAACACTGGAAAACATCATAATGGTCTAACCTATACCATGCAATTTACATGCAGCTTTTTTTTTGCCAATTCATAGCTCACTTTACTATATTAGGATTGTAACTTATGAATAAAAGTAACAAAAGAAACTGGGTGACAAAAGCACTAATCTACTAAACTGTCTATCTAAAATTCTAAAATACAGTTCTGTGATCTGCACAATATATATTCTATGCAACAGGCATATATCAGCCCTCCGTTATACTTTATGATGAAAAAAGGATCTATTTGACAAAAGCACTAGCCTGCTTAACCCTCAACGTAAAATACCGTTCTGTGCATTCTTTGCAGAAGGCATATTAACCCTCTGTTCTACTTTATGATATGTCAGAAGTGCGTCTAGACAAAACTCCATCTCTCGCCACCAGGTACATTTATAACCAGAGTTATCTTGGCATTTTTATTGTTACCAGAAACATAGCGCCAGCAGGAGGCAACAGTCCCCACCCCCCCACAATAGCATGCATGTTCTTACGCATAAATAAAACACACCACACAAATTTTTGTTTGGGTAAGAAACTGCTGCAGGTTTATTACATACACCGTTATGTAATATGGTGGGTTATCTTACGGGCGATCCAAGGGCAGGCAACCAACTGGGCCGCCTGCCCGCCTGATGAGCCAAGCAGCACTGGGGCGAACCCCGTCTGTGCTGCCCCTTCGGTGATCCTCTTCCCGGATCACGGTCCCTTATTACTCACGCCCCTTTCAGGGTGGAGCGTAGCAAGGCAAGCCCCCGGTTGTTCAGGCCCACAAACGCCCGAAGGACTAACGGGGCACCGACACGGTTTTCCAGGAACCTCCCATGAGGCTCCTAGGATCTGGCACCCCCTATGGTGCCGCGCAGAGGTACCCTTCCTTTGGTACCCATTTGCTTCCAGATCGCCCTGTAACTCCGCCTGCAATGAAAAAAGAACAACATTACAACATTCTATGCCTCTCCCGCTGCTTCCACGCCGGGTAAGCGGTAGGGTGGGAGACGGCGTGTCCAGGGCGCGAAAAGAGGAAGGTAAGAGTGTGGGGGAGGCCTATATACCCCCCGTTCCCGCACCCCAGAAGTGAGGCGCCCTGCACGCCGCAGCCACCAGCTGCAGAGAGGGGGGACTCCTCCCCGAGGGGTTCCCTAGTAGAAGGGGGGTGGGCTGGTGCCTTGCTGGCACTAGAGGCCCGCCCTTCTAGGGCACCCTGCGGGCACCAGGGCAGCCGCATAGCGCCAGCAGGAGGCAACAGTCCCCACCCCCCCACAATAGCATGCATGTTCTTACGCATAAATAAAACACACCACACAAATTTTTGTTTGGGTAAGAATCTGCTGCAGGTTTATTACATACACCGTTATGTAATATGGTAGGTTATCTTACGGGCGATCGAAGGGCAGGCAACCAACTGGGCCGCCTGCCCGCCTGATGAGCCAAGCAGCACTGGGGCGAACCCCCGTCTGTGCTGCCCCTTCGGTGATCCTCTTCCCGGATCACGGTCCCTTATTACCCACGCCCCTTTCAGGGCGGAGCGTAGCAAGGCAAGCCCCCGGTTGTTCAGGCCCACAACCGCCCGAAGGACTAACGGGGGCACCGACACGGTTTTCCAGGAACCTCCCATGAGGCTCCTGGGCTCTGGCACCCCCTATGGTGCTGCGCAAAGGTACCCTTCCTTCGGTACCCATTTGCTTCCAGATCGCTCTGCAACTCCGCCACAGCTCAGGAGGCGGCCACCGTCGCCGCCAGGGCCCCCCAACAAAATAGCTATAGTCTTGCCCACAAGACCGTCTGTCCAGAACCTCCTGCAAATCTAGATGAAAGGACATCCCTACTGGATATCGATGCCCCATCTATCTCCCAATAGCCCTAGACGTTAGCTTGGGTCAGCTAGTGTCTGATGAAACAAATGCCCTATGCCTGTGAAGTTGTGCCAAGCACTAATCACCTCACGCCGCAAGGTTCCACTGTGTCACATGACTCAGCCCCGTCCCACACAGGGCGGGACAGTTTCAGACACTCTAGCTCACGATGCCCTACTTATTTGCTGATCACACCGGATGCCACCCTTCTGGCACCGTGTGTGACTGGACACATGTGTCTCCGATCTCGGGGCCAGCACTCACTTGTTAGGAGACCGTTCCTACCCCCGCTAGCCAACTAGGCTATTAGGGCGGGAAGGATTATACTTAACCTAGGCACCGTCCCTTTACTTGCTAAATCAATGCGCACATGGAGGTCCCTACCGGCATATAAACCTTGCGCACGGCTGCACCCCAGCGCAGCCCTGCATCCCCTATTCTTTATAGGAATTTCGACCGCTCAGTTCCCTCTGGGAAGTCCCCTAGGAATACCCGCTTAGAGGATCTGCTGCTTCGATACTAGACCCACTGTCTGTAATCTAGTGCCTAACCTTAGATGAGGTAGATGCCACCCACCACCTAGGTCATGGGGATCTAAAGGAGCACACCATTATCCCCCGGGCGTACCTCTAAGTGGGACTGGCTCCACCCAGCTGTAACGCCAACGACACACCTCTTAAACATCTTTACTCGTTATGCACTTGGCACCCTTGTTGTTGCAGCTTTGTGTATTAGTAAAGCGCGCATGCCCACGGGCCACGCTGCTACTTATCCATCCTAACTGGCCTTACTTGGATTGAAGAGATGCTGGATGCTACCCCAGGACTGAAGACTTAATACTCCCACCCACTTAGACCCCAGAACTTGGGGACAACCCCAGTGGTGACCCAGTCTTACATGGTACATCTACCCCAGCGCTCGACTATCAATGTGATAGGGACCCCAATCCCAAGGGATGCCCCTTCTATTGTCTGGTTCTAGCCCTCAGAAGGATAACCCGGGGGGGGGGGGCAGACAAGTCTGCGGAACCAGGGGGGACAGGTGAGTGCAAATACCTGCCCTTTCCTGAATTTTGGGATGCCAAAAGGGTCAAAAATACCCTGTCGCCAATTGGCACTAACGCAGAGTTTACCAAACCATTCCGTGCCACAGCACACTTGTTAGCTGATAACTACCACCACCCGCCTTCCGCCCTGTTTGACGGGCGGGTGAATGTCTACTGGAGCTACCAGATACCGGCCCTTGGCTGCAGTGGACTGCCCACCCAGTGTACATGGTACCTGATTCTATATGGTACTCGCAGGTGCTCCCCATGAAGGCCCTCGCAGCCAATTGCGCAATGCAGTCCCAGTATTTCGCAATGCCTCACTTTGCACTGGAATTAATTGAGTAAGTGTAAAATTATACTTTCCCACCATTGGGCTGTTAACCGGTGGCATGGCAGACTGTTGTTTAGCGGCTCCTGACATTGCCTCCGGGTATAAACCACAAACCACCGTACCTCACTACACGCCAGTACCCTTGGCTTAAACAATGCTTGTTAGTTGTATAAGATAGCTGAAGCAAAATTCTGACTTCCCTACGTAGCATATTGGGGATGCTTCCATTCTGACTTGGTGGGACTGTCACCTTAACGTGTTGAACATTCCTTGAATGTCTCCCTTCGATGAATAGCGAGCTCAACCGCAAATGAACCAACACACTAATCAACTTCCGCAACAGCCAGACAGGTCACCTACATGTGATCTAGGTGCGGAAAGCGGGAGCCCTTTTGAAACGGATTGGTGGCACACAATCCCCGCCTTGGAGACAAAATTGACCTTGTTGTACTGCGAGATAGGTGCATGCGGAGACAGGCTCCACCCAGCACCAGGGCAGCCGCATAGCGCCAGCAGGAGGCAACAGTCCCCACCCCACCACAATAGCATGCATGTTCTTACGCATAAATAAAACACACCACACAAATTTTTGTTTGGGTAAGAATCTGCTGCAGGTTTATTACATACACCGTTATGTAATATGGTAGGTTATCTTACGGGCGATCGAAGGGCAGGCAACCAACTGGGCCGCCTGCCCGCCTGATGAGCCAAGCAGCACTGGGGCGAACCCCCGTCTGTGCTGCCCCTTCGGTGATCCTCTTCCCGGATCACGGTCCCTTATTACCCACGCCCCTTTCAGGGCGGAGCGTAGCAAGGCAAGCCCCCGGTTGTTCAGGCCCACAACCGCCCGAAGGACTAACGGGGGCACCGACACGGTTTTCCAGGAACCTCCCATGAGGCTCCTGGGCTCTGGCACCCCCTATGGTGCTGCGCAAAGGTACCCTTCCTTCGGTACCCATTTGCTTCCAGATCGCTCTGCAACTCCGCCACAGCTCAGGAGGCGGCCACCGTCGCCGCCAGGGCCCCCCAACAAAATAGCTATAGTCTTGCCCACAAGACCGTCTGTCCAGAACCTCCTGCAAATCTAGATGAAAGGACATCCCTACTGGATATCGATGCCCCATCTATCTCCCAATAGCCCTAGACGTTAGCTTGGGTCAGCTAGTGTCTGATGAAACAAATGCCCTATGCCTGTGAAGTTGTGCCAAGCACTAATCACCTCACGCCGCAAGGTTCCACTGTGTCACATGACTCAGCCCCGTCCCACACAGGGCGGGACAGTTTCAGACACTCTAGCTCACGATGCCCTACTTATTTGCTGATCACACCGGATGCCACCCTTCTGGCACCGTGTGTGACTGGACACATGTGTCTCCGATCTCGGGGCCAGCACTCACTTGTTAGGAGACCGTTCCTACCCCCGCTAGCCAACTAGGCTATTAGGGCGGGAAGGATTATACTTAACCTAGGCACCGTTCCTTTACTTGCTAAATCAATGCGCACATGGAGGTCCCTACCGGCATATAAACCTTGCGCACGGCTGCACCCCAGCGCAGCCCTGCATCCCCTATTCTTTATAGGAATTTCGACCGCTCAGTTCCCTCTGGGAAGTCCCCTAGGAATACCCGCTTAGAGGATCTGCTGCTTCGATACTAGACCCACTGTCTGTAATCTAGTGCCTAACCTTAGATGAGGTAGATGCCACCCACCACCTAGGTCATGGGGATCTAAAGGAGCACACCATTATCCCCCGGGCGTACCTCTAAGTGGGACTGGCTCCACCCAGCTGTAACGCCAACGACACACCTCTTAAACATCTTTACTCGTTATGCACTTGGCACCCTTGTTGTTGCAGCTTTGTGTATTAGTAAAGCGCGCATGCCCACGGGCCACGCTGCTACTTATCCATCCTAACTGGCCTTACTTGGATTGAAGAGATGCTGGATGCTACCCCAGGACTGAAGACTTAATACTCCCACCCACTTAGACCCCAGAACTTGGGGACAACCCCAGTGGTGACCCAGTCTTACATGGTACATCTACCCCAGCGCTCGACTATCAATGTGATAGGGACCCCAATCCCAAGGGATGCCCCTTCTATTGTCTGGTTCTAGCCCTCAGAAGGATAACCCGGGGGGGGGGGGCAGACAAGTCTGCGGAACCAGGGGGGACAGGTGAGTGCAAATACCTGCCCTTTCCTGAATTTTGGGATGCCAAAAGGGTCAAAAATACCCTGTCGCCAATTGGCACTAACGCAGAGTTTACCAAACCATTCCGTGCCACAGCACACTTGTTAGCTGATAACTACCACCACCCGCCTTCCGCCCTGGTTGACGCGCGGGTGAATGTCTACTGGAGCTACCAGATACCGGCCCTTGGCTGCAGTGGACTGCCCACCCAGTGTACATGGTACCTGATTCTATATGGTACTCGCAGGTGCTCCCCATGAAGGCCCTCGCAGCCAATTGCGCAATGCAGTCCCAGTATTTCGCAATGCCTCACTTTGCACTGGAATTAATTGAGTAAGTGTAAAATTATACTTTCCCACCATTGGGCTGTTAACCGGTGGCATGGCAGACTGTTGTTTAGCGGCTCCTGACATTGCCTCCGGGTATAAACCACAAACCACCGTACCTCACTACACGCCAGTACCCTTGGCTAAAACAATGCTTGTTAGTTGTATAAGATAGCTGAAGCAAAATTCTGACTTCCCTACGTAGCATATTGGGGATGCTTCCATTCTGACTTGGTGGGACTGTCACCTTAACGTGTTGAACATTCCTTGAATGTCTCCCTTCGATGAATAGCGAGCTCAACCGCAAATGAACCAACACACTAATCAACTTCCGCAACAGCCAGACAGGTCACCTACATGTGATCTAGGTGCGGAAAGCGGGAGCCCTTTTGAAACGGATTGGTGGCACACAATCCCCGCCTTGGAGACAAAATTGACCTTGTTGTACTGCGAGATAGGTGCATGCGGAGACAACATAACTATCCTTTGCCAACACAGAGCCAGACCGTAACTTCTGTCTATATTGGGACAAAGGAAGACCATGATAATATCACTGATCAAGTCTGTGATGTCATATAAGCCCTCTCCCCCTGTGCTTTGTGTGATATTGGTTCTCCTAGGTGTGAGCAGAGCCCCGGGAGGTATACATGGGTTCTAGGCCGATAATGCACCCTTGGATGAAAACTGCCACCACCCGCCTTCTGCCTTGCCTAAAGCGCGGGTGAATATGCCTTAACTGGAGCTACCTGCTACCTGCCCTGGGCTGCAGAGGAAAGCCCACCCAGTGTACATGGTACCTGGTGCTATATGGTACCCTCAGGTGTTCCCCTGAAGGCCCTCGTAGCCCAATGCAGACTCAGCATTTCGCAGTGCTTCTCTTTGCGTTGTAATTTCCTGAGTCAGTGTAAAATCATACTTGCCCACCATTGGGCTGGTAACCGGAGGCAAGGCAGACAGGCCTGATAAAATGTGGCTTCTGGCATTGCCTCTGGATATATGCTACAGAACCACCGTGCACCTACAACACGCCAACACCACTGGCCTTAACAATGCTTGTTAGTTGCATAAGATAACTGAAGCCACAATTCTGGCTTTGCTGCGTAGAAGCATGAAAACGCATACATTCTGAACTGGTGGGGCTGTCACCTTAACATGCTGATCATAGCAATAGGTGTCTCCCTTCATTGTATAGCAAGCTCAACCGAAATTGGGACCATTGCACTAATCAACTTCCGCAACCCAGACAGGTCACCTGCACATGAGCCAGGTACCGAAAGCGGGAGCCCTTTGGAAATGGAATAGCGGCGCACAATCCCTGCGTTGGAGACAAAATTGACGTTGTTGTACTGCAAAGGGGGCACATGCGGAGACAAACTAATTATCCATAGCAAAACAGAGCCTGTCCGAGACTCTTGCCTATGACGGGCAAAAGATGAACCATGCTGTTATCAATGACCAAGTCTAAGATGTGAGTATTAGGTGGGAAAGATGAAACCATGCATGCCGAGCCCCGGCCAGAACCGACAACCATTTTACCCTATGTCATCCATAGCACATTCATCAACAAGACATTGCGAAGGGCCACATGCATAACTCCTGGTGGCCCAAGGACCCTGCTGGCCAAACGGCGAAATCTACGCTCAATGCAATAATACGAAACAGACTTCTCACGGTGCACGTCACCCAGGCGCCAAGCAGGACGCCGAGGTATACACCGACATCCCAACTCCAGAGAAAAAAGGCACCACAAACCCAAATCCCCTGCGCGAGTCACGCCCCGAGCGCCGCGGCACCCCCTGTAGAACAGGTAAAATGCGTAAAACCAGGCAAAGCAAGACGGGAGCATAGTAGAGACGTATCAGATACTGGATAACCTGTCCCTTCTGTCTGAACCTCGAAATCATTAACAGAATGCCAAGTGACTGAAAAGGGGGCATATCAACTGTAACAGCTCCAAGTGGCGCAAAGGCTCTTGCTATTAGGGGGAACCTCAAATAAGGTGCTTCCTTTACCTGCCTACGCATAATCTGCGGTCGTGTGACCTTGGCTTGGCACGAATTCATTGCAGACTGCCAAGTGACTTGGAAAAGGGTCTCAAGCCTAGTGCCAACTACTTACACTGCCGAGGTTTCAGGTTGCTCTGTGTGACATTTTCATCGTCCGAGTACACTATGAGTGACATTTAAATGAATATGAAATTACCTTTATTGTTAGCAAAATCAAACTCTGGGGGTGAGGGAGACATGCCGATCCGTAATTACACCGCACAATGCTCCAGCCAAGCCGCAAAACCCAGTAACATCACCCACTAACCCTGACACTTGGGCAAGGGTGGCGAAACAGTTTAATCCAGGCCCTCAAGGCTATGGGAATGGCTTGGGCAGCGCAATGGGATATAGTGTATCAATGAATCACTGCCTCCTGCTGTGGTCATCTCTAAATCGACAAACAATGCAGACTGGTGGCATGCTGTCACAAGCGCCGGAGTTGACAATAAGTGAACGTGCCTCGCACCAGGGACCACCCTGTCCAGTCTAGCACAGGTAACTGTCACTTAATCAAGCGTGCAGGCCACAGTAAACTGCCCCAGTCGTAAGCTTCACTATGAGACAGGCAGTGGTGCCGGGGGTAACGTAGGCCTACGCGAGGGGGGAAGGTCACTTTATCGCCTACAACCCTTCCAGGGGATACCCATTAGATAATGCGCGCATCTGCCTCAACCAGGGTAGCATATGGCATGTCAAGAACCCGCATGCTCCAGTAACTCGATGCCATCGGTGCCCGTTATCCACTCCGAAAGACGGACATACCACCAATCCGACCAGTGCCACCACCCCACGGGCACAGAGGCAGGCCCCAGGCCCCTTCCGACGGCGCCGAAATGACACTAGCGCGAAAGGAGAAATAACACAAACCGCGGGACAGTGCCACCCGGTGGCAAAAACACCTCATAGGGCACTGAAATCTACCTGGATACATGGACTACAATAGGTGTATTTCGTACGTAAGCCTCCCGTGTTGTCGTGATCGTTCACAGGCTCCGGCACTCTGTTAGCAGATGCAGTCCCTGGTCACATCTTCCTGCCCCTCATATGCACAGCCGCCAGCCACACCATCCATACAAAACACAATGCAAAATCAACCAGGCACAATCAAGAGCAAGGAACACTGCCCCAGTGACACCCGAGCCTGAGTGAGCCAGATTTATATTTAATTTATTTTAAAGCAGCAGTGCCTGCCAGTACAAAGCATTGTGTGAAGCGTTATGACTTAGGGGTGAGTGTCACTATGCGTTCCTGGCCGCGTGGTACCATCCATTGTCCCCTTATGGTGCCTGGCTGCTTAACCGCTACCAAGCGGTGCTGCGGGGATAGCCAACAATGCAGACACTTCGCAGGGGGAACCGGCCTGCCCACTCCGGTGCAGGCGGGCGTCTGGGCCGGCCGGGGCACAGGCACCCCCATGCACTCCTGCTGAGAGAAATCGCGGAGGAGAAGCCTAGCGGCCCGCTACCCTCCCCCCCCCCCCCACTACGCAACTTCTGTTCCACGTGGGTCGAGGCCCGGGTCTGAGCGCATTGGAAGGGAGTTAACTTGTTCGAGAGTGTGTGTGCGGAAATTTGGGCTTGGATTAGCTGGGGCTGGTGATGGGAAATCTGTCAGAAAGCGTCCCGGCATCTGCCATCAATGCAGGGGACAATCTACTGCCCCACGCGGGCACAAAGCGGAGGCAGGAGCGGATGGGCGGGTCACGCTCCCAGATTCTCCCGCCGCCACTCCCGCGAGGGTCGGGGGCAGGCTGTGAACAGCAGGCACTGCTGAGATCCGCTCAGGATCTCCTGTTTACTAGCCAAGCGCTTTCCCCAACTCAATCAATCAATCAAGCATTTGTATAGCGCGCTACTCACCCGGAGGGTCTCAAGGCGCTTGGGAGAGGGGGGTCCGCTACTGCTCGAACAGCCAGGTCTTGAGTTGCTTCCTGAAGGAGAGGTGGTCTTGGGTCAGGCGGAGGTGGATGGGGAGGGAGTTCCACGTCTTGGCAGCCAGGTAGGAGAAGGATCTTCCTCCTGTTGTGGCTCTTCGGATGCGGGGGACGGCGGCGAGGGCGTGGCTGGTTGATCGAAGCTGGCGGGTGGGAGTGTAGAAAGTCACGCGGTCGTTGAGGTATCTTGGGCCTTGGTTGTGGAGAGCTTTGTGTGCGTGGGTGAGGAGTTGGAACGTGATTCTCTTGCTGACGGGGAGCCAGTGCAGGTTTCTCAGGTGTACGGAGATGTGGCTGTGTCGGGGAATGTCCAGGCACAGCGCCTCCTAAGTGTGAGGAGCGGCCCGCACCATGCACTCTTTCCGCCAGCTGCGTTTACTTTATTTAATTAGGACAAGCCTCCGAGATGGACGCATAGGAGTGATCTTTCATTATTGCATGGGGCTTCAAACCTCAGGCCCGCGAGGGGCTGGTGATCCCACTATGCTGGCCCCCCTTCACCCGGAGAAACCTAGCGCTCGCGAAGCGGAGTATGCAATGGACTAACCTGACGCATAACTGCAGCAAGCATATACTGCGTACGTGAGCTCAAGCATCTGACCTGGAAGGGGGGTACTATTTCGATGGGTTGGTGATGGTCCACCATTCATGCAAGTGCCCTCTCTGATGCACTTTCTGAGCTAGGAGGCAGTCCAAGACCACCCGAGACCACCAATGTCACCGCACCCGGTCCTGGCCGACCCCTCCGCTGGAGGCTCGGAGGGGAAGCCCCTAATGGCTTAGCCTACCCTCACCCTGCCGACCCAACCGGAAGGAGACATGCACACAGCTCCACCCGCCCACTCAGGCCACCTGACGGGCTGACGCCCTGCACACGGCGCCTGGGGCCTCGCAGGTCTTGTGAGGGTCACCTGGACGATCGTGGAGGATCAAGGTGAGTTAATGTAAAATTAAATTGCCGCTGCAGAAACCGACTCTGCGATCCAACGAAGGGGGGGAGGGGGGGCACGGCACGCATAGCAGCCCGGGAGGAGGGGCCGACATACCAGCAATTGTGGCCGGTAAACCCGGGCAAGCTCCGGACCCATTGCGAGCTTGGGAGGGGCGGGCCAGCACCCCGAGGCACACGCTGCATTATTTTGAGGCCCCTGCCTCACTCTCGGGACCAACATTACGCCCCTTTCAAAAGCCCTGACATTGCGGCCCCTGGGGGAAGTAAGACCAACGGTCTAGTCTTCCCCCGGGGAATTCACGCGATGAAGGACAGGGGAGGAAAGGGTGGGTTTAGGGGTGGGGTCAGCAGGGAGAGGTTAAAGGGGCTGGGAGAGGAAGTCCTTCCTCTTCCTTCCCCAGCGCCTCAGGGAACAGCTAGGCGAACTTTGGGCGTGCGTCGGTGTCGGGCGTTTGTTCTGCGGCCTATACGGGGGTCGGCGACGGAGGTGCGGGCGTCATTGAGCCTGGTTGTCCCGTGACCGGGGGGCTCGGGTGACAGTAGCGGAACGGAGTCTGGCAGTGGGGCTGCGTGAGCGGAGCTGCGGTCGTGAGGCGGCCTCGTCTGGCGACGAGTGGCGGCCTAGTGACGGTTGCGGTGAGGCTGAGGAGAGGCGGGTGTCGGCGGAGGCGGTCCGGAGACAATGGAGGTAGGGGGGGGCCAAGTGCCCGATGATGCGGCGGTGCGCGCTGCGCTGCAGCTCTTGGGGCGGGCAGGTAGGGCTGATTTATTGCGGCCGGGAGTCCTCGAACAGGCGTGGGTGGGCGGGGCCAGAACACCGCGAGCGGCGTCAGCGGGGGTGGCGGCGGCAGTGGCGGCATGCCAGGAGGAACCCCCTTTCAAACGTGTGGCAGCGGCGGCGCGGGGGGGGCTAAGAGATTGGGCCTGGGTGAGAAGGTGGGTGACAGGCGTCTGAGCCTCCCTGCGATGGGGTCCGGGGGGGGTGGTGGGGGGGTGGGGCGGGGGGGTGTTGCTGCGGGCATGGAGGCGTCGGGTGCTTCTTCTGGGGTGTCTGTGGCGGGGGGTTGGAGGGCCCGGGGGGGGCCGGTTGCGGCGGGGCGGGGGAGTGGGGCGGCCCTGGTGGTCTATAGCGACGATAGTGAGCCGGAAGGGGATTTTGAGGAGCCAGTAGGGGAGGATTTCTCCCTTTATTTATCGGGTAGTGAGTCGGCGGGGGGGGAGGGAGGGGGGGATGGTGATCGGTCCCCGGGTGTCACGGGTGGGGGCAAGGGGAAGGGTGGGGGGCGGGGGGCAAGGGCAAGGGGCCGGCAAAGGTGGCGGGGGGGCCTGGTGGGGGGCGGCAGATGCCTGGCGTCGCCGGGGGTGTGGGGCGAGGCCGCGGGGCGAAGGCGGCGGGCGGGGGTGAGACCCGGTGGGAGGACCGCTGGGAGGGGATGTCGCTGGAGGAGCGTATACGGGAACAGCGCAGACTGATTGAGGAGACAGAGCGTCGGTGGGAGGAGATGTGCGCGGCCAGGGATGGGGGGCATCCGCAGGGGGCGCGGGCGGCGGACCGGGGCGCGGTGGGCACGACGGGCGCCGGGCCGGCGGCGGGGCGCGGGCGTTGGGTCTGGGTGGATGAGATAGGGACTGATTTGACGTCTCAGAGACCTGGTGGCGCTGGGGCCCCCTCGGACCATGACGGTAGTGGGGGGGGGGATCCAAGCCAGCACTGTTGGCTGGCAGAGGCCGGGGTGGGCCGGCAGGGCGCATAACGGCCACCAGACGCCGGGGCGAAGCAGCAGGGGGGTCCGCGGCGGCCTGCCCTCCACCGAGGGAGCGGGCATCGTCGGCGCCGGTGTATGAGTTTGTGCAGGGCGAAGAAGGGAAAGGTGTGAAAAGAGTGATGCGGGAGGTACGAATGGAGTCTGGAGCGTTTGATGTGGATGACGAGCTGGATTATGAGTCGGAAAGTGAGGAGCTGGAAGAGGGTGAAGTGCGGGAGGAGCGGGGGCTGGCGGCAACGCAGAAGTTTGGTGAGTTACAGGCACAGACAGCCAGCTGCAGCACGGCGCCAGTGGTGAAGAAGAAGGCCCCGACTCCCGGCGGACGGGTCCAGGCGGTGCCCCGCACTTTAACAGGTGAGGGAGCGTGGTGGGGGGTGTGGGATGGGGGGGACAAAGGGGGGGTAGGAGATCCTGCAGGTCTGTTGGGGTAGGGGATGGGTCAGTGAGGGAGGAGGGTGTGGCTGCGCAGCGAACGGTTCCGGCCAAGGTGGCGGTCCTGGAGGGGGAAGGGAAGCAGCTTGTGGGGGCCGGGGTGCAGACGGACAAGGAGGGGGAGAAAGAAGGGAAAGATGACGGGGTGGAGAAGCATAAGAAAAGATTGCCCTATATGGGACTCGCGATGCCTTTGGGGTCGCATTTGTCGGAAAAAACGAGGGCGAGGATCTGGAAACATGAGTATGTGGATGTGTTCAAGCTATTACATCGGGAGATTCAGGCTAAAGAGGGGTCTAAGGAGGAGGAGTGGGAGTTGACGAGGCGGCCGCGGGTGCCGGTGAATATGGAAAATTGGACGTCGGCCTTTTTGATTTACGCGAGCATCTATTGTGAGAAGCATCAGGATCGGGCGATCGCGTTGTTCAAATATATGGACATCATACGCAAGGCGCAGATGCACTTTGGGGGTTTCGCGTGGCTCAGTTACGACGAGGAGTTTCGGGCGCGGATCAGCGTGAACCCTGACAAGCCCTGGGGTGAGGTAGATCAGGAATTGTGGGTGCAGTGGATGTCTTCGACGCAGTCCTCTGCGTCCACGCATACCGCTAGCGGCCTCCCGGTGTCGTATCGGCCTTTTCAGTCCCATCCCGCCTCGACAGGGGCGGGTGGGGGATCTAGTGGAGCCGGGGGAGCAGGTGGGCAGGCTGCCGCTGCAGGCGCAACAGGACAGCCGGCAAGGAGTGGGGGAGTCAGCACGGGAGCTTGCTGGAATTTTAACAAGGGATCCTGCACCCGCCACCCCTGTAAGTTCAAGCACGAATGTTCTAAGTGTGGGGGGCGGCACCCGGTCACAACCTGCTTTACACTGGCCACTCCCTCCGAGCAGTGGCGGATCACCAAGGGCAGAGGGCAGGCTGGGCCAAAGGGCTCCTACACCGGTTAGTGTGGAGGCCATGGGTCCTTGGCTCTCCCACTATCCCGATCGGGAGGCGGCGTTGAAGTTGTTTTGGGGGTTCACGGAAGGGTTTCGAGTGGGGTACCAAGGACCGCGGGAGTCCCGCTGGGCGGAGAATTTGAGGTCGGCGAAGGACTTGCCGGGGGTGGTTGAGGCGAAGTTGCGGAAGGAGGTTCTGGAAGGCAGGATCGCTGGCCCGTTTGACACGTGGCCGTTGCCGGAGCTCATCATATCCCCTTTGGGCGTTGTGCCGAAAAAGGAACCGGGGGAGTTTCGTTTGATCCACCACTTGTCGTGGCCGGAGGGGTTGTCGGTGAATGACTTCATCGCGGAGGAGGATTCCCGGGTGCTGTATGCGTCGGTGGACGATGCGATTGCGTTGGTGAGGTTGTGTGGGCCGGGGGCGGAAAAGGCTAAGTGTGACATCAAATCGGCATTTCGCCTCCTGCCCATTCACCCGGCTGATTTTTCCCTGCTGGGGATGCAGTTTGGTGGGGCGATCTTTGTTGATAAGGTTTTGCCCATGGGGTGTGCGATATCTTGTGCATTGTTCGAGACTTTCAGTTCTTTCTTGCAATGGGCCTTCACGGACAGGGCGGGGCACCGGCTGGTGTCCCACTATCTGGATGATTTCCTGTTCGTCGGGCGCCGTCAGTCGGGGGATTGTTGAGAAGCGCTGGGGCAGTTTCAGGCGATGGCCGGGGAATTTGGGGTTCCTTTGGCGCCGGAAAAGACGGCTGGGCCGAGCACTTGTTTGGCGTTTTTGGGGATCGAGTTGGACTCTGTCGCGTGGGTGGCGCGCCTGCCCCGGCGGAAGGCGGAGGAGATGCAGGAATTCTTGGGCCAGGTGGTGTGGCAGCGCAAGATTGATTTGCGATCCGTCCAGCGGTTGTTGGGCTTGCTGAATTTTGCGTGCCGGGTGGTGCGGGCTGGCAGAACCTTTTGCAGGCGTTTGGGGTTGGCCATGTCGGGGGCGGTGTTGCCCCACCACAGGGTGCGGATTTCCATGGGCGTTCGGGCGGATCTGCGGGTCTGGCTCGGGTTCTTGAGCGACTTCAACGGGGTCTCCTTGGATTTCGCGAATGACAACATGGTGTGGCAGGTACAGATCTTTTCGGACGCAGCGGGTGCGCGCGGCTTTGGTGTTTTCTGGGACGGGAGGTGGTGTGCGGAGCAGTGGCCGGCGCACTGGTTGGTGCAGGGCAGGAGCATTGCGTTTTTGGAGTTCTTTCCGCTGGTAGTGGCGCTGCAGGTGTGGGGACAAGAATTCCAGAACAGATCTGTACTTTTCCACGTGGACAATCGAACGGTGGTTGACCTGGTGAATCATCAAAGGGCAAGGGACCTGCGCGTGCTGCGCCTGCTGCGAAGTTTCATGCTGCTGTGCTTGCGTTTCAATGTGCTGTTTCCCGCGAAGCATGTGCCGGGCGCTAGCAATGACATTGCGGATGCATTGTCTCGTTCGCAGTGGCAGCGTTTCCGAAGGTTGGCGCCCGGAGCGGATTCTGTCAAGACCAAGGTGCCAGAGGGTATCTGGAGCTGGGGGGAGTGAGAGTGATGAATCTGGTGGAGAAATCGGTGGCTGAGTCCACGCGGCGGACATACCGTTTGGCATGGGTGGAGTTGGGTGTGTTCTTGGGTTGGTCGCAGGGTGAATGGCGGATGTCTCAACGGGAGTGTGAGGATGGTGTACTACGGTATGTGTTACACTGCATGGACAAGGGACTGTCGTCCGTGACGATTGCAGGAAAATTGGCGGGGATTTCTTTCTATGGGAGGATTTATTTGGGTTTTGATCCAGCCAGGGGTGAGTTACTGAGTCGGATGCTGAAGGGCTGGAGCAGGGAGCGGGGAGGGCAGGGGGGGGCGCCTGTGCGCGAGGCCATTACGTTTGAGTTGCTGGTGGTTGTATTGGCGGAGTTGGGTGCTTGTTGTTATGACTTGGCGGAGTTGGCGTTGTTTCGTTTGTGTATGACTTGGATGTTTTTTGGGGCCTTCCGGGTTTCGGAGTTGTTGGGGGGTAGGGGGAGGCCGGGGTTGAGGTTTGAGGATGTTCGGCTGGATGGATCGCGGCTGGGGATTTGGCTGGGGCGGTCCAAAACCGATCAGGCTGGGAGAGGCATGTGGGTTTGGTTGAGTGAGTCGGGGGAGGAGGGAGTCTGCCCGGTGCGGGAATGGACCAGCTTTTGTGGACAGAGCGGCCGGAGTGTGGGGGAGATTTTCTGTCATGTGTCCGGGAAGATGGTCACGGCCTTTCAACTGTTGGCGGTGTTGCGCATGGCGTTGAGGCGCCTAGGCAGGAACCCGGCTGGGTACGGGACGCATTCCTTCCGGATTGGTGCGGCGACGGCGGCGGCGCGGCTGGGTTGGTCTTGGGATAGGATCCGGCGGATTGGCAGGTGGCGGTCGCGCTGTTGCGAGCGTTATGTTAGGAAGTAGGGCGCGGCGGCTGTAAGAGCGTGGCTTGGTTATGTTTCGTTCTAATGCTCCTTTTTTCTTCGGAGGTTGTGTTGGGGGTCCGGGAGCCAAGACGGTTACCTGGATAGTTGGACACTCTTTCGTGCATTGGGCTTCTAAGTTCTCTGACAGGCAGGTGTACGGGCGTAACCTGGGCCTGAGAAGCAGCAGCCATGAGGTGTTTTGGTGGGGCCGGAGTGGGATGCGCTGGGGTGAACTTTTGCCTTGGCTCACGAAGAAAGTATCGCAGAACGGCTGTCCGGACTTGCTGGTTATCCACCTGGGGGAGAATGATCTGGTACGACAATCGGCGGTGTCCCTGATTTATTTGATGCAACGGGACTTGGAAGCAATGAAGCGCAATCTGGCTGGCGCCTGTATTGTGTGGACAGAATTCATTCCTCGGCGGATTTGGAGGGGGGCATTGAAGCCCGCGGCGGTAGAACGAGCCCGTCGAAAATTGAATAGGGCTATGAGAGTTTTCTGTGAGAAAAGTGGGATCAAAGTGCTGGCGCACCCTGGTCTACGGCTTGAGGAACCCTTGCTTTTTAGGGACGATGGTGTGCACCTTTCGCACATGGGCAACGCTTATTATATGATGGAGTTGAGGGATCTTATCAGTGGTTTGTGGAATGAGTCTATCTGGTGTCTGCGAGGGTGAGAGCGAAAGGTGCACTTGTGTGGGGTGGGGCAGGTAACCGCCCTCCGGGGGTTCCCTGGTTGGCGAATTGGGGAGGGGGGAGGAGTCCATGACGGGCATACTCACCCTTCCGGGGAGGGGGATACTGGTGAAAGGTGAGGGTGCGTCAGATCAGTGTACGATGAATGGAGAGGATGGGAAAGTTTGGAAGAGAAGTGAGGAAGCGAATGGGGTAGGTGAGGAGGTGCTGTGTGAAGTGGGGATGGAGTATTTGGAGTCTGTGAGAGTATTGGAAGTGAGAAGTTATGTTGTTGGGGATTGTTGGGGGGATTGTGTTATGTTTGGTTATGATTGTCCAACCCTGTCCTAATAAAATGGCCTTTTATGCTAACTTACCTGGCGTGGACTGATTATTGCGCGATGCCGCCCACAATGCCGCCACCCCGATCGCACCCAGTCTCCAGAGGGGACACCGTGCACCCCCGCGGCCGCCCCCACGAGCTAGAGCTGGGGCAGGTGCAGCCTGGCTGTGGAACTGGGGAGGGCCTGGCTGTTCTTGTGGCACCCTCCTCGCCACGAGGCCGCGCATTAGTCACCGCCGCCCCAGCGTGCCCAAAGCTGAGTATTTCAAGGCTCCCAACGCTCGCGTGAGCCCCCCCTGCCGTGTTGCTCCCGCAAAACACTCCCGCCCTACCGTGCCGCCAGGAATGCAAGGAAGTGCAGGGCGGGTCCGAAAGCCGCGTGGATCAGCTGTCGACCCCCGGACATCCCGTTCCGTCTAGCCGGTTGGCAGCTCCCTCTGCCCTGGCCGGACGGGGCTCACCGTGACGCGCCGGTCCTGGACCCGATGGCGTGACACCCAGACTGGATG
Source organism: Triturus cristatus (assembly GCF_964204655.1). Lineage (NCBI taxonomy): Eukaryota > Metazoa > Chordata > Amphibia > Caudata > Salamandridae > Triturus > Triturus cristatus. The sequence continues at coordinate 1,068,121,409 of NC_140579.1, read as the reverse complement.
TGAGCAGCTGGGGCAGAACCCCCCCCTTGCGAGCGATGCCACGCGGTGGAATGGGGGGTGGTTGATGGGGTCAGAATTCCGCATAGGATGTGAGCGTCTCTGCCGAGACTCGAACGCAGTTCCCCTGCTTTAGAGGTGGAGCGCTCTAGCGCTTTGGCCACATCCTCCACGTAACTCTCCCTCCGCCCATTGGGGGTGGGGAACCCCTCAAAGCACGTCCCGGCCCGCGTCTTGCTCTACATGGAATCCCTGCCACACTCGCTCGACTGCTCTCCCCCCCTCGGGTCAAACCTGGGGGGGAGGGGGTCCCTCTCGCCATCAAAGGGCGCACCACATACCGCGCGATCGCCGCCATGGGCGACAGACGCCTCTAGGACCGATAAGAACCCCACCCGCTCAGGTCCCCGTCCCACTCCCTGGCCCCCTCAGAAACCCCGGGCCTGCCGCGGTGGACCCTGCCATTGGGTGGGCGGGCCAGGGGCGCTAATACGGGGACATGATCCCGCCCGGGCCTTTGCCCGCGGAACCGGGAGGGTGGGCAGAGGAGCTTGACTAACCTTGCGGTCCTAGGATCGACCTCAGCAGCAGTGGTCGAACAACTTAAACCGCGACACGGGCAGCGGTAAAGAGGGACCCTCCCGGAGACGGCGAGTCCAGGGCGCGAAAAGATAAAGGTAAGATGGTGGGGGAGACCTATATACCCCCCCCGTTCCTCGCGCCACTGGCTGCAGAGAGGCGGGACTCCTCCCCGAGGGGTCCCCTAGTAGAAGGGGTGTGGGCTGGTGCCTTGCTGGCAGTAGAGGCCCGGGCAGCCGCATGCTAGGCAGACAAGGAACTCTGTAGGAGGTGCTTTTAAACTCATAAGATATTTGAAAACTCGGTGCCCCCCCAACCCTTAAGAGCTTGGCGCAGTGCCCTAAAGCCGGCTCTGGTGACTCTAATGCACTGAATATTCTAATTAGGTAGCAGCACACACGCCTTCCACTTCCATTTGCAATCCGTGCTCTTCTGATGTCCCTAGGAGCGATGAAAGCTCCAGACAGCCTAGCTTGCATGTGAAAGGGTACAGGATCCAAATCTGGGAGCCCAGAGCTCTCTTTAACTCCCTCGCAGGGCGAAGCAAGCAGTCATAGCAGGCACCTGCCCCCCAGAGCTCACTCTGCTCACCGAGCAACAAGCCTAACTCACAAACAGAGCCCCTGAACCGAGATGAATCGACAGAGGGAGAAAGGGACGGGCAGGCCTTGGGTGCATCGGTGCCCAGGGTTTCTCGACACCCACCCACTGCCCTTCTTGTGCAGCTGTCATTGCAGGCGACCGGGCTCTCTTTCAATTGTTATTTTTAACGATGCACGGAACCATGGATTTATATTATGTTTACTTAACATTTCAAGTGGCAGAGAAGGTTGAAAGAATACCGTGTCACACCAAAGTAATTCATGACCCCTCCATCTAGGTCTACAAATGTCACATTTTAAAACAAGCATTTGCAATGCAATAGGTCTCGCATTTGCGAGAGCTTGTGCTATTGGCATTGTAAATGACAATGCCTTTTATTTATGTGTTTATAAAACCTGCAAGTGGTGCATAAACATGCCCTATGTATTTGTAGTTGTTGCTCACAAGAAGGAAGGCTGGCAGTGACTGCGCCTCTTTTACTGCCAGCCTTGCTTCTCGTAAGAAAGGACTATGAAATGAAAGAATAAATAAATAAATTAGTACTATCAGCACAAAGTGCATGTTTACGCACAGCTTGCAGGTTTTCAAAACACAAATAAAAGGCATTGGGCCATATGTAGGTAAAACGTGTTTTGCGATTCTCAAATTGCGATTTTTAGGGAATCCCAATTAGAGAATCGCAAAATGCAATGTAGGTAGGATTAGCAAAATACTTTGTGAATCCCACATATTCCTAATTTGCGAATCGCAAATTGAGATTCGCAAATAAGGAATACCTTGCCATTCATTCCTATGGGCTAGAATGCCCATAGGAATGAATGGGAAGACATTCTCAATTTGCGATTCTCAATTAGAGAATCGCAAATTGAAAATGCAATTTCAAGGTTGCAAGGGTGACAATAGGACACCCTTTTGTACCCCTGAAATGAACATGTGTGCACATATGGCGCACATACATGCGCTAAGGGCATGTATGTGCGCCACATGGCACTTTGAAAAATGCAAAAAAGTGCATTTTTCAAAGTATTCGCAAATTACCACCAACCTGAAGTTGGTGGTAATTTGCGATTCCTTAAGTCAAAATCGCGCAACTTGGGTGCTTCCTACATTGCATTTAAGGAATCGCAATTTGGGATTCCTTAAATGCATTTGCAAAATAAGGAATCGCAAATTTTGCGATTCCTTATTTTGCATGTGGGTTGTTGTTTGCTACATAGCACACTTCCCAAATTGCGATCGCAAACGCTGAAATTCTGCGAATTTCAGCATTTGCGATCGCAATTTGCCTTCCTACATATGGCCCATTGTCATTTAAAATGCAATAGCTCACACTCTCGCAAATGCAAGACGTATTGCATTGTAAATGCTTATATTACTGAGGATGGACTGTGAGAATAACGGAATGACATTGAAGAGACAATCAGCCGCTGCTAAAAGGGGTCACCTGCTGAGAGCAAGGAGACGGCTGAAATACATAAAAGTGCTTCAGTATTTGACCACATCAATGGAGAGCTGATGAAGTGCCAGGAGTTTGCACGGGCAGACAGACTTCCAAAGAGAGAGATGTGCACAACGCTGGATCCTCTGGAGAGTCCACGCATTTGTACCTTGGTCACCGATGGCAGCTCGGTGTAGACTGAGTATGTGCTCTCTCATTGCATAATGTAACTAGCCAGGTTGCCGTGTGCAGTATCATATGTGGCCAAAAGACCTCATTTGGCCATATATGGTACTGCAGATGGCAACATGACTAGGTACAAAAACATTGACGTTTAGAATGCAGTTATGATGCTAATAACTCCAACAAATGTGAGGCCTATTACATTTGTTAAAGAACTGCAACACACACAGAAACACATTTTCAGAACAGTAATGTAGGTGTAGTCGACCGGTGTCGTATCGGCCTTTTCAGTCCCGTCCCGCCTCGACAGGGGCGGGTGGGGGATCTAGTGGAGCCGGGGGAGCAGGTGGGCAGGCTGCCGCTGCAGGCGCAACAGGACAGCCGGCAAGGAGTGGGGGAGTCAGCACGGGAGCTTGCTGGAATTTTAACAAGGGATCCTGCACCCGCCACCCCTGTAAGTTCAAGCACGAATGTTCTAAGTGTGGGGGGCGGCACCCGGTCACAACCTGCTTTACACTGGCCACTCCCTCCGAGCAGTGGCGGATCACCAAGGGCAGAGGGCAGGCTGGGCCAAAGGGCTCCTACACCGGTTAGTGTGGAGGCCATGGGTCCTTGGCTCTCCCGCTATCCCGATCGGGAGGCGGCGTTGAAGTTGTTTTGGGGGTTCACGGAAGGGTTTCGAGTGGGGTACCAAGGACCGCGGGAGTCCCGCTGGGCGGAGAATTTGAGGTCGGCGAAGGACTTGCCGGGGGTGGTTGAGGCGAAGTTGCGGAAGGAGGTTCTGGAAGGCAGGATCGCTGGCCCGTTTGACACGTGGCCGTTGCCGGAGCTCATCATATCCCCTTTGGGCGTTGTGCCGAAAAAGGAACCGGGGGAGTTTCGTTTGATCCACCACTTGTCGTGGCCGGAGGGGTTGTCGGTGAATGACTTCATCGCGGAGGAGGATTCCCGGGTGCTGTATGCGTCGGTGGACGATGCGATTGCGTTGGTGAGGTTGTGTGGGCCGGGGGCGGAAAAGGCTAAGTGTGACATCAAATCGGCATTTCGCCTCCTGCCCATTCACCCGGCTGATTTTTCCCTGCTGGGGATGCAGTTTGGTGGGGCGATCTTTGTTGATAAGGTTTTGCCCATGGGGTGTGCGATATCTTGTGCATTGTTCGAGACTTTCAGTTCTTTCTTGCAATGGGCCTTCACGGACAGGGCGGGGCACCGGCTGGTGTCCCACTATCTGGATGATTTCCTGTTCGTCGGGCGCCGTCAGTCGGGGGATTGTGGAGAAGCGCTGGGGCAGTTTCAGGCGATGGCCGGGGAATTTGGGGTTCCTTTGGCGCCGGAAAAGACGGCTGGGCCGAGCACTTGTTTGGCGTTTTTGGGGATCGAGTTGGACTCTGTCGCGTGGGTGGCGCGCCTGCCCCGGCGGAAGGCGGAGGAGATGCAGGAATTCTTGGGCCAGGTGGTGTGGCAGCGCAAGATTGATTTGCGATCCGTCCAGCGGTTGTTGGGCTTGCTGAATTTTGCGTGCCGGGTGGTGCGGGCTGGCAGAACCTTTTGCAGGCGTTTGGGGTTGGCCATGTCGGGGGCGGTGTTGCCCCACCACAGGGTGCGGATTTCCATGGGCGTTCGGGCGGATCTGCGGGTCTGGCTCGGGTTCTTGAGCGACTTCAACGGGGTCTCCTTGGATTTCGCGAATGACAACATGGTGTGGCAGGTACAGATCTTTTCGGACGCAGCGGGTGCGCGCGGCTTTGGTGTTTTCTGGGACGGGAGGTGGTGTGCGGAGCAGTGGCCGGCGCACTGGTTGGTGCAGGGCAGGAGCATTGCGTTTTTGGAGTTCTTTCCGCTGGTAGTGGCGCTGCAGGTGTGGGGACAAGAATTCCAGAACAGATCTGTACTTTTCCACGTGGACAATCGAACGGTGGTTGACCTGGTGAATCATCAAAGGGCAAGGGACCTGCGCGTGCTGCGCCTGCAGCGAAGTTTCATGCTGCTGTGCTTGCGTTTCAATGTGCTGTTTCCCGCGAAGCATGTGCCGGGCGCTAGCAATGACATTGCGGATGCATTGTCTCGTTCGCAGTGGCAGCGTTTCCGAAGGTTGGCGCCCGGAGCGGATTCTGTCAAGACCAAGGTGCCAGAGGGTATCTGGAGCTGGGGGGAGTGAGAGTGATGAATCTGGTGGAGAAATCGGTGGCTGAGTCCACGCGGCGGACATACCGTTTGGCATGGGTGGAGTTGGGTGTGTTCTTGGGTTGGTCGCAGGGTGAATGGCGGATGTCTCAACGGGAGTGTGAGGATGGTGTACTACGGTATGTGTTACACTGCATGGACAAGGGACTGTCGTCCGTGACGATTGCAGGAAAATTGGCGGGGATTTCTTTCTATGGGAGGATTTATTTGGGTTTTGATCCAGCCAGGGGTGAGTTACTGAGTCGGATGCTGAAGGGCTGGAGCAGGGAGCGGGGAGGGCAGGGGGGGGCGCCTGTGCGCGAGGCCATTACGTTTGAGTTGCTGGTGGTTGTATTGGCGGAGTTGGGTGCTTGTTGTTATGACTTGGCGGAGTTGGCGTTGTTTCGTTTGTGTATGACTTGGATGTTTTTTGGGGCCTTCCGGGTTTCGGAGTTGTTGGGGGGTAGGGGGAGGCCGGGGTTGAGGTTTGAGGATGTTCGGCTGGATGGATCGCGGCTGGGGATTTGGCTGGGGCGGTCCAAAACCGATCAGGCTGGGAGAGGCATGTGGGTTTGGTTGAGTGAGTCGGGGGAGGAGGGAGTCTGCCCGGTGCGGGAATGGACCAGCTTTTGTGGACAGAGCGGCCGGAGTGTGGGGGAGATTTTCTGTCATGTGTCCGGGAAGATGGTCACGGCCTTTCAACTGTTGGCGGTGTTGCGCATGGCGTTGAGGCGCCTAGGCAGGAACCCGGCTGGGTACGGGACGCATTCCTTCTGGATTGGCGCGGCGACGGCGGCGGCGCGGCTGGGTTGGTCTTGGGATAGGATCCGGCGGATTGGCAGGTGGCGGTCGCGCTGTTGCGAGCGTTATGTTAGGAAGTAGGGCGCGGCGGCTGTAAGAGCGTGGCTTGGTTATGTTTCGTTCTAATGCTCCTTTTTTCTTCGTAGGTTGTGTTGGGGGTCCGGGAGCCAAGACGGTTACCTGGATAGTTGGACACTCTTTCGTGCATTGGGCTTCTAAGTTCTCTGACAGGCAGGTGTACGGGCGTAACCTGGGCCTGAGAAGCAGCAGCCATGAGGTGTTTTGGTGGGGCCGGAGTGGGATGCGCTGGGGTGAACTTTTGCCTTGGCTCACGAAGAAAGTATCGCAGAACGGCTGTCCGGACTTGCTGGTTATCCACCTGGGGGAGAATGATCTGGTACGACAATCGGCGGTGTCCCTGATTTATTTGATGCAACGGGACTTGGAAGCAATGAAGCGCAATCTGGCTGGCGCCTGTATTGTGTGGACAGAATTCATTCCTCGGCGGATTTGGAGGGGGGCATTGAAGCCCGCGGCGGTAGAACGAGCCCGTCGAAAATTGAATAGGGCTATGAGAGTTTTCTGTGAGAAAAGTGGGATCAAAGTGCTGGCGCACCCTGGTCTACGGCTTGAGGAACCCTTGCTTTTTAGGGACGATGGTGTGCACCTTTCGCACATGGGCAACGCTTATTATATGATGGAGTTGAGGGATCTTATCAGTGGTTTGTGGAATGAGTCTATCTGGTGTCTGCGAGGGTGAGAGCGAAAGGTGCACTTGTGTGGGGTGGGGCAGGTAACCGCCCTCCGGGGGTTCCCTGGTTGGCGAATTGGGGAGGGGGGAGGAGTCCATGACGGGCATACTCACCCTTCCGGGGAGGGGGATACTGGTGAAAGGTGAGGGTGCGTCAGATCAGTGTACGATGAATGGAGAGGATGGGAAAGTTTGGAAGAGAAGTGAGGAAGCGAATGGGGTAGGTGAGGAGGTGCTGTGTGAAGTGGGGATGGAGTATTTGGAGTCTGTGAGAGTATTGGAAGTGAGAAGTTATGTTGTTGGGGATTGTTGGGGGGGATTGTGTTATGTTTGGTTATGATTGTCCAACCCTGTCCTAATAAAATGGCCTTTTATGCTAACTTACCTGGCGTGGACTGATTATTGCGCGATGCCGCCCACAATGCCGCCACCCCGATCGCACCCAGTCTCCAGAGGGGACACTGTGCACCCCCGCGGCCACCCCCACGAGCTAGAGCTGGGGCAGGTGCAGCCTGGCTGTGGAACTGGGGAGGGCCTGGCTGTTCTTGTGGCACCCTCCTCGCCACGAGGCCGCGCATTAGTCACCGCCGCCCCAGCGTGCCCAAAGCTGAGTATTTCAAGGCTCCCAACGCTCGCGTGAGCCCCCCCTGCCGTGTTGCTCCCGCAAAACACTCCCGCCCTACCGTGCCGCCAGGAATGCAAGGAAGTGCAGGGCGGGTCCGAAAGCCGCGTGGATCAGCTGTCGACCCCCGGACATCCCGTTCCGTCTAGCCGGTTGGCAGCTCCCTCTGCCCTGGCCGGACGGGGCTCACCGTGACGCGCCGGTCCTGGACCCGATGGCGTGACACCCAGACTGGATGTGAGCAGCTGGGGCAGAACCCCCCCCCTTGCGAGCGATGCCACGCGGTGGAATGGGGGGTGGTTGATGGGGTCAGAATTCCGCATAGGATGTGAGCGTCTCTGCCGAGACTCGAACGCAGTTCCCCTGCTTTAGAGGTGGAGCGCTCTAGCGCTTTGGCCACATCCTCCACGTAACTCTCCCTCCGCCCATTGGGGGTGGGGAACCCCTCAAAGCACGTCCCGGCCCGCGTCTTGCTCTACATGGAATCCCTGCCACACTCGCTCGACTGCTCTCCCCCCCTCGGGTCAAACCCGGGGGGGAGGGGGTCCCTCTCGCCATCAAAGGGCGCACCACATACCGCGCGATCGCCGCCATGGGCGACAGACGCCTCTAGGACCGATAAGAACCCCACCCGCTCAGGTCCCCGTCCCACTCCCTGGCCCCCTCAGAAACCCCGGGCCTGCCGCGGTGGACCCTGCCATTGGGTGGGCGGGCCAGGGGCGCTAATACGGGGACATGATCCCGCCCGGGCCTTTGCCCGCGGAACCGGGAGGGTGGGCAGAGGAGCTTGACTAACCTTGCGGTCCTAGGATCGACCTCAGCAGCAGTGGTCGAACAACTTAAACCGCGACACGGGCAGCGGTAAAGAGGGACCCTCCCGGAGACGGCGAGTCCAGGGCGCGAAAAGATAAAGGTAAGATGGTGGGGGAGACCTATATACCCCCCCCGTTCCTCGCGCCACTGGCTGCAGAGAGGCGGGACTCCTCCCCGAGGGGTCCCCTAGTAGAAGGGGTGTGGGCTGGTGCCTTGCTGGCAGTAGAGGCCCGGGCAGCCGCATGCTAGGCAGACAAGGAACTCTGTAGGAGGTGCTTTTAAACTCATAAGATATTTGAAAACTCGGTGCCCCCCCAACCCTTAAGAGCTTGGCGCAGTGCCCTAAAGCCGGCTCTGGTGACTCTAATGCACTGAATATTCTAATTAGGTAGCAGCACACACGCCTTCCACTTCCATTTGCAATCCGTGCTCTTCTGATGTCCCTAGGAGCGATGAAAGCTCCAGACAGCCTAGCTTGCATGTGAAAGGGTACAGGATCCAAATCTGGGAGCCCAGAGCTCTCTTTAACTCCCTCGCAGGGCGAAGCAAGCAGTCATAGCAGGCACCTGCCCCCCAGAGCTCACTCTGCTCACCGAGCAACAAGCCTAACTCACAAACAGAGCCCCTGAACCGAGATGAATCGACAGAGGGAGAAAGGGACGGGCAGGCCTTGGGTGCATCGGTGCCCAGGGTTTCTCGACACCCACCCACTGCCCTTCTTGTGCAGCTGTCATTGCAGGCGACCGGGCTCTCTTTCAATTGTTATTTTTAACGATGCACGGAACCATGGATTTATATTATGTTTACTTAACATTTCAAGTGGCAGAGAAGGTTGAAAGAATACCGTGTCACACCAAAGTAATTCATGACCCCTCCATCTAGGTCTACAAATGTCACATTTTAAAACAAGCATTTGCAATGCAATAGGTCTCGCATTTGCGAGAGCTTGTGCTATTGGCATTGTAAATGACAATGCCTTTTATTTATGTGTTTATAAAACCTGCAAGTGGTGCATAAACATGCCCTATGTATTTGTAGTTGTTGCTCACAAGAAGGAAGGCTGGCAGTGACTGCGCCTCTTTTACTGCCAGCCTTGCTTCTCGTAAGAAAGGACTATGAAATGAAAGAATAAATAAATAAATTAGTACTATCAGCACAAAGTGCATGTTTACGCACAGCTTGCAGGTTTTCAAAACACAAATAAAAGGCATTGGGCCATATGTAGGTAAAACGTGTTTTGCGATTCTCAAATTGCGATTTTTAGGGAATCCCAATTAGAGAATCGCAAAATGCAATGTAGGTAGGATTAGCAAAATACTTTGTGAATCCCACATATTCCTAATTTGCGAATCGCAAATTGAGATTCGCAAATAAGGAATACCTTGCCATTCATTCCTATGGGCTAGAATGCCCATAGGAATGAATGGGAAGACATTCTCAATTTGCGATTCTCAATTAGAGAATCGCAAATTGAAAATGCAATTTCAAGGTTGCAAGGGTGACAATAGGACACCCTTTTGTACCCCTGAAATGAACATGTGTGCACATATGGCGCACATACATGCGCTAAGGGCATGTATGTGCGCCACATGGCACTTTGAAAAATGCAAAAAAGTGCATTTTTCAAAGTATTCGCAAATTACCACCAACCTGAAGTTGGTGGTAATTTGCGATTCCTTAAGTCAAAATCGCGCAACTTGGGTGCTTCCTACATTGCATTTAAGGAATCGCAATTTGGGATTCCTTAAATGCATTTGCAAAATAAGGAATCGCAAATTTTGCGATTCCTTATTTTGCATGTGGGTTGTTGTTTGCTACATAGCACACTTCCCAAATTGAGATCGCAAACGCTGAAATTCTGCGAATTTCAGCATTTGCGATCGCAATTTGCCTTCCTACATATGGCCCATTGTCATTTAAAATGCAATAGCTCACACTCTCGCAAATGCAAGACGTATTGCATTGTAAATGCTTATATTACTGAGGATGGACTGTGAGAATAACGGAATGACATTGAAGAGACAATCAGCCGCTGCTAAAAGGGGTCACCTGCTGAGAGCAAGGAGACGGCTGAAATACATAAAAGTGCTTCAGTATTTGACCACATCAATGGAGAGCTGATGAAGTGCCAGGAGTTTGCACGGGCAGACAGACTTCCAAAGAGAGAGATGTGCACAACGCTGGATCCTCTGGAGAGTCCACGCATTTGTACCTTGGTCACCGATGGCAGCTCGGTGTAGACTGAGTATGTGCTCTCTCATTGCATAATGTAACTAGCCAGGTTGCCGTGTGCAGTATCATATGTGGCCAAAAGACCTCATTTGGCCATATATGGTACTGCAGATGGCAACATGACTAGGTACAAAAACATTGACGTTTAGAATGCAGTTATGATGCTAATAACTCCAACAAATGTGAGGCCTATTACATTTGTTAAAGAACTGCAACACACACAGAAACACATTTTCAGAACAGTAATGTAGGTGTAGTCGACTGAGACCTAGCAATGCACACGTTATCAGGAAGCGGGCGTCACTTTAGCTGTCCTAAACATATGCGGGATTCTGACCACACAACATTGTAATACAGTACATGCATTGAGTTGTTATTCCTGTTACACCAAAATTAGTATTTTGGCTACAAGGTCACTGAAGTATACCTCCAACAGACTCGGCAGCAGTGTTTCCAGTGAGCAGCGAGAACTCTGCTGTCCAGCCTCATTCTGTATTAAGAATGTTCAAGGAAGGCAGCCCAATACTTGTTCACACGTTGCTATTCTGTGATCCTGTAGCCATTCAGTTGGGGTGAGGAGGACTGCCGTGCACCTGTGGTGTAAAGTGCATATTAACTAAAGCAAACTAACTCTCCAGCATTCTAAGTGATGATTAAGTGAACTTTAAAAATGCAATTCCCCTCCCCGGTACTTTTGTGAGCAGTCCTACAAAATGAGGAGAGCATCACACGGTTCCGGAGTAGCGTGCTATGTGCCGAAAAGCACTTTAACGCATCGTTAGGGGTAGTAGGTATGAAAGAGGAGGCCGGCTTTTTTAGATTTTCCCATTTCTAATGTCAATGTAAACGCTTAGCTACTAAAATGCAGTTTAAAATGTAAAACTATGTGCATTCAAATACAAAGTGACATGAAATAAAAATACCCAAGTGGGCTACCATCACAAATACCACAATTGCTACCTTGCATGCTTTACGATTATCACCCACCTGATTCGGAAGAAGGGGGTGTTGAGGGAAAGAAAGAGAGTAGGAACACAGCCCCGGTCAGAGGTAACGCCACGTGGGAAGGGGGGCATGAATTTTAAACAGACAAGCAAGAAGAGTTAACCCTTATTGAACTACAGGCAGAATTGCTCTGGGAGGGCGGTTGGAGATTACAAACTAGCAATTCAAAGGATAATTGTTTACGGGGTGACGGGAACGAAGGAAGTTGTGCGAGCAGGCCTGAAAAAAAAAAAGAAAGACGAGGCCACTATTGCTGATAATTAAGCAGCGTGCTGTGGTGCTTAATAAACAAGGATAGGAAGTAGGCATGGCAGCCCGAACAGAGTGTAAAAGGGGAGTGCTTCGCTCCGCGGCCCCGCCCCTCGGGAGCCAGCAGTACCCCCGACTTCATCACATACAGACTGCTGGCACGCAAGGGTTGTTTGAACTGGCAGCCCGTCCCAGAGCCCTGCCAGGGCCTGAAACGAGCTGCAGGGTAATTGCCTTTGGAACAAAAGGGCTCCTCTACCAGAGCCAAGATTAATCCCGCGATGCTCACAAGATACCGGACTGGAGTTACTCATTCAGGAAGCAGCTAACAAGCTGGCGAGGAGATGGGGGCACGCAGGGGGTGTCTGCAAGGAGCTGGGGTGGTGGGGACACAGTGATGGCAAAGAAAGGGGGGGGACCGGTGCGGTGGCTTGGGGAGGTGGGGGGGGGGGGCTGGCGGCAGCCAAGTAACTGAAAGCAGCAGCGTTCATGAGGAGGTGGACGGTAAAAAGTCACGAGTTGTGGGAAAACGATGAAGGGCGGGGGTGGGAAAGGAGGACACAGTGAAAGAAAACGATGTGGTGCCACACCAGGGAGTCGGCTCAACATTCGATTGCACATTAGATGTCAGAACGGCAGCAGCTGTGGCAGTGCGAAAGTGATCGCGGTAAACATCAAAGCGGCCGCGAAAGTGAAAGTAATCAACAAGCCGAGCTGACAAGAAGGGTACTTTCAACAAGCCGAGCTGACAAGAAGGGCTGGGCGAGAAGGGAGGGGGGAATGCCAGCAACAGAGGAGCCCGCGAAAGTGAAAGTGATCGTGATTACGATCGCTACGGAGGAAAGACACATGGCGCTGCGCGCGTGCACGTTCACGTGCACTGTAGCTTTAGGCCACGGCAGCACTTTGAAAAGCCCAGTTATAAAATGTCTCTTCGAGCCTTTGGCTCGCGAGACCTAAACAAAGTGGATTCAATCGTTTAACATCCCCTCCACTTGGATTTCAGTGATACAAGGCAAACAAGAACACACATACAATAAAGTGCAGTCCAGTTCACCTTCTATGCAACTGGAAATATAGATTAACAAATAAAATACTATTATCCAGGTATAATCTAGAATGAATTATACAGCAACGTGCCAATACACATATTAATGCAGTGACTGAGTACTCTGCTACAATATTTATAAAAAATGCATGCAGGTGTTTTATAAAGGGCCAATTGTCATCTTACAATATCTTAAGAACGCCATCCTGGACAGGAAACTAGAGGTACAAACAGCATACACAATATAGTCGAGTTAATTGCCAAATCATTAGAGTGTAGTCAGGTGGACTCCTCACTTTCATCATCCTTCAAACATGGATCCTGGGACATATCAGTTGCAAGGCCTTCTTAAAAAGTTCAGCTTTGAGAAGTTGCCTGAATCTTAGGTAGTTGGGCAATGACTTTTGGACCCAGAGAGATCTAAAGTTTTGGACCCAGCACTCCCACCGCCTGCATTCGGTTGGTGGAATGGGCACAGTGGTATCAGGTGTGACGTGGCTGAGTGAAGTTTCCTATTTGCGATGTGGTATTGGACCAGTATTTGTTAGTATGTTGGTTATTTTTCCCAAAAGACTTTCTGGATGGTGCAGAAGTACTTGAGTGTAATCCTCAGTTCCACTGGGAGTCAATGGAATGCTTTCAGAAGCATTTTGCAGGAAACACAGGCACATCCTAGCTGCTTGATTTTGGAGTCTCTCAACCAAGTTTGTTGTTGCCAGGTCTCTGTAAACAATGTTACCAAAGCCTATACGTCCCAAAACAGAAAATCTTACACGTTCAATTCAATGAGAGGTTTATAGGAGAGGGAGGATTTTGTGAAGCAGGTAGAGTTTCATGTTAACCCCCTTGACTGCAGTGTTGATTTGAGGAGTAAAGAAGCGCTGTACCTTAAAGTGCTCCCCCGTGTTTGGCTTTCCAAGTGCAGAATGAAGCATTCCCTACACCAGAGGGCCAGTGGAATGGCATAGAGGCAGCGCCTTGTCTTCCTAACATTAGGGCTTCCATTGTAGATATCTTTTGGCTTAAGGAAGCTTTATCTCACACCCCCATAGTGTGAGTCCCAGGCAAAGGGTGATGCTATTGTGGCCCTCTGAATTATTCTGCAGGTGAATGTTTATTTGTGTTGTCAGATACACCCGGAAGTGAATACTGTACTGATATAGTAGCTGAGACGTGGTCACGTGTAGCAGTTAAACAGGAGTGGGGTGTGGAAAGAGTGAAATCCTAAAGAACACCGCGCATAGACCTGTGATAGCAGGATTCGGAAGGACAGAGCACACCTGTCGAGCATGAAGAGGGAGCAGTGGACTGAGCCATTTTAGAGCAGTAGAGGCTATCCTGATCCACTATCTCAACCTTAGGTCAGTATCTCAGGATCCACGGTGTCACCCACAGCGACAGATGAGAATCAAAGCTGTGTGCTGGCTGCTGCCGAGTGTGTTGTGGAGGCCCCCTTTGAAGTCAGCCGGGGCTGATTCCCTCCCTCTCAAAGGCAGGAAACATTTCAAATGGTAAACAGTTACTGCATAACAAATGGAGCTTACAACTTTGGCATGTTTGGGCTTAGTACAAAGCAGAGCATCCACTGTCACTGAACGTTGCATTTTTATTTCCCACTCTTCTTCCCATGGTAACAGGAAGTGGTCAGTTGCCGCAGGCCTAATTCTGAAAACAAGCACAATTGACTGTCAAAGCAAAACTAATGTAGAAAATTTAAAGATCGACAACATTTGCAGGGCTTTGGTGTAAGTTCGTGCAATCATTCCTGCATATGGGCTGCTCCCTGCTCAACCAAAGGCTTTGCATACGGGGGGAGGTAGCTAGCCAAATTGAAATGTTAGTGGTCACTCACCACATTTTGCAGGGGAATGCGGCTCATTTTACATTACGTCAAAGGGGGTTTATCTAAAAAAAACACACAGATTTGAATGACCGAAAGCCAGACACGTATTTTCTATCTTGCCTTAATTTCTTACTTGCTGCCTTATTTTTCCTGTTGTTGCGTATTGATAGACAGGCACAGGGCTCAATTTACAAAAGATTATATGTGACCGACTCCTGAAGGTCCAAAAATATGAAACACCTACTCATGGAAGGAGGTTGTGACCCAGAGCAATTGTGTGTATAGAAAACAATCGTTATCCCCCCACACTTCTCATCTCATTTAAGCACCTGGAGCCAGGAGTCAGGCAGCAAACTGTGCACCACATTCAGTGCACCTTTTACTCCACTTCAGGTACGTGCAGGAAAGTATTCTGCACCTTCCGCTCTGCACTCACATAGAACCGCTCATACATCTATATAAACACCTTTTTTTCCAGATTTTTCAACTTTTATTTTTTGAGTATGTGTTTTTTCAATCCCATTACTTTACTTTCTAATTTCCGCATGTTATGATACCCTCATGGTTACATTGGGGGTTAGCAGCATACTGTTGTGCTAACCCCATGGAAGATGGGGCATACTCAAATGGTGCGAGATGAAAGGGAAAGAGATTACTTTAAATCTAGAAAACACTTTATTTTTCCTGCTCTAGAACGCCTTACACTTACCCAGCCCTACAATTTTTGCAGCCAGTGACCTAAATACTCAGTGAATGTTAATGTTCCACAAGTAACAATGTGTCCCTCTTTGATCGTTTTTTAGGTCTCGCTGAGACAGCAAAGCTGTCTTTAGGTCTCGCTGAGACAGCAAAGCTGTCTCTTTGAGACATTTTGTAAGTGGGTTTTTTAAAGTGCTTCCCCTGGCATAGAGCTACAGTGCACGAGGCGTGCACGCGCGCAAAGCAGCCATATGGCTTTACGTCGCTCTCCCTCGTAGCCCCTCTCCGCCCCCTTCCCTGCTGCTATTTCACACCAGTTTATTAGAACTGCGCTTCTCTCCCCCACCCCCCACCATTGCGTCTCGCGCGTCCAATGCTTGTTTTTGTTTTTTTAGGGAGAGTAGTGAAAAGGGGTGGGTGCTTGCTGTTAAATGCTCGCACGGGTCTTTCTCCGCTTTCAAAGAGCAAACATGCTTATCCCTTGCAGGTCCTTAAGCAACAGCAGGGATCAAAGATAGGTCATGCCCGGACCTTCTCACAATTAAATCCCATGTTATCAGTACCCTGTGGTCATAGCATACTTAACGCGGACTTGCCAATCTGCCGCCTTCGGCCCAACGTGATGCTACCGCAACGCTTCATTTTTTTCTTGTTTCGACATGTGCCCAGGGTGACTTTTCAAAGCGTGTAACGTGTGAACTTTTAGTTCAGCGTTGTCTCCACTCGCTTTATTGGCCGCTTTTCTAAAAGTGCAGGGGCTCCGCCCGTCCCGACTCGTGCCATACTCGCTGGCACCCCACGCATGATCCGCGTTTCTGTCCGTGGTACACCACAGCTCCTGATGCCTCTAGCCGTACGTAATGCCACCTCCTGGCGTTCATTTACCCCGTCTTGTGCCACGGCATCTAATGCCTCGAGGAGACCCTTCCTAGGGGAACAAGCCGTGGTCTGCACCTCTACTTTTTTTTTTTTTTTGGACAGAGATGTTTAGTGATTTACCTGACCCACGTTCTGTGCAACTTTTCATACCGAAGCGGTGCACGGTGCATCATTGGACGCTTTAGAACTATTCTGGGCTGCACGAGTGTAATGTGATGGACGCTAAGTTGAAGTATTTGCAAAGAGGCTTCCCCCACTCGACTGAACATAATTTGTTCCGCCCATGAGATTTCTTCCTATTTGCAGATTTATATATAGCGCAAACTCACCCAAAGGTATTGGAGCGCTTTAGCCGATTGCCGGTGACGTAACATAAGGAGGACACATTCATTTTTTGGTAGGCACAGGAGGATTCAGTGCTCTGCCTGGAAACACCAGGTGCTGAGCCCACGTGAGGCTTCAGCTTGGCTCCCTAGCTCCAATATTGGCAGCTCTGGCCGTGAGGCTACGCCCTCTCCCCTCAAGTTAGCATCACCAAGCTTGCTTCAGAGTTTTCATTCATATACCGTGTCTGACGAGAAGGTATCAGAGAGCTTCGCCGGGCACCAGTTGTGTTACACGAGGACACATCCATTAAAAAAAAATAATAATTGGGCACGGGGGAATTAAGTGATGTGCCCGGGCACAGGATGCATCACTTCGGCCAAATCCTCTCCACTGTGATCCTGGGCAACTCGCAAATATTAAATGCCCTCGGACCACAGGCATATGCAGTTTCCGGGGGCAGACCATTAATTTCATATGCTCGTTCCGTAGCAACGAACACCTGGCTGGAGGGAGCACAAAGGCAGCCTTCGAGGCCATGTCTGCCATCCCTGTAGAGCGGGACCCGACCGGGTCAATTTGTCCTCAGGTTTTACCTCTGCCTTGTCGCGCACCTGCTCTTCGTTATTGCAACTTTCCACGAGGCGTGCACGCGCGCAAAGCAGCCATATGGCTTTACGTCGCTCTCCCTCGTAGCCCCTCTCCGCCCCCTTCCCTGCTGCTATTTCACACCAGTTTATTAGAACTCGCGCTTCTCTCCCCCACCCCCCACCATCGCGTCTCGCGCGTCCAATGCTTGTTTGCATTTGCAACAGTTGGTGACAAGAAGCAGATTAGTGGGTTTATTGTACTAGTATGCAAAAATGCACAGTGCTGCCGTACGCTTTGCAAGTTAATTAAATGAGACAGTACTGGTGAAGCATAATATGGAGAAAAATGTGAAATAGCCTACGTTCAGTATAAATGTCTTTTTAACATACACTACTTTGAGTTTTACAATAAGGGCAAAATCTTGTGTAGAGTGCATGCAAAAAAGATATATAGGTATGTTTAGAAATCGGTTAGGTTTTTTAATTTAAAGCGTTAACACCATCACTTTTACAATGCAGAGGTTGTATACTAAGCTGTACAAGCAAGATTCTTGCTTTTGATGATGTACACACATAGACAAAGACTCACACGTAGAGACGCACACACAGAGACGTACACACAGAGACAGAGATGAACACACACACACGGAGGCGTACACACAGTGACGCACCCACAGACCAGTGATGTACACACAGGAACAGTAATGCACACATATATACGTACAGAGACACGCACACAAAGAGAGAGACGCACTTACAGAAACAAAGATGCATAGTTAAGATTGTGATGCAAAAAGAGAGATAGTGATGTACATATAGAGACGTACACTCAGAGACAAAGATGCACACACAGAGACGAAGACGTACACAGAAACAGTAATGCACAGATGAAGCCAGACAAAAAGAGGCATAGAAAAAAATGCATACAGGAACTGTATGTGTGTTTCTGTTTCAGTGTGTGCATATGTGTGTTAGTGTGTGTGTCTCTGTCTATTGTGTGCGTCTGTATGTGCGTATGTTTGTGTCCAC
Organism: Triturus cristatus; assembly: GCF_964204655.1. Lineage (NCBI taxonomy): Eukaryota > Metazoa > Chordata > Amphibia > Caudata > Salamandridae > Triturus > Triturus cristatus. The sequence goes on along the minus strand of NC_140579.1, from coordinate 1,068,103,561 downwards.
ATCTATGACTCAGTGTACGTGTCTGTCTCTGTGTACGCATCTGTGTGTCTGCCTATCGCTGTGTGTGTATTTTTTGTGTGTGTGTTTTTGTTTACTCTATTTGTTCCTGTCTAGGTCTGGGTGTCTCTGTGTGTCTGCCTCAGTATGTGTCTGTCTTTTTTTGGGTAACATTGTGTGTCTTTTTCTCTGTGTATGTGTCTTTGTACTTTTATGTGTGTGCCTGCCTCTATGTGTGTATGTCTATATGTTCTGCGCACAAATACACATACTTCATACGCCGCATTTCACAATAAATACATACAAAAAACACGCATTTGTGTGTGTGCCTATCTCTGCGTGTGTATCTGTGTGTATGTCTTTTCGTTTATCTGTGTTTGTTTCTCTCTCTCTATGTCTGTATGTCTCTCTGTGTCTTGCTCTGTCTGTGCATTTGTAACTTTACACCTTTGTGTGTGTGATTGTCTGTATGTGTGTATGTCTATATGTTGTACGCAATAGTACACCCATTTCATATGCTGCACTCCACATTAAATACATAAAATACATGATGCTCTGCTCCTCCTCACAAGAAGCAAACAACAATATGGTTTACACTAAATCTGCTTAAATAGGCTACAGGTTTTGCAAACCACCAAAACATTTTTCATTGTACACTGTCTCTTTGCTTACAGTTTCAACATATCTTTACTTCACGATATTCCTTTATTTAAAATACTTACAGCTTTTACTCCATATTACCCCTCCGCAATTGCAGATCCTTATGTTATATGGACACACTTTTATGTAACACACCACATATAACATTCATATATCCTATACATACACTTGCACATTTCCACGCACCGTTTACATTGCTTTTATAGTTTTTGGTTTACACTCCTCAACAAGTGTTCAACACAGAAATACACACACTATTTACTCTCCAATTTACACATGATAGCCATTTAATCTCAGACGAAAACAAGCATTTGCAATGCAATAGGTCTCGCATTTATAGGAGTTTGAGCTATTGGCATTGTAAATGACAATGCTTTTTATTTAAGTTTGTTTTTTAAAAAACATAAATAAAAGGCACTGTCATTTATAATGCCAATAGCTCAAACGCGTATAACTGCGAGACCTATTGCATTGCAAATGCTTGATTGTCCTTGTGTCAGTGTCTCTGTGCTCTGAGGTTGGGTTCTACCACATACCTTAAGTTCACTTTCCATTTTACACTATTCCAGCTCGCATATTCTACGTGCCTCCACTACTACACACCTTCCCTACTCCTACTACACATAATGCATTCTCTTCCCCATTCTGCAACAAGCCCCCCTTTCTCCTATTCTGCACCACACCTTCTGTTCCCTTTTACTCAAGGCACATTCCATTCAACACCATAAATATGATTCCTTATTCTGTAAGGCACTATCCAGCCACCATCTACCACACGCTGTGTATCTCCCATTGCACGGGATGCCTTGCATCGGCCATTCCCTACCCCGTGAGCGCATTGCATGTCCTCCCCTTTTATTTCGAGATATAATCCATCTGCAAGGCTTCCCTCCACAAACCATGGAATATTTTTCTACATTCAGTAGGATACTCTCCTCCTGAGTTTTAGTCCTCATTGCGCAACGTGCATGGGAATCTGTCACTTGCAGTGTTGCTGTGCAAATGCCTACATAGCCCTCTACGCAGACTTCTGTTCTCAATCCTATAGCACTTCTAACTTTATCTACAAGGTACCAACTGCACTGGTATAGGCGAATCACCACTTCTAATCAGTGTATGGAATGTGAACAAAGATGGGCTCTGCTGTGACTGTTTCGCGTGCGAACTCGAGCCAGAATCTCTCTCAGGAACTCTTTTGGCGGGTGCATGAATTGTTTTTCGGTGGCATGCAGAGGTTGCCTGCCAGATGCTGCAGGCATAGCCCATCACTGCCCAGTTATATGGCAGTCTTCTACTTGGGGTTACCAACTCGCTGCCTTTGGTTATCTAGAATAACCCTTCAGCATGGAATCCCGTAGTCTGGACAGCATGTTCCCAACCCCTAACTTCACTTTAATCACCAATATTTTGTCCCACTGCTACACATTAAGAGAGCTAAGATAACGCCCATAATGCCTTTTTTGTTGCGAGGGGGACAGGTGGGGCAGCTTCTAAGTTCACCACTAGGAGTGCTCAACTTGCACCATCATATTCACGCTCTCTCTCTTCCTATTTTTTTTAGGAGCCGACTTCCAGCCTTCTTCTTCAAATTTCAGTTTCGGAATGTGGAATACAGCTCAGGCAGGAATAAAACTTTCCTGTGCTTTGTGATGGACCTCCAAGGCAAGGAAACTGGGGTCTTCCGTGGGTATCCGGAAGATGAGCTCATCTCTGCCCACGCCGAAGAGGCCTTTTTCAACACTGTCCTGCCAGAGTGCAAGGCTGGCGTTAAATATCAGGTGACCTGGTACATGTCCTCCAGCCCGTGCGTGGCCTGCTCAGAGCGCATCGCCGGGGTGCTGAAGAAGAACAAGAACCTGCGGCTGATGGTCATGGTGGGGCGGCTTTTCATGTGGGAGGAGCCAGAGATCCAGGACAGCCTGCGCAAGCTGAAGGCTGCAGGCTGCAAGATGAAGATCATGGGCCCACAGGATTTCGAATTTGTCTGGAAAAATTTTGTCGAGCAGGAGGAAGGCCAGGACAGACCCTTCGTGCCGTGGGAAGACATACAGGAGAACTTTCTTTATTATGAAGAGAAGTTGGCCGAGATCCTGCAGTGAACACTGCCAGAGGTCCAGGATAGAGCTGCATTTCCTCCCAGGTTAGTTTGACTATTTTCCAAGAGATTCTCTCTTTCAAACTAAGACACAGTAAGATAATGAGGAGGTACATAGAGATGTAATTCATTAGCAAGTAGTAGACGTGAGCAAGCCATTAAAAGCTCGAGCTAGATGTTTGGCTTAGCTCGAGGTCCTTTTGACAGTTTGAGCCTAAAATACACTGACCTATCACATGGCAGCTGCTTGCCACCTGCCACACACGCTCTAGCTTCGTGCACTAAGTATTAAACACAGACATTAACCTTTGATGTAAAACAGGAGGGAAAGAGATACCCATCTACTGGATGAATTCCACAAAATGAAACCAGAAATCCTGAGCTCAATCTCGGCTTCCTCACTTGACAAAATGTTGTTACCCTAAGTAGTGGTGTCTCTAGAAGTGAACTCTAAGGGATATATATATATATTCGTCAACCGGCGCCAAAGTTATTCAAAATAGAATTTTCAGATTTGCTATGGAAACACGGTCCTAACTATAACTATCTACTGGCGACCGCCAGTAGATAATATATATATATATATATATATATATTATCTACTGGCGGTCGCCAGTAGATAGTTATAGTTAGGACCGTGTTTCCATAGGAAATCCGCAACATTCTATTTGGAATAACTTTGGCGCCGGTTGACGAATCCTCGCGAAATTTTCAAAATAGGTGGGGCGCTTCGCTCCGCTCCTACCCTGAAAGTCTCGGGGGGATTCGTCAAGCGGGGGCTGAGAAAAAAGGGGGGTGCCAAAACGCGATTTCCCCATGCAATTTTCCATAGGGACCTTTAGTCCAAGGTACAGCCCGAACGGCTGAACAGAATTACTTGAAATTTGGCAGAGAGGTAGTCCTCAGGTCAGGGATGTGCCTTTTGCAGGTCTGGTGTCAATCTGTTCAGTAGTTCCTGAGAAAATCAAAAGTAAAATCATATATATATGTGGGCGGAGCCTAACCACACATCTCATCCTGAGATCTGATTGGCTGTCAGCACTTCATCCAAGAAGTGTTGGCAGCCATCTTGGGACCAATATACATGATAGCACCTCATTAAAAAGCATTGCTGTTAATAGAAGGTTTTAAGACTTTAGTTACATTATAAATCATTTGTTGATGGTACCATACTCATTTTAGGAATTGTGGTATGTTCTAAGGTGATTTCACCATGTGAAAAAGCCTTCTGCTGGGATATCATGATTGAGAGAAAAATATTTTCTCATGCTTTTCCCACAGAGGTTTGGAAGGTGATCTATAAGCTAAACTGAGAGCTTATATTCTGTAAATTCACATTATCTTTCTCAGTCATGTGAGAATGAAGTCTGACATTCTCAGTAAAACATGTACATCCAACAAGGGCAGAGACTGTCAGTTGATTCCTTTGTGTTCTACTGCAGCTTCCCAGAGTGTTCCAAAGAACAACTAGAGCGCTAAAAGTCCTACTTATGATAAACGTATGGCACACCTGAAGCCATCTTGCTTGGATTAAAGTGGTAACTCTTAAAACATTTAATTTAAAAAGGAACAAAATTAGGGGGTTCATCTTTCCATAAAAAGTATGATTAGTGCTGCAGAAAGAAAAATTAGGGCACATTTTGAGTGACTTCTCAAATCCTCTTCTATTTCATTAAAAAATTCTGACATGCAGACTGAAACATGCACTTTCAATACCAGCAGCAGTTTTCCCTGGTGAGCAGTAGCTTTACTACAGTGATCTAATGAGCAAAAAGAGTGCTAACATTCTGAATTTATAGCAAATGTGTGACACATCTGAATGCCTTTGGAATCAAAGTAAAAAACTGAAAGTATTTCCTACTGAGGAGACTGCAGTAAATGAGGAAATTAGGAAACTTCATAACAAATAAGTCTGCCAAGATGGCCACCAGAGACAAAAGAGCCCAAATGTAGCCCAAATATCACCCAGATGTAGCCCAAGTATAGCCCAATGACAGAATGTCCCAGAGTGTTCTTAAAAACAACTAGAGCGCTTACTGTCTTCATTATGACAAAAGTATGGCACACCTGAAGCCATCTTGATTGGAATAATCTGGTAACACTTAAAACATTTAATTTAAAAAGGAACACAATGAGGGGGTTCATTTTGCCATAGAAATTATGATTAATGCTGAAGAAAGAAAATGAGGGCACATTTTGAGTGACTTCTCAAATCCTCTTCTATTTCATTAAAAAATTCTGACATGCAGACTGAAACATGCACTTTTAATACCAGGAGCAGACTTCCATGGTGAACAGTAGTTTTACTACAGTGATCTAATGAGCAACTAGAGTGCTAACATTAAGAGTTTATGGCAAATGTGTGACATATCTGAATACCTTCATGATGGAATCAAAGTAAAAAACTGAAAGCATTTCCTACTGAGGAGACTGCAGTACATGAGGAAATTAGGAAACTTCATAACAAATAAATCTCCCAAGATGGCCACCGGAGACAAAAGAGCCCAAATGTAGCCCAAAATCACCCAGATATAGCCCAAATATAGCCCAATGACAGAAGTGTGCAAAACACTTATTTTGTGTTTTTGCAGTGTTATATAGTGCAGACTTGTCAGGTATTGGAGTGCTTTACATGAGCATTGGTTACATCACACAAGAACAAATTCATTTTGGTTGTAGACATGGGGAGACTAAGTGATTTGACCAGAATCACAGAATGTCGAGCTGAAGCAGAAACTCCAACCTGGTTCCCCAGTTGCAAAGTCTGCAGTTCTGGAAGTAACACCACATCCTCTCCCCTAAGTGCATTATTTAATCAAGTGGTCAACTGGATAAAAAAACATAAAGGTAACAAATAATTTAAAAGTGCTTTCTCGCTATTTGAAAACTCAGAAAATATGTCCTTATTTTAGTCTTTTAGAGCACTAACCATAATTTTGATGCCAATAAGACCCTCTCATATATGTAATTTCTAAAGGAAATGCTCTAGGTATTACAGTTTTGATTACATCAAGATGACGTCAGGCGTTCCACACTTTTGTAATAAATATAGAATGTTAGCAATCTAGTTGTTCATTAGGATACTGTTGAGAGGCAGAGGCCAGTGGCACAGACTCTGAAAATTGAAGGCAGGTAGGAGGGTGCAAAGGCAACAATTTAACCACACTGAGCAGGCAGGAAGGGCCATGGCAGCACAACAGACTACGGAGGGCAGTGGAAAGGGGGGCAGGGGCAACAAACCAACAATACAGGACTTGCAAGAGAGGCTGTGGCAATGTAATAGACCATTGTGGGCAGAAGGAAGAGGCAATGGTAGTACAACCATACATGCCAACAGACCCGATTCAGCCAGGAAACGTCCAATGTTTTTAAGCTCAAATGGGCTTTATTTGATCTGTCTCCTGTCTACAATCTCCTCTTTTTCAATGTAACTCAAAGGGGAAAATCAATACCCCAGTTTTTTTCAAAATCTCCCTCTTACCAAGTTCAAAATGTTCGCAAGTATGGTACATTGGATCATGGAAGGAAATGGGGTAGGGACATGGACTTGGATAACAGAGGACAGGAGGGACACGGAGAGGTGCACCAAACTGACCCTGCAGGGCAGGCATCAGGGTTTGCAGCAGCACAATACACCACACAGGACATGCGGGACGGGAGTGCAGCACAACAATCCATAGAAAGCAAGAGGGAGGGGACAGGACCATGCACATGGACAACAGAGAACAGAGGGGCAAGAGGCAGCACCATAATGGACAGACAGGAGAGAAAGCTGCAGCATAACAGACCATAAAGGGCAGGAGGGATGGATCAGGGGCATTACAATGGAACAGACAAGCCAGGAGGGAGGGGGTAGGGGTCTGCACATGTAAACAGAGGGCTGGGGGCAAGGGGGCAGGGCAGGAGCAGCAAGATAGCCATGGAGGTCAGGCAGGATGGGCACTAGAAGCAAGACACACCATGAAGAGCAACAGTGAGACTGTGATGGCATACACACAGACCATGGAGGGAAGGTGGGAGGGGTTCAGGGGCAGCTAACTGACCACACAGGGAAGGTGGGAGGGGCCATGGCAGCACAGAAGACCATGCATGGCAAGTGGGAGGGTTAGTGGTAGCACAATGGCTATGATGGGCAAGAAGGAGGGTGCAGGGGCATGCACAAAGGACGATGGAGGATAGAAGGGAGGGTCAGGACCTGTGCACAGACAAGAAAGTTCAGGGAAAGGGGCCTCACAACAGACCGCACGGGGCAGTCAGGAGGAGCAGTTGCAGCACAACAGACCAGGGAGGGCAGAAGGGTGTGGCAGTACAATGGACCATGTAGGACAGGAGGAAGAGGATAGGGGCATGGCATGTGGACAGTTAGGGTGGAGGTGGCAGGGACAGGTTACAGTCATCTGACAATGCTAGGCAGGTGGGAGGGGAGTGGCAGCTCAACAGAACACTCAGAGTAGATAGGAGTGGCAGGTCCATGGAACATGGTGGGCAAAAAGGATGGAGCAGGGGCATACACAAAGACATCGGAGGGCAGGGGGAAGGAGAATAGGGGCAGCAAGCTAAGCACAGAGCAGTAGGTCAATGATGGGGCATAGAATTGGGCAATGGAGGGCAGGAGGAGTGGACTGGTACATCATACTAAATTGAGGGCAGTGGCAGCACATCAGACCATGCATGGCAGGAGGGAGGAGGCTAGTCCATGGATTCACACAACAGAGGATAGGGAGGAGGGGGATGGGGCAGCAAGCTAACTGTTCAGAGAAGGCGGGTATTAGGAACTTTATTGCTTTTAAAACGTGTGTCTGTGCGAACTACTTAAAATATGAACAACTATGCAGCATAATCTCACTTTTATTCAGGAAGAAGAGGACGTTTGTGACTGTGACTCCGGGCTCACTTGGCAGAAACACCCCCTGACCCTCCACCCCCTATCGCAAAATGTAATGCCCGTTAAAAGGGTAGGTGAACACAGTGTTATATAGAACATAGTCCTGAGAGCACGATTGAAAATGAAGAACTAGATATAGTGTATGGTATAAACTATGCACCAAAAAGTGTGATATAAGATGAACCGGGCGTGAAATATAATATGCAATACATTGTGCGCAATGACAGATTCATTGGAGAGCGCGAGATAGCACAGGCACTAGCGCGTGCTATGCGATATGCGCCTTGGAGTGTAATATGCACAGGGCAGTGTTGTGTAACCTAACTAGTCTCTAAAGTTGTAATATAAAATATGTGCTGGGGAGTGTAACATTGCATATGCACTGTGACAAAGATATGGATCCCAGATTGTAATATGTATGGCATAGCACTGTGCGTTATAACATAGGCATCGAGGAAGGCACGTTAGATGGGGCAATATAACCCGTGCGAAGACAAGTGTGGCATGACATATTCACGGGGTGGTGTTACAGTGCACATGGGCTAGAGAGTGTCATAGCATATGCACTAGCTAGTGGAATACAACATAGAGGTGTGTGGCACTCAGCAGGGAATGGTGGGTGTAACACAGCATTGGGCTCTGCCAGGAGCGCGCTGTGACTCTCAAGTGATGTTCGTCCCCTTTCCAGAGAGTAAAATAAAAAGTATTACACATCCGGCAGTGGATGTGTGTTTTATTAACCGTGAGGGGGGTTTCTTGCATAGTTTTGGTCGAATTTTTGTCGATTTCCCCTGTTAATGGCTTGGTGTGCATGTGTATTAAATGTGCCCGTCAATAGCTACCCATGTTTATATAAATAAACGACAAGGGTGTCTACAGGGATTAGGCACGGTAGGGCATCAGACATGTCAGAGCTTCACTAGTGGTGTAAATACATTCCACGTGGATTCATTGTATGCATAGTCGCCTTTTAATGAATATCACGCAAATCGTCATGGTGATAGGTACGTACGGTTTGTCCAGCATGTCCTAGGTGTGTCTATAAATATAAATATATATTTTTTTAAAATAATAATAAACAGTGGCCGGCCCTGGGGATTGGGGTAAAAAAAATATAATTAGGAGACAGGCCCTGGGGGATGGGGTCATCAGGGCCAATAAATTAGAATAAGAAGGGGAACCACACAGCCCCCCTTCTTAAAAAATTAAAATAAATAAAAGACTGGCATTGTGCCGGAGGCCACACCCCCTCCTTGCAGCACTCTGCAAACGCGCCCCCTGGCGAGTTGTAAGTTGGGGAATTAATTCCTCTTCAATACTGAGGGTCCCTGAGGGCCAACTAGCCCAACAGGCATCTCCAGTAGGCACCAGGGAGCTGCGCTGCAGACAGGTGTTCTGAGGCCAAGCCCCTTTTTACACCTGTGGCGCTTACTGGAGGTACCTAGTGGTCTAGTTTGACCCTAGGGACCCTTAGGATTCAAGGGGACTTAATCTCTCAACTTAGAACAGCCACAGGGTGCGTTTACACAGTGGTGAAGGGAGGGAACGGGGCCTGAGGTGACGTGAGCAAACACGCACTATGGCACGTTTTAAATTGGGGATATAATTTTCCTTCAATACTGTGGGCCCCTGGGGGCTAACTAGCCCACCAAGTGCTTCCAGTAAGCGCCACTGAGCTGCATTGCAGAGAGGTGGTCCAGGCCGTGCCACTTTTTACACCTCTCTGCAAAGCAGCTCTGTGGCACTTACTGGAGGTACCTAGTGGGCTAGTTGGACCCTAGGGACCCTCAGGATTCAAATGAACTTAATCTCCCAACTAGAAACGGACACAGGGCGTGTTTACACAGTGGTGAAGGGAGGAGATGGGGCCTGAGTTAACGTGTGCAAAAACGCCCTGTGGCCTGTTTTAAGAGGTAGTTTTAATCCCCCTGCCCTATTATATACTAGGGGCTTACAGAGGAGGTCATGCTAATCACAGGGGGACCCCAATGCATAATGTTCCCTAGTGTATGTAGGTGTTTTCACTGTATTCTAAGTGTCTTTTAACATAGCACTGGCTCTAGGACTGGTTAGTCAGACTCAGTTACAACCAGTATCCGTCTGAAAAAGTTGAGAGTACAGGATGATTTTGCAACAAGGCTTCTTTCTGCTCTTCTTTTTGTTCTTTCTGCACGTTATCCTTCTTCCTGCTCTTTTCTTCGTCTTTGAGGACTTCTGTTGCTTCTTTCTGCACTTCTTTTTTTTCTTTCTGTGCATTTTTTCTTCTTTCTTCACATGTCCTATCGCTGTAGGCATAGTTAGAAATTAGCATTTAAAAAACCTTTGAAATTCACAGAAAAAACCATAGGTTTCAGGCACGTTATAGTTAGGATTTATCAAACAGGCAATGCAGCACACCACAAAAATCACATACACCCCACAAGCCAAACTTATTTCCGGGTGTAGTCCGTTAATTGTAAATATTGTTCAAAGCACAAAATCAATATCCGTTCTTGATATCACTGGATATATAGTATTTATTCGGTAGTAATCATATAGGTGTCCAAATTTTCACAGCGCAGCCGACGCGCGTTTCGCCCAACGGGCTTTCTCAAGGCTGCATATATACAAAAGAAAAGAAAAACATGGTATCTAATCACCTGTACACACAGATATATAACCAATATTGTCAACTGTACTATGCGTACACAACAAAGTCATTAAGTTGAAAATGCAAACCTAATCCAAAATCTATCATATAATTTAGTACATTCAAAAACAGGGCTCCAGGGGAAAGTACCCTCAGAAACAGAGTGCTCCCCTCGAGTGGGCGATTGATAGAGAGATACGTTCCGAAAGGTTCCCCAGATGGAAAGAACGTGCATGTAAAAGACACCAATGAGTAACTGAATCCTGTCTCTTTAAGTTACCCAATTCAATCATGTGCATATAATCTAAATTATATGATAGATTTTGGATCATGTGCATATCACCAATATAAATATGAGTGTTAATGGGGGTGCCCATGTTGGATATTAAATCAGCCAAAAAATATGGGACATGCTCGTAAGGTGCTCGAGGTAAGTGTCTACGAGATGACGTGGTCTCACCTTAAACAATTCAATGTCTCGTTCGAAAATAGAATGTAAAGTTTGTGAAGTCTGTAATAAAAAATACCGAACCAGATCAAAGCACTGGTAATAAACTGTCACCAAAACTAACAAAAGGCCATGTGACACAAGAACGATTAGGTTCATCACACCGTACTCAAATGCCAGTCCTGAAATATTTAAAATTCTGAAAAGACACTGGCATTTATTGACAGATGATGAAAAGATTTTGGAGGCGGTGGGATCCAGACCTAATATCACTTTTGCTAGGGGCAATACTCTGAGACAAACCCTATGCCCCAGTTTTATCCCAAAAATTGATCAAACGACATGGCTACCGGTTAAACCAAAGGGGTTTTTCAGATGTGGGACTTGTACAACAAATTTTGCTGATCGAGCACTCGTTTTGCATATAACCTACCATTACATGTGATATTACTATTTTTTGAATTGTGTTGTGTCCAGGGTTTTGACTATTTACCCACTGCATGCTGTATTCTGACAACTGACTATGGCCAATTTTGAGGATAATAGAGATGCGTTGCTAGAAGATCTCTTTAGTAATGAAACAATGGCAGGTCAAGCTAACACTAATACAACCGGCAAAGAAGGAATGAGACAAAAATTCATTAGATTAGAGAGGTTGAAACGTCAGGAACTCTCCAGATGGTGGGACGCAACAATTTTACGCAAATACATAGAAAAGGGACAGGTACCCAGGGGTCTCCGAATTCTTATTTTTCCCTCATTCGAAGATCTGGACAGGGGTCATCTTAAAGAATGGGAAAGATTACTTTCTAACTCATCGGTCGGAATGATGGAGATTTTGATCAAGGATGCTGAACTTAAACGCAGTAAAATCATCTTAGAGATCACTAAATTGGAAGAGGAAATACAAGAATTAAACTTACCGGAAGTAAGGGATAAAAACATGGTAATTCTTAAAGAAGTACTATATAAACATCAATTATACTTAAAAGATAAAAAATCTCAGAAAATCAGGAGGGATGAAAGAGACTACAAACAGGGAAGGGTTTACACCTTCGCTAAAAAATTTGATAATGTTGGAATGGACGTGAATTCGGCTGGTTCTGGACATCCCCCACGACCAACTGACACGGCCAGTACCCCAGACACGTCCAGTATTAGCAGTGCTACGAGCAGCGAATCATTGAACATACAAACACGGGGGGAGGGGGCTACATCTGACCCCTTTTTTTTAGAACTACAACGCTTCAGGAAAGGGAACAAGCAGTCATACAGGAAAGATATGGGCCAAAAAAGGCAAGAAGGGGAAAAACTAGTCACAGGCGGACAAGAAAGAACAGGGGTGACCACGAGATCAAGTGCACGCAACCAAAAGAATTGATAAATGTTGCCAATGCTACATGCACGGATATTGTGAATGTTGTAAATCTTTCGGATCATGTGCTGAATGAACATGAAATTAAAATTTTGAGCAAAGGACTGAGCTTCTGTCCCAGTACTGTTCCAGACTTTACGTCGCTACATGTAAGTTGTTTTAAATTTGTTAGAAAGATCAAACTGTTTAAATACTTTCAAGATAAACAACAACTGGGCAGTACCACTGATATCGCTACTTACTCAGAGAACTTACCTTCAATCAGGGACATCAGAGATGTTCAATTATTACTTTCAATTGACGATAGTGATAGGACTCCATCATTACAAGACGTAGCAATGGATCTAGACTTGGATACATTTGCCAGCTCAGACAGTGGGCTGAGACACAAATCTAGATTTACACCACAAATGCCAAGTCACAATTTGATAGATCGATTCCAGCATAATATCTTTAGGGATCTATACAAATTAGAAGACAAATACCTTTTAAAGAAAATACATCACCCAACTAACATATCAAGGGAGGAAAAACAGGCTTTGTTCAATCTTAAAAATGACTCCTCCCTTGTCATCCGGGAGGCTGACAAGGGAGGTAATGTGGTACTCATGAATAAATCTGACTACATGGCTGAAATAACCAGACAATTAAATGATGATATGACATACCAACTTTTAGATCATAATCCACTTTATGCCACTAAAGAACTTATTTGCAACACGTTACGGTTTTGGAAAGACAAATGTTTGATTACAGATATTGAATTTAAATATCTTTACAATGACACACCAACCATACCGTGCATGTACGTCTTACCCAAAATACATAAAAATGCACCCTTTCCCCCGGGCAGGCCAATCATCTTGGGAATCGGATCTCCAACTGAGCGTATCTCAGAATATATTGATTCATATTTACAACCATTGGTAGTGAACTTACCATTGTTCATAAAGGACACTACAGAGGTGCTAAGCAAGATTTCGGATGTAGACTGGGTAGAGGGACACTATCTTGTGACTTTGGATGTGTGTTCCCTCTACACAAGTATACCTATGGACATGGGAATCCTGGCAGTACAATATTTCTTGGAATCTAGGTCTATACAATACCTGGAACACACGGTGATGTTATTGGAATTAACAGAATTGGTGTTGAAAAACAACATTTTTATTCACAATGATGTTTGGTACCGACAAATTAGAGGTGTGGCAATGGGGGCAAAATTTTCGCCCTCATTTGCCAATCTCTATATGGGCTATTTTGAGCTCAATCACATCTGGAAGAAGGGCCCCAGTCTATTAACGGATAATGTCCTTTTCTTAGGCCGTTATATAGACGATATACTCATGTTTTGGTCAGGTACAAAAACAATGTTAGATGAATTTTTTGAGTATCTAAACAATAATCCCTTCAACTTAACTTTCACCAAAACAGTAAGCACCACACATATTAATTTTCTTGACATCACAATCATAGTTGATAAGAATAAACTAATATCACGTCCATACAGAAAGGATACGGCATGCAACGCAGTCCTGCATGCCACTAGTGCACATCCACCATCACAAATCAAAGCAATCCCTTTGGGGGAGATGATCCGCACAAAAAGAAATTGCAGCGATACACAAACATTGGAGCAGGAACTAAACACAGTTGAACAACGATTTTTGGCTAGAGGATATAAAGTTTCTGATATCCGTAAGGCACGAAAAAGTGTAAATAGCATGACAAGAACAGATTTGCTGAAGGGCCGCACCAAAACTAACAAAAGGCCATGTGACACAAGAACGATTAGGTTCATCACACCGTACTCAAATGCCAGTCCTGAAATATTTAAAATTCTGAAAAGACACTGGCATTTATTGACAGATGATGAAAAGATTTTGGAGGCGGTGGGATCCAGACCTAATATCACTTTTGCTAGGGGCAATACTCTGAGACAAACCCTATGCCCCAGTTTTATCCCAAAAATTGATCAAACGACATGGCTACCGGTTAAACCAAAGGGGTTTTTCAGATGTGGGACTTGTAATGTCTGCCCCTTTGCGCTGAACAGGACCACCACTTTTAAATACAATTCTGAAAAAACCCATATAGTCAATGGGTTTATCAATTGCAATACTAAATTTGTAATTTACTGCATTATTTGTATATGTGGAAAAATTTATGTAGGTAGTACGATCAGACCACTTAAGGAACGGATACAAGAGCACATAAGGGCCATCAGAAACAATAATACCCAGTATGCGTTGGCCTCACATTTTAATACCTTACATAACCATACAGAACTGATTAGGATAACGTTTCATGGCCTTGAGGTTATACTGCCACATCAAAGAGGTGGCAATAGAGTGAGTGTCTTAAGACAGAAAGAATGTAAATGGATCATCTCCCTGAGAGCAGTGGAACACGGGATTAACATTGATAAGGAGCTGTTTGAATTTTTATAAGTCAATGTTTGATGTACAATGAGAGATAACTATGATTGTCTGTTCTGGGAAATTATTCGACTGATGCTGATTCCAACTGTTAATGTTTCTGAATTTAACATGTACCAATGATGTAACAAAAGACCACTCGGACTTCATGCGTTACAGAATAGCATTTTTGACATATGTTGTGGCTCCAGGATTCTTATTCCATATGACCTGCTGCTATCTGTCCTTTCTATTGCTATTTTATTAATATTTTTCACATAATATTAGGACTTCTGGTTTACCTAACATCACTGGGGATACAAAATTTCGTTTTGTTTCTGTGAAAAAGACGTGTGACATGCCTAGATACACGACTTATGTATTTATAACATACATATTGGATCATTCCAATATGGCCGCCAGTCCATGATAGTGAACTTCGTCTACCTAATTTTGTAGTCCACTTTCCATTTTTATGACCTCACGCTCCGCTTTTATTTCCGACAATGGCGGGAGGCACACGGATACCAAACGCCCATACACTGTGATAGTACGAGTTACAGCAGCAATGGTGAGTGTTACATGGGGCTGTTGTTGTGACGAGCTTTATATAATGCGAGCTGTTTTAGCGCGACTTTGGCCACCGTAATGGCGACGGATAGATTGTTTTTGCATTTATCCGGGCCAGATGATATTGTTGGGAACTAACATGAGATACTAGAGACGCTGGGTTTATAGGTACGATACCGTGTTGTATTTTGATAATAAGGCCGTTTTTTATGCACATAATGCAAATCAAAGGATGTGAATCAATATGAATATGTACGAATGATTTTACATTGTAGGCGTCACGGTAACTTGCTGACATAACGCTAATTTCTGGGTTTGAATACCAAATCCAAGACTTATACGCGTACATTTGATTCGTTGCGGTAACGATATATATGGAACTTGGCAGTGATTACTTATTTGTACAATATACTTGTTTCAGAGTGGACGGATCCTGGTCCTTCTGATTGCTCCAACAATATTACATTGCGGTAAACGCCGACAGTGTCCTATCTAAGGCACTCTTTAAAAATTACACGGGACGATTCTGTCAAGATTAGGTAAGCAATACCTAACGTTTTGATAAACGGTGTGTCAGATATCGTGACAGTTTATTACCAGTGCTTTGATCTGGTTCGGTATTTTTTATTACAGACTTCACAAACTTTACATTCTATTTTCGAACGAGACATTGAATTGTTTAAGGTGAGACCACGTCATCTCGTAGACACTTACCTCGAGCACCTTACGAGCATGTCCCATATTTTTTGGCTGATTTAATATCCAACATGGGCACCCCCATTAACACTCATATTTATATTGGTGATATGCACATGATTGAATTGGGTAACTTAAAGAGACAGGATTCAGTTACTCATTGGTGTCTTTTACATGCACGTTCTTTCCATCTGGGGAACCTTTCGGAACGTATCTCTCTATCAATCGCCCACTCGAGGGGAGCACTCTGTTTCTGAGGGTACTTTCCCCTGGAGCCCTGTTTTTGAATGTACTAAATTATATGATAGATTTTGGATTAGGTTTGCATTTTCAACTTAATGACTTTGTTGTGTACGCATAGTACAGTTGACAATATTGGTTATATATCTGTGTGTACAGGTGATTAGATACCATGTTTTTCTTTTCTTTTGTATATATGCAGCCTTGAGAAAGCCCGTTGGGCGAAACGCGCGTCGGCTGCGCTGTGAAAATTTGGACACCTATATGATTACTACCGAATAAATACTATATATCCAGTGATATCAAGAACGGATATTGATTTTGTGCTTTGAACAATATTTACAATTAACGGACTACACCCGGAAATAAGTTTGGCTTGTGGGGTGTATGTGATTTTTGTGGTGTGCTGCATTGCCTGTTTGATAAATTGTAACATCTTGGGAATTTTCTATTCTTTGAGATGACTATTACTCTAGGTGGATGAGTATGTGGTGATTTGCTAGCACCCAATACAACTGTGAATAATAACCTATTGCATTACAGCGCATACTTTACGATGTGCAGGTCCTCATAGCATATCCACTGTTAATTATTTCTATACGTTATAGTTAGGAATTAGCATTTAAAAAAACCTTTGAAATTCACTGAAAAAACCATAGGTTTCAGGCACGTTATAGTTAGGAATTAGCATTTAAAAAACCTTAAAAATTCACTGAAAAAACCATAGGTTTCAGGGGTGTTATAGTTAGCTGGACTTTTCACTTGTACAAAACCATTGAAATTCCCCCGTTATAGTTAGTTCAGCTAACTATAACTCGCGCGCCCGCAATGCACTGCTGATGACGTCACATATTACATCACTCATGACATGGTCAGTGACATCACTCATAACATCACTGCTGACATCTCAAATGACATCACTCATGACATCACTGATGACATCATCCTTGTGATAGAGTGGCAGACCTCCTCTCACCCTAATATAACCTTTGATACGCACATTCAAAAATAGAGACTAAACTTTTCAAAACAATGGACATACCAATACCAGTTACAACAACCTTTTCAGTAATTCTAAGATCCACATACACATCCACTCATTCACCAACAGTCCTATACAGTCACTCATACATGTATTCACTCATCATATGTACTCATACAACTATACATCCTGTTACACAATGCCACTCATCCATAGAGTTACTCACACACATAGTCACTCATGCTAATAAAGAATCAAACATACATTTATTTGCATATACAGTTATACACACACCACCACACTTACTTCTACGGAAACTTACACATACTTAGTCTTTTAAACAATCACTTATAGAAACACATACTTATTCATACAGGAACTCTTTCAATCTCTCACTCTCACCTATACTCACTTATATACACCAATAGTCACATATACTAGTTTAAAACATATGTAGTTACTCATAAAGACACTATTGAGACAGTCATTCACTCACTAACACACCCATACACACACTCATCCACCCATACAGTCCTGCACACATGCTGTCTTCAACACATACAAAGAGTGAGTCACTCATTCATGCACCTATGCACTACGTAATACCCCCCACCGAACCATGCAGACACTCAGACTGATACTCAAAAACCCAACTAATAACCTATATAGACACCCATGTAGCTACTCACCAACCCATGCAGCCACTTATACACAAAGTGAGAGACTGATACAGATATTTACATATTTAAACATTACTCACTAAGCCATGTATTCACTATGATACACTTAATCAGTCAGTTACACAATCCATTCTACTACTCTAAAATCTACCCAGATTAGACATGTGCCATCCTGCCTTCCATCTACTAAAGCTCCAACTAAGCCCCTCCAAACGAATAAAAACATGCAAAGTAAGCAATTGATAATATAGCCGATAATTTGACCTCGGAATCAAATTTAGCTTCAACACAAATGAACAACGTGCCTATTAAGGAAGGTGGCCTAAAGAATACCCTTAATAAACCTCGGCAATCCCACAATATAGTGGATCTTCCTCCTGAAGCTGCTCCCTATGCAATTGTTCTAGCTGGCGTCCCTGAGCTCACTAATGATATCAGGGAAGATCATCAAAGCCTTCGGAATAAAGTGATCTATTGGCTGCGCAAGAATAGACCATTGCCCGCCTATATTAATGGGGAAATACTGCATGTTAGGCGTTGTGAATGGGTGGGGTCGCGTCCCAAAGACATAAAAGGGGACGTAATTATAGTAAATTTTAAAGACCACAGAGCAGTCAGACACATTGGGGATTGGTATGATTACATTAGCAGTGATACTGTTTCGACACATTATCTTAACTATTTTTACCCATATTCACCAGTTCAATATCGCTCAAACCAGGAGGACGGTTGGCAGATTGTCAATAGATCAGAACCTAACCATTACGGCCGTAGTCGATTTTCACTTGCACAAACACGTGAATCATTCAATTGCCAGTCTAGACAACCCCATCCTCCTAATAGAGGTTTGAACAATTATTTGTGGGAAAATAGAGACATTGTCCTGCCTGCCTATAATTTACCAACCCAAAACCGGTTTGATGTCTTTTCAGGGTTAGAATATGTGGATTGACGCAAGACCGTTACTCCCAATAGCCTACCTATTAGTCCAGGTGTACATAATGTCGATACTCAGGAGAACACCAATGAACAGGCGTCATTATTTTGCACCGAGGTTATTATGTATGCACAAACTATTCATAGTACAACCTATGATAATAAGAGGATGGATAGTTATGATCCCAGCCATAAGGCCTTACACACATTTAATTTAAATGATGAGGGACTCATTGGGAGCCCCTGTCATAATCAAATCCAGGAGTCTGGGACCCCTAGTAATTTAAGCAATGGGGAAATCAAAGTTAAAGTTAATAGGAAAACCTGCACACTTCTATTTTGGAATGTGGCAGGTCTTAGGGAGAAAATCAATAACCCATCCTGGGGCACACTCATGGATGGTCATGATATCCTGGCCTTCCAGGAAACATGGTCCTTAGACCCAGTGAACATGCATGGGTATAGAAGTTTTTTTACCCCGGCGGTGGGGGGTACCCATGGTAGAGCTAAGGGAGGTCTATTGACTTTTGTCTCTAATTTGCTTAGATATGATGGGATCTGGTTTTCCCCAAAATCTAGCTTTTATCAACTGATTATTTTAAGGAATATAAAGGGACTTAATGTCGTTATTATTAATTTTTACAATAATATACCAAGGAAAGAAATCCCCAGTGTCCTAGCAACACTGAGGGAGGATTTATATCATGAAATAGACAAAACCGATAGAGAAGTTATGTTTGTTTGGGGGGGGGATTTTAATTCTAAACTTTGTACTAAGAGTAAACAGGGATTATGCGGGTTAATGATAGAGCAGGAATCTAACTTAACTCATTTCGAACATTCTCTGATTGGGGATTTATTGAATGACATTATGTTTATGTATGATTTAGGCTATGTAAATGAATCCGCCCAAAATCCTACCACCTTCGTGCCTACATTTATTGGTAAAGGTGCATCATCCACCATCGACTTTATTATTGCCTCAAATAATTGCAGTCACAAATATATTAAATCTAGTACCATGGACCTGCCGGTAAGCGATCATTTGCCCCAGATTATGGTGGTTGAAAATCTTTTTCCTGATCAACAAGAGGATGTGCCTCTTACACATATAGCATCGGATATGGCCCTTGGTAGTCAAAATGGGTACTATTTAAAATGGGACAAGGTTGTCCCGGAAAGGTTCTTAGACAACCTATTGAAGGTTTGCCCTGGTAGTTTTGCCATCTGCTTAGATGATAAATCTAGTAGTGACTTGATTATCGAACACTTTAATATAATAGCCACCACAATTAAGAATATATTGTGGGTGGAGGCAAACAACGGTGCAAAGGGTAAGAGAAGCTGGTTTGATAATGCCTGCACCAGATCTTTAACAGCTTTAAAAAGAGCCGTTCATAGAACTCCACGTGATCCCATCGAAATAAGACACTGCAGGAAAAAATATAATGAAGCCTTAAAGAATAGGAAAATGGATATAAAAAAGAATGCCCTGGAAATGCTATGTGAAGCATCGCAACAGAAGGATACATCTGCATTCTGGAGGGCTGTTAATACACCTTTCCTATACGATAATTCTAAGGCGCGTATAGAGATTGCTATCACAGAGGAGGATTGGGTGGCGCATTTTTCTAGCCTTTATAGTTCACAAGAATTTCCCAATATTACTAGCCCTATCACTGGGGATCTTATAGGTGAAGGGAGTGAAAAATTGGCAGTAACCCTGGAGGAAGTCAATAAGGGTTTGAATGCAATGAAGGGCGGCAAAGCTGCAGGGCCCGATGGGATCCCTGCTGATTTGTATAAAGGAAATGCTGAGCTTTGGGGTCCCATGCTGGTGCAATTATTTAATGCAGCACTGGCTAGGGGCCTAAACCCGTCCTGGTTCACTTCGGTGATTGTACCCATTTACAAAAAGGGAGACAGACAATGTTGTGCCTGTTACAGACCAATCTCCTTATTGGACTCATCTGTTAAAATCCTGGGGAGAATTATCTTGGCTAGACTACATAGCTGGGCAGTAGAAAATGACATAATGAGTGACCTACAATACGGTTTCCAAAAGGGTATTGGCACCATTGAACAGTGCCTAAATCTGATGTTAATACAATCAAAATATCTTAGCATAAAGGGTGAGTGCCTGTACTTTACGTTCGTTGACCTTTCGTCAGCGTTTGATTGTGTTTCACATGCTAAATTATGGGCAATTTTAAAAGAGATAGATGTGGAGGATTCAATCGTGTGCTTCTTGAAGGATCTTTATTCAGGTGCTAATGCTACGGTTCGCTTTGGCAGTGGGGGCCAATGTACCAGGAGCTTTCGGGTGGGCCGGGGCGTGCGTCAGGGATGCGTCCTGGCCCCCTTCTTATTCCTGGTGTATATTAATGGTCTTGAGCGCCACCTCTTGTGGGAGTGTGTGGACATGCCTAGGATTGGGGGAAGGTTCGTCCCCGCGCTCCTATATGCGGATGACGCAGTTTTAATGGCTCGCACCCCCATGGCGCTACAATCTTTGATACAATCCTTTGAATCTTTTATGTCCAATCTAGATTTAAGGGTTAATTGTAGTAAAACCTTCACAATGAACTGTGGCAAAAAAAACTGGCAAACATACTAAAAGAATGTTCTTGAATGGAGTTTGTTTGGAATCTACTTCTACCTTCCCCTATCTTGGCGTTCTGTTCCACGAAAATGGGGTGTGGTCCCATGCAGTTAAGGCCAGAACTTTTTTGTTCCAAAAAACTATTATGGCCTTAAAGAATTTTATTAAAAAACTGGGAAAGAAACCGATTAAAGAAATTTTAACAATTTATAATGCCACATGTATATCGGTTGCTATGTATGGCTCAGGTCTTTGGGGCTATTTTAACATTGATTCGATCCAGAAAGTGGAAAACAGATTTTTGAGATATGTCCTGGCAGTACCTCAGTGTGTCGCGACCTATATCTGCCACATTGAACTTGGTCTAACATATATATCCGATTCGATTAGAATCCAGCCAGTTCTCTTATGGCATAGGATCTGGACAACTAATGAGTGCACCATGAATCGGGCCATCCTGCAGGACGTCCTTAAATTGGAAAATGTGGGTTGTGTAGAATGGCTAACTTATGTTAGAACATTTCTTGGTAAAATTGGTTGCCCACAATATTTCGAAGAGCCACTCTTAATGGACCAGGTTTCTAGGAAATCTTTGTTTAGGTTATCCCTGGAATACCTCATGGAAATTAGAAGGGTGGAGGAAATGAAGAAAAAGACTGTATCTCTACATTTTCCTCTGCTCTCTGGTATTAAAGTACAGCCATATTTATCATTGTCGATATCAAATTATGACCGTTTTATCTTGACCCGTTTTAGATTGTCTATTGTTTTTAGACTTTTGTCTCTCCCAGTTATGAATTCGTGGTCGTCAAATCTACCTCCATGCTTGTGTGATGATTCTTCATCTCAGTCAGATATTCACATTTTATTCTTTTGCAAATTGTATACTACACCTCGTAGGTCATATATTACTCCACTTCTTAAAGAATGGAAAATCAATAACTATCGCCTTGCCTTTTTAGAACTACAGAGAATGGATACTCTTCTTACCATTACCGCAGTCCTAAGTTTTTTTAAAACTGTTTTTAAACTCAGGAAAACATTGGGTCTTTAATATGTTTTAAATTTTGACCCTTCTCCTTTTTATATTCTATGTGTATTATGTATTACTGAAATTTACTGCTGTAACTTTCATGGTTTTTGTCTTTAAAACCGAATAAAGTATTCTTGACTTGACTTGACAGTTACACAATCAATTTTTCAAAAACAAATCATCCATTTAGACACTTATATACCCATTTATTCTTCCATCGACCTTGAGATATACATATATAAAACATATTTAATTTTCAGAAAAACACACATTCACTGGATGATGTCATCAGTGATGTCATTTGAGATGTCATCAGTGATGTCATGAGTGATGTCACTGACCATGTCATGAGTGATGTAATATGTGACGTCATCAGCAGTGCATTGCGGGCGCGCGAGTTATAGTTAGCTGAACTAACTATAACGGGAGAATTTCAATGGTTTTGTACAAGTGAAAAGTCCAGCTAACTATAACACCCCTGAAACCTATGGTTTTTTCAGTGAATATATATATATATATATATTCACTGAAAAAACCATAGGTTTCACACATGTTATAGTTAGCTGGACATTTTACTGATAAAAAACCAATGAAATTCCCCCGTTATAGTTACTGTAGGCAACTATAACTCACGCGACCGCAATCCTCTGCTGATGCTAATACTGTATTTAGACACTTATTTGCCCATATCTTCTTCCATTAAATTTTAGCTATACATATATTACAAATATTTTTTTTTCATAAAGACACATATGTCATCAGCAGAGGATTACGGTCGCGTGAGTTATAGTTGCCTACAGTAACTATAACGGGGGAATTTCATTGGTTTTTTATCAGTAAAATGTCCAGCTAACTATAACATGTGTGAAACCTATGGTTTTTTCAGTGAATTAGCAAGGTTTTTTAAATGCTATTTCCTAACTATAACGTGTGTGAAACCTATGGTTTTTTCAGTGAATTTGTACGGTTTTTTAAATGCTAAGTTACTTTACGCCATTTGTGGCGTGCGCGCCCACTTAACGCAGTTCGTTCCGTGCACGGTTTTTATCAACTTTAATAAGCCCTGTACATTTGGTGGCCTTCGGCCACCAAAAGCACAGGGGGTGAGGTCAATGTGGATAGTGTTTTTTTTATTTCGATTTTATAATTTCATGTTGCCAAAATTACGTTTTTTTTCTCTATTAATAAGCCCTGCACATTTGGTGGCCTGCGGCCACCAAAAGCACAGGGGGTGGGGTAAGTGTGGATAGTGTTTTTTTTATTTTTATTTTTTTACCGTAAGCGTACGGTAAGCTTACGGTAAGCGTACGGTAAGCGTACGGTAAGCGTACCCCACGAAATTGCCGAAAAAAAAATAAAACCGTTTTTGCTCTTGGGGGATGTTTGGGGACTCCCTCAACATGACTATGTGGGAGGGAGTTGTCAAAACAGCCCCGTAACATGTTTTTGGCCATCATGTTTGATAAACAACACTCAGTGCGAGAGACAAAATGGCGGACGCCGCTTCCTGGTTTCGGCCGATTCGAATGTTTACTAAGATCTAAGAGCCAATCAGAATCGCGCTCGCGCACGCCACCGTAAGCTTACGGTAAGCGTACGGTAAGCGTACGGTAAGCGTACCGTAAGCGGGCTCAGATATATATATTGATTTAAAGGCTATTTTCTCAGAATCTACTGAACAGATTTACACCAAACCTACAAAAGGCACTTCCTTGACCTAGGGACTACCTCTCTGCCAAATTTCTAGTAATTCTGTTCAGCCGTTCGGGCTGTAGCTCGTTCTAAAGGTCCTATGGAAAAATGCATGGGAAAAACGCGTTTTGGGACCCCCCTTTTATCTCAGCCCCCGCTTGACGAATCCCCCCGAGACTTTCAGGGTAGGAGCGGAGCGTAGCGCCCCACCTATTTTGAGAAATTCGCGAGGATTCGTCGACCGGCGCCAAAGTTATTCAAAATAGAATGTTGAGGTTTTCCTATGGAAACGTGGTCCTAACTATAACTACCTACTGGCGACCGCCAGTAGGTAATATATATATATATATATATATATTCACTGAAAAAAAACATAGGTTTCAGAGACGTTATAGTTAGAAATTAGCATTTAAAAAACCTTAGAAATTCACAGACAAAACCATAGGTTTCAGGGGTGTTGTAGTTAGCTGTCCATTTCCCTCATACAAAACCATAGAAATTCCTCCGTTATAGTTAGTTCTGCTAACTATAACTCGCGCGCCCGCAATGCACTGCTGATGATGTCATATATTGCATCATTCATGACATGGTCAGTGACATCACTGATGACATCACTGATGACATCTCAAATGACATCACTGATGACATCACTGATGACATCATCCACCGAATGTGGTTTAGTTTGAAATTTAAATATGTATTATATATATACCAATCTGTATTGAAGATTGAGTGGATATATAACTGTCTGGATGGAGGATTTAGTAGCTGTCTGACTGTCTTTTTAAGTGAGTAATTAAAAGTGTCTCCCTTAAATCATGGATTAGTAACTAAACTATGCGAATGTGTGCAGCACTGTCTCTGTTGTTGTATAACATGCTGCATCAGTTGGTCACTGTAGGAGAGTAGGGTCTGCTATCCTATGGTCACCCCAAATTTTTGCTTTTTGCTTCACTGGTTTTTGACATATTGAGGCTGTGGGCCTGCCAATCAGACCCCCAGCCTGCTGTTCTCTCTACTAAATTAAAACTATGCACCCTAGGTGCATAACCAATTGGAAGTGGATCACCCTGTCAGCCCCTGTACCAGTGTACACTAGGTACCCAGGGCATTGGTGTACCCAAGGCCTGCCAGGGGCTGCAGCATGTATTATGCCACCCCAGGCTTGGCCTAACAACCTGACACAACTGGCTGATCACTCAGCTGGGGTAAGTTGGTGTAATCACCTCTTACTTAGGTGTAGTATACCTATACCTAACCTTAAATGGGACACCTGGTAACCTATAAGTCACTCCTATGGCAGGCCTTAACAATCCTGAAGGCAGAGTGCTTGGTTCCATGTGAGATGGTGCTCTGGCATGAGCTGAGCCTGTCTGCAGTGGTCGGAACAACTTCCTTCTACTGTTTCCAGATATCGTCATACCATATACTCTTAAGTGCATTATGAACCTCGCGGTTAAATGCTATCTTTGGTTTGGCTTTATCAAAACATGTCGAGTAAGGTGTCATACGAATTGGAATACTAACCCCTCGCCAATTCTGGCGACGGGGTTAGCATTCCACCCTTCTAGAGGGACACGACATGTACAGTACCTGAAACCCGGGTAAAATCAGACATAGCCTCAGCTCCACAAAATGGATGCTGCCACCACAGACACAAGTCTGCCCTCCTGCTGCTGGGAGTCCTTCCAGCTTGGGAGGTGTGGACAAAGGGTCTCCTGCCAGGGGAGGTGCGTGCACCACCCCAGACAGGATTTTGTGTATTGGTCAGGTAGGGCTTGAAAGAAACCAGACATGCCTGTGGCTCACAAGGAGCCTCGGTGCATATGCCAGTTCAAACCGGTCCTGGGGCACACCAGTCCCGGGCCTGGGGCGAGCTGGACAAAGGATTGGGGGTGTAACCACCCCCCTTCCTGGTCCCACCCATAGGGAGGGACCTAGCAGGTAGTCCGGCCCCTAGAATCCGAATAAAGGTAGGAGCTGTGTCCTAAGACTTCAGACATCCTGGAATCAACTTGAAACTAAGAAGAAGACGGGAACTTCGACATTCTGCTGCACAGAAGACTGAAGAAAATCTCCCCTGTGGTCAGGGAGTGACCACCTTGCTAACGCAAGCACCATCCAGCGAATCACCGTCTGCTTTGCCGCCGCCTCCCGCCGGAGCCCGAGCCCAGAGACTGACAAGACCTGGACCTCCAGACCTCTCACCGCCCGATCCACAGTCCCTGCAAAGAGGAGACCCGTGGAGGCACCGAGACACGTGGAGCCAGCCATCTTGGAACGACTACGACAAGCTGACCAGTGCAACAACCGAGGCTCCCTCCAAGTTGTGCTTTGGGTCCTGAGAAGCCCAACCCTCGAGCAGCATCTGCACCAAAGGTGAGCCCTCCAGCATCTCCACGATCTGCGTGGGGCCCTTCTGCATTTTGCCACTCGACGCGCCTAACCGGTTGCTGGCCCGCTGGCTAGTGGCCATCTTGGCGACGAAATCTACGACAAACACCGCTGGTCTGGTTGCTCCAGACTGGCCCTTGCTCCCCTCCAAAGGAGCAATCCCTCTGACCTTGCTGGTCAGAACCAACAGCTGATTTCCGAATCCTCCTACAATTGCTTTTGCCAAGGCTTGTTTGCTTCGATCAAGTCGCCGACACCGCCGACAGCGAGAGCCTGCGTGGGACAGCTCGTGAGCCGACTCCTGGACGTCGTCGACCTTCAGGGACCACGTGGCTGCGGAGACAAGCTACCCCTCATCACCTGTTTGCACCCGACATCGCCTGGTACCCATCTGGTGCCACGCTGGTCACTGGCTAGTGACTGTGAACACTGTCCCCTCTGCTTACAGGTCTTCAACATCTCCGATCCACTCTTGGATCCACTGCATCTCTTCCCGACCGACCGCCTGCAGCATCTTTGTCCCAGGCTCAACGGAACAGATAGAAGAAACCCGACGCACTTTGAGGCCTATGCACCCGCTTCCTGTGGGTGAGGTAAAGCTGGTACTCCGGTGCCCATGTGTAGTAATACATCTCTAGTGCCTGTGTTCCAAATCTTAAGTTCCTAGGTCATCCGGAAGATTCCTTTTGCAGTAACTTTGTACTTTTTACGCACCCATTGAAACCTATGGGAGCACGCGTGTGACTATTTGCTCTGCACACGCCACCCGTGGACCTCCTGGTCACTAACTGACGTTAGCTCCTTGTAGGCCCAGCGATTCTAGAGGCCCTAGGCCTTTTCCCTTTTCTGTTCGTGGTACTTATACCACTATTTTAGTATATGGTTCGAGTGGCCACCAGGGCCTATCCATATAAAGTGCAACTTCTGTGTATTCTGTGATAATCTTGTTTGACGATTTGTGCTCCTGTGCTCATAAAGAGACTAGGGGTTACTTTGAGAAATAAATACATATATATTTTGAATATATATCTGTGTGGTGTCCTTTCATTGGTATAAAAGGGGGTTATATTTGGTAAAACAGCTGGCTTAACACGCATCACGAGTTTAGCCTCAAAGACTGCTTAGCCTACGCTACCACTAGGGCAGCTGGTCCGAAAAGGTTGACTTACAACCACACCATAAGGGTTGCTTGGCATGGTACAAGGTGGTCACTAGAACTAGTGAACAGCATATACCAGGCCAACTTCTCACATTGGTGAGCAGCGGTGGGATTTGAGCTTGCTGTGTTTTACCATTGTAATCTCTTGGTTACCAATTGAAAGATCACATAGGTACCTGTAGGTACATATAAAACAAGATTAGATATACATAAGTTCTACTGAACTTAGTTGTTGTAGAGCAAAGGGAGTAGCACACCCTGACTACAACTACTAGATAGGTTTAGTAGGTAAACCCAAGTGTAGGTAGATTGCAACACATCCACCCACACTTAAGAGCAATGGCCGGGGCAGAGGGGTCCACTGTACCCATCTCTGTTGAGAGTGACCCCCAGAGGGCACCATCCAGCTTTGCTACCCTTAATCAGAATGAGCTCAGGCATTTGGCAACTCTTAGAGGCCTTAAACAGCCCAAGAACCCAAACTCTGCTGAGCTCAGAGAGCTCTTACAGAATGATGAGAATCAGAGAGCACTCAAGAAAGCTTCCCAGTTAGCCCCCTTAGGGACAGGAACAGGAGGCCCCCCTTCTAAAGATGCCACTGAAGTACCCCTTCCCAATAGTCACCCCTTAGATGGGATGCCTACCACAGAGGATGAGAGTGAAAAGGATACTGACAGTAGTGAGGATGAAGGGAGAACTAGCCCAGTGCCAAGTGTTATACTTGGCCCAGCTAAACCAAGGCTATTGGGGACTGACAGTGGGTTCAACCCACTGGATCTCCCCAGTGGACTTAACACAGGGCTGGGAAGGCAAAGGAATCGCTCAGGTGACTCCAATGCTTCCCATGGCTCTAGAGGCTCTCAAGGTCACTCCAGGAGAAGGATGACCACCCCTCAGAGGAGGGAACATGAGGCCAAGATGCAAGAGGCCCAGCTGAGGATCAGGAAGCAGGAGCTAGAAGTAGCCCTGATGGAAGAGAAACTTAGCAAGGCTAGACAGCATAAAGAGAGTGGGTCTATACCCACTGGTGGCAGCATTGTCCCTAAGGACAAAGATAGGGTCTTTGATAATAGGAACCTGTCTAAGGTTGTGCCCCCCTACAAAAGTGGGGATGACATCCACAAATGGATAACTGCTCTTGAGAGAGCCTGCAAAGTACAGCAGGTTCCTGAAGACCAGTGGGCAGCAATCCTCTGGCTCTCCTTTGAAGGAAGAGGCAGAGACAGACTCCTCACTGTTAGAGAAGAGGATGTCAGAAACTACAGAGTCCTGAAGAGTGTTCTGGTAGATGGGTTAGGCTTAACCACTGAACAGTACAGGTTAATGTTCAGAGACACCCAAAAGACACAGACTCAGGACTGGTCTGAATACATTGAATGTGCCACTAAGGCTTTGGAGGGTTGGTTGCTGGGAAGTAAGGTATCTGATTTTACAGGATTGTATAATTTGATGATGAGAGAACAGATTTTAAATAACTGTCAAAACCAGCAACTGCATCAACACTTGGTTGACTCTGATCTGACCTCTCCCCAAGAATTGGGAAAGAAGGCAGACAAATGGGTCAGAACCAGGGTTAAGCAAAAGAACCAGAACCAGGGCCAAGGGGGTGATCAGAAGAAAACAGACCAAAAGGGTGGAGATCAGAAACCTAAAGACCAGAAGTCTTCAACAGGGCCCCAAACTACTGCTAAGGAGGGTGGGTCCCAACAGTCCAAGAAGAAGAAAGAAGGTCAGAAGAAACCCTGGTGCAATCATTGTAAAAATACAACTCACTGGACTAGTGATTGCAAAAAGGGTGGAGCCCCCAACACTGTTGCCCCTAAGGCACCTGCTCCCAGTACTACTGTTAGCAGTGTTGGTCCCCAGACAAAGGGTGTAGTGGGAATCACTATGGGAACTGAAGGAGATTCTGACTTAGACAGAACCCTTACACAGGCAGTCTTGATCTGTGATGGGGACATTGATTTGTCCCTGACTGTGAGCCCCAGTAACCTGGGCAAGTACAGACAGACTCCTTTAATTAATGACAAAGTGGCTCAAGCCTACAGGGACACATGTGCCAGTGTCACTATGGTGACACCAGGCTTTGTGGATCCTGGACAGTACATACCAGGTGAGAACTACCTGGTGACCAATGCCAGCAATGCCACTACTTCACATAGTGTGGCAGTTGTTAACTTCTCATGGGGAGGGGTAACTGGCCTCAAAAGGGTTGTGGTTAGTGCAGACCTCCCAGTAGAATGTTTGTTGGGCAATGACCTAGAGAGTTCTCTATGGTCAGAAGTGGAGTACAGGACTCATGCAGAGATGTTAGGTATATCATCACATGTCCTTGCTGTGACCAGGTCACAGGCCAAAAAGTGCCTCACTGAACCTCAGGTCTTGGATCCTGGAACAATGGACCAAGTACCTACCAAGAAGAAGAACAGGAGGGTCAAGGCTGTGCCTTCCCCCCTGCCTCAGAGTGATGATCAGCCTTCCCAGGAAGCTGATCTAGAGGACCCTGAAGGAACTGTCCCTGAAGAGCTTGAACCTGATCAGGTTGAGTTTCTGGGGACAGGGGGACCTTCAAGGGCTGACTTGAGGCAGGCTCAGTTATCCTGTCCCTCTCTTGAACCCCTCAGACAGCTGGCTGCTGCTGAGGCTGCTGGGAATGCTCAAGGTACCCATAAAGTGTATTGGGATGAAGGGCTCCTTTATTCAGAGGCTAGAGACCCCAAGCCTGGTGCAACCAGGAGGTTGGTTATACCTCTGCAATTTAGGGGCTTCCTTCTTACCTTGGCCCATGATATTCCTTTAGCAGGACACCTAGGCCAGAACAAGACCTGGGACAGACTTGTCCCTCACTTTCACTGGCCTCATATGAATGAAGATACAAAGGAGTTTTGTCGCTCCTGTGTTACCTGCCAAGCCAGTGGCAAATCAGGTGGCACAACAAAGGCCCCCCTGATACCACTACCTGTGGTGGGGGTTCCCTTTGAAAGAGTGGGAATAGACATAGTGGGTCCCATGGATCCTCCCACTGCATCTGGGCACAGATTTATACTGGTGGTAGTGGATCATGCCACCAGGTATCCAGAGGCAATTCCCCTTAGGACCACTACAGCTCCTGTTGTGGCCAGGGCCCTGCTGGGAGTATTCTCCAGAGTGGGGTTTCCTAAGGAGGTAGTATCTGACAGAGGTACCAACTTTATGTCAGGATACTTGACAGCTATGTGGAAGGAATGTGGTGTCAACTACAAGTTCACCACCCCTTATCACCCACAATGCAATGGGCTTGTTGAGAGATTCAACAAGACCCTAAAGGGTATGATCAAAGGATTACCTGAAAAGCTCAGGCGAAGATGGGATATCCTTCTACCCTGCCTTCTGTTTGCTTACAGAGAGGTCCCACAAAAAGGAGTTGGCTACAGCCCCTTTGAATTGTTGTTTGGGCACCCTGTGAGAGGCCCACTGTGTTTGGTGAAGGAAGGATGGGAGTTACCTCTCAAAAAGCCTAAGCTAGACATAGTGGACTATGTACTTGGTCTCCGCTCCAGGATGGCTGAGTATATGGAGAAGGCATCTAAAAACCTTGAGGCAAGCCAGGCCTTACCGAAAGCTTGGCATGACCAAAAGGCTGTCTTGGTTGAGTATCAGCCAGGACAGAAGGTATGGGTGTTGGAGCCAGTGGCCCCAGCAGCACTCCAAGACAAATGGTCTGGACCCCATACAATCCTGGAAAAGAAGGGAGAGGTCACCTACTTGGTGGACCTAGGAACTCCCAGGAGTCCCCACAGGGTACTCCATGTTAACAGGCTTAAAGCATATGTTGACAGGGCAGACATGGGCTTGCTCATGGCTACAGATGAGGGACAGGAGGAAGAGAGTGACCCTCTCCCAGACCTGTTGTCTCAGAACCCTGAAGATGGCTCAGTTGAAGGAGTGACCCTTGGAGGCAACCTCACTGCCCATCAGCAGACTGAATGTAGACAGGTTCTACAATCATTTTCACATATGTTTTCCTTGATACCTAGTCAAACTGACTGGTGTACCCATGTTGTGGACACTGGTGACAGTCTGCCTGTAAAGAACAAACTTTACAGACAACCTGACCACGTCAGGGACTGTATAAAGGCTGAGGTACATAAAATGCTGGAATTAGGTGTCATTGAACCCTCAGAGAGCCCCTGGGCTAGCCCAGTGGTTCTGGTCCCCAAACCTCACACCAAAGATGGCAAGAGAGAGATGAGGTTCTGTGTGGACTACAGAGGACTCAATGCTGTCACCAGGACAGATGCACACCCTATTCCAAGGGCAGATGAGCTCATAGACAGACTAGCTTCTGCAAAGTTTTTGAGCACATTTGACTTGACAGCTGGCTATTGGCAAATCAGGTTAGCTGAGGAGTCTAAGGCCAAAACAGCATTCTCAACCCCAGGTGGGCATTATCAGTTTGTGGTGATGCCCTTTGGTCTGAAGAATGCACCTGCCACCTTCCAAAGGCTGGTGAACCAAGTCCTTACTGGGTTGGATGACTTTTGCGCAGCATATCTTGATGACATTGCTGTCTTTAGTTCCACCTGGGAGGATCACCTGATCCACCTGAAGAAGGCTCTTGAGGCTCTGCAAAGGGCAGGCCTCACTATCAAGGCTACTAAGTGCCAGATAGGGCAGAGTAAGGTTGTGTATTTGGGCCACCTTGTAGGTGGGGGCCAAGTTCAACCACTGGAGAGTAAGATACAGTCCATCAAGGATTGGTCCCCTCCAACCACCCAGACTCAAGTTCGAGCTTTCTTGGGCTTGACTGGGTATTACAGGAAGTTTGTTAAGAACTATGGGTCCATTGTGACTCCTCTTAATGATCTGACATCCAAGAAGATGCCCAAAAAGGTTCAGTGGACAGTAAGCTGTCAAAAGGCATTTGATGACCTGAAGGAGGCCATGTGCTCTGCACCTATCCTGAAAAGTCCTGACTACTCCAAAGAGTTTATTGTCCAAACAGATGCTTCTGAGTTGGGTGTGGGAGCTGTGCTGTCACAACTTAATGTAGATGGTCAAGACCAACCCATTGCTTTTATTAGCAGAAGGTTGACCCCCAGAGAGAAGAATTGGTCAGCTATTGAGAGGGAGGCCTTTGCTGTGGTGTGGGCCCTGAAGAAGCTGAGGCCATACTTGTTTGGCACTCACTTCAAGATTCAGACCGACCATAAGCCCCTCTTGTGGCTAAATCAGATGAAGGGTGAAAACCCCAAACTGCTTAGGTGGTCCATTTCCCTACAGGGGATGGACTTTACAGTGGAGCACCGGCCAGGTACTGACCATGGGAATGCAGATGGTCTCTCCAGGTACTTCCACTTAGGACATGAAGACGAGACTGGTCAAGGCTAGTTTAATGTCCCAGCGTTTGGGGGGGGGTTGTGTAGGAGAGTAGGGTCTGCTATCCTATGGTCACCCCAAATTTTTGCTTTTTGCTTCACTGGTTTTTGACATATTGAGGCTGTGGGCCTGCCAATCAGACCCCCAGCCTGCTGTTCTCTCTACTAAATTAAAACTATGCACCCTAGGTGCATAACCAATTGGAAGTGGATCACCCTGTCAGCCCCTGTACCAGTGTACACTAGGTACCCAGGGCATTGGTGTACCCAAGGCCTGCCAGGGGCTGCAGCATGTATTATGCCACCCCAGGCTTGGCCTAACAACCTGACACAACTGGCTGATCACTCAGCTGGGGTAAGTTGGTGTAATCACCTCTTACTTAGGTGTAGTATACCTATACCTAACCTTAAATGGGACACCTGGTAACCTATAAGTCACTCCTATGGCAGGCCTTAACAATCCTGAAGGCAGAGTGCTTGGTTCCATGTGAGATGGTGCTCTGGCATGAGCTGAGCCTGTCTGCAGTGGTCGGAACAACTTCCTTCTACTGTTTCCAGATATCGTCATACCATATACTCTTAAGTGCATTATGAACCTCGCGGTTAAATGCTATCTTTGGTTTGGCTTTATCAAAACATGTCGAGTAAGGTGTCATACGAATTGGAATACTAACCCCTCGCCAATTCTGGCGACGGGGTTAGCATTCCACCCTTCTAGAGGGACACGACATGTACAGTACCTGAAACCCGGGTAAAATCAGACATAGCCTCAGCTCCACAAAATGGATGCTGCCACCACAGACACAAGTCTGCCCTCCTGCTGCTGGGAGTCCTTCCAGCTTGGGAGGTGTGGACAAAGGGTCTCCTGCCAGGGGAGGTGCGTGCACCACCCCAGACAGGATTTTGTGTATTGGTCAGGTAGGGCTTGAAAGAAACCAGACATGCCTGTGGCTCACAAGGAGCCTCGGTGCATATGCCAGTTCAAACCGGTCCTGGGGCACACCAGTCCCGGGCCTGGGGCGAGCTGGACAAAGGATTGGGGGTGTAACCACCCCCCTTCCTGGTCCCACCCATAGGGAGGGACCTAGCAGGTAGTCCGGCCCCTAGAATCCGAATAAAGGTAGGAGCTGTGTCCTAAGACTTCAGACATCCTGGAATCAACTTGAAACTAAGAAGAAGACGGGAACTTCGACATTCTGCTGCACAGAAGACTGAAGAAAATCTCCCCTGTGGTCAGGGAGTGACCACCTTGCTAACGCAAGCACCATCCAGCGAATCACCGTCTGCTTTGCCGCCGCCTCCCGCCGGAGCCCGAGCCCAGAGACTGACAAGACCTGGACCTCCAGACCTCTCACCGCCCGATCCACAGTCCCTGCAAAGAGGAGACCCGTGGAGGCACCGAGACACGTGGAGCCAGCCATCTTGGAACGACTACGACAAGCTGACCAGTGCAACAACCGAGGCTCCCTCCAAGTTGTGCTTTGGGTCCTGAGAAGCCCAACCCTCGAGCAGCATCTGCACCAAAGGTGAGCCCTCCAGCATCTCCACGATCTGCGTGGGGCCCTTCTGCATTTTGCCACTCGACGCGCCTAACCGGTTGCTGGCCCGCTGGCTAGTGGCCATCTTGGCGACGAAATCTACGACAAACACCGCTGGTCTGGTTGCTCCAGACTGGCCCTTGCTCCCCTCCAAAGGAGCAATCCCTCTGACCTTGCTGGTCAGAACCAACAGCTGATTTCCGAATCCTCCTACAATTGCTTTTGCCAAGGCTTGTTTGCTTCGATCAAGTCGCCGACACCGCCGACAGCGAGAGCCTGCGTGGGACAGATCGTGAGCCGACTCCTGGACGTCGTCGACCTTCAGGGACCACGTGGCTGCGGAGACAAGCTACCCCTCATCACCTGTTTGCACCCGACATCGCCTGGTACCCATCTGGTGCCACGCTGGTCACTGGCTAGTGACTGTGAACACTGTCCCCTCTGCTTACAGGTCTTCAACATCTCCGATCCACTCTTGGATCCACTGCATCTCTTCCCGACCGACCGCCTGCAGCATCTTTGTCCCAGGCTCAACGGAACAGATAGAAGAAACCCGACGCACTTTGAGGCCTATGCACCCGCTTCCTGTGGGTGAGGTAAAGCTGGTACTCCGGTGCCCATGTGTAGTAATACATCTCTAGTGCCTGTGTTCCAAATCTTAAGTTCCTAGGTCATCCGGAAGATTCCTTTTGCAGTAACTTTGTACTTTTTACGCACCCATTGAAACCTATGGGAGCACGCGTGTGACTATTTGCTCTGCACACGCCACCCGTGGACCTCCTGGTCACTAACTGACGTTAGCTCCTTGTAGGCCCAGCGATTCTAGAGGCCCTAGGCCTTTTCCCTTTTCTGTTCGTGGTACTTATACCACTATTTTAGTATATGGTTCGAGTGGCCACCAGGGCCTATCCATATAAAGTGCAACTTCTGTGTATTCTGTGATAATCTTGTTTGACGATTTGTGCTCCTGTGCTCATAAAGAGACTAGGGGTTACTTTGAGAAATAAATACATATATATTTTGAATATATATCTGTGTGGTGTCCTTTCATTGGTATAAAAGGGGGTTATATTTGGTAAAACAGCTGGCTTAACACGCATCACGAGTTTAGCCTCAAAGACTGCTTAGCCTACGCTACCACTAGGGCAGCTGGTCCGAAAAGGTTGACTTACAACCACACCATAAGGGTTGCTTGGCATGGTACAAGGTGGTCACTAGAACTAGTGAACAGCATATACCAGGCCAACTTCTCACAGTCACTAACTACATGAGTGTGTATATTAGTTATTGATTAGTTGGGTGAGTATTTGTATGGGACACTGAGTTTGTGTGTGGTTGGATGGGGTGTGTGTAACTCTATGCATAGATGTGTGAATGGTTGATTGACTAGGTGTAAGGGTTTAAGAGTGCTTGTGGAAACAGTTGTTTGGGTGACTGAGTGTATTTATTTGTGTGTTGGTGAGCGAATATATGTTTTAGTTGTACATCTTCGACAAAGTAAAAAAATAAAAGGCATTGTATGTGAGAGTTGGTGTATATAAATAAGTATGTGTAAGAGTCAGTGATTGTGAGAGTAACTATTTGAATGAGTGTATAATTGTAATGGTGCTTTTTTAACATATTAACGATGAGTTACTATGTGTTTGAATAAATGAGGTGTTGTTGGATAATTGTGTAAGTGAATAAATTTAAGTGCAATACATTTTTTTCATGAGTGAGTAGGATGACTGCATAACCGACTAAGATGACTGCTGATGTGTCAATGTCTATATATGTGTATAAGTGCATTTGATAGTGTTCTATTAATTAATGACTGAATGTATAGATGATTCTGTTGTTGAATTTGTAGTTGTGTGTGTAGACTTAGGAATCAGTGAGTGGGTATGTAGTAACTGGTATTGGTGTGTCAATGGTTTCAAATATGGTACTCTGTATTTTACAGTGAGTGATGAAAGGTTATACTAGTGTATGATGAGGTGTATCAGATTGTCAAGTGGATGATTTCATCAGTGATGTCATTTGAGATGTCATCAGTGATGTCATCAGTGATGTCACTGACCATGTCATGAATGATGCAATATGTGACATCATCAGCAGTGCATTGCGGGTGCGTGGGTTATAGTTAGCAGAACTAACTATAACGGAGGAATTTCTATGGTTTTGTATGAGTGAAATGGGCAGCTAACTATAACACCCCTGAAACCTATGTTTTTTTCTGTGAATTTCTAAGGTTTTTTAAATGCTAATTTCTAACTATAACGTATCTGAAACCTATGTTTTTTTTCAGTGAATTTCAAAGGTTTTTTAAATGCTAACTTTTAAGTGTGATAGTAGTTATATCTATTTTTTGTACTGATTTTCTACGTTATATATCTTTCTGAAAATTGCAAAAAAAAATTTTTTTTTAATTAAAACTGAAATATTGATTAATTTTCTTGTTTTCATTTTTTATTTTAATATATCGCGCACTCAAAGTGTACACATCACTGTGGGTGCACGCATTCTAGCCGCCATTTTAGAAAAGTCATGAAGGATCCGCGTATGGTGTGCGACGGCTGCGTGTTTTTCAGTTACATCATATACATTTAATAACAAGTGATATGCGCGATTGGTATGCGACCAGTCTGTGACTCCTGCTCCCGCGCATTCGCGATACATGCGCATTATGGTACGAGATGTTTGCGCGGTTGCGGGTCCCGCGTGAAATCATATACGTGCTGGGGCGTGCTGGGTGCGCGACTCCCGCAAAAAAAAATTATGTTCCAAAATGATGTGTATGTGTCTTTACTATACATATTAAGGCAAGAGATTATGTAAGATATTCATCAAAATAATATAGTTGTACTTATAATAAACTTATATTATTTTTAAATATATTTTCGCGAAGTCGGGTGCGTGCATCGTGAGTGCAGAAAACCAGGTCAGCAGAGCTGCTGTAGAGCCAGAGAACCAGGTCAGCAGAGCTGCTCTAGAGCCAGAGAACCAGGTTAGCAGAGCTGCTGTAGAGCCAGAGAATCCAGGTCAGCAGAGCTGCTTTAGAGGGAGAGAACCAGGTCAGCAGAGCTGCTTTATGTTTATGTTTATGAGATTTTTATTGCGCACGAATACCCAAGGGTGTCTCGGCGCATGTGGAACATCCTAGTAACAAAAATATCTGAGGGGGTTACTGGTTAAATAGCCAAGTCTTCAAGAGCTTGCGGAACATCATGAAGGTGGGGGCAGTTTTTATAGCCAATGGAAGGGAGTTCCACAGCCTGGGAGTTGCTACCAGAAAGCGTCTGTCTCCCCATGTGGAAGTTCTGGTGCGTGGTACCGGGAGCAAGTGCGTAGAGGCTGAACGTAAAGTTCTATTAGGAACATAGATTCGGAGAGCGTCCTTCAGGAACGTAGGTCCTGAATCATGGATAGCTTTATAGGCTATACATAGAGCCTTGAACTTTATCCGACTTTTTACTCTAAGCCAGTGCAGATGGTGTAAGGCCGCAGATGTGGGATGACGAAATGGAACATTGAGCAGTAATCTGGCTGCCGCATTCTGTACTGATTGTAGCTTGGCCAGTACCTGCTCCTGAGCATTAAGGAAGAGGCCATTGCCATAGTCCATTTTTGAAAAAACAAGGGTGGTAATTAAGGTTTTTCCTGCAGTTGAGGGAAGGTATGGCAGTAACTTCTTGATTTTTCTCAGCATGTGGAAGGAGGATGCCGCCACAGCGTTGACGTGATGCTTAAACGACAGTTTATTATCGAACATAATGCCGAGATTCCTGACCTTGGTCACTGGAGTGGGGGGGGGACCCATATCAATGGGCCACCAGATCGAAGACCACTCAGGAGAAGGCCTGCCAAAGGTCAGCACCTCGGTCTTGTCCGAGTTCAATTTTAAACTGTTATCCGCCATCCATGAACTGATGGCCATCATCCCTTCTTGGAATTTAGCGGCGACTGCGGGACCGTCTTTTCTTTTTGAACAGCCAGCACCAGTTGGGTGTCGTCCGCATAGGTAGTTAGCCGCAGCTTGTGAGCTTTTATAACCCTCGCCAGGTCCGCCACATATATATTAAATAATGTGGAGCTCAGCGAGGATCCCTGAGGGACCCCGCAAGGGACAGAGAACGTGGGTGAGTAGAAGTTACCCAGTTTCACCGCTTGAGTTCGGTTAGCCAGGAACGAGGCAATGAGATCTTTTGATTATAGCCAACCTTTAGAGCCAGAGAACCAGGCCAGCAGAGCTGCTTTAGAGCCAGAGAACCAGGCCAGCAGAGCTGCTTTAGAGCCAGAGAACCAGGTCAGCAGAGCTGCTTTAGAGCCAGAGAACCAGGTCAGCAGAGCTACTCTAGAGCCAGAGAACCAAATCAGCAGAGCTGCTTTAGAGCCAGAGAACCAGGTCAGTAGAGCTGCTCTAGAGCCTAAGAACCAGGTCAACAGAGCCGCTCTAGAGCCAGAGAACCAGGTCTGCAGAGCTGCTGCAGAGCCAGAGAAACCAGGTCAGCAGAGCTGCTTTAGAGGGAGAGAACCAGGTCAGCAGAGCTGCTGTAGAGCCAGAGAACCAGGTCTGCAGAGCTGCTGCAGAGCCAGAGAACCAGGTCAGCAGAGCTGCTGTAGAGCCAGAGAAACCAGGTCAGCAGAGCTGCTTTAGAGCCAGAGAACCAGGTCAGCAGAGCTACTCTAGAGCCAGAGAACCAAATCAGCAGAGCTGCTTTAGAGCCAGAGAACCAGGTCAGTAGAGCTGCTCTAGAGCCTAAGAACCAGGTCAACAGAGCCGCTCTAGAGCCAGAGAACCAGGTCTGCAGAGCTGCTGCAGAGCCAGAGAACCAGGTCAGCAGAGCTGCTTTAGAGGGAGAGAACCAGGTCAGCAGAGCTGCTTTAGAGCCAGAGAACCAGGCCAGCAGAGCTGCTTTAGAGCCAGAGAACCAGGTTAGCAGAGCTGCTTTAGAGCCAGAGAACCAGGTTAGCAGAGCTACTCTAGAGCCAGAGAACCAAATCAGCAGAGCTGCTTTAGAGCCAGAGAACCAGGTCAGTAGAGCTGCTCTAGAGCCTAAGAACCAGGTCAACAGAGCTGCTCTAGAGCCAGAGAACCAGGTCTGCAGAGCTGCTGCAGAGCCAGAGAAACCAGGTCAGCAGAGCTGCTTTAGAGGGAGAGAACCAGGTCAGCAGAGCTGCTGTAGAGCCAGAGAACCAGGTCTGCAGAGCTGCTGCAGAGCCAGAGAACCAGGTCTGCAGAGCTGCTGCAGAGCCAGAGAACCAGGTCAGCAGAGCTGCTGTAGAGCCAGAGAAACCAGGTCAGCAGAGCTGCTTTAGAGCCAGAGAACCAAATCAGCAGAGCTGCTTTAGAGCTAGAGAACCAGGTCAGTAGAGCTGCTCTAGAGCCTAAGAACCAGGTCAACAGAGCTACTCTAGAGCCAGAGAACCAGGTCTGCAGAGCTGCTGCAGAGCCAGAGAAACCAGGTCAGCAGAGCTGCTTTAGAGGGAGAGAACCAGGTCAGCAGAGCTGCTCTAGAGCCAGAGAACCAGGTCTGCAGAGCTGCTGCAGAGCCAGAGAACCAGGTCTGCAGAGCTGCTGCAGAGCCAGAGAACCAGGTCAGCAGAGCTGCTGTAGAGCCAGAGAAACCAGGTCAGCAGAGCTGCTTTAGAGCCAGAGAACCAAATCAGCAGAGCTGCTTTAGAGCTAGAGAACCAGGTCAGTAGAGCTGCTCTAGAGCCTAAGAACCAGGTCAACAGAGCCACTCTAGAGCCAGAGAACCAGGTCTGCAGAGCTGCTGCAGAGCCAGAGAAACCAGGTCAGCAGAGCTGCTTTAGAGGGAGAGAACCAGGTCAGCAGAGCTGCTTTAGAGCCAGAGAACCAGGCCAGCAGAGCTGCTTTAGAGCCAGAGAACCAGGTCAGCAGAGCTGCTCTAGAGCCAGAGAACCAGGTCTGCAGAGCTGCTGCAGAGCTAGAGAACCAGGTCTGCAGAGCCAGAGAACCAGGTCAGCAGAGCTGCTCTAGAGCCTAAGAACTAGGTCAGCAGAGCTGCTCTAGAGCCTAAGAACTAGGTCAGCAGAGCTGCTCTAGAGCCAGAGAACCAGGTTAGCAGAGCTGCTGTAGAGCCAGAGAATCCAGGTCAGCAGAGCTGCTTTAGAGAGAGAGAACCAGGTCAGCAGAGCTGCTTTAGAGCCAGAGAACCAGGTCAGCAGAGCTACTCTAGAGCCAGAGAACCAAATCAGCAGAGCTGCTTTAGAGCCAGAGAACCAGGTCAGTAGAGCTGCTCTAGAGCCTAAGAATCAGGTCAACAGAGCCGCTCTAGAGCCAGAGAACCAGGTCTGCAGACCTGCTGCAGGGCCAGAGAAACCAGGTCAGCAGAGCTGCTTTAGAGGGAGAGAACCAGGTAAGCAGAGCTGCTCTAGAGCCAGAGAACCAGGTCTGCAGAGCTGCTGCAGAGCCAGAGAACCAGGTCAGCAGAGCTGCTGTAGAGCCAGAGAAACCAGGTCAGTAGAGCTGCTTTAGAGGGAGAGAACCAGGTTAGCAGAGCTGCTTTAGAGCCAGAGAACCAGGCCAGCAGACCTGCTTTAGAGCCAGAGAACCAGGTTAGCAGAGCTGCTTTAGAGCCAGAGAACCAGGTCAGCAGAGCTACTCTAGAGCCAGAGAACCAAATCAGCAGAGCTGCTTTAGCGCCATAGAACCAAATCAGCAGAGCTGCTTTAGCGCCATCGAACCAGGTCAGCAGAGCTGCTTTAGAGCCAGAGAACCAGGTCAGTAGAGCTGCTCTATAGCCTAAGAACCAGGTCAACAGAGCTGCTGCAGAGCCAGAGAAACCAGGTCAGTAGAGCTGCTTTAGAGGGAGAGAACCAGGTCAGCAGAGCTGCTCTAGAGCCAGAGAACCATGTCAGCAGAACTGCTTCAGAGCCATAGAACTGGGTCAGCGGAGCTGCTTTAGAGCCAGAGAACCAGGTCAGCAGAGCTGTTGTAGAGCCAGAGAACTAGATCAGCAGAGCTGCTCTGTAGCATAAGAACTAGGTCACCAGAGCTGCTCTAGAGCCAGAGAACCAGGTCAGCAGACCTGCTGTAGAGTCAGAGAAACCAGGTCAGCAGAACCGCTTTAGAGAGAGAGAACCAGGTCAGCAGAGCTGCTTTAGAGCCAGAGAACCAGGTCAGCAGAGCTGCTCTAGCTGACACTGACTGACTGACACTGACTGACTGACACTGACTAATTGACACTGACTGACACCGATTGACTGACACTGATTGACTGACACTGATTGACTGACACTGACTGACTGACACTGACAGACTGACACTGATTGACACTGACTGACACTGATTGACTGACACTGACTGACTGACACTGATTGACTGACACTGACTGACACTGATTGACTGACACTGACTGACTGACTGACACTGACTGACTGACACTGACTGACTGACACTGACTGACTACTCTCTACTACTGACTCTACTACTCTTTTTCTACTACTCACTCTCTACTACTCACTCTCTACTACTCTCTACTACTCACTCTCTACTACTCTACTACTCTCTACTACTCTACTACTCTCTACTACTCACTCTCTACTACTCACTCTCTACTACTCTACTACTCACTCTCTACTAC
Source organism: Triturus cristatus (assembly GCF_964204655.1). Taxonomy (NCBI): domain Eukaryota; kingdom Metazoa; phylum Chordata; class Amphibia; order Caudata; family Salamandridae; genus Triturus; species Triturus cristatus. The sequence continues at coordinate 1,068,061,587 of NC_140579.1, read as the reverse complement.
TCACTTGCTACTACTCTCTACTACTCACTCTCTACTACTCACTCTACTACTCATACTCTACTACTCTCTACTACTCACTGTCTACTACTATTCTCTCTACTACTCACTCTCTACTACTCTCTACTATTCACTCTCTACTACTCACTCTCTACTACTCACTCTACCACTTTCTACTACTCTCTACAACTCACTCTCTACTACTCTACTACTTACTCTCTACTACTCTCTACTACTCACTCGCTACTACTCTCTACTACTCACTCTCTACTACACTCTCTACTACTCTCTCTCTCTACTACTCTCTACTACTACTCTCTACTATTCACTCTGTACTACTCACTCTCTACTACTCTCTACTACTCACTCTACTACTCTCTGCTGCTCTCTACCACTCACTCTCTACTACTCTACTACTCTCTCTCTACTACTCTCTCTCTACTACTCTCTCTCTACTACTCTATCTCTACTACTCTCTACTACTCACTCTCTACTACTCACTCTACTACTCTCTACTGCTCACTCTCTACTACTCTCTCTCTACTACTCTCTCTCTACTACTCACTCTCAAATATTCACTCTCTACTACTCACTCTCTACTACTCGCTCTCTACTACTCACTCTCTACTACTCACTCTCCACTATTCACTCTCTACTACTCGCTCTCTACTACTCATTCTCTACTACTCTCTACTACTCACTCTCTACTACTCACTCTCTACTACTCTACTACTCTCTACTACTCACTCTACTACTCACTCTACTATTCTCTACTACTCACTCTACTACTCTACTACTCACTCTATACTACTCTCTACTGCTCACTCTCCACTACTCATTCTCTACTACTCGCTCTTAACTACTCTCTACTACTCACTCTCTACTACTCACTCTCTACTACTCTCTCTACTACTCTCTCTCTACTACTCACTCTCTACTACTCTCTACTACACACTCTCTACTACTTTCTCTCTGCTACTCACTCTTTACTACTCTCTAGTACTCACTCTACTACTCACTCTCTACTACTCCACTACTCTCTACTACTCACTCTCTACTACTCTACTACTCTCTACTACTCTCTCTCTACTACTCACTCTCTACTACTCTCTACTACTCGCTCTCTACTACTCTCTACTACTCACTCTCCACTACTCTCTCTCTACAACTCTCTACTACTCACTCTCTACTACTCTCTACTACTCACTCTCTACTACTCTCTCTCTACTACTCTCTCTCTACTACTCTCTCTACTACTCACTCTCTACTACTCTCTAATACTCTCTCTCTGCTACACCCTCTCTACTACTCTCTACTACTCACTCTCTACTACTCACTGTCTACTACTCTCTACTACTCACTCTCTACTACTCTCTACTACTCTCCACTACTCACTCTCTACTACTCTCTACTACTCACTCTCAAATACTCACGCTTTACTACTCCCTCTCTACTACTCACTCTACTACTCTCTACTACTCACTCTCTGATACTTTTTCTACTACTCTCTACTACTCACTCTCTACTCTCTATTACTCGCTCTCTACTCTCTACCTCTCTACGTCTCTCTACTACTCTCTACCTCTCTACCTCTACACCTCAACCTATACACCTCTACATCTCTACCTCTCTGTACATGCACACATATGCACATATATATATGCATATATATGCATCTGCATTATATATATGTATGTGTATATATATATATATATACACATATATAAACATATAAATATAATCTGCATATCTATATAAATATAAATGCATGCAAACATATACATATATGCATACATATGCATGGTATGTACATGAAAGTTTGAAAAACTCTAATACAAGCAAAGCTAAAAAGCCACCTAATTACAAACAGAATTGCTTTAACCTAAACGAGGGCGAGGCCTATTGCATTTTCAATGCTTGTTTACTTTGATTCCATCAAGAAGGCATTCAGATGTGTCACACATTTTCCATAAATTCTGAATGGTAGCACTCTAGTTGCTCATTAGATCACTGTAGTAAAGCTACTGCTCACCAGGGAGTCTGCTGCTGGTATTCAAAGTGCATGTTTCAGTCTGCATGTCAGAATTTTTTAATGAAATGGAAGAGGATTTGAGAAGTCAAAATGTGCCCTAATCTTTCTTTCTGCAGCACTAATCATAATTTCTATGGCAAAATGAACCCCCTCATTTTGTTCCTTTGAAACTTAAATGTTTTAAGTGTTACCACTTTATTCCAATCAAGATGGCATCAGGTGTGCCATACTTTTGTCATAAGTAAGACTGTTAGCGCTCTAGTTGTTCTTTAAAACACTCTGGGACATTCTGTCATTGGGCTACACTTGGGCTACATTTCGGTGATATTTGTGCTACATTTGGCTCTTTTGTCTCTGGTGGCCATCTTGGGAGACTTTTGAAGTTTCCTAATTTCCTCATTTACAACAGTCTCCTCAGTAGGAAATACTTTCAGGTTTTTTACTTTCATTCCCTCAAGAAGGCATTCAGATGTGTCACACATTTGCCATAAATTCGGAATGTTAGCACTCTAGTTGCTTATTAGATCACAGTAGTAAAGCTACTGCTCACCATCAGGGAAGTCTGCTGCTGGTATTGAAAGGGCATGTTTCAGTCTGGATGTCAGAATTTTTTAATGAAATAGAAGAGGATTTGGGAAGTCACTCAAAATGTGCCTAATTTACTTTTTTCCGCACTAATCATAATTTCTATGGCAAAATGAACCTCCTCATTGTGTTCCTTTTAAATTAAACTACTCACTCTCTACTACTCACTCGCTTCTACTTTCTACTACTCACTCTCTACTACTCTCTCTCTACTACTCTCTACTACTCTCTACTACTACTCTCTACTACTCTCTACTACTCACTCTCTACTACTCTCTACTACTCACTCTACTGCTCTCAACTACTCTCTACCCCTCACTCACTACTACTCTACTACTCTACTACTCACTCGCTACTCTCTCTCTACTATTCCCTCTATACTACTCACTCTACTACTCACTCTCTACTACTCACTCTCTACTACTCACTCTCTACTACTCTACTACTCTCTACTACTCTCTACTACTCACTCTCTACTACTCACTCAACTACTCACTCTACTACTCTCTACTACTCACTCTCTACTACTCTCTACTACTCACTCCACTACTCTCTACTACTCTCTAACACTCACTATCTACTACTGTACTACTCACTCTCTACTACCCTCTACTACTCTCTCCACTACTCACTCTCTACTACTCACTCTACTACTCCCTACTACTCTCTTTCTCTACTACTCACTCTCTACTACTCGCTCTCTACTACTCTCTACTACTCACTCTCTACTACTCTACTACTCTCTACTACTCTCTCTGCTACTCACTCTCTACTACTCACTCTCTACTACTCTACTACTCTACTACTCTCTCTACTACTCACTCTCTACTACTCACTCTCTACTACTCTCTAGTACTCACTACTACTCTCTCTACTACACACTCTCTACTACTTGCTCTCTACTACTCACTCTACTACTCACGCTCTACTACTCCCTACTACTCACTCTACTACTCACTCTCTACTACTCTCTACTACTCACTCTCTACTACTCCACTACTCTCTACTAATCACTCTATACTACTCACTCTGTACTACTCTCTACTACTCACTCTCTACTACTCTCTACTAACTCTCTACTACTCTCTCTACTACTCACTCTCTAATACTCACACTCTACCACTCTCTACTACTCACTCTCTACTACTCATTCTCTACTACTCTCTACTACTCAATCTCTACTACTCACTCTCAACTACTCACTCTCAACTACTCACTCTCTACTACTCTCTCTACTACTCTCTCTACTACTCTCTCTACTACTCACTCTCTACTACTCTCTACTACTCCCTCTACTACTCTCTACTACTCTCTACCACTCACTCTCTACTACTCTCTCTCTACTACTCTCTCTCTACTACTCACTCTCTACTACTCACTCTCTACTACTCTACTACTCACTCTCCACTACTCTCTCTACTACTCACTCTCTACTACTCTCTACTACTCACTCTACTACTCACTCTACTACTTTACTACTCTCTACTACTCTCTCTGCTACTCACTCTCTACTACTCAATCTATACTACTCTACTACTCTCTACTACTCTCTCTCTACTACTCACTCTCTACTACTCACTCTCTACTACTCACTCTCTACTACTCTCTCTCTACTACACACTCTCTACTACTTGCTCTCTACTACTCACTCTACTACTCACTCTCTACTACTCACTCTCTACTACTCACTCTACTACTCACTCTCTACTACTCTCTACTACTCACTCTCTACTACTCCACTACTCACTACTAATCACTCTCTACTACTCACTCCTACTCACTGTCTACTACTCTCTACTACTCTCTCTCTACTACTCTCTACTACTCACTCGCTACTACTCACTACTACTCACTCTCTACTACTCTCTCTACTACTCTCTACTACTCACTCTACTACTCCTTCTCTACTATTCATTCTCTACTACTCTCTCTCTGCTACTCAGTCTTCACTACTCACTCTCTACTACTCTCTACTACTCACTCTCTAATACTCACTCTCTACTACTCTTTACTACTCACTCTCTACTACTCTCTACTACTCTCTACTTCTCACTCTCTACTACTCTCTACTACTCACTTTCTACTACTCACTCTACTACTCTCTCCTACTCACTCTCTGCTACTCTCTCTACTACTCTCTACTACTCTCTCTCTACTCTCTACTTTCTATTACTCATCCTCTACTCTCTACCTCTCTACCTCTCTCTACCTCTCTCTCTACTACTCTCTACCTCTCTACTTCTACCTCTCTACCTCTACGTCTCTACCTCTCTCTACCTCTCTCTACACGCACACATATGCACATATATGCATATGCATTTATATATATATGTATGTGTATATATATATATACATAGATATCTAAACATATATCTAATCTGCATATCTATATAAATGTAAATATAAATGCATGCATACATATACATATATGCATGTTATGTACATGAGATTTTGAAAAACACTAATAAAAGCAAAGCTAAAAAGCCACCTAATTACAAACATAATTGCTTTAACTTAAATGAGGGCGAGACCTATTGCATTTTCAATGCTTGTTTACTTTGGTTCCATCAAGAAGGCATTCAGATGTGACACATTTGCCATAAATTTTGAATGGTAGCACTCTAGTTCCTCATTAGATCACTGTAGTAAAGCTACTGCTCACCAGGGAAGTCTGCTGCTGGTATTGAAAGTGCATGTTTCAGTCTGCATATCAGAACTTTTCAATGAAATAGAAGAGGATTTGAGAAGTCAACATGTGCCCTAATTTTTCTTTCTGCAGCACTAATCATAATTTCTATGGCAAAATGAACCCCCTCATTTTGTTACTTTGCAAATTAAATGTTTTAAGTGTTACCACTTTATTCCAATCAAGATGGCTTCAGGTGTGCCATACTTTTGTCACAAGTAAGACTGTTAGCGCTCTAGTTGTTCTTTAAAACACTCTGGGATTTCTGTCATTGGGCTATACTTGGGCTACATCTCGGTGATATTTGTGCTACATTTGGGCTCTTTTGTCTCTGGTGGCCATCTTGGAGACTTGTTATGACGTTTCCTAATTTCCTCATTTACTACAGTCTCCTCAGTAGGCATACTGTCAGTTTTTTACTTTGATTCAATGAAGAAGGCATTCAGATGTGTCACACATTTGCCATAAATTCAGAATGTTAGCACTCTAGTTGCTCAGTAGATCACTGTAGTAAAGCTACTGCTCACCAGGGAAGTCTGCTGCTGGTAGTGAAAGTGCATGTTTCAGTCTGCATGTCAGAATTCTTTAATGAAATAGAAGAGGATTTGAGAAGTCACTCAAAATGTGCCCTAATTTTTCTTTCTGCAGCACTAATCATACATTCTATGGCAAAATGAACCCCCTCATTTTGTTCCTTTTTAAATTAAATGTGTTAAGAGTTACCACTTTATTCCAATCAAGATGGCTTCAGGTGTGCCATACGTTTATCATAAGTAGGAGTGTTAGCGCTCTAGTTGTTCTTTGGAACACTCTGGGAAGCTGCAGTAGAACACAAAGGAATCAACTGACAGTCTCTGCCCTTGTTGGATGTACATGTTTTACTGAGAATGTCAGACTTCATTTTCACATGACTAAGAAAGATAATCTGAATTTACAGAAAATATGCACTCAGTTTAGCTTCTAGACCACCTTCCAAACCTCTGTGGGAAAAGCATGTGAAAATAGTTTTCTCTCAAACATGATTCATGATATCCCAGCAGAAGGCTTTTTCACATGGTAAAATCACCTTAGAACATACCACAATTCCTAAAATGAATATGGTACCATCAACAAATGATTTATAATGTAACTAAAGTCTTAAAACCTTCTATTAACTGCAATGCTTAATATATGTGGGCTAAATGATATTAACAAAAGACTGAGAGCGGCTGCTCTAATCAAAACACTCCGGGTAGACATTCTGTGTCTTCAAGAAACACATATTGAAGAAGGGAAGGGATATCTCCTGGAGCAATTGGGCTTTTATCTGCTAGCATTTTCAAAGCAGGGGATAAGGAGAAGGGGAGTCGCAATTCTAGCAAAGGACAGGGGCGTTGTAGTAAATAGAAAAAAAGAGGATCAATGGGGGAGGTGGGTACTGGTGGAAATAATATATAAGGGAGAAAAGTGCACGGTGGTTACACTATATGGATCCACTGAGGACGATCCGGAGGTCTTTCAATTTCTAGATACTGAACTGGCTCACTGGCCAGAACCCATAATATGCTGTGGTGATTTTAATATACATGATCCATGTAGCTCATTTGCGCAAGAAGGGGGGAATTATACTGGTAGAAAGAAGAAGATGTACAGGGCCTTGTCTCTAATTGATCCATGGATTAAGCTGTATCCACATAGGGAAGGTAGTACTTTTTTTTCCGCACCGCACAAAGTCACGGTTAGACTTGATTATTTTTTAATTTCTAGCACTCTCACTACAGGATTATTGATGGAAAAGCAACCTAGGATCATTTCAGATCATAATCCCCTGATTCTAGTAGTGAATTTAGGGCAGACTCAAAGGAAAATATCACAGTGGACATTTGAGAGAGCACTATTAAAAGACGAAGGATATAGAGAGCATATGAGCACATGGATAAAAAGGTTTTGGGATATGAATAGAGGAACAGCATCCCCAGGAATGGTATGGATGCTTTCAAAGCCGGTATTAGGGGAGAAACTCTAAGTTATACTGGTTACAAACGTAAGATGGATAAGACTAGATTGGATGATCTGATTAAGGAGTTGGGGAAGGCGGAAAATGATTTGGTGCAGGGAATTCGACTAAAACTACCTTTAGAGAATCTTCTGCTTAAAATTATGGTGATGAAAAACAAAACTGTGGAGAGTATTGCTACAAAAGCAGCTGTTAGTTATCTATTAAGAAAAGAGAATTCATATGAGCTAAGTGAGAGAGTGGGGCATATACTAGCGGTTCGTACAAGACAGAAAACAGCAGCGGCAGATATCAGGGAGGTTACAGATGGACAGGGTAACTTGATTTCAGATTCTGATACTATTAGAGAAGTTTTTAGACAATTTTATTCTGATTTGTATTCCCGAGAGAGTGGAACTTATGTAAATGATGTTGAAGGGTATACTAATAATATAGCCTCACCAAATCTCCCACAGGAAGAGAAAACATCCTTAGATTTAGCAATACAGTTGGAGGAAGTTAAAACAGCACTGAATAGTCTCCCCTCAGGCAAAGCGTCTGGCCCTGACCAGATCCCACTCGAGTTCTATAAGGTCTTTCAAGATATTCTCATTCAAGACTTCTTTGATATTCTCAGTCTAGCACAGACAGGGGAATCAATTCCTAATTCATGGGGGGGAGCAGACATTGTAATAATTTTGAAGAAAGGAAAGTCCCCGATACTCCCCGGATCTTATAGACCAATCACGTTAATAAATGCAGATGTTAAAGTATTCTCTAAAATTCTGGCTAAAAGACTGGGTAGAGTTATCGAGAGTATGGTTAGTCCATCACAGCATGGATTTATTCCGGGGAAAGACACCACCCATCATATTAGACGGTTAGTGACATTATTTGATGCAACGGAAGTCCTGGGAAGCCCTATGGCAGCCTTATTTTTAGACGCAGAGAAGGCGTTCAATAGGGTTTCCTGGGATTACCTCTGGGCAATTATGAGATGGTTTGATATAGGGTAGGGATATATACGAGCAATTCAGACACTATATAGGAACCCTATAGCCAGGATAAGGGTCAATAGAGGGTACTCCTCAACATTCAGGATAAGCAGAGGGACTAGACAGGGGTGCCCGTCGTCCCCATTACTATTTGCCCTCTTTATAGATCCATATTTACGTAACCTAGAGGCCAACGTTAAGATACCTGCAGTTATGATTAATGGAAGAACGTGTAAAATACTGGCATACGCGGATGATGTAGCCATTATAACAACTAATCCATCTGAGGCTCTTAGTGAGGTGGAATATGAAGCACTCCGTTTTGGACGCTTGTCAGGATATAAAATTAATAGCACTAAGACACAGATTGTTAAAAATAGGTATACGTGCTGTACTGACAACCGAGTTGTTAGCTCAGCAGTATATCTTGGTGTTCAGCTTTCCGCAGAGGTGGAGAAAGTGGTAGAGCAGAATATGGCCCCGCTCATAGCAACTGTACGATTAGATCTGGAAAGAATGAATAACCTTCATTTGTCTTTGGTTGGGTGTACCAATGTAATCAAAATGTTAATACTTCCGAAATTTCTTTATTTTTTTAGATCTATTCCTCTGTTTTTTGAGGCTAAGTGGTTTCAAGCATTAGAGTTAATTTTGAACAGATTTATTTGGGCTCAGGGGAAAACACGTAAGGCTTATAAATGTATTTCTCTTTCTAGAGAAAGGGGGGGGTGGGGTGCACCGGACTTCAGAATGTATTATTGGGCCGCTGCGTTACAACATATGCAGGGTTTAATTGGGGGGGGGGCACACGATTGCTGGGACATCAATATCTCCCTGGAGGTATATGCAGTGGTTTTTGGTGAAGAAGTCGGAAACTGTTTTTTGAATTGTATTGATTTTTCATATTTCAAGAGGACTAGGTTTAAGACAGTCAGTGCAGTTGTTAAGATCTGGATTGCATTTAGAAAAAAATATGGAATTGGTAGGATTAACAGATATACTCGACTATATCGGAATAAATCATTCCCTGAACTGATCTTTGCGGATAATGTTATGGCAGAATGGGCAAGTAAAGGGATAGAGCAAATAGGGGACCTGATGAGCCAAGAGGGTGTAGTGCAGTTTGCGGACCTAAGAACTAAGTATCAGCTGGATGCTAGAAGTTTTTTTAAATACCTTCAAATTAGGAGCTTTTTGAATACTAAGAAAGGGGGGCCCGCTGGGTTTGGGAATAATGTAATCTTGGACAAAATAGGTAGGGGGCAGGGCTGTACAATACGAGGTTTCTATGCAACATTAGTAGAAGCTAAAATGGATGATATTTCTAAGTTTGATAATAAATGGATGGAGAAGCTATCCATAGAGTTGGGATTTTTTCAGGAATCATTGGCTCTTGGATATACTGTTTTGTGTTCAGCCCCACTTCAGGCCCAGCATTACAAAACAATATATGCTCTGTACTATACTCCGGCTAGAATTGTACAATGGGGGGGTACCAGGGGGACGAGTTGTCCAAGATGCAACTATATAGGAGCTGATATCATTCATATATTTGATTCTTGTCCCCAGTTATATACATTAAAACAGGATTTGGAAATGTTCTTAGCCACACACTTAGGTATTCGGGTCGTGTTGTCACCAACTTTAGTATTACTCGGGATCAGTACAGACCCATCGGTTCCACATCGGGAATTTTTGTTTATAGCAATGGCAGTATATAGATTAATGATTGCCAGGGCTTGGCTGGACACAAGACCTCCGGACATGCATCAGTGGCTGGCAAGTTTATTGGGTGCCTATAATCTGGAAAAAGCTATTTATGCACGTAAGGGTAAAAAAAAGAGGCAACTTGGGTTGAAAATCTGGGAGCCTGTAAGGATATGGAAGGAGGGAATGGTTTAGTTTAAGGATCTTGGTCTGTCTGCTTATATATTCTTTGGTATAGTTGTTTATATACCCATTTAATTTTTTATTTTTTTTTGTAATGGTTCTTATGGTTGTGAAGTAATGACCAAAAAACATCAATGAGGTATATTTAACCCCTTCAGTGCCCATGACGAGCTGGACTCGTCATGGGCCGCGGTGGCGCTGTGCCCATGACGAGTCCAGCTCGTCATAGACCCCGCCCGCTAATTCAACGGCCGGCACAGGGCGGGGAAAGGGGCGGGCACTGTAGGGGTTAAGGAGTTAAAAGTAACGTAATGTCAATATTAATTGAGTTAATGTTGTATATAGGATTATTTTTTTTAAATGTAATAATGCTGTGATAATGATGTATTAATGATGGAATATAAGGAAAATTGGGAAGAAAATCAATAAAAATAATTAAAAATAAATAAATATATAATGTAACTAAAGTCTTAAAACCTTCTATTAACTGCAATGCTTTTTAATGAGGTGCTATCATGTATATTGGTCCCAAGATGGCTGCCAACACTTCTTGGATGAAGTGCTGACAGCCAATCAGATCTCACGATGAGATGTGTGGTTAGGCTCCGCCCAGATATATATATGATTTTACTTTTGATTCTCTCAGGAACTACTGAACGGATTTACACCATTTAAGCAAAAGGCACGAGTCTGAACAGAGGACTACCGCTTTGCCAAATTTGGTGTAATTCCGTTCAGCAGTTCGGGCTGTAGCTGCGTCAACAGGTCCTATGGGAAATTGCATGGGGAAAACGCGTTTTGGGACCCCCCTCTCAGCCTCCGCTTGACGAATGACCACGAAACTTTCAGAATAGGAGCGGACCGGAGCTGGCCAAAAGTTTGGTAAATTTCGCGAAGATTCGTCAACCGGCGCCAGATTTATTGGGAATAGAATGTTGCGGATTTCCTATAGAAAATAGGTCCTAACTATAACTACCTACTGGCGACCGCCAGTAGGTAATATATATTCACTGAAAAAATCATAGGTTGCAGGCATGTTATAGTTAGGAATTAGCATTTAAAAAACCTTAAAAATTCACTGAAAAAACCATAGGTTTCAGGGGCGTTATAGTTAGCTGGACTTTTCACTCGTACAAAACCATTGAAATTCCCCCGTTATATTTAGTTCAGCTAACTATAACTTGCGCGCCCGCAATGCACTGCTGATGACGTCACATATTACATCACTCATGACATGGTCAGTGACATCACTCATGACATCACTGATGACATCTCAAATGAAATCACTGATGGCATCATCCAGTGAATGTGTGTTTTTCTGAAAATTACATATGTTTTATATATGTATATCTCAAGTTCGATTGGACAAGTATATAAGTGTCCAAATGGATGATTTGTTTTTGAACAATTGATTGTATAACTGACTGATTAAGTGTATCTTAGTGAATACATGGCTTAGTGAGTAATGTTTAAATATGTAAATATCTGTATCAGTCTCTCACTTTGTGTATAAGTGGCTGCATGGGTTGGTTAGTAGCTATATGAGTGTCTATATAGGTTATTAGTTGCTTTTTTGAGTATCAGTATGAGTGTCTGAGTGTCTGTATGGTTTGGTGGGGTGTATTATGTAGTGCATAGGTGAATGAATGAGTGACTCACTGTTTGTATGTGTTGAAGATAGCATGTGTGCAGGACTGTATGGGTGGATGAGTGTGCATGGGTGTGTTAGTGAGTGAATGACTGTTTCAATAGTGTCTTTATGAGTAACAACATATGTTTTAAACTAGTATATGTGACTATTGGTGTATATAAGTGAGTATATGTGAGAGTGAGAGATTGGAAGAGTTTCTGTATGAATAAGTATGTGTTTCTATAAGTGATTGTTTAAAAGACTAAGTATGTGTAAGTTTCTGTAGAAGTAAGTATGGTGGTGTGTGTATAACTGTATATGCAAGTAAATGGATGTTTGATTCTTTATTAGCATGAGTGACTATGTGTGTGAGTAACTCTATGGATGAGTGGCGTTGTGTAACAGGATGTATAGGTGTATGAGTACATATGATGAGTGAGTACATGTATGAGTGACTGTATAGGACTGTTGGTGAATGAGTGGATGTGTATGTGGATCTTAAAGTTACTGAATAGGTTGTTGTAACTGGTATTGGTATGTCCATTGTTTTGAAAATTTCAGTTTCTATTTTTGAATGTGTGTATCAAAGGTTATATTAGGGGAGAGGAGGTCTGCCACTCTATCACAAGGATGATGTCATCAGTGATGTCATTGGAGATGTCATCAGTGATGTCATGAGTGATGTCACTGACCATGTCATGAGTGATGTAATATGTGATGTCATCAACAGTGCATTGCGGGCGCGCAAGTTACAGTTAGCTGAACTAACTATAACGGGAAAATTTCAATGGTTTTGTATGAGTGAAAAGTCCAGCTAACTATAAGGCCCCTGAAACCTATGGTTTTTTCAGTGAATTTTTAAGGTTTTTTAAATGCTAATTCCTAACTATAACGTGCCTGAAACCTATGGTTTTTTCAGTGAATTTCAAAGGTTTTTTTAAATGCTAATTTCTAACTATACCTACAGAGATAGGCCATGTGAAGAAAGAAGAAAAAACGCACAGAAAGAAAAAAAAGAAATGCAGAAAGAAGCAACAGAAGTCCTCAAAGACGAAGAAAAGTGCAGGAAGAAGGATAACGTGCAGAAAGAACAAAGAGAAGAGCAGAAAGAAACCTTGTTGCAAAATCATCCTGTACCCTCAACTTTTTCAGATGGATACTGGTGGTAACTGAGTCTGACTAACCAGTCCTAGAGCCAGTGCTATGTTAAAAGACACTCCGAATACAGTGAAAACACCTACATACACTAGGGAACACTATGCGTTGGGGTCCCCCTGTGATTAGCATGACCTCCTCTGTAAGCCCCTAGTATATAATAGGGCAGGGGATTAAAACTACCTCTTAAAACGCGCCACAGGGCGTGTTTGCACACGTCACTTCAGGCCCTGTCCCCTCCCTTGCCCACTGTGTAAACACACCCTGTGGCCGTTTTAAGTTGGGAGATTAAGTCCCCTTGAATCCTGAGGGTCCCTAGGGTCCAACTAGCCCACTAGGTACCTCCAGTAAGCGCCACAGAGCTGCGTTGCAGAGAGGTGTAAAAAGTGGCGTGGCCTGGACCACCTCTCTGCAACGCAGCTCAGTGGTTCTTACTGGAAGCACCTGGTGGGCTAGTTAGCCCCCAGGGGCCCTCAGGATTGAAGGGGAATTATTTCCCCAACTTAAAACGCGCCATAGGGCGTGTTTGCACACGTCACCTCAGGCCCCGTCCCCTCCCTTCCCCACTGTGTAAACACGCCCTGTGGCCATTTTAAGTTGGGAGATTAAGTCCCCTTGAATCCTGAGGGTCCATAGGGGCAAAATAGCCCACTAGGTACGTCCAGTAAGCGCCATTGCAGAGAGGTGTAAAAAGGGGCACGGCCTGCACCACCTCTCTGCAACGCAGAGCAGTGGCGCTTACTGGAAGCACCTGGTGGGCTAGTTGGCCCCCAGGGTCCCTCATGATTGAAAGGGAATTATTTCCCCAACTTAAAACGCACCACAGGGCGTGTTTGCACACGTCACCTCAGGCCCCATCCCCTCCCTTCACCACTGTGTAAACGCGCCCTGTGGCTGTTCTAAGTTGAGAGATTAAGTCCCATTGAATCCTAAGGGTCCCTAGGGTCAAACTAGCCCACTAGATACCTCGAGTAAGCGCCACAGAGCTGCGTTGCATAGAGGTGTAAAAAGGGGTGTGGCCTCAGAACACCTGTCTGCAACGCAGCTCCCTGGCGCATACTGGAGATACCTGTTGGGCTAGTTGGCCCTCAGGGACCCTCAGTATTGAAGGGAAAATAATTCCCCAACTTACAACTGGCAAGGGGGCGCGTTTGCAGAGTGCTGCAAGGAGGGGGCGTGGCCTCCGGCGCGATGACGGTCTTTTATTTATTTTATTTTTTTAAGAAGGAGGGCTGTGTGGCCTCCCAACTTTTTCTAATTTATTGGCCCTGGGGACCCCATCCCCCAGGGCCTGCACCCTCATTTTTTTTGTTAAAAAAAATTAATTTGGAAGGGGGCCGTGTGGCCCCCCTCCCAAGGCCTTAATCGGCCCCGGGGACCCCAACCCCCGGGTCATGGCCTTTTTTTTTTTTTAATTCTTTATGAGGGTGGCTGCGTTGCCCCCCTCCTCAGGCCACTTATGGCCCCAGGGACCCCATCCCCCGGGGCCGGCCTTTGTTTTTTATTATTTAAAAAAATATATATTTATAGAAACACCTAGGACATGCTGGACAAACCGTATGTACCTATCACCATGACGATCTGCATGATATTCATTAAAAGGAGACTATGCATACAATGTATCCACGTGGAATGTATTTACACCGCTAGTGAAGCTCTGACGTGTCTGACGCCCTACCGTGCCTAATCCCGGCGCCCGCCGGTGGGTACTCTCCAAGTAGACACCCTTGTCGTTTATTAATACAAACATGGGTAGCTATTGACGGGCACATTTAATACACAGGCACACCAAGCCATTCAAAGGGGATTCGACAAAAATTCGACCAAACTATGCAAGAAACCCCCCTCATGGTTAATAAAACACACATCCACCGCCGGATGTGTAATACTTTTTATTTTACTCTCTGGAAAGGAGACAAACCTCACTTGAGAGTCACAGCGTGCTCCTGGCTGAGCCCAATGCTGTGTTACACCCACCAGTGCCCGCCGAGTGCCACACACCTCTGTGTTGTATTCCACCAGCTAGTGCGTATGCTATGACACTCTCTAGCCCATGTGCACTGTAACACCACCCCGTATATATGTCATGCCACACTTGCCTTCGTACGGGTTATATTGCCCCATCTAACGTGCCTTCCTCGATGCCTATGTTATAACGCACAGCGCTATGCCATACATATTACAATCTGGGATCCATATCTTTGTCACAGTGCATATGCAACGTTACACTCCCCAGCACATATTTTATATTACAACTTTAGAGACTAGTTAGGTTACACAACACTGCCCTGTGCATATTACACTCGAAGGCGCATATCGCATAGCATGCGCTAGTGCCTGTGCTATCTCGCACTCTCCAATGAATCTGTCATTACGCACAATGTATTGCATATTATATTTCACGCCCCGGTTGATCTTATATCACACTTTTTGGTGCATAGTTTATACCGTATACTATATCTAGTTTTCATTTTCAATCGTGCTCTCAGGACTATGTTCTATATAACACTGCGTCCACCTACCCTTTTCACGGGCATTACATTTTGCGATGGGGGGTGGAGGGTCAGGGGGTGTTTCTGCCAAGTGAGCCCAGAGTCACAGTCACAAACGTCCTCTTCTTCCTGAATAAAAGTGAGATTATGCTGCATACTTGTTCATATTTTAAGTAGTTCTCACAGACACACATTTTAAAAGCAATAAAGTTCCTAATACCCACCTTCTCTGAACAGTTAGCTTGCTGCCCCATCCACCTCCTCCCTATCCTCTGTTGTCTGAATCCATGGACTAGCCTCCTCCCTCCTGCCATGCATAGTCTGATGTGCTGCCACTGCCCTCCATTTAGCATGATGTACCAGTCCACTCCTCCTGCCCTCCATTGCCCAATTCTATTGCCCATCATCGACCTCCTGCTTAGCCTCTGTGCTTGGCTTGCTGCCCCTATTCTCCTTCCTCCTGCTCTCTGATGTCTTTGTGCATGCCCCTGCTCCATCCTTTTTGCCCACCATGTTCCATGGACCTACCACTCCTATCTACTCTGAGTGTTCTGTTGAGCTGCCACTCCCCTCCCACCTGCCTAGCATTGTCAGATGACTGTAACCTGTCCCTGCCACCTCCACCCTGCCTGTCCACATGCCATGCCCCTATCCCCTTCCTCCTGTCCTCCATGGTCCATTTTACTGCCACACCCTTCTGCCCTCCCTGGTCTGTTGTGCTGCAACTGCTCCACCTGCCTGCCCTGCGCGGTCTGTTGTGAGGCCCCTTCCCCGGAACTCTCTTGTCTGTGCCCAGGTCCTGACCCTCCCTTCTATCCTCCATGGTCCTTTGTGCATGCCCCTGCACCCTCCTTCTTGCCCATCATAGCCATTGTGCTGGCACTAACCCTCCCGCTTGCCGTGCATGGTCTTCTGTGCTGCCACGGCCCCTCCCACCTTCCCTGTGTAGTTAGCTTGCTGCCCCTGACCCCCTCCCACCTTCCCTCCATGGTCAGTGTGTATGCCATCATAGTCTACCTGTAGCTCTCCATGGTGTGTCTTGTTTCTAGTGCCCATCCTGCCTGACCTCCATGGTCATCTTGTTGCTCCTGCCCTGCCCCCTTGCCCCCAGCCCTCTGTTTCCATGTGCAGACCCCTATTCCCTCCCTCCTGGCTTGTCTGTTCCATTGTAATGCCCCTGATCCGTCCCTCCTGCCCTTTATGGTCTGTTATGCTGCAGCTTTCTCTCCTGTCTGTCCATTATGGTCAGCCTCTTTCCCCTCTGTTCTCTGTTGTCCATGTGCATGGTCCTTTCCCCTCCCTATTGCTTTCTATGGATTGTTGTTCTGCACTCCTGTCCCGCATGCCCTGTGTGGTGTATTGTGCTGCTGCAAACCCTGATGCCTGCCCTGTAGGGTCAGTTTGGTGCACCTCTCCATGTCCCTCCTGTCCTCTGTTATCAGAGTCCATGTCCCTACCCCAATTCCTCCTGCCTACCATGATCCAATGTACCATACTTGCGAACATTTTGAACTTGGTAAGTGGGAGATTTTGAACAAAAACTGGGGTATTGATTTTCCCCTTTGAGTTACATTGAAAAAGAGGAGATTGTAGACAGGAGACAGATCAAATAAAGCCCATTTGAGCTTAAAAACATTGGACGTTTCCTGGCTGAAACGGGTCTGTTGGCATGTATGGTTGTACTACCACTGCCACTTCCTTCTGCCCACAATGGTCTATTATATTGCCAAAGCCTCTCTTGTCAGTCCTGTAATGTTGGTTTGTTGCCCCTGCCCCCCTTTCCACTGCCCTCCATAGTCTGTTCTGCTGCCACTGCCCTTCCTGCCTGCCCAGTGTGGTCAAATTGTTGCCTCTGCACTCTTCTACCTGCCTTCAATTTTCAGGGTCTGTGCCCCTGGCCTCAGCCTCTCAACAGTATCCCAATGAACAACTAGATTGCTAACATTCTATATTTATTACAAACGTGTGGAACGCCTGACGTCATCTTGATATAATCAAAACTGTAATACCTAGAGCATTTCCTTTAGAAATTACATATATGAGAGGGTTTAATTTGCATCAAAATTATGGTTAGTGCTCTAAAAAACTAAAATGAGGACATATTTTCTGAGTTTTCAAATAGCGACAAAGAACTTTTAAATTATTTGTAATCTTTATGTTTTTTTATCCAGTTGACCACTTGATTAAATGTTGCACTTAGGGGAGAGGATGTGGTGTTACTTCCAGAGCTGCAGACTTTGCAACTGGGGAACCAGGTTGGAGTTTCTGCTTCAGCTCAACATTTTGTGATTCTGGTCAAATCACTTAATCTCCCCATGTCTACAACCAAAATGAATTTGATCCTATATGATGTAACCAATGCTCATGTAAAGCACTCCAATACCTGACAAGTCTGCACTATATAAAACTGTAAATACACAAAAAATAAGTGTTTTGCACACTTCTGTCATTGGGCTACATGTGGGCTACATCTGGGTGATATTTGGGCTACATTTGGGCTCTTTTGTCTCTGGTGGCCATTTTGGGAGACTTATTTGTTATGAAGTTTCCTAATTTCCTCATTTACTGCAGTCTCCTCAGTAGGAAATACTTTCAGTTTTTTACTTTGATTCCATCAAGAAGGCATTCAGATGTGTCACACATTTGCCATAAATTCAGAATGTTAGCACTCTAGTTGCTTATTAGATCACTGTAGTAAAGCTACTGCTCACCAGGAAAGTCTGCAGCTGGCATTGAAAGTGCATGTTTCAGTCTGCATGTCAGAATTCTTTAATGAAATAGAAGAGGATTTGAGAAGTCACTCAAAATGTGCCCTAATTTTTCTTTCTGGAGCACTAATCATACTTTCTATGGCAAAATGAACCCCCTAATTGTGTTCCTTTTTAAATTAAATGTTTTAAGAGTTACCACTTTATTCCAATCAAGATGGCTTTGATGGAGCAGGGTTTTTAATTTAAACTCTAATACCTGTTTCATTTTCGCATGTTACAATTAAAAGTACTACTGATTAATTATTAACCATTAAAAGTATGTTGAGTTTTGTCTAACCAACCTTATTAACAAGAGAATTACACGTGGGAATGCTATTGCATGGCTACAATAATAAGTGAACTAAGTTGGCGAGCAAACTGACAGAAATAGATGTTGCTTATGTAATGTTATTGTGTTTTGTGCTTATAATTAATATGCATTAATGGCTTCTGATGTCGCAAATGGCTAGATAAATACACACACAAGAGTATTAGCAGGGGAATAACACTGTATAATCATTTCCGTGCAGTAATTTTGTTTTATGTCTATTTTCACTTAAGTTGTCTAATGTGGCCTACCAGAAAATGGCTACCACCCGCAGCCTGCATTCGAGTAGATGGAAATTTTGCAAAAAGGCTTCGCGCTGCCTGTGACATTGCACTTCCGATGAACTGAAAAGCCATGAGAATGATGACAAGTCCAGGAAGTCTGCCAAGTGCTCCTGGAAGATGGAGTTTGTTGCAATCTTGAAATATTGACTTCATGAACTTATAATGATCCCACCATTAGATACAAATTTATCCAGTAGAGACATCCGTAAAAGTAAAGAATTAGCTATGGACTAATAATTTCTATTCAGAATTTGAGGTTTACAGTACATGAGAACATTTCTTAATGTAACAAGACGACATCTTTTCCTGCTAAACGGATGAGGATTGTAACATTTCATGATGTAAATTTGGTATAAATATTAGTGGACTAGAGAGGTCTAGCGCCACTTCTTCCCGAACTGACAATCCGAGGTCCCTATGCTGACGGAGAGGACGGTGACTCTACATGACGGCAGGAAACTCTGTTTCTTCTACTGAGGACCGTTTTGTGACTTAGGATCTGACATTTAGACAGAATAGGTAAATATGAGAGAACTGAATTTGCATTTAATTGGCTTTTCATACAATTTTAGATAAACAAATAATTCTGTTTGAATCTCTGTGTCGGGTGATTATTTCTGGTCATGTTTATTGAATTTATTTGTATATTCTTTGAAATGTTTTCGCTAGATTTTTAAGCAACTAAGCAGATGCCATTGACCTCAAAGTACATGCAGATTGGATAGGTATCAGGAAGGAAAGTGTTTCCCCTTATACATGGCGCAGATAAGAGTGGTAGGATGAATGTTGGTGAAATGGGCCCCACCAGCGTGTGATGTGTGTATGCGTGTGTGACTGTGAGATCACTCCGTCCGTGAAAGTAGAGGGGATTCGGAAGCTCTGATCTGCACCAGTTTCTTGGTAGCAGAATGATGGTTTGCTATTGTCTTGGTCTGGCGAAATTGCGTGTATATAGGCTTATTGATTATTGATTGATATTTGTACTAACACTATATGTTGAAGTCGTGTTGAGTTTTATGTATTGTGGACAGCTTCTGGGACGTAGGGAGTCGGTGACAGTTCCGCAGTAGAGCAGAGGGAGTGTTGCTCTCGGAAAAAGGCGGGATTGTTGGCCCTGTATGTAGACAGGGGAAAACGTGTGACAATTGAAGTCGCGCGTCGCATTGTCTGGGTTCGATGAGGTAGCATCGCCTTGTGTTGCCATTAGAAACGTATTTTCTGTGTGAGAGAAGTGTATATGATAGCGAAGGTTATCTGTGAAGTTCTGGTCTTAGGTCTCAGGGATCCGTATGGCATTCCGTTAAAGCTTAACACTAGAAAGGTAATAGGTATTCTCTGAGCTTGTCAGAAGGACAGGGCAGAGGTAAGCGCTGCTTTGTTAACGTATGATATAATTCTGTAGTAGGACAGACTGTTCGCTGTTCTCGGGAAAGACAGAATTCTGTGTGAATGAACTACATTTTCTGGTGTGAAAGTGCGTGAATGAGAAGGCATTCTGGTTAATTGTGAAACTCTTAGGAGCATTCCGGAGAAAACAGTTAATTGGTGCTTGTTAGAAGGGTAAAGTAGAGGGATGTGCTACTTTATCAACGGAAGTAACAATTCTGTAGTAGGGCAGAGGTAAGCGCTGCTCTCGGGAAAGGCAGAATTCTCGTGGGAAAGGTCTTTTGCTGTTCTGTGGCTAGCGAAGCAGACAATGGAGATGTTTGTATATTGTAACTAACCGACTCGTAGAAGTTGAAACAAATTCTACCAAGTAGTCTTGTAAAGGAGGGGTAGACGAGAGACAGGAGACAGGAGCAGAAGCGACTGCAGCGACTGCTGACGTCAGGGAGACCGCGCTGTGATTGGACAGTGGGTTAGAACAGTGGAAGCACGGTGATTGGTGTGCTAGTGTACGCCGCGCTAGGATTGGGAGACATACAGGGTGACGTAGACGCTCCAGGATTGGTGCGTTGGTGTGAGTCGCGCTGCAATTGGACGGGAGATCGTACAGCTGTAGAAAAGACAAGTAGCTTGGGAGAAATAAGAAAATGTACTACCAGGCTGATGAAAAGAAGAAAAAATCTTTACTTAGTAAAGTAAAGAACTGGTTCGACAAGGATAAAGATATAGTGACCAGGGAAGGACAATTATTGCCCCCGATAAGAACCCCGGCATCCTTAATGGTTGCGAAGTATGGGTATCATACCTGTATTTGGTTGGATAACTGGGTGAAGTATACGAGGGAAGATGGGGTTTTAGCTTTCCCGGAACATGGCTCATTTAATCTGGCCATACTGAGGAACTTACGGGAACGGATGATGAATCTAGAGCCTCGGCCTAGGCCGACGCAGTTTGAGGCATTGACTGAATGGGAAGATGAAATGCACGAACGAGAAAAGCAGAGGGGTGGGGGTAGCTACAGGTACATGTTTGGGCGAAAGTATGATCGTGAAACCCATCATGACCGGATGAGACGATGGCGTGACGCCAGTATGACAGAGGGATTATATCCAGTAAGAGTAGCAGGTGAGTCAGAAGGGAGAAAGTGTACAGAGAAAGAACATAATATAGAACCCAGGAGATATGGGGCAAATGAGTCTGATGATGATGTCTTAGAGGACATGCTCTATAAAAGACCACCCCCATATAGACGAGAACCAGAGGTAGGGACAGCAGTGACCCCGATGAGAGACACCCTGCAGATTATTAGGACAGAGGGTACCACCCCTGGGTTGAAAGGCAGTTGTTCTCTGGCGGAAAGGGAAAGAGAGAAAGATAGAGAGTGAGAGAGAGAGATAGAGAGAGAGATAGAGAGAGAGAAAGAGAGAGAGGAAGAGAGAGAGAAAGAGAAAAAGAGAGAGAGAGAGAAAGAGAGAGAGAAAGAGAGAGAGAGAGAGATAGAAAGAGAGAATGAACTTGAGGATGAAAAGACCAGAGAACTAGCAAGAACTACCTTTGAACTGACAGAGAAAATTAGAGAACTGACTAAAAATCTTGAGGCAGTTACAGTGCCTGTGACAATAGGCCCGGTTATGCCGATTTTTGACAAGCAGAGGACGGGTGAGAATGGTTTGACAGTACCATATGTGGGCAATAGATTGATTGTTCCCCCAGAGCAGGCAGAAATGAGAGCAGGAGAAACACAGTGGAGAACAGGAGAAAATCAGTGGAGACATACCATATGTGGAGGAGAATTGAGTGTGCAGACTAACTCAAGTTTGAATTCTGGATGTGTGGAAGGGAACAGAGGATCAATTTTAGAACCGCAAAGAGTGACAGAACCAGGGGGTGCAGAAAAATCTGTGATAACTGCTGAAGATTTGAATGATTGGCTGAAAACTTTACAAAGAAAAGAAAAGGAATCACAGGGAATTGATGTAGCTAGGCTACGTATGGAAATGGAAGAGATGATAGTAGGAACAATCCCTACAGAAACACTGAAAAATTATCAGGAAGGGGAGATCCTCTTCCTGTGCAAAAGTATTACATGGAGAGCAAAGAACATACATGACAGATTGAAAGGAATAGCCAGTGAATTGGGAATTGACATGGACAAGGTAAAAGCTTTACAAAAGCCTTACCGAGTGGCTTTTACAGATAAGGACATTGAGAATCTGAACAATGCAGGCCGAACAGGACAGATTAAGGAAATGATTGCTTTGCTGAAGAAATGGGGAGATGTAGAAAGATGGAAAGACAGATGGTACCGAAAGCGAGAGGATGGGGCAGATAGAACTTACTCAACATTTCCTCTCAAAGAAAAGGATAAAGCAGTAACAGCCTACCCTATGAGGGAGATTCCAGGAGGTGGGTATGTACATGTCCCATGGACCAGACAGGATATTTTATCATTTACAAATGATTTCCCTCGACTAAGGGAAAAGCCCGTCAAGTGGTACAGACAGGTCGACAGATTTGTGAAGCTGTCAAAAATGCTGTGGATTGACCTGAATAGTCTGTTTGATATAATTGTACCAGCAGACCTGTGGGCAGAATGTAAAATAGTCATAGACTGGCCCACTAAGGAATACCCGAGAGATCCAAAGACAGGAGCACCAGACCCGGAGGTAATGAAGTATGAGCAGGTTATGGCCTTCTTGAAAAATAAGGTACCTCCCAAGGAAACCGATTGGGTTAAAATAGATCGAACACATCAAGAATTGAAGGAATCAGTCCATGCATATTATGAAAGATTAATATTAGCTTTCAAATAGTTCAGTGGAGATGAACATCTGGGTGACAAGGACCTGAGCCATTTTGTATATAGATTTGTGTACGGTTTGCGGCCGGAATTCAGTGAAATAATAAGGCAGCACACCGTAGACTGGCAGAGCAAGAAGATTGATGAGATTCTGAGACATGCAAAATACTTCAGTGATGAGATTGAGGCAAAGCAGAGGAAGCTAGAAGAAAAGGCAATGTGGGCACAGGTGAAAGTTGCAGAAAGACAGGAAGCTCAGTTGGTTGACCAGGCAAATAACCCAGGAAATAAGCCCAGGTTTGGTCCAGGAAAAGGAAAGGGGAACATCGAGGAAGCCAAGAAAAAGTTCCCATGCCACAACTGTGGAAAATTGGGGCACTGGAAATCCGAGTGTAAGAATCCACCGTCTACTAATGATGATAATCCATCATTGAATTCACAGGTGCAGAGTGAGGGGTGTGGTCAGCATCGGCAACAGCAGAAGGCTGATAAGCAGCAGAATCAGGTGCCAAAACCACCCTTGCCACAGAGAAGAGGATCCCAGAAGTACAGCCAAGAGTCGGGATACTACGATGAAGAACAGGTACTCAAACCAAAACGCGCAAGCGCTGTTTATCAGTACTGGCTGAAAAATGAGGGAAGCGACTCCGAGGGAGACTTCTGACGTTGCCGAAGAGAGGAGGAGGAGTGCGTACTTGGCGCAACTCTAGAAATAGACCAGGCAGGGCCTTTTGTAGATGGGAAAATTAATGGTGAAAGTGTCACTTTCTTAGTTGACACAGGGGCAACTGTCAGGTCAGCTGATATAAAGAATCTTCCTCTCTCGGACGAAGCAATCCAAGTGGTTGGTGTGTCCAACACACAGATTAAAACTCTACTTACTGAACCAGTAAGGGTTAGAATAGGGACATTTTCAGACATGCACCGAATTGTGGTGTGTGACACAAGTCCTGTGAACTTGCTAGGCAGGGACCTGCTGTGCAAGATGAATTGCACTATTTTCTGTACTCCAGATGGAATAACCTTTGAGACACCTGATGAGGATGTGCTATACAGAATGACCATGGATAACAGGGAATGTGAGGCTTTGGGAACATTTGCAATATTTAATCCAGATGCATTACCCCTAGAATTGAAACAGACAGTGAAAGCAGCAGTTTGGGATTTTACTGGAGAAGATGTGGGTCTGATGAGAAATGTAGATCCAGTAAAGATTACTGTAAAAGAGGGAGTGGCTTACCCAAACATACCGCAATACAGACTGACACCCGAAATAATTGAAGGAATAACACCCATAATTGAAAAGATGATTCAGCAGGGGGTGTTAAGAGAAATAATGAGCAGCCCATGTAATTCGCCAATAATGGGCCTGAAGAAACCTAATGGAAAGTTCAGAATAGTACAGGATTTGAGAAAAATTAACAAGATTGTTGTGTCATGTTGTGCTATTGTGCCAAATCCATCAGTGATTTTGTATCAGATTCCCCATGATGCAGAATGGTATACTGTAATTGATTTGTGTCATGCTTTCTTTTCAATGCCATTGCATCATGACAGCCAGCCAATATTTTCTTTTAGATTTGGAGAGCGGATTTTGGCATGGTGCCGAATTCCACAGGGGTATACAGAGAGCCCCTCAATATTTAATCAATTGCTGAAGAAATCTCTGGAAAGTCCAACAATGCCTGAAAATTCAGTCTTGGTCCAGTATATTGATGACCTGCTTGTGGCATCAAAAACCCGTGAAGCCTGTGAAGTAGACACCATAGCTTTACTGAATCACTTGGCAGATGGAGGATTAAAAGTATCTCCAGCCAAATTGCAATTCTGCAAGAAAGAAGTCCAGTACTTGGGACATAACATTGAGAAAGGCCTGAGAAAAGTGACCATTGACAGGATTAAAATCATTAGAGGGATGAGAGCCCCAATGACACAAAGAGAAGTGAGAATGTTCCTGGGAATGGTGGGTTACTGTCGTTAGTGGATAAGTAACTTTTCCCTGATTGCCAAACCATTGATTAAATTGACTAAAAGTGAGGTGAAAGACCCATTGGAACTAAACCCAGAAGAAATGGCTGCGTTCAGAGAGCTGAAAGACAGACTATGTGAAGCTCCTGCCCTAGGAATGCCCGATTATGAAAAGGAATTTGAGTTGTATTGTAGTGAGAGAAATGAATGTGCACTTTCAGTGTTAATCCAGAAACATGGACGCCTGAGAAGGCCAATTGCTTATTTTTCAGCAACACTTGACCCAGTAGCTGTGGGTTTACCAGGTTGCCTGAAAGCAGTGGCTGCTACCTGTAAAAGTCTGGAACAAAGTGAGGTAATCATAATGGGATATCCTGTAAGGGTATTTGTACCTCATGATGTGGCAATCCTTTTAACAAGGAGCCGGACACAGTTCATGTCTCATAGTCGGCTGACTAAATATGAGAAAGTCATTCTTGGTGCAACAAATTTGACTCTGGAAAGATGTGTGAATGTGAATCCAGCGACACTGTTGCCTGATGCTGAATGTGTGGGAGTAAGGAATGAAGTTGATCATGACTGCCTGGATGTACTTGATTACTGTACAAAGCCAAGGCCAGACATAAGAGATCTGCCACTGCCTGAGAGTGATCATGTGTTGTTTGTGGACGGATCATGCTTGAGAACGGATGAAGGAACACTGAGTGCTGCATATGCTGTATGTACCGTTTCAGGAGCTATTGAAGCATCACCTTTGAAAGGAGTTAAATCCGCTCAGGTGGCAGAATTGGTGCCCTTAACAAAAGCCTGCAAAATTGGGAGAAGTGTGAGAGTGACTGTGATGACTGACAGCCAGTATGGCTTCGGGGTTGTCCATGATTTTGGCCAGCTATGGCTACAAAGAGGTTTCCTGACCTCAAGTGGAACTCCCATAAAGAATGCTGAAGTGGTTGGAAAACTGCTAGAGGCGATACAGCTGCCTAAAGAACTAGCAGTTGTAAAATGTGCTGCTCATGGTCATGGTGATGATTTTGTTACTGTGGGAAATAAATTTGCCAATGACATAGCACAATACTGATCAAGAAACAATCATTCTATTAATCGGAGTAAAGAAAGAGAGATATTTTCTTGTTCCTTGATGTTTACTAATGAAGTGGGAACATGGGAGGAGGTGAAACAATTGCAGGATGAGGCAGGAGACGAGGAAATGAAAAGATTGGGTGAAAGCAGGTTGTGCACCTAGAGAAAAGGATCATGTGTGGGTATATAGAGATGGAAGACCAGTCATGCCAAATAGCATGCTATCAACAATGGCAAGGATGTATCATGGCCAAGGACACCTGGGGAGGGATGCTATGATAAGAGCCTTTAAGCAAACCTGGTACAGTCCAAAGTTCAGGCTGATAGCAGAAAGTCTCTGTCAGAGATGTCTGATATGTCAGCAATTCAATCCTGGAAAGAAAACAGTGGTGAGCCTAGGAACAATAGGCAGAGAGGGGGGGGACCCTTCACAAGAATGCAGATTGATTTCATTGAAATACCCCCAGTCAACAGATTAAGGTATGTTCTGGTGGTGGTCTGTTTGTTCTCCAGGTGGGTGGAGGCATATCCAACAAGAAGAAATGATGGGATAACAGTGGCCAAATTACTGTTGAGAGAGTTTATCCAAAGGTATGGGTTCCCAGTAACCATTGAATCAGACAGAGGAGGACATTTTTATAATGAAATCATGGGTCTGATTTGTGAAGCATTGAGTGTACAGCAGAAGCTACATTGTGCTTACCGACCAGAGGTTTCTGGTGTGGTTGAACAAATGAATGGTACCATCAAAAACAGAATTGGCAAAATGTGCTTAGCCACAGGAATGAAATGGCCCGATGTCTTGCCTCTAGTCCTGATGACCATTAGGTCTACTCCAGACAGAGCAACAGGTTTGAGTCCACATGAAATTATCATGGGACGTGCTATGAGACATGCCTTTGTACCAGTCAACAAGCTGATGACTATAACTGATGACATGATTTTGGATTACTGTAAAGGCCTGGCTGACGCAGTTCATTCTGTGTTTCACCAGGTTGGAGAAGACGCCACCACCCTTGAGAAGAAACCAGCCCATGATCTAAGCCCAGGGGACTGGGTAAGAATAAAAGTCCACAGAAGAAGGAACTGCTTGGTTCCAAGGTGGGGAAGGCCAAGACAAGTCATTCTGACCACAACGACTGCTGTGAAGTGTGCTGGAGTGAAAAATTGGATACATGCAAGCCACACACTGAGAGTTCCAAATCCAAGGGATGGTACTGGAAAAGAATACTTTGAAGAATCAGATTCTAGTGATGATGCAGACAGTGAGACAGTAAGAAGGAAAAAGAATCCTGAAAGTGGGGAAAGTGAGTCAAGGGAAATTTTCATCCCACCAGAAGAGGTTCTGAAAAGAACAGTGCAAATTGCAGAGGCAAGTTCAGATTCTGAAGAAGTGCCCGAGGTTCTAACTGACAGTGACCAACACAAAAAGAAAGAAAGAAAAGAAAAGAACATTCCAACAGAAGAGACACCTGAATCACATGAGGAAATTGGACAAGTTCCACCTGAGATAAATATTGAAGGAAAAGGGACAGACAAAGACAGTGAGGGACAGATTGCGGAAAAACCCCGAGGAGGTGTAGGGAACATCAACAACAAGCTAGGTGAAGGGACAAGTAGACAGCAAGAAGATTGCGTGTCGGAGACCCGAGGAGGGACAGAAGTAGGGAAATCTCAATTGGTGGAAAAAGAGACTGTTGAAGAAAAGGAAGTTGTTGGGGAAAAGAAAACTGTTAATGAACAAGAGGCAACAGAAACCGAGTCAGATGAAAGTGACAATGAGATAGATGGAGGACGAGTTCTGAGAAAGAGAACTTGGCTTGGAGAAAGAAACAATAAAGAAGGAAAACAAAAGAGAAATGCTAAAGGAGATCTTTGGCCGAATAAGATAAAGAGACTGAGGTATAGACTGACACGAGTTAACTCTTCGAAAGCTGAACAAGTGAACGAAGTGTCAAGTCAAAATAAAACCAAAGAAGAAGAAACAAAGATACCTGAGAGAACTAAAAGAATAAGAAAACCAAACCAGAGGTACAAGTCACCGGAATGGACGTATGTGGCACTGCCTGGACAAGGAGAAGAGGCAGACAGTCAAGGAAGTCCAGAGGAGGCTTTACTGAAAGAGGTTGCTGAAGAAGAAGCTGTGGGAATCCTGAGAGTTATCTTGTCCGACATTGGAGAAGAGACGGATGTTCAGGACCTGATACAGTTTGATGATGATGAAGAGACAGTAAAAGGTGATGAAAATCCAAATTGAGTAAAAATCCAAGGAAAGACACTTAGAGAAGAAAAAGAAAAGAAGCAATAATAAAACTAGTAGATTATAAAAATCTGTTGGATACTTGCTGCCCTTAAAGTTCGGTAGAGGAGTAGAAGAGGCTAAGTCAAAAGACACGGTCAAATTAACAAAATGGCTAACACTGAGAATAATAAAAGTAGATGTACCTTTCTGAGAAGATGGTGCAAAATGTGCTGCTGCTGTACAGGTTTATTAATGCTGCTTTGGAGCGTGCTTGCTCTACTGATTTCTTTTAGAGTCACTATAGACACTTTAGAAGGTCATACTGAGAACAGAACTAATATATGGAAAAATTCACAGAAAATAGTACCAACTAGAACTAGCAATATACATATACATAAGGATAGGTCAATTAATGATTTTTCTAGCAATGTTTTTTCTAAATTGTTGTATGAGTACGTAAAGACAATGGAAGTAAGGGATTGCTACGTTTGCATGCAATTACCTGCCTCTGTTTCGGAAGGAGTGACTTATCATCATCTTCCGGCTACGTATGGAATTTCTTGTAGTGTACTAATTAGTATATTTTACCAATTAGGGAAATTAGATTATAATATGTCTAATGTAGATAATATTCTTGGGCAACTGCCTATGAATAAAGCACTGAATCCGGCAAAAGAAGCTAACACTTTAGGTGAGATTTTTTTAGAAACAAAAGAATTAACCTTAGAATATGTTTTTAGAAACAATTTAACCTGCAGTTTGAAGGGAGAAGAGAAGAATTTTCTAGACATGGTTGAGAGGAGAAGATTGAACATGCACAAGAAAGCAGAAGGGCATAAAATGAGTGACACAATGTGGGATATTGAGAAAGAAAAGGAGTTGAAAAATGGAGCCAGTCCAACTATGGCTATAGATGCCCCACAGAAAGGCAAACTGTGCATTACCAGGTAGAGATCCCAATATGATTATTATTTCATAGGGACTAGTGAGTGCCATGATACATACTTTATTGCAACCGGATGGGGATTTAGAGGAGGAGAAGATCCAGTTTTCCTGGGAGTGTATTATTTTTGTGGGAACAAGGCTTATTACCGTTTGCCTGACCATTGGTTTGGTACATGTTATGTTGGCCTGGTCTTTCCAAAGATTTTTCACATGGATAGAGTAGATGATGCTGAACATTCTAACACATTAACACGCTATAGAAGAGAAACATGGACAGAAATTGTAGGAGATATTTTTGGAGCTTTAATTCCAGCAGTGGGAATTTCTTTGAATGCATATGGCATTCGGAAGCTATCAACAGTGGTGGATCGCTTGTCAACAAGCACCGCTGGAGGATTTCTTTTGGTTAATACAGAAATGGTTGCTTTGCGTGCTATGGCGATGCAAAATCGACTTGCCCTTGACATTCTTTTGGCAAAAGAGGGTGGAGTCTGTGGAATGCTGAAAGTTCAACATTGTTGCACTTCCATTCCTGACGAAAGTATAGATCTAAAACTTTATATCAAAAATATTACTGATTTGCATGAAGAATTAGTACCACTGGAAGCTGAAAGTATCTGGACTAAAATGGCTAATAAGATGATTGCTATTAAGAATTTTATAGCTAAAATAGGTAGTACCATTTTTGGTAAGATATTATTTCCATTAACCTGTGTAATTGTTGCAATATTGATCCTTAGATTAGGGTGTATGTGTTGTAGGTATAGAAGAAATAAAAAGAAAATCACAAAAGAAAATGTTAAAAGGAGACAAAAGAAACCAGAAAGAGATCCGCAAGAAATAGAATTAGAAGAGCTAAGAGAAAGCATGTACATAGAAACCAAGAGAGAAGATGAGTTGGAAACAAGGGTTTGAAAAATGAACAAGAAAATATTTTGAATTTCTTCCAAAAGGGGAAATTAAACTGATTTTTGGGGGTTTTTGATTTTTGTGGTGATTAGATATCAACAAAGGGGGGATTGATGGAGCAGGGTTTTTATTTTAAACTCGAATACCTGTTTCATTTTCGCATGTTACAATTAAAAGTACTACTGATTAATTATTAACCATTAAAAGTATGTTGAGTTTTGTCTAACCAACCTTATTAACAAGAGAATTACACGTGGGAATGCTATTGCATGGCTACAATAATAAGTGAACTAAGTTGGTGAGCAAACTGACAGAAATAGATGTTGCTTATGTAATGTTATTGTGTTTTGTGCTTATAATTAATATGCATTAATGGCTTCTGATGTCGCAAATGACTAGCTAAATACACACACATAAGGGTATTAGCAGGGGAATAACACTGTATAATCATTTCCGTGCAGTAATTTTGTTTTATGTCTATTTTCACTTAAGTTGTCTAATGTGGCCTACCAGAAAATGGCTACCACCCGCAGCCTGCATTCGAGTAGATGGAAATTTTGCAAAAAGGCTTTGCGCTGCCTATGACCTTGCACGTCCGATGAACTGAAAAGCCATGAGCATGATGACAAGTCCAGGAAGTCTGCCAAGTGCCCCTGGAAGATGGAGTTTGTTGCAATCTTGAAATATTGACTTCATGAACTTATAATGATCCCACCATTAGATACAAATGTATCCAGTAGAGACATCCGTAAAAGTAACGAATTAGCTATGGACTAATAATTTCTATTCAGAATTTGAGGTTTACAATACATGAGAACATTTCTTAATGTAACAAGACGACATCTTTTCCTGATAAACGGATGAGGATTGTAACATTTCATGATGTAAATTTGGTATAAATATTAGTAGACTAGAGAGGTCTAGCGCCACGTCTTCCCGAACTGACAATCCGAGGTCCCTATGCTGACGGAGAGGACGGTGACTCTACATGACGGCAGGAAACTCTGTTTCTTCTACTGAGGACCGTTTCTGACTTAGGATCTGACATTTAGACAGAATAGGTAAATATGAGAGAACTGAATTTGCATTTAATTGGCTTTTCATACAATTTTAGATAAACAAATAATTCTGTTTGAATCTCTGTCGGGTGATTATTTCTGGTCATGTTTATTGAATTTATTTGTATATTCTTTGAAATGTTTTCGCTAGATTTTTAAGCAACTAAGCAGATGCCATTGACCTCAAAGTACATGCAGATTGGATAGGTATCAGGAAGGAAAGTGTTTCCCCTTATACATGGCGCGGATAAGAGTGGTAGGATGAATGTTGGTGAAATGGGCCCCACCAGCGTGTGATGTGTGTAAGCATGTGTGACTGTGAGATCACTTCGTCCGTGGAAGTAGAGGGGATTCGGAAGCTCTGATCTGCACCAGCTTCAGGTGTGCCATATGTTTGTCATAAGTAGGACTGTTAGCGCTCTAGTTGTTCTTTAGAACACTCTGGGAAGCTGCAGTGGAACACAAAGGAATCAATTGACAGTCTCTGCCCTTGTTGGATGTACATGTTTTACTGAGAATGTCAGACTTCATTCTCACATGACTGAGAAAGATAATGTGAATTTACAGAAAATATGCTCTCCGTTTAGCTTATAGATCACCTTCCAAACCTCTGTGGGAAAAGCATGAGAAAATAGTTTTCTCTCAAACATGATTCATGATATCACAGCAAAAGGCTTTTTCACATGGTAAAATCACCTTAGAACACACCACAATTCCTAAAATGAGTATGGTACCATCAACAAATGATTTATAATGTAACTAAAGTCTTAAAACCTTCTATTAACTGCAATGTGGTGCTATCATGTATATTGGTCCCAAGATGGCTGCCAACACTTCTTGGATGAAGTGCTGACAGCCAATCAGATCTCACGATGAGATGTGTGGTTAGGCTCCACCCAGATATATCTATCTTTTTAACTCTAATCTTCTCAGGAACTTCTGAACGGATTTACACCATTTAAGCAAAAGGCACGAGTCTGAACTGAGGACTACCTCTTTGCCAAATTTGGTGTAATTCCGTTCAGCAGTTCGGGCTGTAGCTCCATCAACAGGTCCTATGGGAAAATGCATGGGGATAACGTGTTTTGGGACCCCCCTTTTTTCTCGGCCCCTGCTTGACGAATCACCGTGAAATTTTCAGGATAGGAGCGGACCGGAGCTGGCCAAAAGTTTGGAAAATTATGCGAAGATTCGTCAATCGGCGCCAACGTTATTCCAAATAGAATGCTGCGGATTTCCTACGGAAAATAGCTGCCAGTAGGTAATATATATATATATTCACTGAAAAAAAACATAGGTTTCAGAGACGTTATAGTTAGAAATTAGCATTTAAAAAACCTTAGAAATTCACAGAAAAAAACATAGGTTTCAGGGGTGTTATAGTTAGCTGCCCATTTCACTCATACAAAACCATAGAAAGTCCTCCGTTATAGTTAGTTCTGCTAACTATAACTCACGCGCCCGCAATGCACTGCTGATGATGTCACATATTGCATCATTCATGACATGGTCAGTGACATCACTGATGACATCACTGATGACATCTCAAATGACATCACTGATGACATCATCCACTGAATGTGGTTTAGTTTGAAATTTAAATATGTATTATATATATACCAATCTGTATTGAAGATTGAGTAGCTATATAACTGTCTGGATGGAGGATTTAGTAGCTGTCTGACTGTCTTTTTAAGTGAGCAATTAAAAGTGTCTCACTTAATACATGGATTAGTAGCTAAACTATGTGAATGTGTGCAGCACTGTCTCTGTTGTATAACATGCTGCATCAGTTGGTCACTAACTACATGAGTGTGTATATTAGTTATTGATTAGTTGGGTGAGTATTTGGATGGGACACTGAGTTTGTGTGTGGTTGTATGGGGTGTGTGTAACTCTATGCATAGATGTGTGAATGGTTGATTGACTAGGTGTATGGGTTTAAGAGTGCATGTGGAAACAGTTGTTTGGGTGACTGAGTGTATTTATTTGTGTGTTGGTGAGCGAATATATGTTTTAGTTGTACATCTTCAACAAAGTAAAAAAATAAAAGGCATTGTATGTGAGAGTTGGTGTATATGAATAAGTATGTGTAAGAGTCAGTGATTGTGAGAGTACCTATATGAATGAGTGTATAATTGTAATGGTGCTTTTTTAACATATTAACGATGAGTTACTATGTGTTTGAATAGATGAGGTGTTGTTGGATAATTGTGTAAGTGAGTAAATTTAAG
The DNA here is from genome assembly GCF_964204655.1 of Triturus cristatus. Taxonomy (NCBI): domain Eukaryota; kingdom Metazoa; phylum Chordata; class Amphibia; order Caudata; family Salamandridae; genus Triturus; species Triturus cristatus. The sequence goes on along the minus strand of NC_140579.1, from coordinate 1,068,028,166 downwards.
TGCGATACATTTTTTTCATGAGTGAGTAGGATGACTGCATAACCGACTAAGATGACTGCTGATGTGTCAATGTCTATATATGTGTATAAGTGCATTTGATAGTGTTCTATTAATTAATGACTGCATGTATAGATGATTCTGTTGTTGAATGGGTAGTTGTGTGTGTAGACTTAGGAATCAGTGAGTGGGTATGTAGTAACTGGTATTGGTGTGTCAATGGTTTCAAATATGGTACTCTGTATTTTACAGTGAGTGATGAAAGGTTATACTAGTGTATGATGAGGTGTATCAGATTGTCAAGTGGATGATGTCATCAGTGATGTCATTTGAGATGTCATCAGTGATGTCACTGAATATGTCATGAATGATGCAATATGTGACATCATCAGCAGTGCATTGTGGGCGCGTGAGTTATAGTTAGCAGAACTAACTATAACGGAGGAATTTCTATGGTTTTGTATCAGTGAAATGGGCAGCTAAATATAACACCCCTGAAACCTATGGTTTTTTCTGTGAATTTCTAAGGTTTTTTAAATGCTAATTTCTAACTATAACGTCTCTGAAACCTATGTTTTTTTTCAGTGAATTTCAAAGGTTTTTTAATTTCTAACTTTTAAGTGTGATAGTAGTTATATCTATTTTTTTGTACTGATTTTCTACAGTTTTTTAACTGTTTATTTATAAATATTTTATTCATTAAATAACATTATATATTTTTTTGAAAATAGCAACAACGTTTTTTTTTTCATTAAAACTGAAATATTGATTAATTTTCTTGTTTTCATTTTTTATTTGAATATATTTATATTATTTTCTTTAAAAAAAAATCCATTTTTTTTCGGAGTCGCGCACTCAAAGTGTACACATCACGGTGGGTGCGCGCATTCTAGCCGCCATTTTAGAAAAGTCATGAAGGATCCACGTATGGTGTGCGACGGCTGCGTGTTTTTCAGTTACATCATATACGTTTAATATCACGTGATATGCGCGATTGGTATGCGACCAGTCTGCGACTCCTGCTCCCGCGCATTCGCGACACATGCGCATTACGGTACGAGATGTTTGCGCGGTTGCGGGTCCCGCATGATATCATATACGTGCTGGGGCACGCTGGGTGCGCGACTTCCGCAAAAAAAATGATGTTCCAAAATGATGTGTATGTGTCTTTAATATACATATTAAGGCAAGAGATTATGTAAGATATTCATCAAAATAATATATTTGTACTTATAATAAACTTATATTATTTTTAAATATATGTTCGCGAAGTCGGGTGCGTGCATCATGAGTGCAGAAAACCAGGCCAGCAGAGCTGCTGTAGAGCCAGAGAACTAGGTCAGCAGAGCTGCTCTAGAGCCAGAGAACCAGGTCAGCAGAGCTGCTGTAGAGCCAGAGAAACCAGGTCAGCAGAGCTGCTTTAGAGGGAGAGAACCAGGTCAGCAGAGCTGCTTTAGAGCCGGAGAACCAGGCCAGCAGAGCTGCTTTACAGCCAGAGAACCAGGTTAGCAGAGCTGCTTTAGAGCCAGAGAACCAGGTCAGCAGAGCTACTCTAGAGCCAGAGAACCAAATCAGCAGAGCTGCTTTAGAGCCAGAGAACCAGGTCAGTAGAGCTGCTCTAGAGCCTAAGAACCAGGTCAACAGAGCTGCTCTAGAGCCAGAGAACCAGGTCTGCAGAGCTGCTGCAGAGCCAGAGAAACCAGGTCAGTAGAGCTGCTTTAGAGGGAGAGAACCAGGTCAGCAGAGCTGCTTTAGAGACAGAGAACCAGGTTAGCAGAGCTGCTTTAGAGCCAGAGAACCAGGTCAGCAGAGCTACTCTAGAGCCAGAGAACCAAATCAGCAGAGCCGCTTTAGAGCCATAGAACCAGGTCAGCAGAGCTGCTTTAGAGCCAGAGAACCAGGTCAGTAGAGCGGCTCTAGAGCCTAAGAACCAGGTCAACAGAGCTGCTCTAGAGCCAGAGAACCAGGTCTGCAGAGCTGCTGCAGAGCCAGAGAAACCAGGTCAGTAGAGCTGCTTTAGAGGGAGAGAACCAGGTCAGCAGAGCTGCTCTAGAGCCAGAGAACCATGTCACCAGAACTGCTTTAGAGCCATAGAACTGGGTCAGCGGAGCTGCTTTGGAGCCAGAGAACCAGGTCAGCAGAGCTGTTGTAGAGTCAGAGAACTAGATCAGCAGAGCTGCTCTGTAGCATAAGAACTAGGTCAGCAGAGCTGCTCTAGAGCCAGAGAACCAGGTCAGCAGACCTGCTGTAGAGCCAGAGAAACCAGGTCAGCAGAGCTGCTTTAGAGAGAGAGAACCAGGTCAGCAGAGCTGCTCTAGCTGACACTGACTGACTGACACTGACTGACTGAACCTGACTGATTGACACTGACTGAGACAGATTGACTGACACTGACACTGACTGACACTGATTGACTGACACTGACTGACTGACACTGATTGACTGACACTGACTGACTGACACTGACTGACACTGACTGACACTGACTGACTACTCTCTACTACTTTACTACTGACTCTCTACTACTCTCTCTCTAGTACTCACTCTCTACTACTCACTCTCTACTACTCTACTTCTCTCTACTACTCACTCTCTACTACTCACTCTCAACTACTCACTCTCTACTACTCTACTACTCACTCTCTACTACTCACTCGCTACTACTCTATACTACTCACTCTCTACTACTCACGCTCTACTACTCTCTACTACTCACTGTCTACTACTACTCTCTCTACTACTCACTCTCTACTAATCTCTACTATTCACTCTACTACTCACTCTCTACTACTCACTCTACTACTTTCTACTACTCTCTACCACTCACTCTCTACTACTCTACTACTCTACTACTCACTCTCTACTACTCTCTACTACTCACTCGCTACTACTCTCTACTACTCACTCTCTACTACACTCTCTACTACTCTCTCTCTCTACTACTCTCTACTACTACTCTCTACTATTCACTTTCTACTACTTACTCTCTACTCTCTCTACTACTCTCTGCTGCTCTCTATCACTCACTCTCTACTACTCTCTCTCTACTACTCACTCTCTACTACTCTCTCTCTACTACTCTCTACTACTCTCTCTACTACTCACTCTACGACTCTCTACTACTCTCTCTCTACTACTCTCTCTCTACTACTCACTCTCTACTATTCACTCTCCACTACTCACTCTCTACTACTCTCTACTACTCACTCTCTACTACTCACTCTCTACTACTCTCTACTACTCTCTCTCCTACTCACTCTCTGCTACTTTACTACTCTCTACTACTCGCTCTACTGCTCACTCTCTACTATTCTCTACTACTCACTCTACTACTCTCTCCTACTCTCTACCACTCACTCTCTACTACTCCACTACTCACTCTCTACTACTCTCTCTCTACTACTCACTCTCTACTACTCAATCTACTACTCTCTACTACTCACTCTGTACTACTCACTCTCTACTACTCACTCTCTACTACTCTCTACTGCTCACTCTCCACTACTCATTCTCCACTACTCGCTCTCAACTACTCTCTACTACTCACTCTACTACTCACTCTCTACTACTCTACTACTCTCTACTACTCGCTCTACTACTCACTCTGTACTACTCACTCTACTACTCTCTCTCTACTACTCTCTCTACTACTCACTCTCTACTACTCACTCTCTACTACTCACTCTACTACTCTCTACTACTCACTCTCTACTATTCACTCTCTACTACTCACTCTCTACTACTCTACTACTCTCTACTACTCACTCTCTACTATTCTCTACTACTCACTCTACTACTCTCTCCTACTCTCTACCACTCACTCTCCACTACTCTACTACTCACTCGCTACTACTCTCTCTCTACTACTCACTCTCTACTACTCTCTACTACTCACTCTCTACTACTTGCTCTCTGCTACTCTCTAGTACTCACTCTACTACTCACTCTCTACTACTCACTCTCTACTACTCTACTACTCTCTACTACTCTCTCTCTACTTCTCACTCTCTACTACTCACTCAATACTACTCTCTACTACTCACTCTCTACTACTCTCTACTACTCACTCTACTACTCACTCTCTACTACTCTCTACTACTCTCTACTACTCACTCTCTAATACTCACTCTACTACTCTCTACTACTCACTCTCTGATACTTTCTGTACTACTCTCTACTACTCTCTACTACTCACTCTCTACTCTCTATTACTCGCTCTCTACTCTCTACCTCTCTCTACCTCTCTCTCTACTACTCTCTACCTCTCTACCTCTACCTCTCTACCTCTACACCTCTACCTATACACCTCTACCTCTCTGTACATGCACACATATGCACATATATATATGCATATATATGCATATGCATTTATATATATGTATGTGTATTACCTACTGGCGGTCGCCAGTAGGTAGTTATAGTTAGGACCCCTTTTCCATAGGAAATCCGCAACATTCTATTTTGAATAACTTTGGCGCCGGTCGATGAATCCTCGCGAATTTCTCAAAATAGGTGGGGCGCTACGCTCCGCTCCTACCCTGAAAGTCTCGGGGGGATTCGTCAAGCGGGGGCTGAGATAAAAGGGGGGTCCCAAAACGCGTTTTTCCCATGCATTTTTCCATAGGACCTTTAGACAGAGCTACAGCCCGAACGGCTGAACAGAATTACTAGAAATTTGGCAGAGAGGTAGTCCCTATGTCAAGGAAGTGCCTTTTGTAGGTTTGGTGTAAATCTGTTCAAAAGATTCTGAGAAAATAGCCTTTAAATCAATATATATATCTGAGCCCGCTTACGGTACGCTTACCGTACGCTTACCGTACGCGCACGGTGGCGTGCGCGAGCGCGATTCTGATTGGCTCTTAGATCTTAGTAAACATTCGAATCGGCCGAAACCAGGAAGCGGCGTCCGCCATTTTGTCTCTCGCACTGAGTGTTATTTATCAAACATGATGCCCAAAAACATGTTACGGGGCTGTTTTGACAACTCCCTCCCACATAGTCATGTTGAGGGAGTCCCCAAACATCCCCCAAGAGCAAAAACGGTTTTATTTTTTTTTCGTCAATTTCGCCAAGTACGCTTACCGTACGCTTACCGTAAGCGTACGGTAAAAAATAGAAATAAAAAAAACACTATCCACACTTACCCCACCCCCTGTGCTTTTGGTGGCCGTAGGCCACCAAATGTACAGGGCTTATTACATCAGTAAAAAAACTATATTTTGGCAACATGAAATTATAAAATCGAAATAAAAAAAAACACTATCCACATTGACCCCACCCCCTGTGCTTTTGGTGGCCGAAGGCCACCAAATGTACAGGGCTTATTAAAGTTGATAAAAACCGTGCACGGAACGCACTGCGTTAAGTGGGCGCGCACGCCTCGAATGGCGTAAAGTAACTTAGCATTTAAAAAACCGTACAAATTCACTGAAAAAACCATAGGTTTCACACACGTTATAGTTAGGAATTAGCATTTAAAAAACCTTGCAAATTCACTGAAAAAACCATAGGTTTCACACATGTTATAGTTAGCGGAAATTTTACTGATAAAAAACCAATGAAATTGCCCCGTTATAGTTAGTGCTGGCAACTATAACTCACGCGACCGCAATCTTCTGCTGATGACATATGTGTCTTTTTAAAAAAAAATATTTGTAATATATGTATAGCTAAAAATGTATGGAAGAAGACATGGGCAAATAAGTGTCTAAATATAGTATTAGCATCAGCAGAGGATTGCGGTCGCGTGAGTTATAGTTGCCAGCACTAACTATAACGGGGCAATTTCATTGGTTTTTTATCAGTAAAATTTCCGCTAACTATAACATGTGTGAAACCTATGGTTTTTTCAGTGAATATATATATATATATACATATATAAACATATAAATATAATCTGCATATCTATATACATTTAAATGCATGCAAACATATACATATACATATATGCATACATATGCATGGTATGTACATGAAAGTTTGAAAAACTCTAACACAAGCAAAGCTAAAAAGCCACCTAATTACAAACAGAATTGCTTTAACTTAAACGAGGGCGAGACCTATTGCATTTTCAATGCTTGTTTACTTTGATTCCATCAAGAAGGCATTCAGATGTGTCACACATTTTCCATAAATTCTGAATGGTAGCACTCTAGTTGCTCATTAGATCACTGTAGTAAAGCTACTGCTCACCAGGGAAGTCTGCTGCTAGTATTCAAAGTGCATGTTTCAGTCTGCATGTCAGAATTTTTTAATGAAATGGAAGAGGATTTGAGAAGTCAAAATGTGCCCTAATCTTTCTTTCTGCAGCACTAATCATAATTTCTATGGCAAAATGAACCCCCTCATTTTGTTCCTTTGCAAATTAAAAGTGTTGCGTGTTACCACTTTATTCCCATCAAGATGGCATCAGGTGTTCCATCCTTTTGTCATAAGTAAGACTGTTAGCGCTCTAGTTGTTCTTTAAAACACTCTGGGACATTCTGTCATTGGGCTACACTTGGGCTACATCTCGGTGATATTTGTGCTACATTTGGGCTCTTTTGTCTCTGGTGGCCATCTTGGGAGACTTATTTGTTTTGAAGTTTCCTAATTTCCTCATTTACAACAGTCTCCTCACTAGGAAATACTTTCAGCTTTTTTACTTTCATTCCATCAAGAAGGCATTCAGATGTGTCACACATTTGCTTATAAATTCGGAATCTTAGCACTCTAGTTGCTTATTAGATCACTGTAGTAAAGCTACTGCTCACCAGGGAAGTCTGCTGCTGGTATTGAAAGTGCATGTTTCTGTCTGCATGTCAGAATTTTTTAATGAAATAGAAGAGGATTTGAGAAGTCACTCAAAATGTGCCCTAATTTTTATTTTTTCCGCACTAATCATAATTTCTATGGCAAAATGAACCTCCTCATTGTGTTCCTTTTAAATTGAACTACTCACTCTCTACTTCTCACTCGCTACTACTTTCTACTACTCACTCTACTGCTCTCTACTACTCTCTACCACTCACTCTCTACTACTCTACTACTCTCTACTACTCTCTCTCTACTTCTCCCTCTCTACTACTCACTCTACTACTCTCTACTACTCACTCTCTACTACTCACTCTCTACTACTCTACTACTCTCTACTACTCACTGTCTACTACTCACTCTCAACTACTCTCTCTACTACTCACTCTCTACTACTCTCTACTACTCACTCTACTACTCTCTACCACTCACTCTCTACTACTCTACTACTCACTCTCTACTACTCTCTCTCTCCTACTCACTCTCTACTACTCACTCTACTACTCTCTACTACTCTCTCTCTAATACTCACTCTCTACTACTCACTCTCTACTACTCTACTACTCACTCTCCACTACTCACTCTCTACTACTCGCTCTCTACTACTCACTCTCTACTACTCTCTACTACTCTCTACTACTCTCTACCACTCACTCTCTACTACTGACTCTCTACTACTCTCTACTACTCTCTCTCTACTTCTCCCTCTCTACTACTCACTCTACTACTCTCTACTACTCACTCTCTACTACTCACTCTCTACTACTCTACTACTCTCTACTACTCACTGTCTACTACTCACTCTCAACTACTCTCTCTACTGCTCACTCTCTACTACTCTCTACTACTCACTCTACTACTCTCTACTACTCTCTACCACTCACTCTCTACTACTCTCTCTCTACTACTCACTCTCTACTACTCACTCTACTACTCTCTACTACTCTCTCTCTACTACTCACTCTCTACTACTCACTTTCTACTACTCTACTACTTATTCTCCACTACTCACTCTCTACTACTCGCTCTCTACTACTCTCTACTACTCACTCTACTACTCACTCTCTACTACTCTACTACTCACTCTCTACTACTCTACTACTCTCTACTACTCTCTACTACTCTCTCTCTACTACATACTCTCTAATACTTGCTCTCTACTATACTACTCTCTCTACTACTCACTCTCTACTACTCTCTACTACTCTCTCTCTACTACTCACTCTCTACTACTCTCTCTCTACTACTCTCTACTACTCTCTCTCTACTACACACTCTCTACTACTTGCTCTCTACTACTCACTCTACTACTCTCTCACTACTACTCACTCTCTACTACTCACTCTACTACTCTCTCTCTCTACTACTCTCTCTCTACTACTCACTCTCTACTACTCACTCTCTACTACTCTACTACTCACTCTCCACTACTCACTCTCTACTACTCCCTACTACTCACTCTACTACTCACTCTCTACTACTCTCTACTACTCACTCTCTACTACTCCACTACTCTCTACTAATCACTCTCTACTACTCACTCTGTACTACTCTCTACTACTCACTCTCAACTACTCTCTCTACTACTCACTCTCTACTACTCTCTACTACTCACTCTACTGCTCTACTACTCTCTACCACTCACTCTCTACTACTCTACTACTCACTCTCTACTACTCTCTACTACTCTCTCTCTACTACACACTCTTTACTACTCACTCTACTACTATCTACTACTCTCTCACTACTACTCACTCTCTACTACTCACTCTCTACTACTCTACTACTCACTCTCCACTACTCACTCTCCACTACTCACTCTCTACTACTCTCTACTACTCTCTACTACTCTCTCTCTACTACACACTCTCTACTACTTGCTCTCTACTACTCTACTACTCTCTCTACTACTCTCTCTCTACTACTCTCTCTCTACTACACACTCTCTACTACTTGCTCTCTACTACTCACTCTACTACTCTCTACTACTCACTCTCTGCTACTCACTCTCTACTACTCTCTCTACTACTCACTCTCTACTACTCTCTACTACTCACTCTACTACTCTCTACTACTCTCTACCACTCACTCTCTACTACTCTACTACTCACTCTCTACTACTCTCTACTACTCTCTCTCGACTACTCACTCTCTACTACTCACTCTACTACTCTCTACTACTCTCTCTCTACTACTCACTCTACTACTCTCTACTACTCTCTATTACTCACTCTCTACTACTCTACTACTCACTCTCTACTACTCTCTACTACTCTCTCTCTACTACTCTCTCAGCTACTTACTCTCTACTACTCTCTACTACTCACTCTCTACTACTCCACTACTCTCTACTAATCACTCGCTACTACTCACTCTGTACTACTCTCTACTACTCACTCTCTACTACTCTCTCTCTACTACTCTCTACTACTCTCTCTCTACTACTCTCTCTCTACTACTCTCTACTACTCATTCTCTACTACTTATTCTCTACTACTCATTCTCTGCTACTCTCTCTCTGCTACTCAGTCTCCACTACTCACTCTCTACTACTCTCTACTACTCACTTTCTAATACTCACTCTCTACTACTCTCTACTACTCACTCTCTACTACTCTCTACTACTCATTCTACTACTCACTCTTTACTACTCTCTACTACTCTCTACTTCTCACTCTCTACTACTCTCTACTACTCACTCTCTACTACTCACTCTACTACTCTCTCCCACTCACTCTCTGCTACTCTCTCTACTACTCTCTACTACCCTCTCTCTACTCTCTACTACCCTCTCTCTACTCTCTATTACTCATCCTCTACTCTCTACCTCTCTACCTCTCTCTACCTCTCTCTCTACTACTCTCTACCTCTCTACCTCTACGTTTTTACCTCTACACCTCTACCTCTCTACCTCTCACTACCTCTCTCTACACGCACACATATGCACATATATGCATATGCATTTATATATATGTATGTGTATATATATATACATACATATATAAACATATATATAATCTGCATATCTATATAAATACAAATATAAATGCATGCATACATATACATATATGCATGTTATGTACATGAAATTTTGAAAAACACTAATAAAAGCAAAGCTAAAAAGCCACCTAATTACAAACAGAATTGCTTTAACTTAAACGAGGGCGAGACCTATTGCATTTTCAATGCTTGTTTACTTTGGTTCCATCAAGAAGGCATTCAGATGTGACACATTTGCCATAAATTCTGAATAGTAGCACTCTAGTTCCTCATTAGATCACTGTAGTAAAGCTACTGCTCACCAGGGAAGTCTGCTGCTGGTATTCAAAGTGCATGTTTTAGTCTGCATGTCAGAACTTTTTAATAGTAGAGGATTTCAGAAATCAAAATGTGCCCTAATTTTTCTTTCTGCAGCACTAATCATAATTTCGATGGCAAAATGAACCCCCTCATTTTGTTCCTATGCAAATTAAATGTTTTAAGTTGTTACCACTTTATTCCAATCAAGATGGCTTCAGGTGTGCCATACTTTTGTCATAAGTAAGACTGTTAGCGCTCTAGTTGTTCTTTAAAACACTCTGGGATTTCTGTCATTGGGCTATACTTGGGCTACATCTCGGTGATATTTGTGCTACATTTGGGCTCTTTTGTCTCTGGTGGCCATCTTGGGAGACTTGTTATGAAGTTTCCTAATTTCCTCATTTACTACAGTCTCCTCAGTAGGCATACTGTCAGTTTTTGACTTTGATTCATTGAAGAAGGTATTCAGATGTGTCACACATTTGCCATAAATTCAGAATGTTAGCACTCTAGTTGCTCATTAGATCACTGTAGTAAAGCTACTGCTCACCAGGGAAGTCTGCTGCTGGTATTGAAAGTGCATGTTTCAGTCTGCATGTCAGAATTCTTTAATGAAATAGAAGAGGATTTGAGAAGTCACTCAAAATGTGCCCTAATGTTTCTTTCTGCAGCACTAATCATACATTCTATGGCAAAATTAACCCCCTCATTTTGTTCCTTTTTAAATTAAATGTTTTAAGAGTTACCACTTTATTCCAATCAAGATGGCTTCAGGTGTGCCATACGTTTATCATAAGTAGGAGTGTTAGCGCTCTAGTTGTTCTTTGGAACACTCTGGGAAGCTGCAGTAGAAGAACACAAAGGAATCAACTGACAGTCTATGCCCTTGTTGGATGTACATGTTTTACTGAGAATGTCAGACTTCATTCTCACATGACTAAGAAAGATAATGTGAATTTACAGAGAATATCCTCTCAGTTTAGCTTATAGATCACCTTTCAAACCTCTGTGGGAAAAGCATGTGAAAATAGTTTTCTCTCAAACATGATTCATGATATCCCAGCAGAAGGCTTTTTCACATGGTAAAATCACCTTAGAACATACCACAATTCCTAAAATGAGTATGGTACCATCAACAAACGATTTATAATGTAACTAAAGTCTTAAAACCTTCTATTAACTGCAATGCTTTTTAATGAGGTGCTATCATGTATATTGGTCCCAAGATGGCTGCCAACACTTCCTGGATAAAGTGCTGACAGCCAATCAGATCTCACGATGAGATGTGTGGTTAGGCTCCGCCCATATACATATGTGATTTTACTTTTGATTTTCTCAGGAACTACAGAACGGATTTACACCATTTAAGCAAAAGGCACAAGTCTGAACAGAGGACTACCGCTTTGCCAAATTTGGTGTAATTCCGTTCAGCAGTTCGGGCTGTAGCTGCGTCAACAGGTCCTATGGGAAATTGCATGGGGAAAACGGGTTTTGGGATCCCCTCTCAGCCCCCGCTTGACGAATCATCACGAAACTTTCAGGATAGGAGCAGACCGGAGCTGGCCAAAAGTTTGGAAAATTTTGCGAAGATTCGTCAACCGGCGCCAGACTTATTAGGAATAGAATGTTGCGGATTTCCTATGGAAAATAGGTCCTAACTATAACTACCTACTGGCGACTGCCAGTAGGTAATATATATATATTCACTTAAAAAACCATAGGTTTCACACATGTTATAGTTAGCTGGACATTTCAGTCGTAAAAAACCATTGAAATTCCCCCGTTATAGTTAGTTCAGATAACTATAAATCGCGCGCCCGCAATCCACTGCTCATGACGTCACATACTACATCACTCATGACATGGTCAGCGGCATCACTCATGACATCACTGATGACATCATCCTTGTGACAGAGTGGCGGTCGCGCGAGTTATAGTTATCTGAACTAACTATAACGGGGGAATTTCAATGGTTTTTTACGAGTGAAATGTCCAGCTAACTATAACATGTGTGAAACCTATGGTTTTTTAAGTGAATTTGCAAGGTTTTTTAAATGCTAATTCCTAACTATAACGTGTGTGAAACCTATGGTTTTTTAAGTGAATTTGTAAGGTTTTTTAAATGCTAAGTTATATATGTTTTATTATATTTTTTATATATTTATTTTACAATAAGCTACCTATGTGTATAGTTATAGATTGACTGTATCCTGTAATATGGAATGCCTCGTTTAAAATGTTTTTTTTTTTTGTTAAGGTTTTTCACCGTGCGCGCACCCCGCGATTTAAAAAAAAAAAAAAATGTTTTTTTCTCCCTTCGGGGTCCTTCAGGGTCCCCTGACAAAGGCTAGGGGGTCAGGAACTCTCTACCCTGCCCCCTTTTCACGTTCTCCACCTTTCTTTTTCACTGTCACACACAAAACACACAAAATGGCGGCCGACACTTCCTGATTTCGACCGATTCGAATGTTGACTGACATGTAACCACCAATCAGAATTACGCTCGCGCACGTTATGGTGCGCGCACCGTGTGCGCACGGTGCGCGCTTATAGATATTTATGTACTTTTAACTGCAATTTTCTCAGGAACTACTGAACAGATTGACACCATATATGCAAAAGGCACATGCCTGACCTGAGTACTACCTCTTTGCCAAATTTCAAGTAATTCTGTTCAGCCGTTCGGGCTATACCTTCGACTAAAGGTCCTATGGGAAAATGCATGGGGAAAACGCGTTTTGGGACCCCCCTTTTTCTCAGCCCCCGCTTGACGAATCACCCCGAGACTTTCAGGGTAGGAGCTGAGCGGAGCGCCCCATTAGTTTTGAAAATTTCGCGAGGATTCGTCAACCAGCGCCAAAGTTATTCAAAATAGAATTTTCAGATTTCCTATGGAAACTCGGTCCTATCTATAACGAGCGCCAGTAGATTATATATATATATATATATATATATAAAATCATATATTTGATTAAATGTTAAAATCTGACTTTGCATGTATGATATATATATATATATATATATATATATACATATATGCCAAACAAAACGTCCTTACGTGGGGAGCTCTCAATTGCTGGTGCCAGCGGTGAGGTAAGGACAAACCTCACAAATATTAACAAAGCGAGATTTGAAAAACATACGCCGCAGTCTTCCTGGATTTTCGTCAATACAAGTTTAATGAACTTCTCTCCACCTACGCGTTTCGAACTTAGACAGTTCTTGATCACGGTGGTTAACCACCGTGATCAAGAAGTGTCTAAGTTCGAAACGCGTAGGTGGAGAGAAGGTAATATGGTCAGGTACAGCCGAGACCCCCTCCTCCCTTATCAATACTAAGACAGTAACACGCCTAGCACAAGGATTTTTTGGATTAGGGAGTCGTAAACCCCCGGCCGTATTTATTAACATAAAATTAAATCAACAATTTTAATTATAATATTTAAACAATACGCAGAAAAACCATTACATTGATTACTTGGATAGGTACAGGTGTAATTTTTCCTAACCTTAACATATCTCTAATACAAAGATATTCCTATCCGAATCTAAACATTACATAATCAATAATCATAACAATACATTTCATTTTCTGCATATCCCTATTTTGAGACTACGGCAAGGTCATTAACTGGTGCCAGATCCTTATCAAATTATGCCCGCACTCCAACGGAGTACGCATGCGTAGGGGGCCCGTTTACCGTGAGGGTACTTCCACCCCAGGTTGCCCCCGTACACCCTTATGCCCACCCTCCAACCGGAGTGCGCATTCGCAGAGGGCCCATTTCCCGTGAGGGTACTTCCCCCCCCCAGGTCACCCCCGTACGTCCTGTAAATTCTCTCCATAAGGGGCCATTGCAGTTATGCGCCATTTACTTGCGCCCTTGTGCACGTGCAGGGTGGCCAAGCATCCTACTGGAAAAGCGTGACTCCCCCTCCCCCGCACCCAACCGGCTGTAACTGCCCCTGGAGTTCTATGAGAGACCACTTGTCCCTCCCCCTTGGGCGACGCCATTCAAGAATGGCGCCGCCCTCTAAGGACCTTAAATTTACTGCTCACCAATCATGACCTTACCGCCACAGGCCTGCATAGTTGACCGACTATCAGGCCCCCCCAAAAAAACTCACCGAAAGGTCATGCCCTGCCCCTATACCCAACTAACTCGGCTAGAAGATCCTCCATAACGATTACAAATCCCTAACTTTGACAGATGGATGCCGTCTTTTAAGAAGCACAACTCTATAGTCTGGAGGTGTGGAGCCCTAGATAGCCTCCCCTTAGGGGATCTTTGCAGTCCTTGTGCCCGGATGTACCCCGGGCCTAGACGTGCCTGCCCACCTACTTCTGTGATTAGTGTTTTGCCCAGCCCCCTTATTACCCAAGCGTACCCGGTCATCCCCACCCCGAGTGTAGGATAATAATGCGAGGGCTGACTGGCTAATGGGAATATGACATCGTCTGGGAGCCACTAAACGGCCCTAATTGATAGCAGCGCGATGTGCCCAATAGACACAATGCCCCAGACAGATACCCATTGCCGGTGGAAATGCCCCATTGGAAGGCTACACCGGGAGGGCCCCTACGGGCCCCCAAGATCCCCCATGAACATATCATGGAAAACAACCTACACTGGACCACTATGTTCCGGGATAGGGTCTGCGCAAGCTTCTACCCCTACTGCTGAGCATCCCAACAGCTCGCCTACGATGGCACTTGCGAGCACAGGCGCCGTAATGGCAGAATACCTTTTCCCGACCAGGGGTGTCGTATCCGCCTTTTAAAAACCTGGGTTCAGTCGAGCTGGCCAGGCATACACCTGTGAAGTAGCATACTGTTAAAATACCACATCTGGCAACGACAAATGGTTGACACCTACACCTGTAAAGTAGCATACTGCTAAATACCCTGGCTGGCAACAACAAATGGTCACCTTGCTACTACTGGATGGTGTTGGGAATCGATACAGCCATAGAACATAGTCAAAAGGAATTGGAAGAGATCGCTGAAATCGAGAAACTTATCTTGGAAGACAACTCCATCCCTGAAGCTAAGAATCTTTTGGACAAAATCAATTCAACTATAGCCACTTTCAATACGTTCGAACTCAATAAAAAAATCACCAAAATACAAAAAGACATAAAATACTACAGTACAGAAAAAACCTATCCTTATCTCAAGGACGAGTTTTATAATACCCCCTACAATCCGCCAAGAACACGTAACTGGGGAAGATTCAGGAACAATCAACATATCACCTTCTCTGATTCCTCCAACACCTCGATCGAAGAAGTTGACTCAAACGAGGAACCCAGTACCTCCAGAAATACCAACAGGCCTCCACCCCTTTTGCCTCCCGGTTTTTTAGAACAAGGCCGCGGACGCGGCCAGAACCGTCGATGTGCACGCAACAACTACCAAAATCAATACTCCGGAGAGAGACAAACCAGAAACAAATTCTACCGTTGGGGGCCTCAACAATAACCACTTCCGAAATGCCTGTGGATGTCCCTACCACTGTCTTGAACTCCAATGCTCCCGCCTCTAACCTTGACTCGGACCTGATCCCTATTTTCAACCTTTCCAAACACAATCTCTCCGAGAATGAGATCAAACTACTCAGTAGAGGCCTAAGCTTTGTACCCACGGAACGAAGTAACTTCTTTGAACTCCATGCACATCTACTACAGTTTTTCCGACGAATCAGACTACGTCAATTTTTTGCAGACAAATCAGAGCCGATCCGCTCTAACACTATCCTTTTTCATCCTCCATCCACCTTTAATCCACCCTCACATACCATGCCTCCTGAAATAGTCTTTCGAGCGAATAGTACTTTATGAGATTGCGAATGTACAAAAAGCTTTTGAATATGTCCCTTATAATCTCCCACTTGTCGAAAAACAGGCCTTAATCAGCCTCAAACAAAGATCCGATTTAACTATCAAACCAGCGGACAAAGGTGGTGGTATCGTTGTCATGGACAATGAGAAATATGACCTGGAGATTAGAAGACAACTGACCGATACTGCCCACTATCGTAAACTCACTCATGATCCCCTCCCAGATCTCAAAAAAAGAATCAATCACATTACCAAACTAGCACAAACCCAAAACATTATCTCCCCCAAGGAATTTATTTTCCTCAATAATGCACACCCACGAACACCGGTGATTTATGTTTTACCGAAGATCCACAAAGACATCCAGAACCCTCCTGGTAGACCAATCGTTTCTGGTTGCGGTTCCATTCTGGAACCCCTAGGTAAATACATAGATGCCGTCATCAAGGAGTTCGTCCCCCTCACAGACACCTTCATACGGGACAGCATGGACTTGATCAGGACTATCGAAGACAGACCTTTTGATATAGAGACCGAATTGATGGCTGGTTTGGATATTGAATCTTTATACACGAATATCCCCCATGATGAAGGTCTTCTAGCCATCCACGAACTATTGGAAAACAGACCGAGACCGACCCGCATTCCCACAGAATTCATCATGAGCCTTTTACATATTGCCTTAGAGAACAACTATTTTTTGTACCAGGATGATTTTTACCTTCAAATCAAAGGTGTCTCAATGGGGGCTTGTTTTGCCCCAAATTTTGCCAACTTGTTTGTCCACAAACTGGAGACATGCCTCATACTCAGTTCCACCAATCCATTCAGACCTCAAATCTCCTTATGGCGACGATATATAGATGATGTCCTTTTATTTTGGAAAGGTGATGCCGACACTTTAACATCTTTTGTCGAATGGTTGAACAACTCCCAACCACATTTGAAATGTACCTTTGATTACAAAACCAACGATCTGCCCTTCCTGGACTTGAACATACATGCAGAACAAGGAATAATTGGAACATCACTCTATCGCAAACCCACAGAGAGGAACACTCTGTTACATTATTCTAGTTACCATCCACGTGGATTGAAAGATGGCTTACCTTATGGACAATTCCTTCGTATACGAAGGAATTGCAAGTGGCGCAAGGACTATTTCAGGGAATCGGATGTCTTACTCAAAAAACTTACAGACAGGGGTTATCCTCGCAGATTGGTTTCACGCGCTCGTAAAAGAGCCTGGTATTCCCATCGGGACCTTCTACTTACACCACAGCCTAAGAAAACCAACTCTCGAATTCCCTTTGTTTCGAAATTTAGTCCCAGCAGCAATCAAGTCAAGAAGATTATTTCACGAAATTGGGCACTTCTGAGAACCAATAAATCATTCCAGGAGCCACCTCTTTTCTCCTTCAAACGAGGCAATAACCTAGCCAACCATTTGGTCCATGCAATTACCTGGCCCATCAAACCTGCTAATTCCAATACCATCACTTCAACATGGGGACTACCGCCCGTACTAGGCCATTACAAATGCCAGTCATGCAGTGTCTGCGATCTTACCACCAATACAAAAGAGTTCAAATTCAATAATCAAACATACACTTTGAACACGTTGACCAATTGCCGGTCACAAAATGTGATCTACGCTATTGAATGCCAGTGCCATCTCCTCTACATCGGACAGACAACACAAATGGTCAAGCAAAGGATTATCCAGCATAAAAGCAGAATACACTGTAAGATCACTACAGCTCCTTTGGTGACACACTTTCTGGAAAAGAACCATGACGCACTTGACATTAAGTGGCAAGTCATAGTTCAACCTCGGCTCCCGCCCAGAGGCGGCAATCTACAACTGCTCCTGAACAAATGTGAATGTAAATAGATCACACGTTGTAACTCTGTGAACCATGGGCTGAACACCATCGATGAGTGGAACAGCACGATTCAGTTCCCACCCTAATTACCCTTCCACTCTACCATATTGCCCCCGCAATTCCTTGGTTCTCTTCCAATACTTTTGAACGCCAAGCATGATATACCTGACTAGGTCCCCCACGATGTATGTGTATCAGATTATTATTGCTCTGAATCTTGTGATGTACATGTGCTCCCAAATGTTTCATCTACGGTGTGCATTGCTTCCAATCCTTCTCTCGTCTCCTTTTGTCTCCCTGATATATGGCCCGCTCCCAATTGATTGGTTCCACCCCCTTCCCCCAACTTTTTGGTTGTATTCCTATACAATTTTTCATTGCCTCTATTACTAAGGCTGCCCTCCATTCCTATACCTCACTTCTTGCCACCGAGCCCTTGCTCCGCCCGATTTTTGTTCGGGCTCTCGCGTGTTCCGCATTCCCGCCCGGTCCGTTCTACTCTTCCCTTCCCCTTGGTTTCACGCGCCCCAGGCGTCCTTGGTAACCCCAATTGGTTTCCACACCAGGATCCTATCCCGGCTCCTCGCTTCCCTCCAGGACGCTCTCATTGGCTGCTCCCCTGGCGTCCTTGGTTACAGCTCCACCTCCAGCCTCACCTACCCAATCCCTCCCCATTGCCATGATGCTGACTTTCGCTTTATGTAGAAGGCTTCACGGCTTTCACTCTAGGCATTACTCGAGGACCGCACACGTCCGTGGCGGTTGGTGTACCTTCTCCCTGGATCCAATTTGGACACCCGACCTGATGACCTGCCAAACACAGTAAGCCCGGCTTCTCTTGCCTTGTCACGTCTCTGACTGTCACCCTGCATGGATTTTTTCCTAATCCTTATTTTTCGTCCACGCCTCCAGATAATTGACTGAAGTGTTCCCCTGCACCCTCTCCCTTGTTTCCCTGGCTCCGCTTCTTCCAGCGGTAAGTGTTTTATTTTAGTCTGATTAATTCCCCCCTTTTCCAATAATTAATAGCCTTCATTCCCTCTCCCTTAACACCTCACTTCCTTCTTATCCCTTAGAGACTTGAATTCTCATTCGAGTTACCACCCTGGCTGTACCCGGACCTTCTGTGATTAGTTCATACGCCCACACGGAATCTGCCTCAACAGAGCCCCGTTTTCCTGCGCCTCAGGTAGGCTCTAGTTGTTCCTTGCATCCTTCCGTCAATCCTTTTCCTGTCCTCCACCGCTCTGACACTTACCTTATTTTACACAGCACTCCTTGAATACGCGACCCTGGTCCTGAGGATGATCCTAATTAAATAGGATCGAAACGTCGTCGACCTCTGCCCATCAGCTCTAACTCCCTTTGGCGCCCCTTGATCTTTGGGTTCTCCAATGAGTCTGAAAACTATCAAATGAACAATTGATGAAATTGTTGTCTGAACCTTTCTATTCTGTATATATTTTGTACATATTGCTTTGCGCCTCATGCTGTGGTCTCTTCACGTTGTCACTTGCGCCGTCACTCCATTGTCACGAGCACATTGTACACTTTTTCTTTAGGGTTGCTTTGGTATTTTGACCAATTAGTGCTGTTATAATTCTTTCATGATTGTATTGATCTTCTCTAAATACATGACGCCTATGGGCTCATTAATCAAATTATTTTGAAGCCTCTTGTCTTCTATGTGTGGTTTGTAATGTCTTGTACATACAATTGCAAATAATCTAATAATTCCTGCTGAGATATTGTCGCAATTTTATTGTACTTACCCTGATCTCAGTTGGGTCTACGGGTTACACTCCTGTGGTTTCTTTATAACAACAAATGGTTGACACACTTATATTCAACCAATATAGTGCATGGGCAGCACCATCTCACCCATGCATGCTGGCACCTCTTGAGCTTTTCCATTGATCGCCCATCAGCCTTGATTCCGCTGCCTGCCACTCCCGTCCTGGATCTTCCGGTCCCCCTGCCTGCCCACATCTTGCAGTCATTATGGTGTGGAGCGCCTCCCATGTAACAGTCATGGATCCAGCCATACATAAATGAAAATCAAACACAGATGATTAGTGTTTTGTCTTTGGGTAAAAGATACAGTGTGATACAATGTGTGACACAAAACGAATGCAAGATATCATAGGCATCCACCACACTATAAGTGCACAAGCCATGAGCGGTAGGTACAGTGTATCGCAGAAACCGAGTGCAGAGATACCGCGTGACAAACCATAGGCCTCTAATGCTTGATCAGGTATATAGGGTGGACCGGTAGCGTGTGCCACAACACAGACATCCAATGAACCAGTGTTCTGGCACCTGGGTGCAGAGCTAGTGTGTGACACAATAAATTAGTAGTATGCATACATACAAGTAGAGCACATGGGTGCACCGTTACCATGTGACAACCACCGGCATATATTGCTGCACCCTCCTTGTGAACTAACGGGTTTCTAATGTATAGGTGTCGTTGCAATGGGTGTCTAGATGCTTTTCGGCAGTCCCCTACTTTGTATGTGTAACTGCACACGCGTGCTTAAGTACTCATGAAGGCGTGACAGCAAGGCATGGGACGTACTGATGTGACATCATACGTGGCGATAATGCGCTTGGGTGACTTCACCTGGGCCAGCGCCTCGCAAGACTGACCTCAAAACCATGGAATGGGTTGCTGTCACATGACAGCTTGGAATATCTAGATGTGAATGGCCACTGAAAGGCAAGTCACGTTTCGTACTACAAACGCCAATGGTTTGGCCATTCTGGTGGCAACAAATTGACCCGGCCAGGCCATTGGTGCCAAAAACCTGCCGCTGACACACTTAAAATGTGACCATTAAAACATGCATGGGCATGCAACATTGAGCTCTTTGCATTCTGATGAACCAGCCCCCCTCATCACGCTAACAATAACTACCCCAGTCAGTAATACCCCAAATTGGACTAAATGTAGAAAGAATGAGTAACTGACAAAAGCGGCATCTATAACTTGCATTTTTGTAAAGTGGCCCAAACTCAATTTAACCTACAAATGCCGAATCCATACTTGCATTCCTTGTGAAGCGGCCCAAGCACACTTTTTCATGCATGGTGTTACAAACCATCATGGGAGCGCAAACTTTTTGCTCTTAGTTTTCCATTCAGAAAATAAAGTACTGTGCAGAACATTGACATCAGACTTTTCAATGAGGCCTAGCATAGCACCAAGTGCATTAACATCAGACTGTCTGCTGGGAGCGCTTAGCATAGCACCAGTTGTATTACAGGATTTGCTCAGTTAAAGTTTCTTGTATGACTACAGCTCCTGAAATGCCAGAATCTGAGCATAATGCTGCTAATTAATTAGAACCATCTGGGAAACCTAATTCCAATATTTGCATCAAAATGCATTCTCTCTGAGTTTAAAAGCAAGCATGATAAAGTGATGGATCTAATCCTATCACTGTATTTGCAATCCCATGGAATACAGCTAAGGCACAGACCAAAGAATTTCTCAGAGGTAGGAAATGTGATCGCTGGCTGAATGTGGGCTTTTAGCACCAGGCGGCGTGAGATTTAGTCGTGGCTGCCTCACTTGATCCACCGTATGATTCTGGGGGCAAAACACTATATCTGGCCACACATTCCCTGTAGATCATATAAGGCATATACCCTCATGCAAAGCTGGCTTTATGATCTGTGAACGAGCAGGACAAAATATTGCCTGTGTAATATGTACCTTTCACGCACAGTATTACCATTAAATTGCTTCCTGGCGAGTATCTAAGTAATTCCTGCATTGAAACCTGTGTACGTATGCCACTGGCTGGCACTCTGGTGCACAAATGTTACTTAAGCTCTCAACTAAACCCCTGCATATCCCTCTTTGAGAGTGTTGCCACCATATAAACTAACATGTATTTGCAAAGGTCCAAGTTCTCTTGGTGCTGAATAACAGATGTCTATTGCTACCCAACTCCATGGTACTCATTTTATCCATCTCTGAATGAGACAAGGCTGGATGGACCCATAGGGATCTGACACTGAGGCCATGAGGTCAAACACAGGCCACTATAGTCCCCTAAGCCACCAGGCCCCACTCTATATGGAAGACAGCTGCAGCTCATTAATATTGCTGCAAGATTACTCTCTGCGACCCTTCCCATTCCTTTTAGAGGACATTCTGATTTTGACCAAAAAGAAACTTTTATAAATGTCGGAAGCACCCACCGGAGCTAATAAAGGGGGCATAGTCCTTTAAATCATCTGTTTTTAGAATTATTAATGGACAGCGAGATCCAAACTCTGCCAAAACAGAGTTTGTTCTGTGAGGGAGCCCCCTGCCGAGTTGTGACCCTGCTCCAGAGCCCATTTTCCCCCATACCCACAAAACTCCTCTGGGCTAATGCTATGCATGAAGAGTCTATTCGCTTAAAACGTGCTCACCTGCCACAGACGGACTTATGAGTCCGAAGACAAATATCTGGAAATGGCCCGATGGACAGCGCACAAAGTTATGTTAATGCGGCGAGCAGGGGGAAAAGTAACGAACACTCGCCGCCAGAAAAATTGTCCGTGCAGAAAATACCAAAGCAAATAAGCAGAGCAGTACCAGCCCCGTTCCAAAGCCTGCCTGAAACAATAGCCAAGCATCCAAAGGGGCAGCCTGCTCCACCCAGCAGTATTAAAGAGTAGTGCAGGCGCAGTGCTAACCCCTGCTATCGAACCCGGTCCACTCCCAAGTAAACACGATGCTGACCTGATGTGTCTGGTAAAATCTAGTGCCTTAAAGGATGCAAGGCTGCTCAGCACTGTGGACAAAACCGGCCAAATGACATGCAATGGCCAACGAAAGCGGAAGATCCCCAATCACATTCGCATAAACCTAACAAAAAGAAGAACGTGTACCATGGTAGGCCTCATCAGATATCTCTCATGGTGGTTTGAGTTTCTCTTCTGGGCCCGATGTCTGATTGGCAATCAAAGAAGAGAATGAAGACCCAAACAGTCGATGTACTGCCATAATTCAGCCATTACCCTCCGATGCCTCGTGAAGGGCTATATAACTACAATTTTACCGATGTAAATTACACATGCGTGAAAACCATGAAGACAGGATAGTCATGTAATTGGAAGATGCATAACCGACTTTCTTATTCCATCTGCCACAATCAAAATGGTTTGCTACAGACAGGGCAAATTACCTTCTCTCCTCTGCGCCTCTGTTTCATTCTGTCCCCCACCCCGTGTTTAAGCACACCTGGATACCCAGCCATGTGCGTTTTGGATAACTTCAACACTTTCCTGCGTGCTCTGCTCGCAATACAAAACATTTCTCCTCGCAGAGACAATGCAAATAGTTTGAAGCAAATCAGGCATTAACCCATGAGAACCAGCATAGCGCAGGACGGATTATACACTCAAGCCTTCATGGGAAACATATTAGCAACTGAACGCTACTGTGTAGGCTTACCGATGGACAAAAAACCAAGATAAGGAACACTAACCACTAGATGGCAGACGCTAAACTGCAAACAGCTTTATAATGTCAAAATGCAGCTAAAATATTCTGTTCTGGACTCATGTGAGAAGTCGAGTTTGAGCACCTCTACATAGATAACATGACACTATCAATGTTAAACGCTGGGAAAAGAGTATAATTACAAACAGGCCAAATGGGCAAAACGAATAACTGTTACCCGAAACACTGTAGTGCATTACTTGGGATTACGATACGGCTCTATATGATGAAAATAACCTGTTCACTGCCTTTACGCAACCCCCATGATGGGAGAACGCGGCACACATGGACCCAGGCTCACCTTTAGTGAAGAAATCTCAGCACCATGAAGCAGACAACATCGAAGGACCGTCTCTGCCCACACCCAGGCTCCGCCCGAAAACTCCTCCGCTACTCCCCGATAATATTGTCCTGCTTCTCACAGGAACGCCGATCGCTGCAACATTGCATTTGGGTTCACTCTTCTCCCGCTTAACGATAGATCACACGATCAATTGCGCTGCTCCTTCTGCCGTCGCCGCTTCTGTTTTCCGGCCTGCTTCCCGCTTTCACGCCTGCAGCAAATAGAGAACAAAAGTGAAAATATCTTCAACGCGTAGTCATCACTTCTCGCCCTGCACGGCGACGATCAGCTGTCCCGATCGGAAAATCCTAAACCTGCAAGGGTGAGAAAACAAAGAAATTAAAATACAGCCTCCTAGCGAGGCTGTTGTCCTTAAGGGGCAGGCTGTGGGAGCGGCGAGCAAAGAGGTAGACTCCGCCGCTCCCCAGCCTTTTATTCAAAATCTATTTGAGCCAGGCCGGTTCCAACCGGCCTAGCCTTGATGCGATGCGTGCCCCGGAAGTGATTACAATCACTTCCGGGGCACGCCCCAAAAACCTAGAGACCAACGATTGGCGGGACGCGCCTGTCGCGTCACCCTTGCACGCGACAGGCCCGCCCCTGTGTGGTCATCGGGGGCCGGCAGGACGGCCATACATGCGGCATGTCCGATGCCGGCCCCGCCTTCTTATTAAACTTGTATTGACGTAAAATCCAGGCAGAGTGCGGTGTATGTTTTTCAAATCTCGCTTTGTTAATATATATATGTATATATATATATATATATATATATATATATATATATATATATATATATATATATATATGCCCTACTGGCGATAGTTTTCCAATAGACAAAGCGTTTTTTGCTTTGCTAATACCTTTGGTGCTATCTTGATTGAAAAAGGGGGTCCCAAACTGATTTTTCCCCATGCAATGTCCATGGGGATTTTGCAATTTTTAGACACGGCTACAGGCCGAACCGGTGAACAGATTTACCCAAAATTTGCCGAAAAGCTAGCTCTTTATCCAGAAAGCGCCCTTTTTGTAATTTGGTGTGAATCTGTTCGGTAGTTTTGGAGTTATTATAGAAATAAAACGATGTATATCTAGGGACACAGATTGTCTGCAAATCCGCTGGTACCCGCTGATCCAATTATATATTACTTAACGTTATAAAAACATATAAATTCACAGAAAAAAACAAAGGTTTCAGGGATGTTATAGTTAGGTTCACATTTTACTCACACAAATCCAAAAAAAGTCAGCAGTTATAGTTATACTTAGCTCATGCCGTTAAGTAACTTTAGGCCATGAGTTTTAGTTTCTTAACATAACTATAAGTATAACTATAATGCTCAATTGCTATAGTTTTGTGTGGGCAAAATGTGAGCCCAACACTAATGTTCCTGTAACCTTTGATTCTTTCTGTGGAAAAAATCTATCTATCTATCTATCTATCTATCTATCTATCTATCTATCTATCTATCTATCTATCTATCTATCTATCTATCTATCTATCTATCTATCTATCTATCTCTCTATATATATACATACACACATGCACACACACACACACACAAAGTCATATTTAAACATCTTCAGCAGATAATCTACTTTGCATTGAAAGGTAGTTGGTTTGGGGGGTGGAGCATGGAGCCCAGGTGGAGTACCCTTCAGGACTGGCCCTGACACAGACCACTACCAACAAATTACAGACACCGTGTAGGTCCAAAGACTGTAAAATTGAAGCACGGACCAGCATGCAGCAGGGCACTTCTGCAACAGGTCCCAATTGAGCCCTGTGAGGCCAGAGACCCACCAATAGTAACAGGTCAAGGCAACAGCCAAGGTGATCCATGCGACTGTGCTTCGAGAGGCATGCTGGCAGACAGAGATGTTGCACTCACAGCTTTGTATCATTGGCAAAGGTGTGATAACCACATTGGAAGGGCAGGAAATAGAAGGCTCTCAGGATGGTCGGGACTCCGAGGGGGCCTCTCTAGCCAAAAGCCAAAGAGTTGTGAAAAAAGAGGGACAAGTGCGGCGACCATATTGGCATTAGCGCATACCTGGAGGTGAAGCAGTAAGTTCAAGGGCCACAGTAACCTCTGCGCACAAACTAGTGAATAATTGGCACAGGCAGCTAATATCGAGAGGGCACTTTTGAGTACTTTTCCACAAGGGTGCTTAGGGACATAAGCTCCTAAAATAGAAATATGTGTGGCACCATCAGGACAGACCTATTTACAGAAATACAATTATTTCTGCACTGAGAGCAAGAAACAAGAGCAGCCACAGGAAATGCACATGAGAATCCTGGCCTGGATCAGCAATCTCTAGCGATAGAAAAAGGAACAAATTTGAATGAGATGCCACTACACTCACCAGTAATCCCGTAGGCGAATATCACTGGTCCACCAGGACTTTATGTGCTCTACACACTGAACATGTCACTTGAAGAAAGTCAGTTTCAATGTTCAGTATGAAGTACAGACTCCTGAAGCTGGCTAAATCAGAGCTGAACGCATGGTGGTAACATCGCTCTAATCAGCCTGTGGACGTAGTACATAAACTACCATTATCTTAGGAAAATACACCCATTTCAAGAATCCCACTCATGTCAAATCCTACGAGCCAATTAGTGTTTACAGAAGCAGTAACAGGCAGGCTGAATAAATCAGCAAAAGCTCCAGATACTATGACGCTAGACTTTGCCCTAGGCTCTATCTTGATAGAGCTCACAGCACTCAAGACCTCTGTGATGAGGGTTGTGGGTAAGCAGCCCTAGATGGAGACCTTTCTTTGAGACTGCTCCGTGCCAGCTGTAGAATTATCCTACAATAATCATGTTTCCCTGAACCAGCAAGTTATCCTTAACCTACAGTACATGTGGATCCCGGCCTGGGTTGTTTTCAAGGGATATCGCCTGAGATGGACGATGTCCGACATACGAGGCCAAGGAGGACGCGACCATGAATGCGGAGAGTGGGCTGGTGGAGAAAGCCCATGCGAGGTGGAGTGGAGAGGTGAATGGTGTCTGGTACTGTGGGGGAGAGGTTTGGAAGCCCACTGTGATGGGTCCGCAGTGCGACTTGGCCATCCCCCTTCCTACCCCTAGATTGAAGGCACCATTGGCCAGGCACGGCTTGCCGGAAGAGTGCAGGTGTGGCCGAGGACATCGACTGCCCTGTGAAGGTTCAGCACCCGCGGTGGGTAGGAAGCACTGCAGAGGACTCGTTAAGAGTTTGCCACAGGAATCTGAAGACCGCTGCTGGTGGCGGGGTTGGTGGTGCTGCTGAATGCAAAGGGACAGCGGAGGAACAATCCTTCTCTCTGGCCCCAGCTGACCTCAATGGTTTGCTTGGGTACAAAATGTAACTGCAATGCTGTTGTTGCGTTAAAAAATTACCTGATGTGGCTTAATAATGTAATCCTTGTATTTTTGAGTAAATGTTGTTATGTAAAATTACCAGAATTATGCAACTACTCCAGAATATTTTCAATTTTGCCCAGGCTTAGATTAGATGGTTTACCCATACAATTTTATAAAGTCAACAAAGAGGCAATTGTTCTTTTCTTGCTGAAGACCTTCACAGTTTTAGCACCAGGCATAACCCCTGTCCTAAAACTTCACATGGCAAATCTCTCTCTCATTTTATGATGGAAATTGAATATTGCACCCCTCACACAGAAGGTTAAGGACCATGTGGGACGTTGGAATACATAGCCATTAAGCATGCTGGGTAAGGGTGCTTTATTTAAAACGGTGGCTCTAACAAGAGTTGTTTTATACGCTGCAAAATTATCATTTCATCTCTTGTTGGAGTGGTTCTCCAAGTTACATGCCAGTATAAATAGTTTTAGTCACAAGAAGTATACCCAAGTTCTATTTGATGGGGAAAATGGTACCTTTGACAAACAACTGTATTACTGGACAGCCCAGATGCTTCCAATTAACTGGATTTTTGGGGACTATGATGATCTGGCAATATGGCCTGAGGAAGCCTCGTTTGATGGACCTACCCCATGTTCATTACTGTATGGGAGCAACATCACAGCAAATAAGCCCCCTATAAGACCAAAACCTGCAGAAAGTTGGTACATTGAGTTACAATGGATGGGCTGGTTCAAGAAGTTAATCAGAGAAAAGTTGTTATGGCACAGATCCTGGCTTAAAGAAGCATCTTGACTAAAGCGATTTAAGTACTCGGGCAGGCTGGGGCTTTTGAAGCTAGGATATGTCTGTGTTCACAAGCACATGCTATCCTTTGAACACCTGACTGAAATTTGAGCTCTAAAAATCCAAGTTATTCCTCTATTGCAATTGCCAGACGTGTTGGAATCCTACATAAGCCACCTAGATCCAGTCCGTAAAGTTAACCCACTGGAAGCAAAGCTCACTATGGAAGTAAAGGGGAAGGGCATCTCCCATTTGTATAAACTCTGGTAGTAAATGTCCCTGATCTTATGGTGAAATTAAAAGAAAACTGGGAATCAGACCTGGGGGAACTCGACAAAGAGATGTGGGTAGAAGCTAAGATGGCTGCCATATGGTTGGTAATCCCGACCCAGATAAGACTCATTCAATTTAAGTTCTTACACAAGGTCTATTATACTCTAATAGACTGTGGAAGATGAGGAGTGCAGGAGATACCAAATGCTTAGATATAAATCAGCCAGAGGCACTTTGTGGATTTGGGGAACCTGGTACAATCATGTTAACGTCTTTTGAAGTAGCATACATGGAGTCAGACTTGGCTTGGAGAAGTGTTTGTAGGGGCTAACGCAGATGTTGTACCCTGGAGAAAAATTCAATTTTTCTTTGTTGAAGCTCAATTAGATCTAAGGTTGTGATCAGTATATATTGCATTGATGTATGTACACATGATGGATGATGCTAGGCCTTTATTTACTTTCAATTATGGTTTGAAAATCTGCAAATCAGTATAGAGAAATTTATTTTAAAAAATGCAGACAGCTAAACACATTGAAGATGTCACCTGAATGTGCATTTGTTTGGGGACAGATATAGCTACCTTTAACTTCTATCTACTGACAACATAAGATAGGCTTGTGAAAGTGGAACAAATGATCGCCATAGCAGTTGTAAGAAGCTGGCCTGGTATATGATGTCCACTAATGTTAGGTTGCACCCGTCACCAGCCCAGACAACCCTTATGGTGATAAGAGGTCTTAAACAACCTGAGAAAGCTCTCTAAGTGGTAGCTGTGGAGAGCAGCCTTCAGGCTTAATCTAGAAGGAGTGTAAAGCAGCTTGTTTTACCAGAATGCAATCTTTTAATACATATTAAATGAAAAAGAACCACAAAGGGTATTTATAAAAATATGTATTTATTATATAATACTCTCTAACACGTTTAGATATCTCCTACCTGGAGATAAACACAATGCACACAATACTTTGCATAGAAGTACAGTAAATAGCACAAAATACACAGTGGGCCCCGGGGATGGACCAAACCTTATACTAAGAAAGTGGTATAAGAACCACGACTCACGTCAAGACAAAGCCGAGAGGACATAGAAGTGCTGGAGACCCAAGGAACCACCCAAAGTGAATGACTAGGAACCCCACGGAGAGCGTGTTCAGTGTGGGAACACGACCGCGTGCTCCGTACAAATCAACGTGTGAGTTGCGGTTGGAATTTTAAAGATTAAGGACCCTTCCCAGTGGACCCTGAAGAAACCCTGTGGAAGACAGAAGGTTGGAGAGCCACCCCATCTGTGGATTTCCTAATACCCACATTACCTACACCAGGGAAGCCGGGAACATAGGTGTCAAGTGGTTCGAAAACCGCTGTCGAACCCAATGGAAGACTTCAGGAAAGTGCAGCTGCTGAAGGAGAAAGTTTACGGTGGAATCCGAAGGTGGATTCTAGTTGAGAGGTACCTGCAAGCAGAGGGGACAGAGTCTATGTCACTCAGGAGTGACCAGGTGATCTGGAAGACGTACGCTCACCGATGTCGGGAGTTGCAGGAGGGTTGACGAGGACCTTGACTCTGCAGCTGTGAGGACCAGGCGATGCTGAGGAAGACCTTGAGCCATGCACAAGCTGTCCCACGTCGGATGTCGAGTGTTGAGGGGTCGGGTCTGGTGGAAGCACCAACAAGCCTTGGCAAATACAACCAATGCAGAAGTCGAAGAAGGTGCAATGTCGGGACCAGCAAGGTCCAGGGGACTCACCGGAAGCAGGGGAGTCAGGGCAGGCCTGAGCAATCAGGGGAGCCCAAAAGAAGCAAAGATGACCCTCAACAGGACCGGCAAGCCGGAGGAACTGGAGTCGCAAGAGGACCTTGAGGAGCTCACCAAAAGATGCAGGTCACAGTGTAAACAATGCGTGGTGGACAAAGACTTTGGTCACTGGAGATGCTTGGGGTTAGAGCTACTTGGAGCGCGAAGATCCTGGTGGAAGGAAGTCAACAAACCTTTGCAACTGCAAGTTGATGCAGTGCAGAGGGGTTCGGTCCCTGTGACAGGATGCCTATTGTTCTGACTTCCGCTGCACGAGCTTGGCTCAGCAGCAGGAGGGCAGAATCGTGTCTCTGGTCGGTAGCAATCAGGTTGTGCTGTCCGGAGCTAGAAGGCTGGCACAGGGAACACTGAGAGCCAAACGGAAGGCTCTTCCAGTGCTTGGAATCATACCTCCCACACCATTTATG
The DNA here is from genome assembly GCF_964204655.1 of Triturus cristatus. Taxonomy (NCBI): domain Eukaryota; kingdom Metazoa; phylum Chordata; class Amphibia; order Caudata; family Salamandridae; genus Triturus; species Triturus cristatus. The sequence continues at coordinate 1,067,997,842 of NC_140579.1, read as the reverse complement.
GTGTGGGGGGTATGATTCCAACATGTTTGATACCAATGATACCAAACATGATAGGATTTGCTGCAGCCGATTTCGAGATTGTCATCGCGTAATTACGCAATGCCCCTCTAAATAGTATATGGTTGCTTCACTTACAACCTGAGAGAATGGGCTCCGTAGGCTCTAGGGATGTCCTACTCATGCAGGGGCACCCTCACACTTAGAACCAAGCACCCTGCCTTCAGGATTGCAAAGGCCTGCTATAGGTTTTAAGTGCAGTGACCCTAGATATAGGAAACCAAATCTTTAGTAAGTGGTGCTAGCACCAGCTTATAATGGCTGCAATGGCAGGCCTGTAGTTCCATTTTGAATGGTCTCCCATGGGTGGCATAATGCATGCTTCAGCCCAGGGGGAACTTCTGGGGTACCTATGCCCTGGGTACCTTAGTACCGTATACTAGGGACTGATAAGGGTACCCCAGTATCCAATCTGGGATGTACCCAAGTACTGAACATAACGCTTTAAGGGAGAAAGCAGATCGACTGGGGTCCTGATTAGCAGGATCTCACTCAGACTAGTCAATGAAAGCTTAGCACCAGGCAAAAAATGGGGGTAAACATAAAAACAGATATTACTTTCCTACAGCAGTCAAGTGGGAGCAGGATCACTGGAACATACAAGCAAAACTCACCGAGCTGGAGGGCGGAAATCGAAAAGCCAATCTGCACTTTTCAGGCATCCATGAATGATCAGAAAAATATGATATGATTGCTTTTTAGGTCTCGCCTGACCCAGCGCATGCGCTGGTCTGGCGAGACTTATTGAGAGGGCTCCAAAAAGTGCTACCAGGCCAGCCTAGAGCTACAGTGCATGTGCGCGGGCGTGTGCGTCGCACTTTACTGCGATTACTTTCACTTTCGGGGCTGCATGACCGCTTTGATGTTTGATCGCGATCACTATCACTTTCGCGGCCGCTTTGCATAGCCAATAGGTCTCGCTTTTGGGACCTTATAAGTATTTAGTTATGCAACTGTTGCATGGCTAAACACTTATAAGGTCCCAAGGGCGAGACCTATTGGCTATGCCAATGCTTGTTTGAAAAGCTTCTGGTTCAAAATAATAGGCATCACATTTGACCGACTTTGGAATTCCAAAGAGCACATAGGGTCCAAACGCGGACTGCTGGTAAGGACTAATAGCCAGAGGCAAATCACAGTATGCTTCATCCAACACCAATAGGCACAACAAGTACTTCAGGCAGCAAAACATAAGGGAGAATGTCTATATGGTGACCAAAAGATCTTTGCCTTTCAGGATTTCTCGAACGAGGCTGTATAGAAACTGAAACGTTTCCTGGCCCTGCGACCATCGCTTAAAAGATGCAGATCCAGTACAGCCTAATGGAGCTGGCTACCAGGTTAATAACCCATGAAGGCCACACAACAGAGTTTACTGGTCCATATCAACTGGACATGTTCATAGGTGTTCTGGGTTCCTTGGAAGCAGATAGCACACAGCTACGACTTAAACACACTAACTCTCCCCAGCTACAGGGGTATCCCAGCTGGACAATGTATCATCTGAAAGAAAAAATACTTGAAGAAGTCACAAAACTCTGGACATCAGTAGAGCAACGCTAACACCGTCAACACCAACCCTCCCACTCACCCCTCCCCAGATAGAAAAGTCAAGATCCCCACACACATCAATGCATTGAGACCATGTTGATTGACGTCTTCAAATCTAAAATGGCAGGCATAGAGCTTTGGTGATACTTGTTCACCTTGGAACTCAGAGAGAACAGCAATGTGGATTGTAGTAAGCTGCAGAGTCCCCTTGACTAGAGACCGGACTCCTCGGCAGATATTTTCTTTGGACGATACGATATCATAGAGTGAAGAGTGGGAAGGAGGCTCTGAGGGATTGCTAGATACTTGCTGGGATTATGCATTTGGTAAAAATCCAAAAGGTTTGCGCAGACCGCAGGTATGGGTCTGTGTTATGATATCCTGGGATACTCCTTTTGAGGGATAGAGCGAGCGTTTTACCACACATTGCTCGCAATGATGACCCATGATTATCAGATTTCTCTGACACCGGAGGCCCCTCTGTGCCGACTAAAACGCCCTGTCATCAGTTCCCAATGGAAATAATCTGAGGGCCTTCCTACACAGGCTGGTCTCTATGCTTGGATTTTCAGTGACTCACTCAACTAATGCTGCATTACACACACCCATAGTTGTTAGCCTTCCAGAGAAGAGTTTTCTGCCCTGTATGTCTCTGACCTGGATCTGTAGCATTAAGTAAACAAAACACACTTATGCACTTGTTACCAACACTATCACTATTTTATTTGAAGCACTTAAGAGCAACCCCGACTCACACACACACCACTTTAAGGCTAAAGGTATAAAACATCTCCAACATAGAGACATTATTCCTCAGAGTGCACCACTAGCCCGACTCACCTCCCCCCCCCACACTTTATTAGTGGAGAGTAGACTAGTGGAAGGCTGTCTTTTGCTCATGCGCCTAATAACCACCCACCATGACCTGCTGATTGTCTCACTAAATGCCAATGAGTTAACAAATTACATTCAGTGGTCACCCCAGATATCGGACTATTTTAAGAGACACACCTCTCAAATTTAGAAAGTGAAAAACGGAGGAAACACTGGGTGGAAAAGGTACACCGCTCTAGCAAACGACTTGAAGCAGCAACTCCACACACTTCCTAAAGGGCATTTTGGAAAGGAAGGTTGGCAATTTGGTTCAGGAAAATGCACCCGGTATGAGTCACTTACACCTCGGCAGAGCCAGGTGGCCACTATGGGCCCCATTTATGAAAAGTGACGCATCTCTGCAAGAAAACAGCGATGCGTCACTTTTCATTGCGCCTTCCTTGCGACACCAATGATGCGTCATTTTTACAGTATGACGCATCATGGCGCAAGGAGTTACAGATAAGTCAGAAATACAGACGTATCTGTAGGAGTAAAAATGACGCATTGCTGGAGTGTGTCACAAAAGTGACGCAACTCCAGCAATAGGTCATTATACATGGGCAAGTCCCATGTTAAATGTGCATGCGTCAGTCTTACGCCTGCTATGAGGCAGGCACAAGATATTAACGCATTTACGTCCTAGAAGTAGTGCAGTGAAATCTCATAGATTCCACTGTGTCACTTCTACGGCCCTTTCTTGCGTGGGAACACCCTCCCCCCTGCATACATTATACCTGGCGCAGGTATAATGTGGCGCAGGGGTTTACAAAGTGACACATCTACCTAGATGCGTCACTTTGTAAATATGACGCAACATGGCGCATTTTTTACACTGCTGATGCATCACAAAAAGTGGTGTACAGGCGGCGTAAAAGTGAAGCAAGGCCTCATAAATGAGGACCTATATTTTTATTAAAATGCACATGCGTCAGCAGACAGTGGCACTCGACTCTTTCTTCAGTGATGTCACCAGAATACGATTGCCCCTTTCCTCGAGGTAAAGTCCTGATAGGCGGTGACTGGATCTTAGTGTAGGATCGGTTTCTGGATAAGTCTGGTCACCACTCTTTAACCCACCCTGAGGGATGGTATACCTCCCCAAAGAGTTATGGCAGGACTTTCAGCTGACAAAAGAAAATGAGGATACTCTGACCTCCCTCCAAATGTTATGGGCGGCAGGAAAAGCCTGTGTAAAAGGATAAGTTATGAAAGAGTCAGCCTGAAGAAAGAAAACTTCAACCAGAACAAAAAATAGAAGCTTTATCTTACAGTGTGCCCCTGGACTCTTAACATGCCAGTAGAGGTCTCTCAGGTCAACAAGGGAACATTGTTTTATTAAAAAATAAAGTTATGAAGAGCAACACCTGCCTGAGAGATTGACGAGGAACAGTAAAGGAAACCAAAAGCATACGAAATAAGTGAAAAATGCCCTCTGCCACAAAGTAGTAAAAGGAATCCATGGAACAAAATCTTGGGAGATTATTAATAGGATCCTACAATGAACTAGAAAGTCCGATTTCTTAAAAAAATGTGCAGGTGTTTTTTTACATTTTGCTAACAGCTACCTTTGCTTACATGAGCTGTGTGTGAAGCTTGCATTGTGTGGCTGCATGTGAAGGGAAAGAGGACTGCAGCAATTAGATCTCTATCTGTGCAAGCTCTTCTCCACCTGTGCAAGTGAAACTCCGACTGCTGTTGCTGTGTGTGTGGGAGAAGGTTGCTGTATCTGTGCTGAGATGTGCACAGCTGCTGTTTGAATTGCCCGAGAGGTGTAAATAGAGCGGGCACTGCAGCAGCTCGTGTTAAAAGAAAAGCGCAGGTGTCGCGATTATAGCAAAAGTAAAGAAATAGATGTTTTTTTCTATTTCTTTACTTTTGGTATAATCGCAGCACCCGCGCTTTACTTATAACATCAAAAGTAAAGCGCGGGTGCCGCGATTATACCAAAAGTAAAGAAAACAAGCGGCACTGAAAGCGATCGCGTCGCGATCGCTAGTGTCATCAACTAGTGGTGCGCGCGCACCACAGAGGAGGGGGGGAGGGAGCGCGGCAGCAGCATCGAGGCGTACGTGCGCTGCTGCGCGTGCTGGCCACCGTCGGGAATGGGCGTTTCAAAGGCGGAACATTGTCCCGCCTTTGCCCAATCGCGTGCCTTTTTTTGAGAAAAAAAACACGCGAAAGCCAATGCCTGACGTTTGAAAGCTGATCAGCTTTCAAAACCCTATACAAAAGGGCTCTCGCCTGCGCTAGCAGTGCTGCGCACTGCAACACTAGGGCGCGAGCCCTAACGAGTACTGAAATTAAAGGACAAATGCAAATGAGAGCACTGCCAAGAGGCAATAAGGCACCTACTCGGCACAACATAAGAGCTAAACATTTTGCTATCGCACCACGCCAAAAAGGCACACTTTAATTCTCACCAGCACTACCATGAAAGAGGAAGAAAGGCGGGCTGTCTCCTATATCTCCAGCTCAGACAGGAAGCATACAATCCCAGCGATCATGAACAGGTATGAAGAACTGGTGACACACCCCATCTATATCTTGACGACTTTCCAGGATTTCTACCAGTCATTATATAAATCTGAATGAAGTGACTCACAGATACAGGACGACCAATTTTTCTCTCACTTCCGATTAAAGACACTATCCCCAGACATCATTCAGTAGTTTGAAGCTGAGATAACAACAAAAGATATAGCCTAGGCAATTGACGCGTTGCCTTCAGGTAGGGCTCTGGGATTACACTGGGTGGGGTTAATTTGTGTAATTTCGAGTAGAGTAATTGCGCAAAATGCTTCCTACACTCAAAACATTGCTGAGCGATCCATTCTGGTAAATATTTTATTTTGAATTGATTTCAGGTTGCTTGTGTTCAAAACACTGCTGCTTTCATACCTATTTGCAGTTTTGTGCTAAAAAAAAATTACCTAAATGGCCCCACTCAGGTTCAAAATCTACCTGCAATGTTTGTTGCCACCCCTCACGATAAAGGAACTGATGCTTGCATTTAAAATACAGCAGTTTGTGTTCGGATTTGTAGTTTCAAACTCAAAAATAACCTCAATGGTCTGGTCGGGTAAAAAATGTAACTGAAATGCTGTTTACGTTACAAAATGACCAGAACTGTACAACTCACGTTAAAATCCCCCAAATTACACGATGTGGGGTAATGATGTAATCTTGGAATTTTTGTATAAATGTTGTTATGCATAATTACTAAAATTAATCAATTACTCCCGATGAATTACAATTTCGCCCAGGCTTAGATTAGAGGGATTCCTCATACATTTCTATAAAGCCAACAAAGAGGCAATTGTTCTTCTCTTGCAGAAGATCTTCACAATTTTAGCCCCAGGCACAACCTCTCTTCCAGAACTTCACATGGCAAAAACCGCTCTTATTTTAAAGCTGGACAAATATCCATTGCAGTGCAGAAGCCACAGACCAATTTTACTCGTATACACAGACATCAAAATCCTCGCATACGTCTTGGCAAATCACCAGAAGTGAATCTTAAGGACATTGATCCACCCCAAAATAACTAAGTTCACACCCCCAGTGACTGGGGAATCATTTAAAAGAAAGAGGTGTGTAGGAAACCGGGGTAACCAGTCCCTAAGGCGGTAACGTGACACGAGCGGCTGGGCACCCAAAGGCCTGTGTGTAAAGCAACCATACAACATGCACCTCTCATGGAACGGGGAACACACACAATAAGGGACACCACACTGTATATTTTATGCAAATCCTCAAGTTTATCCAACAGTTCAAGATCAATGCAGTTCAGGATTTGTACATGCAGCTCATGGGGTTCAAATGCAGTTTACGAATTGTACATGCAGTTTACGAGACATATGCAGTTTAGCGATTGTACATGCAGCTCATGAGACATAGCGCTACTCGTGGTAAGGGCATAGGGAACTCCAGTGAGCAGAGCCTATCAACCGTTGCGGTACTCGTAATAAGGAAGCCTGTAACAATTCCACTCAGCGCCTGCAAGCAAAGCGTTCCTCGTAATCACCCACAGCATATATCGTTCGGAGCAGAACCTGCAATTATGGCCTTACTCGTAATCAGCAAAGCGTATAACATTTAGAGCAGAACCTGCAAGTATGGCATTACTCGTAATCGGCAAAGCATATAACATTCAGAGCAGAACCTGCAAATGTGGCATTACTCGTAATCAGCAACGCGTATAACATTCAGAGCAGAACCTGCAAATGTGGCATTACTCGTAATCACCAAAGCATATAACATTCAGAGCAGAACCTGTTTCAGTGCGGTTCGAGGGGGCCACGCTACTCGGAGTGAGCAAGCTTCCAGTGTTCCTTCGGTGCAGTTCGTGGCGCACCAAGCTTCCGAACAGTCTGGGGAAAGGGGGGCAAATCCCTCGGAGGGGTGTCCACGTCGTGGTGAACGGGGGACTCCCACGGAGAGGGAACCCGGGCCCAGGGTGCGGTGGGGCTCCCAGCCTGCAGGGGGCGCACCGGGGTCAATCCCAGCCTCCGGGCTTACGTTGCTCTCGACGTCGGAAGGCGTCCGCTCCGGCGGCGACGGGGGAAATCGTCCACGGCCTCGCGCACCTTCTCCAGCAGCTGCGACGGCAGCGGCGGGGCCCCGGGCTTCTCCGCGGGCCTCGCCACGATGAGGGGGCACTCTTCCGGCTTCCGGGCCGCCGCGGTGATCGCGCTCTGGTCTCCGTGCCACGGGGGGGGGGGCTCAAGTTAAGCAGGGGAGCTCCGTGCTCAACGGAGCACACTGCCGGGGGTCCCAGGCCAGGTCAGGGAGCGCAGGGGTCACAGCGCTAATACCTGGTCGATGCCCGGCGATTCAACAATCTGCTTGGCATAGGGTTTCAGTGTTCAGTCTGGACACGCAGTCTCAGCGCTTGGCATATGGTTTCAGGGTTCAGTCTGGACACGCAGTCTCAGCATTCAGTTCTTGCAATCAGTTGCACTAGCGAATCTTGATGGCGCAGATGGATCTGGCGCCCTTAAGGGGTTCTGTTACAGGGGGGTAGGGAGTGAGTTGGCGACTAGGTCCTTCCTAGTCAGGCTGGGCAGAGGTGTCCTGGGTCCTCCTACTGCTGGGCAAGAACAGTGGGTTTCACAGGGTCCCTCACTCACTTAAGAGGCAGCACCTAAATCCTGTCACTCTCAAAGGCATAAGTCCCTGGCTAGGCCCTACCGCCTACACTCCTGCGTGGATTCTCCAACTCTGCTTTACCCCACTGGCCAACTAACTAAAAAAGTTCCCTCCCTCACTTAAGTAGCCCTAGGTCAGGTGACCTCTAGCCAAGGCGGCAAAAGTAAAACCACACCTCCCTTCTAGAAGGTTCCAGCACATTCCAGGAGCTTCCCCATTCTACCTATGGGACAAAAAGGCGGGCTGGTGATGCAACATTGTTGTGGGGTCCCAGCCAGCTCCTGGCAGCTAGGGTGCTACTATGAAAGACCACTCTGCAGTAGCAGGGGTCTGTGGCAGCCATCTTGGGAGAAGGGAACACCTGCACCTTAACACTGATTGGCAATGTAAAGGCGCCGGAGACCTAGTCCAACATAAAAATGAGGGTGGAAAAAATGAGGCACGATCAAAAATAGAAGGGGAGACCACCCTAGGGCTGACAGGTCCAACAAGGTGCAACTCTATTTAAAAGAAAAACCCCAAAAATGTGCATTGAACAATGGCAGTCAAAACCATCCAACGAAAAGGCGAGGAAATTAAATAAAATATATAGGAGGTGCCTCATGTAGATAACCACCAAGTGCCTTTCGAGGAATGCTTCAAACTGGCAAGATATCTCATCATCAGCACGATCCTAAAAATGCAGGCGAGAACAAGGCCCAATCCCCTAAAAACTACATATTGGGCGAGGCCTTAGATGTACGTAAAAAAATACAAATGCATTAGTGCCTGCATTTATAAAAGTCCTCATGTGAAAAGAGAATTTTATCATTACTCTCTAGAACACAGAATGACTAACAACCAGTTACAAATGTGTCCGAAGAACCTGCAATTAAAAAAAAATAATTAAATGGGCTTTAATGCATAATTAGAAACACATTGGATGTGCTCTGCCTAGAAACGAATGACTTGAGGACCAGCTGTCACCCAACAGTGTACTGCACCTAATGAGAGAAGGGAAAAAAACACAAAAATATATAAGGTAAGTGATCCAGCAACACAATTACTCCAAAGTATATATTGCATGCATATTGAACATTTCAAAAATATATTTACCACCATGCCAAAAGGTGTAGGCCTACTAGTGCTCAGTAGAGAGTCATCAGATAGATCGTTTATCAGTACCCATCTTTCAGCTGACCAACTCCATGCTACGTTAGACACCCAAAACTGGGTCAATCTTGAAAATGGAATACAAGGAAAACAGGTGTGTGGTGGGGGTGGGGGTAGTCAGGCTATATTAAAGTCTTCGGGAATGTAGAAAAGACCAACCCTATCCTCCATGCTAACAGTGTTTGCATGGCACAAGGTGCATGAGAAACTAAGAATGAACAGCAGGCACCATAGAAGGGCAAGGCTCTGCAGCAGCAGCAATATCCACGTAGGGAACAGAGAACAGTGCTGGCCTCATTTTGAGACCAAAGGGGTTTCCACATCAGATCACATAATTCAGGCAGATAGACTTAAGACATTTACAGAACTTCAGGCTGAGCTCAACCTCCTTCCAAGACAATTCTGGAATTATCAAAGACTTTAAGTATTAGGCTGATGTCCCTCTTTAAAATGTGATATTGTGCATACATTATGGAAGTGCTCAGCGCTTCAAAGCTACTGGCATGAAGTATGGCTTAGAATGACTAGATCTCTAGAGATAACAACATCATTAAAAATCTATCAGGTGTGCACTTCCACAACGCCTCAGGTTCTCCCAAAATTGCTGACCGAATGGGTAGGTGGTCTGCAGCAGTGCTTGCAAGAGCTAAAATCTGCATTTTGAGGTTATGGAAATCAGATAAAAGCCTGATGATTGAAACATGCTTACAAGAAATGTACCACATAGGATCATACAAGCAGATTATCTACAAACTCAATGACCAACATGTTGAGTTTTAAGAGGTGTGGGGGGTTATTGACTGGTGAAGACAATGGATAACACACCCTTGCTGGCTCTATTCCAGCTTACCATGATCAGGCATAATAACAGATGCACCAGAACAACATGAGCAGGAAGCACTGTGTGAAAGAGTCTTTTTTGATTTCACCCGCACAGCACTTGTGAAATCTATTGTATTAAATATATCTTAAAAGGGACTTACATCCCGCCTTCACTGCTTATTGGTCTTTGTGCTTGGCACTTTACTTTTCCTAGTTTCTATTGGTTGTAGGCATTCTAGTTCCTCTTCTTCCATGTGTTTCTCTTATCGGTTTCCCATTGGCAAAGTACTGTGTTCATCCGCTTTGGTAGAACATCTTTTTAAGCATCACAACCAACAATTGAGAAAACAAAATAAAACCTAACAAGAGTTATACCCTTGCTTTAAAGCTACAGCACTGCCCGAGTGGCCAGTGCCCTGTTCTTACCTCAGTGGAAATCCTCCAATGTGCCTTTTATTCCTTCCAGACGAAGCACGTGTTACCAAGCAGGAGCCCACTTTAGTTTGTCATCGCGTGCACTCCACCACCCACCTTGGGGCACAAGCAGGCATCCACACCAGTACCTGTTGTAGGTTGAGTTTACTCTTGGCTTCTTTTGGAGAGAGATTGTTCTTGTTTTTCATTCAGAAGCTGGCAGCTTTTATGTTCTGCTGGCTGAGTTGAAACCGTGGCGCAGCAGCAGTAGAGGTTGAACAGCAATTTTCACCTTCCACATCAATAGTTTTAATGACTGCTACTCCACCTGCTATTTGTTACACTCTCCGGACTACCTTGTTTTGGACTCGAGAAGTTGAGAAAGGTTCAGATATTCTGAACCAGGTAAGAATTACGATCGCTCGAGTCTTTGCCTTTGGCAAGTGGCCTGTTGAATGGCTTTCATAAAAGGGAAACTATCTGATGAACAAAGTATTCTATTTTTTTTCACCCCTCCAAAGTCATACCGAACTGGAAAGGAGCCCCTGGCGTTTCTGCATGTTAAGAATGGTTACGTTTCTGAACTAAATGTTTTTTAAACAACAACTAAAATCCTCAATGTCTTGTTACGAACCACATCTACAGTGCAGCGATGGTAATGGCCATGGACCGGCTGTTTTCCAACCCTTTGCACAGTGTTTTTGTACTATTTGCAGGAAGGTAACTCGCGTGCACGCAGCCAAAACGATGAGTGCTAGAATATGAGACTGCCAAGGACACTTTATGGGATCTAGTGCGGCCTGTAGTAATTAACTGCTTAGATATCGTTGATAATCACTTTGTAGTTGTCGATCAGAAGGCACTTGGCTCCATTTTCCGACACTTGCATGACAGGGGAGCTTTAAAAAGCTTGTGCCTTGTATGTGTGCAGGTGGTAATAGGGAGGACTTGTTCACGGCTGGGCTTTAGTTTTTAAATGTTCTGTCCCTTCGAAGAGGTGACTCCTTTTGCTTCAGTGGGAGGCCTGGAAAGGTACCACCCTTACAGATCGAAATGTCAGGTCCATATTTGCCTTGTATTCCTCTCCAGAAATGACTGCAAATGTCAGGAATAATTACCATCGCTGCAAGTCTTTCATCATGGTCATGCACAGATGCTTTAGATGTTCGCATTGGCCATCCTGCTTTGTGCAGCCACTTGTAAAAGTGTATATTACTTAGTAACAAGTACATATGTAAAGACATTTTCCAGCCACTTTTCGCATGTTCATGACCCTATCTCAGTGGCGGCTGGTGACATTTGAAAGTGGTCGGGCGTAAAACAATTGCCAGCGAGAGTAGCGAGTGAGCCTGAACCACCTACGGAGGGCTCGGAGGGGAGGGGGTTTCCCCCGTGAAAACTTTGAAAAAATAGTGGGCAAATGGTGCATTTTCCAGCAAATTTGAGAAAGCAGGAAGGTGTCAAGCACTTTGAGGTCTGATGACAGACAAGGCACCAGAGCCAGACAGCAGGCAAAGCACTGCAAGCTCAACAAACAGTACGTGTCCTTGACCAAACCAACTTAAACAGGCAGCTCGAACATGATGTCACCCACTTTGTGGCACAATACTGCATCACTGCTAGAGAGACTCGGCAAGAGATGCCGTGGGGAAAGTACCTGTGACAGGCACACACCACGCATGGCCAGTGCACTACGACATAAACGCTGCCTGGGCGCGCACGCATAAGCGTATGGCTTCACTTTCATCACCACCGCCACCCCCACGGTAGACTCCGCTTCCGACATAGTGTGAAGGCAGCTGTATGGATCGGCCCTGACAGATTGCTCAGACGAATAGAACAATAATAGCGTTCGATAAGCCCTGGATATTGCATTGAGGAGATATTGTTTATTTCTTCTCGGCTTTGATGCCTAGGGCCGCAGGTGAAGGGCGATGGAGAGGCCAGGGAAGCCGCGAAAAGGCAAATGGTTCAAGGCCCCGATTGGGGTTAGAGGGGTGAAGTGTGTCGCCTTAATTTCTCAAACAGCAGGTGCACTCCTGTTCCAAAAGGAGGTACAACATATCAGCATTCGCGGCCTGGTAGATGTAAAGCAACATTTTCACCTTCTGAATCTTCGCGCTCTGTCCCTGGGCCCCTTGCTTCTTCTCTCATCCCGATCCCTACCCTCTTTCCTTCCTCGCCTATTTCCTTCCTTCATCCCCCGCCCTCCCTCAATAACATCCCTCTTCCATTGCTATTCTTTCACCGTGACCATCTTTTCTCCTTTTGCCTCTGATCCTTTCCTTTCCTTCTTCTGCCTTCTTCCTTTGCGTCCCTTTCTTCTCTCCCTCACACCCGTCCTTTTCCCCCTCGCCCTCTTGTTTCGCCTTTGTCCTCCTCACCGATCCTTCGCCAGAGCCCCTTCTCTTCCAGACTCGCGTTTAGCGCGCCGGACGGTGGCCGAGGGGGGTTTTACCCAGGATGCCGCATACGCCACACATGACAATATTTTACAATATCATATCAGTTCTGGTCATTTACAAAAAGGTTATATAGGTTTGCTCTGGAGATGGAATTCAAGCAATAATTGAAGACACCGAGAAGGAAATCGATTGCCTTGACTGTGATGAATTAGGAATAGTAATTCGAATTTATTGATCTGAGTGGCGAAGCCCTCTCCACCCCCCAAACCAATTCCACTTTCCATATAATTACTGTTTTTAATGTAATCGCTGTAATGTATTCCACGCATCTGCGTGGAATATGCATCCGGGGTACGGGAGCTGGGAGGAGAGCGGCGTTCACCCGCGCACGGCCCACTCTGGGCTCCGTCCGGGGGTTGGTTAGCCTCGCCCCGCTTCGCACACTCCCCAACCTAACATGGGGGGCATTACGCCGGGGGACCTGGAACGCAATCAGCATTGATCCCGGTTCCCGCTCCGGACAGGAGAAGGGCCTGGCATTTGCATTTGAAAGAAGATGTTTGCATTTCTGAATCGCGCCATCTTTGCGGTGTTTTCTGCTTGCTGTAGTGTGCGGCGCTCCCTTTCCTTTTTCCCTTACTCTTGTCTCTAGTTCTTTAGGCCTCGCTCCTTCCCTCGTCCCTGGTGACTTCTTCCTCCCGGGTCTCTACACCACCCGCTTTTTATCATCTTCCATCCCGCAATCCCATGCTCGGCCCTTTCATTCAACCTGCTTTCCGTTTCATTCAACTTATGTCATTAAACCCCAGGTCCATAAACCAGGGGCGTAACAAACGCCCCCGCAGCCCCCGCAGTGCGGGGGGCCCCCAGTCTTTGGTTAGGTGAAGGGGGCCCCCTCAGCTCTTCGGTAAAGAGCTGGGAGAGAAATGCTTGCTGTAAAAAGCAGGTGCAGTCTGCAGCCTCCTCAGAGCTCCTCGCGCTGACCCAGGGCAGGACTGAAGAGAAACAAAGTAACAAATTACATTTTTTCTCTTCAGCCAGAGCCCGGCCGGAAAAGGGATGGGGGTGGGGGCCCCAGAGAGAGCATTCCCCACTGGCACAGCCTCTGAGAAGGGATGAGGCAACAGAGTGTTGGCGGAGAAGGTTTGCAGCTCCAGGGACAGGACTCTGCTGGGACACATTGGAAGGTAAGCAAGCATTGGAAATGCAATTGGCTTCGCAGTCTCCCTGGATGGCACAGAGTGTTTCCTCTGTGGCCTGCAGTGTCCCCGATGCTGATAGTGAACATGGAAATGTTCCCAGATCTCCACAGAAGAGAGAAAAAAAAATGGCTCAAGAATGTTTGAAAATGGATGTACGTGTAGAAAATGACAGAGAATACTTTTTTAAATAGTTCAATATAGCGTAAGCTCGCCCCCAAGGTATTGGAGCGCTTTACACGAGCACCAGTTACATTACATGGATATTTCTTTTTCTATGCAGCGCAGGAAAAAATAAGTTTGTTTATTCCTATCACCTTTCCTGACCCCTGCAGCTGCTTATCACATCAGGCTGTGACACGAAGTTTGACTAATGGTGTAGGTAAGAGAATGTGTTACCCTTTGTTTTTCTTTTTAAAATCTGCACAGGCCCAGCAGGACACATACTTCGTGAGTGCTTCATTTAAACAGTTTTTATCATTATCATGGCTGATGCAGGACAACAATAAGACAATGCAAAATGCCCAGATAACGCTGGTGCTAAATGATCCTGCTGGAGAGAAATCATTTGTCTGTTAGTAGTTTTTAATTGTAGATGAACTGTATTTTATGTGGAAGCTCAGTGGGTTACTGCCTTTGTCACAGAGATCCCTGTGCTACTTGCAGTTCAGTAGTTACAATCCTAACATAGGACAGTGACCAATGACCTGTCATCAAACAGCTGCAGACAAACATGAATGGTATAGTTAGAACTTCGCTTTCTTTTTTTGTGATATAGTTCGAACTTATCCAGTCTTTCATTATTCTAATGTTGCTAAAATGAGTAAGTGTGGGCAGATATACATTTTTATCAGTAAAGCTGACTCCCATGGAATACTCTTTAAATCCTGACCTTGTGTTTCCCCAGACCAAACCCTCTTAAAATATACTGCCCACCAGTATGGATGACATGTGATTCCTACACCTTGTAATCCTCATTGGCTTATGTGACATTCCCTGTAGACTGATTTACATACTTGTATGATTCACTGTCTCTGTATAATGTGTGCGTGGTGTAAAGTACTGACACACGCTACACTGATATGAGTAGCGCTACACAACAAATGAAATGCATATGAGAGAGGCGCTACGTAAAGATGAGGAGCACTGTTGGAGGGTTACACAAGGCCACACTTATTTTTTAAGCACGGGGTTATTAAGTGATTTGCCCAGAATCACAGGATGTTGAACCAACGCTGAGACTCGAGCATAATCCCCCAGTTCCAAAGCCAGCATCTCTGGCTGTTATGCCACATTCCATTTGGATCAGTGGTCTTCCCAGCTGCAAAGGAAGGGAGAACATGTCTGTGGTTGTTGCACATTTTTGAGCGACATTTGAGACCAAGTGCAAAACTATCTGGAGCCTTCAGCAAAATTCTATTTTTATGTTTTTTGCTCCCTCCTTAGAATTAATTGGTAATATTTGATGCTTTTGGTGTCAATTTGGCACTGTCTGGTGCTGGCACCCTCGGCACCTGCCTAGTATTATTAACTCGCTTTATCATCAGACCTTTATTTACTTTTAGACTCTGGCCATGGGCGTACATTCCAATGGTTCAGCATGTGCAGTGGCATCGGGTCCTAGGAATGGGAGGGGCACACTGACTATAGCTTTCTTTCACTACCCAACCAGGAGCCAGGGAGCAATTTTCACCTCCTTAAATGAGGGCGCGTGAGGCTCGTGCTACGCCACTGACTCCAGCTTAACTGAAAAACTCACATTTTAGGGGCCTCCAGAGTACTATAGAGTTGGGGAAAGTCATTCCCAGGTTCCACAGCACAGAACCTTCATTTTCTTTTTTTTAAATACATTTTAGGTATCCAGTTTTGCTATGAATTCTATTTCTTGTTATTCACATTGGTAATATTTTTTACGGAAGAATCCAATAAAGAGCAGGTTATGAATTGGTACTTAAAGTCTAATGATGCATAGAATGAGCCCAGAACAGCAACGAAATGCTAAAAATAATAGAGATATATTCAGGGAAATGAATGGGACTGGAGTGTAGCAAACTATCACCAGAGTCATATGGGAGAGAGTAGGACACACATAAGAATGGAAGGACATTGTGGGTCGGAAGGGGAGAATCCATGTAAGATGTCATATCTAATAAGCGTTGGCAAAGCCAATAGGTCTGACGTTGGTTGGAGGACTATTGGCTGTACCATTGTATGTTTCTTTTGCTGTAGTTTATTATGAATTTATTGTTCCAAGATGGCTAATGGATGCTGAGAGAAGAAAGACATGAAGGAATCATTGCAATACGAAAGGGTGTAAATACAGCGGGTGGACAGCGGTGTATGAGAGACAATGAAATACTTCAGGGTGTAAATACAGTGGGTGGACAGTGGTGTATGAGAGACAATGAAATACAGGGTGTAAATGCAGTGGGTGGACAGTGGTGTATGAGAGACAATGAAATACTACAGGGTGTAAATACAGTGGGTGGACAGTGGTGTATGAGAGACAGTGAAATATGAAAGGGTGTAAATACAGCAGGTGGACAGTGGTGTATAACAGACAATGAAATACTACAGGGTGTAAATACAGTGGGTGGATAGAAATGTATGAGCGACAATGAAATACAGGGTGTAAATACTGTAGGTGGACAGTGGTGAATAAGAGACAATGAAATACCACAGGGCGTAAATACAGTAGGTGGACAGTGGTGTATGAGAGACAATGAAATGCGAAAGGGTGTAAATACTGTAAGTGGACAGTGGTGTATGAGATACAATGAAATATTACAGGGTGTAAATACAGTGGGTGGACAGCGGTGTATGAGAGACAATGAAATACAGGGTGTAAATACAGTGGGTGCGACAGCAGTGTATGAGAGACAATGAATTACAGGGTGTAAATACAGTAGGTGGACAGTGGTGTATGAGAGACAGTGAATTACAGGGTGTAAATACAGTAGGTGGACAGTGGTGAATGAGAGACAATGAACTACTACAGGGTGTAAATACAGTAGGTGGACAGTGGTGAATAAGAGACAATGAAATACTACAGGGTGTAAATACAGTAGGTGGACAGCGGTGTATGAGAGACAATGAAATACAGGGTGTTAATACAGTGGGTGCGACAGCGGTGTATGAGAGACAATGAATTACAGGGTGTAAATACAGTAGGTGGACAGCGGTGAATAAGAGAGAATGAAATACTGGGTGTAAATACAGTAGGTGGACAGTGGTGCATAAGACAATGAAATACTGGGTGTAAATACAGAAGGTGGACAAGGGTGAATGAGAGACAATGAAATACTACAGGGCGTAAATACAGTAGGTGGACATTGGTGAATGAGAGACAATGAAATACTAAAGGGTGTAAATACAGTAGGTGGACAGTGGTGAATAAGAGACAATGAAATACTGGGTGTCAATACAGTAGGTGGACAGTGGTGAATGATAGACAATAAAATACTACAGGGTGTAAATACAGTGGGTGGACAGTGGTGTATGAGAGACAATGAATTACAGGGTGTAAATACAGTAGGTGGACAGTGGTGAATGAGAGACAATGAACTACTACAGGGTGTAAATACAGTAGGTGGACAGTGGTGAATAAGAGACAATGAAATACTACAGGGTGTAAATACAGTAGGTGGACAGCGGTGTATGAGAGACAATGAAATACTACAGGGTGTAAATACAGTGGGTGGACAGTGGTGTATGAGAGACAGTGAAATATGAAAGGGTGTAAATACAGCAGGTGGACAGTGGTGTATAACAGACAATGAAATACTACAGGGTGTAAATACAGTGGGTGGATAGAAATGTATGAGCGACAATGAAATACAGGGTGTAAATACTGTAGGTGGACAGTGGTGAATAAGAGACAATGAAATACCACAGGGCGTAAATACAGTAGGTGGACAGTGGTGTATGAGAGACAATGAAATGCGAAAGGGTGTAAATACTGTAAGTGGACAGTGGTGAATAAGAGACAATGAAATACTGGGTGTAAATACAGTAGGTGGACAGTGGTGAATGAGAGACAATAAAATACTACAGGGTGTAAATACAGTGGGTGGACAGTGGTGTATGAGAGACAATGAATTACAGGGTGTAAATACAGTAGGTGGACAGTGGTGAATGAGAGACAATGAACTACTACAGGGTGTAAATACAGTAGGTGGACAGTGGTGAATAAGAGACAATGAAATACTACAGGGTGTAAATGCAGTGGGTGGACAGTGGTGTATGAGAGACAATGAAATACTACAGGGTGTAAATACAGTGGGTGGACAGTGGTGTATGAGAGACAGTGAAATATGAAAGGGTGTAAATACAGCAGGTGGACAGTGGTGTATAACAGACAATGAAATACTACAGGGTGTAAATACAGTGGGTGGATAGAAATGTATGAGCGACAATGAAATACGGGGTGTAAATACTGTAGGTGGACAGTGGTGTATGAGAGACAATGAAATACTAAAGGGTGTAAATACAGTAGGTGGACAGTGGTGAATAAGAGACAATGAAATACTGGGTGTAAATACAGTAGGTGGACAGTGGTGAATGAGAGACAATGAAATACTAAAGGGTGTAAATACAGTAGGTGGACAGTGGTGAATAAGAGACAATGAAATACTGGGTGTAAATACAGTAGGTGGACAGTGGTGAATGAGAGACAATAAAATACTACAGGGTGTAAATACAGTGGGTGGACAGTGGTGTATGAGAGACAATGAATTACAGGGTGTAAATACAGTAGGTGGACAGTGGTGAATGAGAGACAATGAACTACTACAGGGTGTAAATACAGTAGGTGGACAGTGGTGAATAAGAGACAATGAAATACTACAGTGTGTAAATACAGTAGGTGGACAGCGGTGTATGAGAGACAATGAAATACTGGGTGTAAATACAGTAGGTGGACAGTGGTGAATGAGAGACAATAAAATACTACAGGGTGTAAATACAGTGGGTGGACAGTGGTGTATGAGAGACAATGAAATACAGGGTGTAAATACAGTAGGTGGACAGTGGTGCATAAGACAATGAAATACTGGGTGTAAATACAGAAGGTGGACAGTGTTGAATAAGAGACAATGAAATACTACAGGGTGTAAATACAGTGGGTGGACAGTGGTGAATGAGAACCAATGAAATACTACAGGGTGTAAATACAGTGGGTGGACAGCGGTGTATGAGAGACAATGAATTATGGGGTGTAAATACAGTAGGTGGACAGTGGTGTATGAGAGACAATGAAATACTAAAGGGTGTAAATACAGTAGGTGGACAGTGGTGAATAAGCGACAATGAAATACTGGGTGTAAATACACAAGGTGGACAGTGGTGAATGAGAGACAATGAAATACTACAGGGTGTAAATACAGTGGGTGGACAGTGGTGTATGAGAGACAATGAAATACAGGGTGCAAATACAGTAGGTGGACAGTGGTGCATAAGACGATGAAATACTGGGTGTAAATACAGAAGGTGGACAGTGGTGAATAAGAGACATTGAAATACTGGGTGTAAATACAGTAGGTGGACAGCGGTGAATAAGAGACAATGAAATACTGGGTGTAAATACAGTAGGTGGACAGTGGTGCATAAGACAATGAAATACTGTGTGTAAATACAGAAGGTGGACAAGGGTGAATGAGAGATAATGAAATACTACAGGGTGTAAATACAGTAGGTGGACAGTGGTGAATAAGAGACAATGAAATACTAAAGGGTGTAAATACAGTAGGTGGACAGTGGTGAATAAGAGACAATGAAATACTACAGGGTGTAAATACAGTGGGTGGACAGTGGTGAATGAGAACCAATGAAATACTACAGGGTGTAAATACAGTGGGTGGACAGCGGTGTATGAGAGACAATGAATTACAGGGTGTAAATACAGTAGGTGGACAGTGGTGTATGAGAGACAATGAAATACTAAAGGGTGTAAATACAGTAGGTGAACAGTGGTGAATAAGAGACAATGAAATACTACAGGGTGTAAATACAGTGGGTGGACAGTGGTGAATGAGAACCAATGAAATACTACAGGGTGTAAATACAGTGGGTGGACAGCGGTGTATGAGAGACAATGAATTACAGGGTGTAAATACAGTAGGTGGACAGTGGTGTATGAGAGACAATGAAATACTAAAGGGTGTAAATACAGTAGGTGAACAGTGGTGAATAAGAGACAATGAAATACTACAGGGTGTAAATACAGTGGGTGGACAATGGTGAATGAGAACCAATGAAATACTACAGGGTGTAAATACAGTGGGTGGACAGCGGTGTATGAGAGACAATGAACTACAGGGTGTAAATACAGTAGGTGGACAGTGGTGTATGAGAGACAATGAAATACTAAAGGGTGTAAATACAGTAGGTGGACAGTGGTGAATAAGAGACAATGATATACTGGGTGTAAATACAGTAGGTGGACAGCGGTGAATAAGAGACAATGAGATACTAAAGGGTGTAAATACAGTGGGTGGACAGTGGTGTATGAGAGACAATGAAATACAGGGTGTAAATACAGTAGGTGGACAGCGGTGAATAAGAGACTATGAAATACTGGGTGTAAATGCAGTAGGTGGACTGTGGTGAATAAGACAATGAAATACTGGGTGTAAGTACAGTAGGTGGACAGTGGTGTATGAGAGACAAATAAATACTACTGGGTGTAAATACAGTAGGTGGACAGTGGTGTATGAGAGACAATGAAATACTACAGGGTGTAAATACAGTAGGTGGACAGTGGTGAATAAGAGACAATGAAATACTAAAGGGTGTAAATACAGTAGGTGGACAGTGGTGAATAAGAGACAATGAAATACTACAGGGTGTAAATACAGTGGGTGGACAGTGGTGAATGAGAACCAATGAAATACTACAGGGTGTAAATACAGTGGGTGGACAGCGGTGTATGAGAGACAATGAACTACAGGGTGTAAATACAGTAGGTGGACAGTGGTGTATGAGAGACAATGAAATACTAAAGGGTGTAAATACAGTAGGTGGACAGTGGTGAATAAGAGACAATGATATACTGGGTGTAAATACAGTAGGTGGACAGCGGTGAATAAGAGACAATGAGATACTAAAGGGTGTAAATACAGTGGGTGGACAGTGGTGTATGAGAGACAATGAAATACAGGGTGTAAATACAGTAGGTGGACAGCGGTGAATAAGAGACTATGAAATACTGGGTGTAAATGCAGTAGGTGGACTGTGGTGAATAAGACAATGAAATACTGGGTGTAAGTACAGTAGGTGGACAGTGGTGTATGAGAGACAAATAAATACTACTGGGTGTAAATACAGTAGGTGGACAGTGGTGTATGAGAGACAATGAAATACTACAGGGTGTAAATACAGTAGGTGGACAGTGGTGAATGAGAGACAATGAAATACTACAGGGCATAAATAAGGTTGCACAACATAGACTTGAATTAACACAGGGCAGGGAGTAAACACAGTGGGCTCTGAAGTCGTGACCCTCAGCTGTCCTGCAGAGAACTGTACTCAAGTGCCCCATAGTCAATTTCATACCCCGCATCACGCATAAAGGTCAAGCAATTTTTATTCTCTAAAATTTCTCCCCATACTTCCCTAAATAAGTAACCATTCCAGGATGGTTGATATGCATTTGACCTGTAGAAGGGTACAGGGGACATATGGGTGTCCTTGTGTACTGTGGGCAGGGCTGTGACGAGAGGGGGTGGACTGTTAGAGACAAACAAGGAAGCCGTTCATATCTTTCTCTCTCTTTTCCATTGTGCCTGCGACATGCCTTTGTGTAGAAAAAACTATCACTAGGTAAAGAGGGGAGCTTGTCACAGCCACTAGTGAGATTCTACAGAGCTACCCCATTTCAACACCAGCAATGTTCCATGATTGTGTACTTAATAAATAAAATAACATGACATAATGTTGGCCTGCCATAATGGTGGCACAGATCGGCCCAATGTGCTCACCCATGGTATAATGGAGCCCAAACCAGGTAAAATACGGGCGCTGGCATAATAGTGGTTATTCCTGTCTGATTGCGTGGTGCACAGTCCTCATACTTGCTTCGGCATAATGGCGGTAATTCTTGGCATAAGATTGGCGCATATGACATGCAACTATGACACATAGATATTCAAGGTGGAATCCAAAACTGTCTGTACGCACCGCGGTACCCGAGCAACTTTGGGTGATGCCCGGAGGAGCTGTCCTATGCAGCTATAGAGGAGTTTGACTCTGGTTCACCCCTTGGCCGCCACCTACCCAGCCGGACATCGGACATTGTTTTCCTCGTCTCCACGTTGTGTTTCTTTTCCCTCCCCCACCTACTCCCTCCGTGATTCTTTGTCTGCCTTCCCTTTTCCAGCCTGACTCTCCTGTGTCACCTGAAGTACTTTCCCCCTTACCGTTTTTTTTTCTAATGTTATGCTATGCTTTTGTAATTCATGTAACTTTTGTAACTCCAACAACTGATGTAACACTGTTCTGAAACAATGTCCTACTTCATGTAAAGCGCTCTGATACCTCCGGGTCTAGCCAGCGCTATATAAAACTTTTCAAACAAACAAACAAGGCGGAATCTATCATGTGTTTTAGTGGTTCATGACAATAATTGAACTTTTTCACAAAAAAGATAACTTCTTGATTTATGTAAATTTTAATTATTTTTCAAGAAGGCAAAGCTGGTATTTAATAGCAAAACGTGTCTGCTTTCATAAACTGACAAGCTGATATTTTGGAGACAAATGACTGAATTTATTTAAAGCTGAAATTTGAGTGGTTAAAGGGCCCACTTGGGAAAGCCAACCCCGAACACACCTCTTTCACTTTGGTGTGCTTGCTGTACTCACTTCCTTCTTCAACTTGGTTCTCAGCTTTTCGTTCTACCACTTTTAGAATTCACCAGCCGCCACTGGTGCATGCGCAGCAGGCCCCCGACCTGAGAACTCCTGACTGAATCCGGAGCGTGGGGGGCCCCCTCCATATTCTTTGCAGGGGGGCCCCCTCAAGTTTCGTTACGCCAGTGCCATAAACATGTCCCGTTTCCGCCCTGGTCTTTTCTATTATATACCTCATATTTCCATAACACGTTTATCGCGAGACCTTCATATATTTGCCTATATTTTGGTATGTTGCAATTTTTACTGTACCCCAGAATCCGTCACAACGAACTTCCATGTTCTTCCAACTTACAGTCACTTATTTGTTATTTAATAAAACATTATCTTTTATAGAAAAACCTAAAAAGGCCACTCTCCTAGCCTGAGGTGTGTGTGCCTGGGTGACAGTTGTGTTTTAAATATCGCACAGCACCGCCAGTCGTCGATATGGTTCCACATCACAATAGCAGTCACCGTTCTGTGAAATTAATACACCAAACAACAGGTTGACAAAAGCGTTTTCTGTAACAAATTAAAGAAGAAGTCGTCTTACAAATGTCAACAGAAACTATTTGGAATTTTTAGTATTTGATGTTTTAAAGCATCATTTTAAAAAGTCGATGGCCTCTTCAAAGATGTTCGCGAAGTTTACATGTGTTTTGTTTCAGGGAAAGAGGCGACACGGGAACTTCTACGCGTTGTAATATATATTTAGGCAGTCAAAAAAATCGCACCTCAGAGACAATATCGACTTTATAAACGCTTCCGTCTCCTTGCGGGACCCCCGGATAAAGATGACACTGGACACTAATATAAATATTACATACACATATGCACCCAAGGGGGGGGTGTCGCGCGGGGGTGGTTTTTAAAAAAAATAAAATCCTACCTGAGCAGGTCCGGGTCCGCGCCGCCTCGGGTCCGTTCTGGCGCCTACACTCACTGGAACAGCCCATCACTGCTGGCAAGACCCCTCTCAGCCAATCCTGGTGCTGGAGCAGCACCAGGATTGGCTTAGAGCAGGCTTACGCTCCGCCCGCCTACCCATTAGGAGACAGAGGTTTGAGCCTTGGCTCAACCCTTGCTCTCCTAATGGGCATGCGCCAGCCTTTGAAAACACTATTGCACATGACTGGGCACGGTGCAAAAATCGCCCTCCATCCCCACTCATGCGCACTTGTGTGCTGCTGCCTGTTGCCACAGACAATGCCTGTCAGTCAACATGACGCCAGACCGCCCACCCCCTTCAGACTCTGAAGGGGGTGGGCGGTCCAACGTCATACTGACTGACAGTTCTCCCTCAGCGTCTCTGAACTCAAGTAAACTGAGAGTTTACTTAAGTTCAGAGACGCCGAGGAAGCTGCGGGCGCGGGCGGGGGGGCAACGCCCCAACGCCCCCAATGGACGCACCGCCACTGCCCTATCTGCTGACCAGACAGCCTGATGAGGGCGCGTTGGGGTGCACTGCAGTTCTTTTGCGGAACAAATGTTCGAGGCACCTCGTTCAGCGATTATAGGAGTTTTGCTAGAGTGTGCCTGGGAAGGCAGCTGGAGGATGCGTTTTAACCTCCAAGGCATGGGAATCAGCCTTCGCTAGCAGCCCAGAACATGACTCTCTGAACTGGTGGAAGCAGTCATTCACCAGCGGGGACAGTCTGCTATCAAGTGCAGGTGAGATGGAACTGTAGCAGCTGCTCCTCATATTCATGCTGCAAGCAACATGTGTGTACAGGGATTGAGGGGTGTGTCAAGAGCTGCAGGGAATGTGCTGAAACAAAATGCTGCAACTCACACAGCTCCACAGCCCTGTTAGGGAGCTTCCAGACCCTCTCTAAAGCAAAAGAAAGAAAAACTAAATCGTTTTTTGATTGCAGATAAAAGAAAGAATTGTATGTACCATTCCAGTTGTTCCTGGCACGGAAGGGGCCTACTTTTTAGGTATCGCTTGCGCTGTGCTTGTGATTAGGTTTTGCCTGCACTGCCCCTTATACTGTATAACTGCTCACCAACTTAAAACTTACCCAATTGTTTTTTAATTATATTAATTACATAGGCGATACCTACTGCATTTACGAATGCTTGTTTATTTTTCTTGTTACTTTTGTGTTGCTATGATGTATAAGCATATTTGAATTCAGGGGTAGCACCCAATATACCCTTGAGGGCTTGGGCAAGTAGAATGTAATAGTAGAAGGCCGACAAGGGATTTTGTTCTAGCGAGATTCAGTTCAGTTATACAGTACACAGCAACCATTACATGAGTACTAGATAGAAACTCGATCAAACGTTATTCAATTGAATTCAGTCAATGATATATAGCAACACACACGGGGTATTTTTTAAAAGTGAAAAAATCACTAATTTCTTTATGTAGAAACAATTCATAAAAGGAGTACAGAAAACAAATAAATGTATAATGTAACATGAAGGGAAAAACAACTTAATCTTGTCCACAAATCATGACATTACAAATTTCCAATCCAATAAATTAAACAAAGATCTGTCTCGTATTTAGAGAACAATCAGCTGTGCAGATATGCTGTGGAAATGGAAAATAGAGTCGACGTTTCGGTCTGTTGGGGCGTCAGTCGGTCAGACCATCTTCAGGACAGATGAACAATACAAAGGGACTCCTGCATAAATATGATATCGATTAATTACAAAGAAAAAACCATAAAATTCTCTTCGTAATTGATAGAGAAATTAAAGGGATAGCCCGTGTGTGAAAGAGCAATCTTGTCTAAAAGACATTGTGGAAGAGACACCTTATACCAAAGAAGAATAGCGTTGTTGCATTACTATATAATTCAGTGGAAAGGGGTGCTAGAATACATTGATCATTGTGTGCGCTCAAATGAGACTAACAGAAGGAAATTGCGCTTACTCATAATTTGTTGTACGAATTTAGAGGAGTAATCACTTCCTCATTGAAGATAGATTATACTTCATCTAAAAAGCGAAAAACAATGGTCACGATGTGCCTTTAAATAAAACACGTGATGGTGTATTTTTCTATTAATTTTGTATAGCATACCCGATCTTTAGTTGGATGGGTGTATACCATGCGAGTGCCCGTGGCAAGATGGGCAACACTGGACTTCAGAATGCTGACTATTCTGGTTTTATATAGCACAGAAGGCCTGTTGGTCCTTCGTTGACAAATTTCTTCACTCAAGGAAATCTGAAAGATGAAAGTTGGGCATGCTGTGGTTTAAATAATCAATGGGCGTCCTATATGGTTAAAGGTAAGTAAGACGCACATGATGTGCATTGTGCCATTAGCAATAACGGGTGTACTAACCAGGTTTAAAGTATATTCCAAAGTTTAGAGACTGGCAAGTTTGTAAAAAAAGGCCCGGACTAACATGACAATACATGTATAGACCCATCCGCATTTAAAAAGGTGTTTACGAGGGAAGGCAGTTTATTTAAAAACTGACATGTTAGTAAATTCAAACAGCCTACTGAAAAGTAGCGGCTAAGCTTAACACTACGTGATGAAATGGTCAGGGCTGTTACTCACGATTTTAGTCTCTCGGAGCCGTGGCGAGTCAGAGTACCATCCGTCGATAGGAACTCGAGCAACTTACAGTGTTCGACGGCGTGTATTTAAAGGTGGTTCGGTAACCACAGCTGTTCAAGATTAAGATACGACCCGGACAGGTCAAAAACTGTGGCGGACATCTTACAATGTGTTTTTGTTGTGTACAGATGAATGTCTCTGTCGCAAATTTCTACATGTTGCCGGGAATTAATGCCCTCGTCGCGAATAGCGACTACAATGATTTAAAAGATTGTGGACTCACACAATCATTGTCGCTCAAAATGTGAAACGTTAGGTTAAATGATTGCCGAAAGAAAGAAGGCAGACATCTTAAAGAGGTGTAAATTTGCAACTTGGAATGGCTTAAGAGAGGCGCCGAAAGCGGCAGACATCTTGGAGCGATGATAATGTCACGGTTTAAGGGTGAATTATTATATAAGTATAACTCTGGATGTTGGAATCATCAAGTGCATGTTGTTAAAAGTTGTAGTGTTCACTTTGGATCACAGTACAGAACAGCAAAACTAGTCAGTGAGAAAGAATAACAAAGTACAGGTTAACAACAACATCAAACAATTCTACTAACGATCACAATACTGACCTATTAGCTGATATTACGTGATAAATCGACATGTTACAAATTAAACATCTTATGGCAGGTCAACAAATTGTAAATAGTTATACATAGATGAACAATATTTCCAGAAGAATACAAAATGTTGCGACAGATACATGCATTTTACGAATACTTGTTCAAGATAGTTTATAACAATGTTGTCTTAAGTTTAAAGAAATGTGCCATATTGTATAGAGTTCCTAGACACTGAACTGTTGGACATCTCATATATATATAAAAATATAAATCCGGTTCAGTTTAGGTTTTTGGTTTTTACAGAAATTGAATCAGAATGGAGACTTTCTGGAAGCAGATCTAAGTGAGGCATGCCAAAGTGTGCCACTCTGTTGCCGTGTTAAGACCTTTCTTGATATTATCACTCTTGCAAATCCATTGATTCTCTTTGATCGTCAATATGCGATCAACATTAGCTTGTCTGATGGTGGGTTTTACCACTTCAATGATTAACCATAAAATCTCTTTCTCCGTGTGTCGAAATCGTGTGTAATGTTCCACAAGTGGGGCATTTTCGACTTTGCATCTAATTCTTGATTGATGTTGTAGAATGCGTGTTTTAGCCATCTGGGTTGTCTTTCCTATGTAGTTTAAACCACATGGGCATTGGATGCAATAAACCACGTTTCTGGTGTTGCAGTTGGAGAATGATTTGAATACTATAGAAGATCCATTGAGATCAAAAGATTTCAATTTCTTGGTGCTAGGACATGCTGCACAGTTGCCACATTTATGGTGTCCGACTAGAGGTATTAGTTGTTGCATACCATCGACAAGATGTTGTTGCGGTGTAGTGTACGTGTGGACTAGTCGATCTTTGATATTAGGCCCTCTTTTAAACGAAAAGAGTGGTTGGTCTGACAGCTCAGGTAGGGATGACAGAAGTGTCCAATGTTTTTTTACAATTTTCTTTATTTTGTTTGTGGCAGTACCAAACGTGGTTACACAGACTAACATTGGCTCCGATGTCTTTTGTTTGACTTCAAGGAGGGCATTGCGGTCATTATACCAGGCTCTCTTAAGGGATTTCTTAAGCAGTTTGTTTGGATACCCTCTTGAGTGCAGTTTTTCTTTAAGTTTCCTGGCCTCAAGGAAGTAGTCTTCCCTTTTGGAGCAGTTTCTCCGTAACCGGAGAAACTGTCCAAATGGGAGTCCATCCTTCAATGACTGTGGGTGGTGACTGTCATATTTTAGAAGCGTGTTGCGTGCCGTAGGCTTCGTGAATAGAGTGGTATAGAGCATGTTGTCTTCACCTGCCTTGATCGAGATGTCTAGAAAATTCATGCTTCGATTGTTGGAATCAATTGTGAATTGCAGATTTGGATTTCTGGAGTTTAACCAGTCATGGAATTCAGTGAGTAGCTCTTTACTGCCTTTCCAGATTAGAAAGACATCATCTATATATCGCAGCCAACTGGTGATGTTGGCTGCAAAGGGATTGAATGGGTTATAGATGTGTCTTCGTTCAAACTCAGAGACATAGATGTTAGCTATGTCAGGGGCATAAACTGCCCCCATCGCGACACCCTTGAGTTGTTGGTAGAATGTACGTTCGTACAGGAAGAAATTTTCACATAGTGAAATCCTAATACATTCGATAATGAACTCAGTTGGAACCGCATGTGGCCTGGGTCTGTTGTTAAGTAGGTCTTCAATGATCTCTAAGATCTCTATCTGCGGAATGTTAGTGTACAAGCTCTCGATATCCATGGATACCAAAAGCTCGCATTCGGGATCAAAGCTGTGTTTATCCACTACATTGATGACCGCAGTGGTGTCCCTGATATACGTATTCGTTTCTGTGGCGAAAGGACGAATAAAGAAGTCAGCATATTGGGCCAGAGGTTTTAAAATTGAGTTACAGCCCGATACAATTGGCCTGCCGGGGGGTCGTGTGGTGTTCTTATGTATCTTTGGTAATATATATATTACCGGAACCGTGGGAGATTTGTTAATTAAGAATGCTGCTTCCTTTTCACTAAGCCAGCCTCCTTCCAGACCCATTTTGCTAAGTTCCGAGATCATTTTTTCAAGGCGAGGAGTAGGGTTGCTAGACAGTTTTTTGTAATTAGACTCAACCAAGAGTTGTTTGGTTATTTCGGTGTTATATGCTTGTGAGTCCCAAAGCACGATGCCTCCGCCTTTATCGGCCGGTTTTATGATGGTGTCAGGCAGTGCCTGGAGATTTCTCAATGCCAAATGTTCATCTTGGGTGAGGTTGTATTTAACCCGAGTTGGTGTGTTAAAAAGGTTATCAATTTCTGTGAGGATGGCATTTTCGAAGGTGATAATCTCTTTGGCTATCAGTGTATTTGGCGGGAAAAAAGTGGACCGATTGTGCAGTCCAGTTGTGTCAGAATCACGTGGTATCGTCTTGTTAGCAAAAAAATGTTTTAGTCTAACTGAGCGAAAGAATTTAAATAGCTCAAGTTTGGTTTGAAACAGATTGTTTTTGTTAGTGGGGACAAAAGAAAGTCCTGCTGAGAGTACTGATATTTGTACCTCAGATAGTTGGTGTTTGGATAAATTGAAGATGGGTATTGTTTGAGTAGGGTTTACCACTCGTAAAATTGATTCCGGGTTTGACGATAACCTGGTGTATACTGGTTCCGGAACCATCCTCTCCTGGTTGCTCGTGATCTCCGTGGGTAAGGAGATCCTCTCCGATCCTGTCCTAAAAAAGGCTGTCGTGATGTGGAGGGTTGTTGGTCATGAAAATGTCTGTGGGTGTTGTCTGACGCCTGATCGCTATCGGTATCAGAAGTAGTGTCAGAAAAAGTCACGTTCTTCCGTTGTTGGTTTTTAGGTCCTTGGTTGGACCCCTGTGTTTGATAAAAATCTTTGTTTAAATATGGATAAGTTTTTTCTTTGCTATATTTCCTTATATCCTTCTGTAGTTTATCTGTTTTCTTGTGGGAGTTAAATTCTTCGAAGTCTTTTATGGTTAAGGCAACTTTATCAAGCAGGGCTTTCGCATTGGTGATATTGGAGTCGGTGTTGTTCTTATTCTCCAAGCTTTCTATTTCCTTGGTTAGTAATTTAATATGTTTTATTGCCGTTTCTATGCTAAGGACCATCCAAGTGCGGGAGCACTTATTGGATGCAAAACTGAAACCTATTTTGAAATCTTCATCTTCAATGAAGATAATAGGGATGTTTTTAATCTGAAGTCCTGTTGGAATTATGTTTGCATTTAGGCAGTCGGTGAGGAACTTCGCATGTAGTTCAGTACGAACTAGTTTCTTTTTCAAACGTTCTAGGTGATTGAGGTCAGTTTCAAATGGTGAAGACGTAAGGGGTCCTCGGGTGCCTAGCAGCGAAGGACCCGCAGCTATTTTTGACATATATTCATCAGTGTATGATAGGGTTTCAGCTTCAGACATGGATAAGGCTGAGAACACTGTTATTTAGGAGTAGGTGATCTTGAACACTATTCTAAAAAACCACTTGAGACAGTGACCCGAAACAGACAATTGTCTGCGCTTAAAATATTTGAATTCAGGGGTAGCACCCAATATACCCTTGAGGGCTTGGGCAAGTAGAATGTAATAGTAGAAGGCCGACAAGGGATTTTGTTCTAGCGAGATTCAGTTCATGTTGCAGCCAACATCACCAGTTGGCTGCGATATATAGATGATGTCTTTCTAATCTGGAAAGGCAGTAAAGTGCTACTCACTGAATTCCATGAATTCCATGACTGGTTAAACTCCAGAAATCCAAATCTGCAATTCACAATTGATTCCAACAATCGAAGCATGAATTTTCTAGACATCTCGATCAAGGCAGGTGAAGACAACATGCTCTATACCACTCTATTCACGAAGCCTACGGCACGCAACACGCTTCTAAAATATGACAGTCACCACCCACAGTCATTGAAGGATGGACTCCCATTTGGACAGTTTCTCCGGTTACGGAGAAACTGCTCCAAAAGGGAAGACTACTTCCTTGAGGCCAGGAAACTTAAAGAAAAACTGCACTCAAGAGGGTATCCAAACAAACTGCTTAAGAAATCCCTTAAGAGAGCCTGGTATAATGACCGCAATGCCCTCCTTGAAGTCAAACAAAAGACATCGGAGCCAATGTTAGTCTGTGTAACCACGTTTGGTACTGCCACAAACAAAATAAAGAAAATTGTAAAAAAACATTGGACACTTCTGTCATCCCTACCTGAGCTGTCAGACCAACCACTCTTTTCGTTTAAAAGAGGGCCTAATATCAAAGATCGACTAGTCCACACGTACACTACACCGCAACAACATCTTGTCGATGGTATGCAACAACTAATACCTCTAGTCGGACACCATAAATGTGGCAACTGTGCAGCATGTCCTAGCACCAAGAAATTGAAATCTTTTGATCTCAATGGATCTTCTATAGTATTCAAATCTTTCTCCAACTGCAACACCAGAAACGTGGTTTATTGCATCCAATGCCCATGTGGTTTAAACTACATAGGAAAGACAACCCAGATGGCTAAAACACGCATTCTACAACATCAATCAAGAATTAGATGCAAAGTCGAAAATGCCCCACTTGTGGAACATTACACACGATTTCGACACACGGAGAAAGAGATGTTATGGTTAATCATTGAAGTGGTAAAACCCACCATCAGACAAGCTAATGTTGATCGCATATTGACGATCAAAGAGAATCAATGGATTTGCAAGAGTGATAATATCAAGAAAGGTCTTAACACGGCAACAGAGTGGCACACTTTGGCATGCCTCACTTAGATCTGCTTCCAGAAAGTCTCCATTCTGATTCAATTTCTGTAAATACCAAAAACCTAAACTGAACCGGATTTATATTTTTATATATATATGAGATGTCCAACAGTTCAGTGTCTAGGAACTCTATACAATATGGCACATTTCTTTAAACTTAAGACAACATTGTTATAAACTATCTTGAACAAGTATTCGTAAAATGCATGTATCTGTCGCAACATTTTGTATTCTTCTGGAAATATTGTTCATCTATGTATAACTATTTACAATTTGTTGACCTGCCATAAGATGTTTAATTTGTAACATGTCGATTTATCACGTAATATCAGCTAATAGGTCAGTATTGTGATCGTTAGTAGAATTGTTTGATGTTGTTGTTAACCTGTACTTTGTTATTCTTTCTCACTGACTAGTTTTGCTGTTCTGTACTGTGATCCAAAGTGAACACTACAACTTTTAACAACATGCACTTGATGATTCCAACATCCAGAGTTATACTTATATAATAATTCACCCTTAAACCGTGACATTGTCATCGCTCCAAGATGTCTGCCGCTTTCGGCGCCTCTCTTAAGCCATTCCAAGTTGCAAATTTACACCTCTTTAAGATGTCTGCCTTCTTTCTTTCGGCAATCATTTAACCTAACGTTTCACATTTTGAGCGACAATGATTGTGTGAGTCCACAATCTTTTAAATCATTGTAGTCGCTATTCGCGACGAGGGCATTAATTCCCGGCAACATGTAGAAATTTGCGACAGAGACATTCATCTGTACACAACAAAAACACATTGTAAGATGTCCGCCACAGTTTTTGACCTGTCCGGGTCGTATCTTAATCTTGAACAGCTGTGGTTACCGAACCACCTTTAAATACACGCCGTCGAACACTGTAAGTTGCTCGAGTTCCTATCGACGGCTGGTACTCTGACTCGCCACGGCTCCGAGAGACTAAAATCGTGAGTAACAGCCCTGACCATTTCATCACGTAGTGTTAAGCTTAGCCGCTACTTTTCAGTAGGCTGTTTGAATTTACTAACATGTCAGTTTTTAAATAAACTGCCTTCCCTCGTAAACACCTTTTTAAATGCGGATGGGTCTATACATGTATTGTCATGTTAGTCCGGGCCTTTTTTTACAAACTTGCCAGTCTCTAAACTTTGGAATATACTTTAAACCTGGTTAGTACACCCGTTATTGCTAATGGCACAATGCACATCATGTGCGTCTTACTTACCTTTAACCATATAGGACGCCCATTGATTATTTAAACCACAGCATGCCCAACTTTCATCTTTCAGATTTCCTTGAGTGAAGAAATTTGTCAACGAAGGACCAACAGGCCTTCTGTGCTATATAAAACCAGAATAGTCAGCATTCTGAAGTCCAGTGTTGCCCATCTTGCCACGGGCACTCGCATGGTATACACCCATCCAACTAAAGATCGGGTATGCTATACAAAATTAATAGAAAAATACACCATCACGTGTTTTATTTAAAGGCACATCGTGACCATTGTTTTTCGCTTTTTAGATGAAGTATAATCTATCTTCAATGAGGAAGTGATTACTCCTCTAAATTCGTACAACAAATTATGAGTAAGCGCAATTTCCTTCTGTTAGTCTCATTTGAGCGCACACCATGATCAATGTATTCTAGCACCCCTTTCCACTGAATTATATAGTAATGCAACAACGCTATTCTTCTTTGGTATAAGGTGTCTCTTCCACAATGTCTTTTAGACAAGATTGCTCTTTCACACACGGGCTATCCCTTTAATTTCTCTATCAATTACGAAGAGAATTTTATGGTTTTTTCTTTGTAATTAATCGATATCATATTTATGCAGGAGTCCCTTTGTATTGTTCATCTGTCCTGAAGATGGTCTGACCGACTGACGCCCCAACAGACCGAAACGTCGACTCTATTTTCCATTTCCACAGCATATCTGCACAGCTGATTGTTCTCTAAATACGAGACAGATCTTTGTTTAATTTATTGGATTGGAAATTTGTAATGTCATGATTTGTGGACAAGATTAAGTTGTTTTTCCCTTCATGTTACATTATACATTTATTTGTTTTCTGTACTCCTTTTATGAATTGTTTCTACATAAAAAAATTAGTGATTTTTTCACTTTTAAAAAATACCCCGTGTGTGTTGCTATATATCATTGACTGAATTCAATTGAATAACGTTTGATCGAGTTTCTATCTAGTACTCATGTAATGGTTGCTGTGTACTGTATAACTGAACTGAATCTCGCTAGAACAAAATCCCTTGTCGGCCTTCTACTATTACATGATGTATAAGCTGCACTGAGGTGTGGGAGATACTAACATGTACGCCCACGCCTGGAGGCCTTTGGGACTATTTTACAACGCAGTAGGTCGTAGAGAGGCTTACGTATGGAGCATGAAGCGATTAATTGTTGAGACTTTGGCTATAATGAAACCAGCAGAACCGCTCCTTTACTGTACCTCACTAACTAAGTTTAGGTTGAATAGTGGCTGCTGTTGTGGATTCCTTTTATCTTGCAATAAAAATGATTAATTGAAAAATGAGTAGACGGATAAATGTGTGTGTGGGGGGGTAATATAGAGTGTCTGCGTTGTTTGTGTCGCCCAGTGGGGTCCAGGACAAGGAGAGCTGGGGCTCGGGTCCCATGTGGCCTTGTTTATGAATTGCCAGTGAATCTAGGCATATATCTTATTTACAAAGCCTTTTTCTTCATTATGTAAATGGGAGCATTAATAGGTGAGTTCCGGATGTGGGATGTACAAAAACTTCGAGTTTGTTTAATAGACTATAGTGTTGCTCTATGCATAATAGAATCTAGTTCACGAATACGGTGCACATGACAAATGACCTGCGTCTTAGCTCACTAAATGCTTTGTCATGGGTTGAGGGGCATGATTGTTTTTAAATTTATGTTTTAACCAATGCCTCCAGATAAAATAATATAATCTGATGTTCTAAGGTGAATGAATGTTAAAAAATATACTTTTTGGGATTTGGAAGGCACTTTGTCATATTTCTACATGATTGTTATTGCACGATTGACATGGCAAACATTTTCAAGGCTCAGCCCGGCATTTGCTCTTAGAGCCACAGGAGACCCTAGGGTTGGCTTTCCTTGTTAGTTTGTTAGCTAGCCCTCCTCTATCAAAGAGTCTAGAAAAGGTGTGACTAAGCATACCATGTTCATGGTCTACAAATAAACATTTGTGCAAAGGATTCACACAGTAGCTTAGTCCTGCATACGTGTTGGTGAATTTAACAATGCTGCCATGACATGATCGCGAGTAACTGAACATAAGTGCATTTAACAGTGAGGGAGCATGATGTGTGCGTGGCAGGGGAAGGAAAATGCGTTATTTTTCACTACTTTAGAATTATAATTCCTTCAAAAGTGGACCATTGTGTGCTTGACAAAGCAAAGTTTCAAGATAATTTAGTTTGGATATGTAAAAGATGGCAGTTTTAGCAGATAAAGGTCAGTTCCCTACAACATTCTCCAGAATCATGACCAGGTATCTCTTGCTCGCCTTTGCTTCACTCCAGGTATTCCCACAGCGATACGATACGAGCAGATAAGTACCATACTTGTACTTCACTGAAACACTTTGCTTCGCTGCATTTTTCTGATACACAAACCTTTTTCAAGATGGACGATTTAAGGAGCTACCGCCGGGAGCTTCCCAGGCTACGAGTCGCCGTTAATTCCCGGAAAACCCCCCCTTTAAAACCACCGCCCATCTGGAACCGAAGGAGGCGATCTTGTACAGCTGATAACAGCTGACAACTTAGTCCAGAACAGCATGATCCGGGACGACAAAGCGAGGGTCGAGACAAGGACCGTGTAGCGGCAAAAAAAGTCTGGGAGATTTTCCTTGTTGGCCGAGAAAGCGCGGCCTCGGATGAGGTGACGCAATTGGGTCCTGTGGATCATTCTAGGCACAAAGGAGTCTTTGAAGCCTCATCCAAGACTGCACTGCCGGCCACCGTGGACCCCAGGGGTACGGTGCCGGCTGCCATGCCTCCGACGACCGCCAGACCTGATCCACCCGTGCAGTCTCTTCCCTGGCTACAGGACTGCAATCGATCCCCCACAAGTGCCCGACTTAGCGCACCAGGCTACTGGGAGATTGTGCGCCCAGAACTAGTGGATTGGAAAAAGGGAAAAAATCAAGAGACTGAGCAGAAAGCGGGTCTTGATCGAACTGGAGGAAGAAGCTTTGGTTCTGGGAACGCCGGTTCTTGACCTCGTCTAATTATTTACAAGAACCTACTCTGGTCGCCAGGATCTTTTTACTTGCAGAATAGCGTAGAGAGAAGAATCACAATGATCAAATCGTATTTACCACAATTGGACATCTCAGGAAAGAAGACTCATAATCTGGGAGGTTGACCTTTTATTATCAGCAGAAACATCTGAATATATAGGCACCTCAATACCAAGCACAAAAGATATATGGGGATTAATACAAATGCTAGTCTGCGAAGTATTAGCATACGACTGAAAATAAACAGGATTACAGCTTCCAAGAGCATCAAATACCCTATGGCAATCGTGATATCAAAATTTAAAGTCATCAATCAAATCATTTCTGTCCCTACTCTACTCTAAGGTGACATACCTACTTAACATTCCCTTCCAGGTGAGGATCGCATAAAAGGTGTCAGCAGTGAAACTTCCTAAAAAGTCTTCACCATTTGAGAGCTTGATCTATATTGCTCCTTTCCGTCCCTCTCCTAAGTCTCGTCTGCTCAACCCACGGGGCTCTGTCCCTAATACAAAACCCCAAAAAGCGGTACACGCCCTTCAGCACACCCCTTCAGGCAGCCTCTTCCTTCAGTAAATTTCCATTTGGATCCTTTCATCTTCCTTCCACGAATTCGACCTTGGGTCCCAGGCCTTCTCTGTACCAGGAGTTGCAATTTTACATTCCAATCCACTCCCTTCATGTCTACTCCTTCTGTCTCCATTCCATTCGAACAAAGACTCATTCTAACTAACGAGCTAGATGGCCTTGTACCTGCAGCCAAATGCTGAATAGGAAAAAACCCCTAACATCATGAGGTTTCACAATGCACTGTATTTTAAGCTTTGCTAATATTCTGTCGCCTTAATAAAACATGGCTAAAATAAACGAAGGCCTTCTCTTACATACATGGTTAGGCCTCAAACTAAACACACTACCATTAACAATTCTAATTATTCGTCTCATACTTGAGAGAATTACCTTATTCATCCTTCTAACATGGCTTAATGTCTCTTAATGCACGACATTTTTATACTAAGCACTACATATATATCAATGCGTTTCAGAATAACTGATGGCCTTTCTCTTCTCTCAAGGCCTGTTTACATTTCTACTGTTCTATTTCATTGAATACATTTCCATTATTCTTGGATAACATGCTCATTTATATGCGGGTGCTGACTAACAAAGAATATGGTGCACCCCTACAATTTTCGCATCAGCAACGCTCTATCAGTTCCGGATCCTGCTGAACAAAAACTGCCCCTGCATCAATTTGAGCTCAGGGGACACTGCGCTTCACAAAGATTCTGCCTCGGGAAACGGCATCCACACTCTGCCGCACCATGCTGGGATGTAAGGGATATAAGATCTGATCAACCTGTCGATATCATAAGTGTATGCTATATAATATCATTTTACAATTTATATATTCTTTGCACTCACTTCCCATCAATACGCTGTGCTCACTTCCCTGTAGGATGGCAGTCCTCAACACACTGGCTGGCTAGGGTAATAACTTGGTTTACACTCCTCCATATCTTTGAATATAATGATGCAATTCGTGCCCTTTCACACCTACGCCTTGTGAAATGTCAGCGCAATATTGCTGAGCACTGGAGAGTCACAGCCCCCCACCCACTTCTTGCAGTAGCCTTCAGGGGATGAATAAATGTATGATTCTTGGACACCAGCACATGACACAATGCAGTTCTCTCGCAAAAACAGTACCATCAGGACCTTTGAAAAGACACTTTTCACTTTAGATAATGTTTCGGTACAGTTCCTAGAGACAATAACTGTACCCTTCCTCAGCACTTGTACTCGCCTTCCCAATCCATTACATGTTTATAGGAAGCATTTGTAAAGAATTATCTAATGATGATTGTTCAACACCTTGTCTGAGCTAAGAAATGCGCTTACAATTGCAATTACATTCTCTACATTCCCACAAGCAGAATAGAGTGGGACTTCCAGTATGTGCCCAACAACATGCAGAGACCAAAAAACATCAGTTAATAAATGGGAAATAATGCATTTCTAAAAGCGGACTGATGGGTACATTCATGGACAGTTAAACTCCTTACTCTACCTATGCCAACTCCGTCTATTTGGCGTGTAAAGGTATCATCATAGCTGCTAGTGACAGACACCTGTGCAGAATCCCATGCCGCAGTGGGTTACTGCCAATGCTTTAAACTTGAGAAGACAGTCACCGATATGCCAGCTGTGTCCGTCTGTCTTCCTCACTTTCACAGGATTCAAAAGGTTCAGTAGCTATATCATCGTCCTTCGGACCCAAAGTTCACACACAATCCCAGCGTAATAAAAAAATCGTTTGGAGACTCCCAAGAAGAAGAATTTGCTGTAAAGTAAGCTTCTATTCGTCGTTTGGCTTGGGTAATATTCACATATATTAAGTCAGAGAAAACAAAAGGCCAGTTAGAAAATGTCCGGTTTTCGCTAAAGAATAAATAGAAAAAAGAGGGCATTCCACTGCCCGAATATGAACATTTGCTGCGTGCTTTTTGAGAAATACACCATTGCAAAGAGTTTATGGTGTAGACATTGGACAGAAATGTCACATGCTACGCGTACAAAAGAGTTGGCTTTGACACAGATTTTTTTTTTTGGTTTACGCTTTACATATGATAGCGCTTCAGGCTGGTGGTTGCTGGGTTCAAGATGGCCATCTATTGCCAACTAATGTCAAAGTTTACTGGCAGTTCCAAATATGAGTGAATGCAGCGTCATCCTGAGACTGTGACAACCAGTGTATTGTAATTTAGTCAATTTCGTAAAGTCAGAATGGGTAAAATTGTGTATATAAAGCACAGAAATATGAAACAAATACAGTACCTTAACCACCCGCAGTACTTCAAATTCCCAGGAGGTAAAATGATAGCAGCATTACCTGATTGACATATTCTCCAGACTTGGCACTACCAACTACATTTCTTCGCACAGATGCGTATTCTAATAATAGACACACGAAGGGGTATGTCGAGGTCAAATGTACAGTATTACACTGTCTGACCATAAATACGTGTTTTGTATTTTAGCCTCTTGAGTATGTTTTCGAACCCATGTTGCTCTCAAACTTTGGTTGCTAACAGCCTTGCTGTGAATGGATGGAGATATATATCTATATGTATATATATATATATTACCTACTGGCAGTCGCCAGTAGGTAGTTTTAGTTAGGACCTATTTTCCATAGGAAATCCGCAACATTCTATTTGGAATAACGTTGGCGCCGATTGACGAATCTTCGCGAAATTTTCCAAAATTTTGGCCAGCTCCGGTCCTCTCCTATCCTGAAAATTTCACAGTGATTCGTCAAGTGCGGGCCGAGAAAAAAGGGGGGTCCCAAAACGCGTTTTCCCCATGCATTTTCCCATAGGACCTGTTGACGCAGCTACAGCCCGAACTGCTGAACAGAATTACACCAAATTTGGCAAAGAGGTAGTCCTCAGTTCAGACTTGTGCCTTTTGCTTAAATGGTGTAAATCCGTTCAGTAGTTCCTGAGAAAATTAGAGTTAAAAAGATAGATATATCTGGGCGGAGCCTAACCACACATCTCATCGTGAGATCTGATTGGCTGTCAGTACTTCATCCAAGAAGTGTTGGCAGCCATCTTGGGACCAATATACATGATAGCACCTCATTAAAATGCATTGCAGTTAATAGAAGGTTTTAAGACTTTAGTTACATTATAAATCATTTGTTGATGGTACCATACTCATTTTAGGAATTGTGGTGTGTTCTAAGGTGCTTTTACCATGTGAAAAAGCCTTCTGCTGGGATATCATGAATCATGTTTGAGAGAAAACTATTTTCTCATGCTTTTCCCACAGAGGTTTGGAAGGTGATCTATAAGCTAAACTGAGAGCATATTTTCTGTAAATTCACATTATCTTTCTCAGTCATGTGAGAATGAAGTCTGACATTCTCAGTAAAACATGTACATCCAACAAGGGCAGAGACTGTCAGTTGATTCCTTTGTGTTCTACTGCAGCTTCCCAGAGTGTTCTAAAGAACAACTAGAGCGCTAACAGTCCTACTTATGATAAACGTATGGCACACCTGAAGCCATCTTGATTGAATTTAAAAAGGAACAAAATGAGGGGGTTCATTTTGCCATAGAAAGTATGATTAGTGCTGCAGAAAGAAATATTAGGGCACATTTTGAGTGACTTCTCAAATCCTCTTCTATTTCATTAAAAATTTCTGACATGCAGACTGAAACATGCACTTTGAATACCAGCAGCATACTTCCCTGGAGAGCAGTAGCTTTACTACAGTGATCTAATGAGCAACTACAGTGCTAACATTCTGAATTTATGGCAAATGTGTGACACATCTGAATGCCTTCGTGAGTAAAAAACTGAAAGTATTTCCTACTGAGGAGACTGCAGTAAATGAGGAAATTAGGAAAATTCATAACAAATAAATCTCCCAAGATGGCCACCAGAGACAAAAGAGCCCAAATGTAGCCCAAATATCACCCAGATGTAGCCCAAGTATAGCCCAATGACAGAATGTCCCAGAGTGTTCTAACGAACAACTAGAGCGCTAACAGTCTTACTTATGACAAAAGTTTGGCACACCTGAAGCCATCTTGATTGGAATAAAGTGGTAACACTTAAAACATTTAACTTACAAAGAAACAAAATGAGGGGGTTCATTTTGCCATAGAAATTATGATTAGTGCTGCAGAAAGAAAAATTAGGGCACATTTTGACTTCTCTAATCCTCTTCTATTTCATAAAAAAATTCTGACATGCAGACTGAAACATGCACTTTGAATAACAGCAGCAGACTTCCCTGGTGAGCAGTAGCTTTACTACAGTGATCTAATGAGCAACTAGAGTGCTAACATTCAAAATTTATGGCAAATGTGTGACATATCTGAATACCTTCTTGATGGAATCAAAGTAAAAAACTGAAAGCATTTCCTACTGAGGAGACTGCAGTAAATGAGGAAATTAGGAAACTTCATAACAAATAAGTCTCCCAAAATGGCCACCAGAGACAAAAGAGCCCAAATGTAGCACAAATATCACCCAGATGTAGCCCAAGTATAGCCCAATGACAGAATGTCCCAGAGTGTTCTAACGAACAACTAGAGCACTAACAGTCTTACTTATGACAAAAGTATGGCACACCTGAAGCCATCTTGATTGGAATAAAGTGGTAACACTTAAAACATTTAATTTACAAAGGAACAAAATGAGGGGGTTCATTTTGCCATAGAAATTATGATTAGTGCTGAAGAAAGAAAAATTAGGGCACATTTTGAGTGACTTCTTAAATCCTCTTCTATTTCATTAAAAAATTCTGATATGCAGACTGAAACATGCACTTTTAATACCAGCAGCAGACTTCCATGGTGAGCAGTAGCTTTACTACAGTGATCTAATGAGCAACTAGAGTGCTAACATTCAGAATTTATGGCAAATGTGTGACATATCTGAATACTTTCTTGATGGAATCAAAGTAAATAACTGAAAGCATTTCCTACTGAGGAGACTGCAGTAAATGAGGAAATTAGGAAACTTCATAACAAATAAGTCTCCCAAAATGGCCACCAGAGACAAAAGAGCCCAAATGTAGCACAAATATCACCCAGATGTAGCCCAAGTATAGCCCAATGACAGAATGTCCCAGAGTGTTCTAACGAACAACTAGAGCGCTAACAGTCTTACTTATGACAAAAGTATGGCACACCTGAAGCCATCTTGATTGGAATAAAGTGGTAACACTTAAAACATTTAATTTACAAAGAAACAAAATGAGGGGGTTCATTTAGCCATAGAAATTATGATTAGTGCTGCAGAAAGAAAAATTAGGGCACATTTTGACTTCTCAAATCCTCTTCTACTTCATAAAAACATTCTGACATACAGACTGAAACATGCACTTTGAATACCAGCAGCAGACTTCCCTGGTGAGCAGTAGCTTTACTACAGTGATCTAATGAGCAACTAGAGTGCTAACATTGAGAATTTATGGCAAATGTGTGACACATCTGAATGCCTTCTTGATGGAACCAAAGTAAAAAAACTGAAAGTATTTCCTACTGAGGAGACTGCAGAAAAATGAGGAAATTAGGAAACTTCATAACAAATAAATCTCCCAAGATGGCAGATGGCCACCAGAGACAAAAGAGCCCAAATGTAGCCCAAATATCACCCAGATGTAGCCCAATGACAGAATGTCCCAGAGTGTTCTAACGAACAACTAGAGCGCTAACAGTCTTACTTATGACAAAAGTTTTTCACACCTGAAGCCATCTTGATTGGAATAAAGTGGTAACACTTAAAACATTTAATTTACAAAGGAACAAAATGAGGGGGTTCATTTTGCCATAGAAATTATGATTAGTGCTGCAGAAAGAAAAATTAGGGCACATTTTGACTTCTCTTATCCTCTTCTATTTCATAAAAAAATTCTGACATGCAGACTGAAACATGCACTTTGAATAACAGCAGCAGACTTCCCTGGTGAGCAGTAGTTTTACTACAGTGATCTAATGAGCAACTAGAGTGCTAACATTCAGAATTTATGGCAAATGTGTGACACATCTGAATACCTTCTTGATG
This sequence comes from Triturus cristatus, assembly GCF_964204655.1. Taxonomy (NCBI): domain Eukaryota; kingdom Metazoa; phylum Chordata; class Amphibia; order Caudata; family Salamandridae; genus Triturus; species Triturus cristatus. The sequence continues at coordinate 1,067,955,552 of NC_140579.1, read as the reverse complement.
GAACCAAAGTACAAAACTGAAAGTATTTCCTACTGAGGAGACTGCAGTAAATGATGAAATTAGGAAACTTTTTATTTATTTTTTTTATTTTATTTTTGTTATTGTTTTATTAGATTTAAACAAAAAAGTTGTACAAAACACGGTATATGGCATAATATCACAGCAGTTAGAGACACCCATACACATATCTGAAGTTCGAAACACAAGCAATGTGACATCCAAAAGTTAGACTTGATTTGCGAGCTACCAAATGCTAGTTGGGTGGTTCCGCCCCATTTAATCCAATTTTAACTCCAGCTCAGCTGATCTCAGCCTGCTACCCCGGAGTGTACCCCGGAGTGTCCTTTACATGATCATTGGTTACATCACATAAGATCAAATTCATTTTGGTTGTAGACATGGGGAGATTAAGTGATTTGACCAGAATCACAGAATGTTGAGCTGAAGCAGAAACTCCAACCTGGTTCCCCAGTTGCAAAGTCTGCAGCTCTGGAAGTAACACCACATCCTCTCCCCTAAGTGCAACATTTAATCAAGTGGTCAACTGGATAAAAAAACATAAAGATTGCAAATAATTTAAAAGTTCTTTGTCGCTATTTGAAAACTCAGAAAATATGTCCTCATTTTAGTTTTTTAGAGCACTAACCATAATTTTGATGCAAATAAGACCCTCTCATATATGTAATTTCTAAAGGAAATGCTCTAGGTATTACAGTTTTGATTACATCAAGATGACGTCAGGCGTGCCACACTTTTGTAATAAATATAGAATGTTAGCAATCTAGTTGTTCATTGGGATACTGTTGAGAGGCAGAGGCCAGGGGCATGGACTCTGAAAATTGAAGGCAGGTAGGAGAGTGCAGAGGCAACAATTTGACCACACTGGGCAGGCAGGAAGGGCAGTGGCAACACAACAGACTATGGAGGGCAGTGGAAAGGGGGGCAGGGGCAACAAACCAACAATACAGGACTGGCAAGAGAGGCTGTGGCAATATAATAGACCATTGTGGGCAGAAGGAAGAGGCAGTGGTAGTACAACCATACATGCCAACAGACCCGTTTCAGCCAGGAAACGTGCAATGTTTTTAAGCTCAAATGAGCTTTATTTGATCTGTCTCCTGTCTACAATCTCCTCTTTTTCAATGTAACTCAAAGGGGAAAATCAATACCCCAGTTTTTTTTCAAAATCTCCCTCTTACCAAGTTCAAAATGTTCGCAAGTATGGTACATTGGATCATGGTAGGCAGGAGGAATTGGGGTAGGGACATGGACTCGGATAACAGAGGACAGGAGGGACATGGAGAGGTGCAACAAACTGACCCCACAGGGCAGGCATCAGGGTTTGCAGCAGCACAATACACCACACAGGGCATGCGGGACGGGAGTGCAGCACAACAATCCATAGAAAGCAATAGGGAGGGGACAGGACCATGCACATGGACAACAGAGAACAGAGGGGAAAGAGGCAATGGTAGCTAGCTGACCATAATGGACAGACAGGAGAGAAAGCTGCAGCATAACAGACCATAAAGGGCAGGAGGGACGGATCAGGGGCATTACAATGGAACAGACAAGCCAGGAGGGAGGGAATAGGGGTCTGCACATGGAAACAGAGGGCTGGGGGCAAGGGGGCAGGGCAGGAGCAGCAAGATGACCATGGAGGTCAGGCAGGATGGGCACTAGAAACATGACACACCATGGAGAGCAACCGTGAGACTATAATGGCATACACACAGACCATGGAGGGAAGGTGGGAGGGGGTCAGGGGCAGCTAGCTGACCACACAGGGAAGGTGGGAGGGGCCATGGCAGCACAGAAGACCATGCACGGCAAGCGGGAGGGTTAATGGCAGCACAATGGCTATGATGGGAAAGAAGGAGGGTGCAGGGGCATGCACAAAGGACCATGGAGGATAGAAGGGAGTGTCAGGACCTGGGCACAGACAAGAGAGTTCAGGGGAAGGGGCCTCACAACAGACCGCGTGGGGCAGGCAGGAGGAGCAGTTGCAGCACAACAAACCAGGGAGGGCAGAAGGGTATGGCAGTAAAATGGACAATGGAGGACAGGAGGAAGGGGATAGAGGCATGGCATGTGGACAGGCAGGGTGGAGGTGGCAGGGACAGGTTACAGTCATCTGACAATGCTAGGCAGGTGGGAGGGGAGTGGCAGCTCAACAGAACACTCAGAGTAGATAGGAGTGGTAGATCCATGGAACATGGTGGGCAAAAAGGATGGAGCTAGGGCATGCACAAAGACATCGGAGAGCAGGGGGAAGGAGAATAGGGGCAGCAAGCTAAGCACAGAGGCTAAGCAGGAGGTCAAGGATGGGCAATAGAATTGGGCAATGGAGGGCAGGAGGAGTGGACTGGTACATCATGCTAAATGGAGGGCAATGGCAGCACATCAGACCATGCATGGCAGGAGGGAGGAGGCTAGTCCATGGATTCAGACAACAGAGGATAGGGAGGCGGTGGATGGGGCAGCAAGCTAACTGATTAGAGAAGGTGGGTATTAGGAACTTTATTGTTTTTAAAATATGTGTCTGTGCGAACTACTTAAAATATGAACAAGTATGCAGAATAATCTCTTTTATTCACGAAGAAGAGGACGTTTGTGACTGTGACTCCGGGCTCACTTGGCAGAAACACCCCCTGACCCTCCACCCCCCATCGCAAAATGTAATGCCTGTGAAAAGGGTAGGTGGACACAGTGTTATATAGAACATAGTCCTGAGAGCACGATTGAAAATGAAAACTAGATATAGTATATGGTATAAACTATGCACCAAAAAGTGTGATATAAGATGAACCGGGGCATGAAATATAATATGCAATACATTGTGCGCAATGACAGATTCATTGGAGAGCGCGAGATAGCACAGGCACTAGCGCATGCTATGCGATACGCGCCTTGGAGTGTAATATGCACAGGGCAGTGTTGTGTAACCTAACAAGTCTCTAAAGTTGTAATATAAAATATGTGCTGGGGAGTGTAACGTTGCATATGCACTGTGACAAAGATATGGATCCCAGATTGTAATATGTATGGCATAGCGCTGTGCGTTATAACATAGGCATCGAGGAAGGCACGTTAGATGGGGCAATATAACCCGTGCGAAGGCAAGTGTGGCAAGACATATTCACGGGGTGGTGTTACAGTGCACATGGGCTAGAGAGTGTCATAGCATATGCACTAGCTCGTGGAATACAACACAGAGTTGTGTGGCACTCGGCGGGCACTGGTGGGTGTAACACAGCATTGGGCTCAGCCAGGAGCACGCTGTGACTCTCAAGTGAGGTTCGTCTCCTTTCCAGAGAGTAAAATAAAAAGTATTACACTTCCGGCAGTGGATGTGTGTTTTATTAACCGTGAGGGGGGTTTCTTCCATAGTTTGGTCGAATTTTTGTCGAATCCCCTTTGAATGGCTTGGTGTGCCTCCTAAAAAATTTTTTTTAAAAAAAAGGCCATGACCCGGGGGTTGGGGTCCCCGGGGCAGATTAAGGCCTTTGGAGGGGGGGCCACACGGCCCCTTTCCAAATTAATTTTTTTCAACAAAAAATGTAGGGTGCAGGCCCTGGGGGATGGGGTCCCCAGGGCCAATAAATTAGAAAAAGAAGGGGGGCCACACAGCCCTCCTTCTTAAAAAAAATAAATAAATAAAAGACCGGCATCACGCCGGAGGCCACGCCCCCTCCTTGCAGCACTCTGCAAACGCGCCCCCCTGGCCAGTTGTAAGTTGGGGAATTAATTCCCCTTCAATACTGTGGGTCCCTGAGGGCCAACTAGCCCAACAGGTATCTCCAGTATGTGCCAGGGAGCTGCGTTGCAAACAGGTGTTCTGAGGCCACGCCCCTTTTTACACCTCTATGCAACGCAGCTCTGTGGCGCCTACTGGAGGTACCTAGTGGGCTAGTTTGACCCTAGGGACCCTTAGGATTCAAGGGGACTTAATCTCTCAACTTAGAACAGCCACAGGGCGCGTTTACACAGTGGTGAAGGGAGGGGACGGGACCTGAGGTGACGTGTGCAAACATGCCCTGTGGCGCGTTTTAGGTTGGAGAAATAATTCCCTTTCAATCCTGAGGGACCCTGGGGGCCAACTAGCCCACCAGGTGCTTCCAGTAAGCGCCACTGCTCTGCGTTGCAGAGAGGTGGTGCAGGCCGTGCCCCTTTTTACACCTCTCTGCAATGGCGCATACTGGACGTACCTAGTGGGCTATTTTGCCCCTAGGGACCCTCAGGATTCAAGGGGACTTAATCTCCCAACTTAAAACGGCCACAGGGCGTGTTTACACAGTGGGGAAGGGAGGGGACGGGGCCTGAGGTGACGTGTGCAAACACGTCCTATGGCGCGTTTTAAGTTGGGGAAATAATTCCCCTTCAATCCTGAGGTCCCCTGGGGGCTAACTAGCCCACCAGGTGCTTCCAGTAAGCACCACTGAGCTGCGTTGCAGAGAGGTGGTCCAGGCCGTGCCACTTTTTACACCTCTCTGCAACGCAGCTCTGTGGCGCTTACTGGAGGTACCTAGTGGGCTGGTTGGACCCTAGGGACCCTCAGGATTCAAGGGAACGTAATCTCCCAACTTAAAACGGCCACAGGGCGTGTTTACACAGTGGGGAAGGGAGGGGTCGGGGCCTGAGGTGACGTGTGTAAACACGCCCTGTGGTGCGTTTTAAGAGGTAGTTTTAATCCCCTGCCCTATTATATACTAGGGGCTTACAGAGGAGGTCATGCTAATCACAGGGGGACCCCAACGCATAGTGTTCCCTAGTGTATGTAGGTGTTTTCACTGTATTCTGAGTGTCTTTTAACACAGCACTGGCTCTAGGACTGGGTAGTCAGACTCAGTTACCACCAGTATCCGTCTGAAAAAGTTGAGGGTACAGGATGATTTTGCAAGAAGGCTTCTTTCTGCTCTTCTGTTTGTTCTTTCTGCACGTTATCCTTCTTTCTGCACTTTTCTTTGTCTTTGAGGACTTCTGTTGCTTCTTTCTGCATTTCTTTTTTTTCTTTCTGTGCGTCTTTCCTTCTTTCTTCACATGTCCTATCTCTGTAGGCATAGTTAGAAATTAGCATTTAAAAAACCTTTGAAATTCACTGAAAAACCATAGGTTTCAGGCACGTTATAGTTAGGAATTAGCATTTAAAAAACCTTAAAAATTCACTGAAAAAACCATAGGTTTCAGGGGCGTTATAGTAAGCTGGAATTCTCACTCATACAAAACCATTGAAATTCCCCCGTTATAGTTAGTTCAGCTAACCATAACTCGCACGCCCGCAATGCACTGCTGATGACGTCACATATTACATCACTCATGACATGGTCAGAGACATCACTCATGACATCACTGATGACATCTCAAATGAAATCACTGATGACATCACTGATTACATCATCCTTGTGATAGAGTGGCAGACCTCCTCTCCCCCTAATATAACCTTTGATACACACATTCAAAAATAGAAACTAAAAATTTCAAAACAATGGACATACCAATACCAGTTACAACAACCTATTCAGTAATTCTAAGATCCACATACACATCCACTCATTCACCAACAGTCCTATACAGTCACTCATACATGTACTCACTCATCATATGCACTCATACACCTATACATCCTTTTACACAATGCCACTCATCCATATAGTTATTCACACACATAGTCACTCATGCTAATAAAGAATCAAACATCCATTTACTGCATATACAGTTATACACACACCACCACACTTACTTCTACAGAAATTTACACATACTTAGTCTTTTAAACAATCACTTATAGAAACACATACTTATTCATACAGGAACTCTTCCAATCTGTCACTCTCACATATACTCACTTATATACACCAATAGCCACATATACTAGTTTAAAACATATGTAGTTACTCATAAAGACACTATTGAGACAGTCATTTACTCACTAACAAACACCCATGCACACACTCATCCACCCATACAGTCCTGCACACATGCTATCTTCAACACATACAAACAGTGAGTCACTCATTTATGCACTACGTAATACCCCCCACCAAACCATACAGACACTCAGACACTCATACTGATACTCAAAAAAACAACTAATAACCTATATAGACACTCATGTAGCTACTCACCAACCCATGCAGCCACTTATACACAAAGTGAGAGACTGATACAGAAATTTACATATTTAAACATTACTCACTAAGCCATGTATTCACTAAGATACACTTAAACAGTCAGTTATACAATCAATTGTTCAAAAACAAATCATCCATTTAGACACTTATATACCCATTTATTCTTTCCTTCTTTCTTCACATGTCCTATCTCTGTAGGCATAGTTAGAAATTAGCATTTAAAAAACCTTAAAAATTCACTGAAAAAACCATAGGTTTCAGGGGCGTTATAGTAAGCTGGAATTCTCACTCATACAAAACCATTGAAATTCCCCCGTTATAGTTAGTTCAGCTAACCATAACTCGCACGCCCGCAATGCACTGCTGATGACGTCACATATTACATCACTCATGACATGGTCAGAGACATCACTCATGACATCACTGATGACATCTCAAATGAAATCACTGATGACATCACTGATTACATCATCCTTGTGATAGAGTGGCAGACCTCCTCTCCCCCTAATATAACCTTTGATACACACATTCAAAAATAGAAACTAAAAATTTCAAAACAATGGACATACCAATACCAGTTACAACAACCTATTCAGTAATTCTAAGATCCACATACACATCCACTCATTCACCAACAGTCCTATACAGTCACTCATACATGTACTCACTCATCATATGTACTCATACACCTATACATCCTTTTACACAATGCCACTCATCCATATAGTTATTCACACACATAGTCACTCATGCTAATAAAGAATCAAACATCCATTTACTGCATATACAGTTATACACACACCACCACACTTACTTCTACAGAAATTTACACATACTTAGTCTTTTAAACAATCACTTATAGAAACACATACTTATTCATACAGGAACTCTTCCAATCTGTCACTCTCACATATACTCACTTATATACACCAATAGCCACATATACTAGTTTAAAACATATGTAGTTACTCATAAAGACACTATTGAGACAGTCATTTACTCACTAACAAACACCCATGCACACACTCATCCACCCATACAGTCCTGCACACATGCTATCTTCAACACATACAAACAGTGAGTCACTCATTTATGCACTACGTAATACCCCCCACCAAACCATACAGACACTCAGACACTCATACTGATACTCAAAAAAACAACTAATAACCTATATAGACACTCATGTAGCTACTCACCAACCCATGCAGCCACTTATACACAAAGTGAGAGACTGATACAGAAATTTACATATTTAAACATTACTCACTAAGCCATGTATTCACTAAGATACACTTAATCAGTCAGTTATACAATCAATTGTTCAAAAACAAATCATCCATTTAGACACTTATATACCCATTTATTCTTTCTTCGACCTTGAGATATACATATATAAAACATATGTAATTTTCAGAAAAACACACATTCACTGGATGATGTCATCAGTGATGTCATCAGTGATGTCATTTGAGATGTCATCAGTGATGTCATCAGTGATGCCACTGACCATGTCATGAGTGATGTAATATGTGACGTCATCAGCAGTGCATTGCAGGCGCGCGAGTTATAGTTAGCTGAACTAACTAAAATGGGGGAATTTCTATGGTTTTGTACGAGTGAAAATTCCAGCTAACTATAACGCCCCTGAAACCTATGGTTTTTTCAGTGAATATATATATATATAAACTGAATTGCAACAGAGATTACAAGAGTGCATGCTTTGGACTGCATTGTTGGAAAAATGGTTTGGGGATTGTAAAAATAAAAATTTCCTTCTGGCAGCTCTGAGCTTAAGGTAAAATAACATCAGTACTCTCATCTAAATGTCCATAAAGGCTTACGGTACTTTACCGCGAAAAGCTGCACAATTGCAAAAAAAAAAAAAAATATGATTATAAAAATATTTAATATATATGATATTTAAAAAAAAATTCATTAACAATATCTCATTTTTGCACTTTATAAAGTCTATGACAATATGGTATTTCACCAAGATTAAGATAAGGTTCAATGCTCGGATTTTAATAACAAACAATAGAACCTTAACCTCAGGGGACTGTTCACTTTGTGTTTGCATACAAATACTACTTTTCTCATAAAAGAAGGAATTTGACTGGACAATCATTTATTGCTGCTACTGAACATACTTTGAGTCGGAAGCCGGTGTTCACTCCCCTGTGAACACCGGCTTCCTAATCCCAAAAAGCCTTGGATTGCTCGACCCGCGCTACCACTGAGAGTTTACTGCTGAAGGGGTTCTTAGCCCAGTTGCTCATGATCTGTAGTAGGCTAGGCCTTGGGACATCAGGAGTAAAAAGCCCAAATCTCCACAGTTTGGGCCCAGTAGTTCCTGTTTGCCCCGTATACCCCTGATATTATGATCAATGTCTGTGATTGCTGTTGTGCACACGTTTAGAATCATTCAAGCTCAAGCACTAGTGCTGACATCAATGCAATGTTGGTGCTGAAGTGAGTGGAATATGGTGCATTTGGTAGGGGGAAGCCACAGTATGAGTGTACTACAGTAATGTTGATTTGCTCATAGTGGCCTATAATGCTCTTTGTGGTGGATACTCTAATGGTTGATTACACACCTTAGAGTACTCTCAGGCACCAGACTGGATCAGGAGGCATTTTACAACATGCTTGTGTGCGCCCGTTGAATCCCAGCCGCATAGAAGTGCCACCACACCATGCTGTCAGCTTTCCCATCTGGGCCCCTCAGGTGGAGCTTGTCAATAACTATTGGTACTAGAGAGCTGGATACTAATTTGAGACTTTTTTAGATGCTAAAAAGAGCCCACTCCCCAGAATGGGGAGATGGGAGCGCAATGAGGAATGAGGCAGTTAGAGAAAGCCTCCACCAGAAAGAACGTCCGCAAACGTAAGTAATTTGTTCTTCTGATGGAGTCTTTTAAACACAGATTACTCACCTTGGAATATATTCCAAAAGAATAGCTTTCCAGGTGGAGGGCATGTGGAGAAACTCAGACCAAAAAGTATTGCAGTACCAAACGGGCAACCTGTCTTCTAGCTCAACCGGGCTGTCAGGGCAGTTATGCTTCCTGAATGCATGTATGGACGTCCACATGGCAGTCCCTCAGATATCAAGAACAGGCACTCTGTGAGACAACACAGAAGCAGCAGCCTGGTTATCACACATTCCAGGGGTTGCTTCTTGGCAAGTGTGTGGTAGATCTTAATGAAGAGGACTATCCACCACACCTGGGTCTTCTTCTTCCCAGCCTTGCCTTTCTTCGGTCCAAAGAAAGGCAAAAAAAAGTTGACTTTCAACTCTATGGTCATTGGTACACTCAATGTAAAAGCTCTTTTGCGGTCTAATCGAAGACTCGCCTCCGCTTTCAGAGGGTGAGGGGGAGCAAAGAATGCAGGGAGTGATGGATTGTCAAACATGGAAGGGGAAGGGAGTCAGAACTTTTGGGAAGAATGCTGCCTCAGTACGCAGCACCAATTTGTCCAGGAAAAAGGTGTTATAGAGAGGTTGTACTGAAAGTGTCCAATTTTCACTCAAACGTAGAGCAGATGTAATCACAATGAGGAAAACAGTGTCTAAAGTGCATCAGCTCAAATAGCGTACACATAAAAAAATGTCAAGACCAAGTTTAGTTCCAATCTGTGGCATCACAAACAGTGTAGTAGGAAACATGTCAAACCATTAAGTAAATCTCATCACAGCAGGTGATTTAAACAGGACAATTGGTTCAGCAAACCACAGATAGGTCGAAATGGCTGACATTTTATAGTGTCCACTACCAGACCTTGCTGTGCCAAAGATAAAACAAACAAAAGAGTATCCAACAACCTTGATTGTAAAGTGTTAGTCTTGCAAACACTGCACCAGGGAACAAATCTGTCCAAGCGAGTAGTATGAATGGACTTTGTGGAAGAGTGCCTGATGGCAAGGACGACATCCACTTCAGGCTGCAGATCAAGCGCAGCCAATTTCCACTGCTCAATCAACATGTATGCAAGTGTAGATTGCACAGATGCAGTTGGACCTGGCCTTGTTGCTGAGACAGGAGATCCTCACAAAGTGGTAGCCTGATGGGATGACAGATGCTAATGCTGTAAAGGTCTGGGTACCACATTCTGCTGGCCAATCCATGGCCACTAGGATGACATGGACCCAGCAATTTGTGATGTTTTTCAAACTCTGAGCATCAGGAGTGGGAATGTGCACAGGAGTCCCGTGTGCCAATCTGACCAGAATACATCTCCTAAGAAATGTTTTTATGGAAACTCCAATGAGAAAAACGTTTTACACTGCACATCGATGATGGTGAATAGATCTAGCCAGGGTTCTCCCCACTTTTGAAAGATTTATTTATAGAGTTCCAAATTTTGTGGGCATTTCCAGAGAAGGATCGGTTGTAGGTTTTACTTTTCTTGAATTTTTGTGGCTTGAGTAGTAAGGAAATTGTGCTTCTAGAGGGTCTGTTTCCACATAATAAGGTCGATTTCTGGGTCAGGTAGGAGGGAGTATTGTGGTGCAGCGCTTTATGTCATACAAGCAATCTTGAGGTGAATCCTGGCCTAAAGGGTAAGTATTTCAGAAAATGCCGGTCAGGAGTGACCTGATCACTCTTTTTTTGACCCAGTGATGAGCCTAGCAGCTGCATTTAGGGTAGCCTTTGGGGTGCAAGTGCGATTTTCGGAAGGCCAACAGGGTGGGATTTCCGTGGTCTAATCTCAATAGGTCAAGAGTTGATCCGCTGTTTGGAGGTCTGCCAAGGGGAGTAAAGGTTTAAAGTTTCCTTCGGATGTGTAAATGATAGTTAGCTCCTCTGGGGCTGGAACTGTGTTATTGCATTGAGAAGGCTTTGTCAAAGGTTATACCTAGGGATTTAGCAGAATCAATGATATGTGGGGTACAATTCAAGGCAGTAAGATGATGGAGCCAATCTTTGATAATAGGGGTGATGGTGGGTGGTGAGATCACTAGGAATTCTGTTTTGAGGGCAGTGAGTTAGTTACAAGTCAGCCAATGTTGCGCTTGTGTCATGGGATTGTTGAGGATATTGATATCCTCAGGAGAGGAGATTTCCGGATAAAGTTGGACATCGTCTGCGTACATGTGATAGGAAATGTGTGTGAGTTTGAGGATTTTAGTTAGGGCTTCCATATATAAGCTAAACAGTGTTGAGGAGAGAGTAAAGCCTTTGGGTTTGCCCAACGACACTGGTGACTGACTGGAGATAGCATGGTTCATTAGGATGCGCTGAGATCTGTTGTGGAGAAAATAGGTGAACCATTTTAGGGAGAGGCCCATCCTGTGTTCTATAAGGTTCAAAAGGGTATCATGAATGACAGAGCGGAATGCCGCTGACAAGTCAAGAAGGATAAGTAACCAAGATTCACTCTGGTCGAGTGAGCGCAGTGAATAATCAACAATGTGGACCAAGGCAGTTTCGGTGCAACAACCCGGTCGGAAGCCAGACTGACATTGGACGAGGATGTGATTGCGAAGTGGACACATTTTATTAAGAGTTTGGCTAAGGTATGGATGATGCAGGTAAGACCGTAATTATTGAGATCAGACTGGTCAGAGTTTTGTTTGATTTTTAAGGGTAGGAGAAACCTGCCTGCTTTTGAGGCAATCAGATAAGATGCCCTGAATGAGTAAGGCATTGATTATCATGGTCCATATGGGAGTAGGAGGTGGATGGATTCATTGTGGAATTTGGAGGGGAGGGGGTCTCTTAAATAGTTGCAGTATTTAAAAGAGGTCAAAAAGTTTAGGATGTCACTTTCTTTTAAGGTTTTAAAGCTTGGCCAGACGGCGTTATTATAGGTGAGCGTGGGGGAGTTTCCCAGTGAGCATTCCTGATCATGAGGGGTAGGGTATAGGAGGGGTACAGGTGGTAGTTGCATAGCGTTCTGGAAAGTTTTTGAGATAAGCATGGTTTTCTCAGCAAAGATCTCGCAATTTGTTGTCTGAGGAAGGGAGAGTCACTTTTCTAGATCATCTGTTTTTTGATAATTTGGAACTGTTTTTTTGGTTGATTAGTTGTTTTGTGTAGTTGATGCTGGAAGCAGGTTACTTTAGAGTCCCTGATGTGCCTATTGTAATCGCTCCTTTGTGTCGTAGAAGTTTGAGGTTAGACAAGGAAGGGGTATGGCTCCAAGCTTTTTCTGCAAGTCTGAGGTGACGGCGTTCCTCGTTAATGTCACAATTGAACCAGGTATTGGTTCGCTTAGTCTGGATTCTTTTTAGTAGTTTAGGTGAAAGGGTTTCCATGATTTTGGACATACAATTTATATAGTGCTTGGTGAGGTCAAGAGCGTTTACCATACAGGTGGGTGGGAGCAGGATATTAATACTTAGAACCGACATAGTGAGTGGTTTAATGTTGTGGGTATCTCAGACCCAGTGTTTGGCGTCCATAGGCTGGCCCCTAGAAATGGTTGCCCTTACTAAGATAAGGAAGGTGCTGCAGTGGTGGTCAGTCCAGTTGCAAGGCAGGATGGATGCAATATGTATTAAGGTCTCTTTTGCAATGATGAAGTCAAGAGTGGTCCCTTTGTTATAGATTGGGCTATTGCATGCTTGGATACGGTTAAAGTCCTAGAGGAAGGATTTGAAACTGTTCACAAGGTGGTCATTAGAGTTGTTCCAATGAATGATAAAGTCACCAAGAAAAATCTGGTTGTTGTGTTCATCATTGTTTGGGGAGGCAATCTCCATGATCTGTTTGATGAACGTGTGTTTATCTCCTGGTAGGTGGTAAAATGTGTGAAGAGAACATCTTGAGTTGTCATTGGTGGTGGTGATAATCATTAAGTATTCACAGGAAGGCAGTGAGAGAGCTTGTGAGTTTTAGAGAAAGTGTGGATCTGCACATACAGGTTAAGCTGCCCCCAGAATGGCCTAAACTAGTCTGATGTTATGATGGGGGGGTGGGTGGGGGGGAGAGATGGGGACTAAAATGTCAAGGTTTGAGGTAGAGGATTAGTTTAACCAAGTTTCAGTGAGCGCATGGATGTCAAGGTTAAGAATGAGTTCTGCTAAGTCCGCCTAGTGTTTCACAGCTGATAGGCATTCGAGTAATGCACATTTTAGGCCGGTTTTGAGTGTGGTCAGGGGTGTATGTGCGATACCTGCACCACCACAGGATGTAGATGTCACTCATGATCAGCAAAACATTACCTGCTCAGTTTATCCACTCTGGCATTCAGGGACTCTGCTAGGTGGTTCCCAATCAGGATAATGCCCCAGTGCTCCGAAACCTCTAGCGATGCAGAGCATACTGATACAAGACCCCACTCCATCTTTTTTGTTGCTGTACCATTTGGCACTGGTGGTGTTCATGAGAACCTGTACCAGCCTGCACTTCATGGACAGTGAGACGGCCTTCTGAGCCAGACGAATTACCTGCAACTCCTGCAGACTGATGCGCAGCTGGCCCTTCGCCACAAACTACGGTACCCCAGATCTCTATCTCCCCAAATGACCTCCCAAGCCTAACAGAAATGTGCTTGTCGTCACAGTCAGCTCTGGGTGGGAAAGGGAGAGGGTTCTGCCACTGGCACAATTGCATTCAGTCAGCCACCACTTCAAGTCTCAACCTTTCTCTTCCAAGACCAGAATGACATCAGTCAGATTGGCTTGATGCTGGGACTATTGGAATTTCAAGTTTCATTGCAGAGTCCACATGCACCACCTCGCATAGCTGACGAGGAGGATGCAGGAGACTAAGAGGTCAAAAGGCCTCAAAGCTGCTCTTACCATGATTCAGGATTGAGCATAAAACAGGATCATAGCTCAAATTCCTGGACTCACTATGGTGAAAGGAAAACCCTTGAACACCACTGCGTCCAGGATTGCTCTTCTGAATGCATACCTCTGCTAAGGAGTCAGGTGGGACTTCTGCTCATTGACAGTGAACCTCTACAATATGGAGAGATTTACTATTGTCCAGAAGCGGTCCACGACCCCTTCAACAGCCAGTCATCAGGATATGAGAATACAGGTATCCTCCAGCTCTGAAGCTGGTCCGAGACCACCGCCAACGCTTTTATGAATGCCCAAGTGGTACTGGTGAGGCTGAAAGGCAGGGCAAACAAAAAGTACTCTGGCCTACTTTGAAGTAGAAATAGGGTCTGTAGGACTGCAGGAGGGGTATATGAATATATCCGTCCTGCAGGATGAAGGACACAATCCAGTCACCTTGATTTAAAGCAGACAGAAACTAGACTATGCAAGTCCAACGACATGATCCAATTTCCCGAATACAGGACAGTGTAAACATTTTTCTTTTGTCCTTCCGAAGGAAGGCATTCAGAGGCTGGAAGTCCAGATTAGGCCTGAGGCTGCGGTCCTTTTTCAGAATGAGGAAATCGCAAGAGTAACAACTGCCTCCTCTTTCCAGGTCTGGAACTCTCTTGATGTTCACCTTTGGAGAGCAACAGACACACATCTTCTAACAGGATTGACTGGTGCTCAACGGAAATCTGCTCTGATGTGGGAGGAATGGCATGAGGGACAGAACGGAAAGGTAGAGCATAGTCATTTTGAACAATCTGCAAGTCCCATTCGTCTGACATAATGGATTGTCTACCTGGCAGGAAATGTTGAATACTGCCCCCACTCATTGGGCATGCTCCACTAAGAGAGAACTAAAACGATTTAGTGGAAGTTGCAGCAAGGGAAGAGGAAGAGGAGTTACAGGAATGAGGCCCCCTGCTAACCTGAACGCTGCCTATTAGACCGCATGTACTGCCTCAAAGGGACTGTGGTGCCTGATGGGCTGGTTGTGAAGATTGTCTTTGTCTATATGCCAGCCCCATGTATAGCCTCAGATCTTTCTGAATTGATGCAGGAATTATTTAGCAGGGGGTGAACAGTCCCTAGAGGGGCCCATCAAAGGGCATATCTGTGAGGGAGGCCTGTACATCCCCAGAATATTCTGTGGAAGTACAACACCAGTACCTACTACCCTCCTGGGACAATCTGTAGTATCCAACTTGTGTGAATGACATATTTGACTGCACCCTGTCCATCATGAGTCATCTGAGACAAACAAACAATCTGGTTTGTAGAGCGCGGCTACTCACCCATGAGGGTCTCAAGGCACTGAGGGGGGGCTGCTGATCTGCCTGGGTGTGGAGGTTCAGTCGAAGAGCCAGGTCTTGCGGTCCTTCCTGAACTGTGCCAATGACGTGGATAGCCTGAGGTGGAGGGTCAGGGTGTTCCAGGTCTTGGCGGTGAGGTCAGAGATGGATCTTCCTCCGGTTCTGGTCTTGTGGATCCGTGGGATGGAGACCAGGGCAAGTTGGGCAGAGCAGAGTTACCTGGTGAGTTTGTGACAGGCGAGGCAGTGGTTCAGATATTCTGGTCCTGCCTCCTGTAGAGCTTTGTAGGCATGTGTGAGGAGCTTGAAGGTGATTCTCTTGTTGATAGGGAGCCAGTGGAGCTGTCGGAGGTGCTGTGTCATGTGGCTGCGTAGGGGGATGTTGAGGGCCAGTCTGGCTGCGGCGTTTTGGACATTCTGTAGTTTCCTGAGATGTTTCTGGGTGACGCCAGCATAGAGTGTGTTGCTGTAGTCCAGTCTACTGTTGTTGAGCGCGTGAGCGAACGTCTTTCTTGATTCTGTGGGGAACTATCTGAAAGTCTTTTGAAGTAGGCAGAGCGTGCGGAAACAGGATGAGGATACTGTGTTGATTTGGCAGTTTATTGAGAGCGAGGAGTCTAGTATGATGCCAAGGTTGCGTGCATGGTCCGTGGGGGGTGTAATTCGGCTTTGTTCGAGTTGAGCTTATGGCAGTTGTCTTGCATCAGGTAGCGACTGCCTTCATTCAGTTGGGAAAGTTGATTGTGTAGGTGTAGGAGACGAAGTCAAGTCCATGGCTTCTGACGATGGCTGCAAGGGGAGCCAGGTAGATATTGAAGAGGGTGGGGCTCAGGGGCACTCAGCAGCTGATCTCTGTAGGTTCCAAGAGGAACTGGGGCAGTCTGAATCGCTGTGTTTGGCCTGCCAGTAAAGAATCGATCTAGTCCAGCGCCTTGTTCGGATGCCGGCGTCGTGGAGTCTCGTGATTAGGGTGCGCTGGGAGACGGTGTCGAAGGTGGTCGAGAGGTCCAGTAGGATAAGGGCTGAGGTTTCTCCCTGGTCTAGGAGGGAGCGGATGTCGTCAGTGGCGGCGAGGAGTGTGGTCTCGATGCTGTGGTTGCTTTGGAAGCCCGATTGGGAGGTATCCAGAACGTGGGCCTCTTCGATGAACTTGGAGAGTTGAGAGCTGATGGCCTTCTTGATGACCTTGGCTGGGAAGGGGAGGAGGGAGATGGGCCTGAAGTTCTTGAGGGCTGTTGGGTCGGGGGACGGTTTCTTCAGCGTTGGGTTGAGCTCTGCGTGTTTCCAGTCATATGGGTAGGTGGCAGTTTTGATGGAGCAGGTGATGGTACAGCAAAGTTGGGGGGCCATGGAGGCCGTTGCTGTGTGGAAGAAGTGGTATGGGCACGGATCCAATGGGGCTTCTGACTGGATGCTCTTAATGGTCTTGAGTGTGTAGTCTGTGGTGAGCGGAATCCAGACAAAGAGGCTGTAAAGTCCTGTGGCCTCGCATGTGTATAGCGACACAGCAAACAAACAGGATTTACATATTGCAATGCTAAACTGGCAGAGAAGATAAACTGCTTAGCTCCAATCCTCTTGGATTTCATGTCTGGAGGAGTACTTGGAAATTAGGACTCATCTTATTGGCTGGGGCCTGCACAATAACGCTCTCTGGAGTGGGGTGATGGTGGAAAAATACTGATCACAAGGCACCAGTCTGTGACATATGGCCACCTGCCTATCCACAGGCAGGCAACAAGCCTTTGTTCAAGCAGCCATCAAAGTAGAGTATCAGTGAGAGTATCATTAGATGGATGCAAGGGCTCAGAAGTAGCTGGCCCAGGCTGCAAGTAGGTTCGGAGTCGGACACTGGCCTTGGATTCTTTTCCGGCATCGGTGTAACAGGGACTAGCGTAGATTTTGTTCCCACAGTAGAAGTCTGTACAGGAGTCAGTGCAGGCCTCGTAACAGATTACAGGGGGCAGATTGCACCAGAGATGGATATACCAGCATTAACCTGACTGTGGGACCCTCCATTACCGTGGGGCTTGAAGGCGCTGCCAGAGGAAGGGAAGCCCACCGAATATGTGCAGAATATTGTCGTTTAGGCCTCGATTTGCTGTAGGGTCGACAATGGCCTGAGAAATTTGGAGCACATTAAGACCAGCTGAGGAATCTGTTCCGTGGTTGGAGGATTTGAAAGGAAGCGAATTACATCATGACACCCTTGTGTCTTCTCTTTTGGGTCAGCATGGCAGGATGTGGTTTCTTAGGTTCCTTATACTTGGACTTGCCAGAGGACTTTGAGTGCAGTGTTAAGCGGTCGTTGAAACAGTCTCCACATCAGGGACTGGATATGTGACTTGGATCTGGACCTACACAATGACCACCACTTCTTGTGTTCTCCGATATAATGCTTCACCTCCTGGTCTCATATCGCCTTCTCATGCATGAAGGAATACTAATCATAACGCTTAGAGTTGTGGCCTGAAACCAAAGACACACCTCATGCAAGTCCGTGACAGACATCTGCTTTGTGCAGTCACAGCATGGCGTGAAGCCTATTGTTTTGCGTGGGGACATCGTTTGGTCGCACACTTGAAATTACGTAGAAATTTACAGCAAAAAAAGAAAAATTGCCAGCAGCAGCTCCTCCGTAAAGGCAGGAGTGTGTTGTCCGACTGCTCTCAGCAGTGCAACCAGGAAACAAATAAAATGATAATAAAATAATGTTATTATCTTTTTATTTTTCAGCACCGAGGCAGGGCAGGACGGGGCTGGGCTAAGCTATCGTGAAGGAGCAGGGAGGGGGAGTGGTGGGCAATAAAAATGCGCATGAGAGTTTGGTCGGCAATCTTAGGATGGTCAAACCGACATGCGCACTTAGCATTTCTCCACCCAGCTGTGTTGCACAACCGGGTGTAGAACAGTCCCAGGCACTGTCTGAGCAGCAAACCAGGCAGCTCAGACCAATCAAGCCACTGCTGTCCTGCTGGGAATAGAATTACCAGCATGACAACAGTGTCATGATTGCCTTATAGGAGTCTGGGAGCCTGTGTGCTGCTGGGAGTCGACAGGAACAGAAAAGGACGGAAATGGCGGCAGGCAGGCAAGTATCTTTCTTTTGTTACCATGCACTGCCCCAACAAAGGGACAGATTTAATTTTGCACTGCAAATTTGGGAACAGAGTTCTGGATCTGCATCAGAAGACACAGAAAGAAAGAAACAGATGTCAGTGCAGGGTATCATGTTTCCCATCCTTAGAAGAGTGGTCCCTCCAAACCCTGTGGAGGAGGAGCAACAATAGCTTCCTCTGGAGTGGATATGGATAGACTAGTGTACTGAAGTTAAAAGTTGGGAGTGAGGCAACAGCTCCATAGAGTTGGGGTATGGAGTTGCCCTTTTAACCCCTTCCCCGCTCATGACGGAACCACTCCGTCATGAGCCACGGTTGCGCTGTGCTCATGACGGAGTGGTTCCGTCATGCTGCGGCCGTTGGCGGCCGCTCCGCCCACGCGGCGCTAATTCCCCGCCTGTGCGGGCGATTAGCGCAGTGGGCGGAGACTTGACCGAACCACTCCGTCATGAGCACAGCTCAACCGTGGCTCGTGACGGAGTGGTTCCGTCACGAGCACAGCGCCACCGCACTTGGCCCCAAAACCCCCCCAGCGCCGCGGCGGAATTCCTGCCGCGGCGAAGGGGTTAATTTGTAGGTACATGGAACTCTGGGATATGTTTGATACCACAAAGCAAATACCTAGGCCAGGATCAACATAATTTTAGTACAAAACCAGGAGTAGGGAAGCCTGGTCATTTTATTAGGAGTAGCTAACCCTGGTCACAAATGACGTTACCATTTTCAATATCTTGTTTGGTGCATTCCAAGAAGAGGCTGCCTGGAATGAAAGAGGAGTTCTCTTCTCACTCAGAGAAGAGTTTCTGTGTGCCTGCCTCTGTACTGAAGAAATTGGCCTCCAGATCTGTCTTGAACATCTGGTCTAGGATTTTGCTCACGGACTGCGGATGGCAGTCTCTTGCTGGCCACAGGGCTAAGGATAGTCAAACTGAGAATAGTAAAATCTATTTTTTTGCACTTACCTTTAAATATTTTTGTCCTCGATATCTTGACTACGATATTAATGCATAACATACTCCATACTCAGCGGTCAAAGGAACTGTCTAGGAGAAGACTGTTTTAAGGGTTGTAGTCTGGAATACTAAGTGGTCCTTTTCGAAAAGTGCACTTTTTGCCACAAGTTAATGAAAGAGGGAAACACTGAATATCTATGCATGTACTCTGATAACAAAATAGAGTGTAACTGTGGCAAATATGTTGTAAAGAAGAACAATAAAAGCCAAGGCATGTCCAGTCTGTGATGGTGACTGTCCTCTTAAGTTGGTTTCTGAATGGGAAGTACCTTCCAAAAGGTAAAATAGCTGAGCCCAGGTTGTGGCGAGTTCTGTCCACTCTCCCCAAAAATTCAGAGGATGTGTATTCTCTTGTAAGGTGTGATTGCCCTCAACACATGTATGTTCTGATGAACTGTGCCAGGATGTTGGAGGACTGGAACTGAGAGATCATGAAGGCTGCTCCTCAGGAGGGGCTACACTAGATGCCCATTTCAACTTTAAGTTTGCCTTTCATAGTACTGACACTAAGGGCACCAACGGCTCCTTACCTGAATACAGAGCAGGTGGCTTTTGTACTATTTCCCAAAATAAGTGTACATCAAGCCACCAACCAGTGCTCAATTTGTAAAAGATTAAGTGCCAGATCCCTCACCAGGAGGCCACTGCAGCATACACCACCCATTTCCATTGCCAGCACTGCCAATGACAGTACCAAACCAACTACTACCCATCACACTCATACAAGTGTGACAATTCAGACAATTCCTGGCCCCCAAAACTATAAGATTAGCATGGGCGGCAGGTAGTAGTCATTTTTTACGTATATTGAATTAGTAAAAAACTGTTGCTGCGCTCACTCTATATCAGACAAACAGCCAACCATGAAGTAGACTGTAATAAGTAACGGTGCTGCCAATTAAGTGCCGGTACCGAGCACTGGAAACCACCGGCTCAAATTAAGCACTGCCACCAACACAGAATGGTGTAGGCAAAATGGTCCCAGCACAAAACAAACCATATAGAATAAACATCAATGAACACTTGGACGAAAAAACTGAAAAGAGTTCAAATGTTGTTTAATCACATTGAACTAAAGTAAGCATGTAATTGATTCAACTATTTAGACAAAATCTTTTAAACAGATAATGAATGTGCCCCGAAAAGGAGGGAAAGGGAGGGGGGGGTCAGTGATTGAGTGTGGAATTTAAGGGAAAGGTGAAAACAATAATATATCCACTTAATAACAATCAAATTGGTCGGCATTATTTAATCAATGCCACATATTATACATAGATCCAATCGTAAGATACAATACAAACAACTTAGAAGAGCGCCATGTATAATGAAAATCACAGTGCACCATGTTCTGGTGATGATACTGGCAGTAATGTTGTGTCGACGTTTCGACCCCTTGATTGGTGTAGGTATTCACTAGGACCTTACAAAGTGGGGTCTTCCTCAGGACTAGGGTGCGTGTGGAAAAAAAGGGAGGGCACCGTATCTGCCAGATGGCAAGGTTCTAAGGCGCATAAAGTCGTCAAAGATAAGGGGGTTGCAGAGCCTCCCAACGGTACGAACGGAGAGAGTGATTGCCACTCAGCCTCAGAGAAACAAATCCTCTGTCGTATAATCCAAAAGCCGTCCAAAAACAGCCTTGTTGGAGCCGTGGCCACTAACACACGTGCTGGGGTGAAAGACGGGGCTGGGCCTCCGCTGGATCCCCGAAGGGGAATGAATCCTCATTGTTTAACCTCGCTTCATGAATGAGAAAGGCGCCTTTCTCATTCATTTCTCATTCTCAAGTAGTGCGAATGTCAGAGTACTGGGGATCGATGCCCGCACTCTCCATTAAAAGAAAATGGGCATACATTTTAAATCACGTAATCTCCGTGATGAGGATGTGGTCTGGCTGCGGCACGGCCGCCTCGGGTGCGGTAAAGCAGGTTGCGTGCCTCGTGGTCACGTCCACTTCCTGTGAACCTGGTCAAATCAGTTAATCCCCCCCGTGCCTCGAGTAGGGTCAGGGTGGGGCTTCGATACATGGGTGTAGCTACGCATGGTAGAGCATTTGATTAGCACGCGAGAGGTAGCGGGATAGATGCCCGCACTCTCCATGGAATTTGCAAAAAATGTTAATATCACGTAATCGCCTTGACGAGGATGGGGTCCGTCGGCTGCGCTACCGCCAAACGTGCGGGAATGCAGGCTGCGAGCCTCGTGGTCGGGCTTCGACGGTAGCTCCGAATGGTAGAGCACTTGCTTAGCACGCGAGAGGTAGCGGGATCGATGCCCGCACTCTCCATTAAAATTAAAAATATATATATATATATATATATATATTTAAATCACGTAATCGCTGCGACGAGGATGTGCTCCGTCGGCTGCGCTGCCGCCAAAGGTGTGGAAAGCAGGTTGCGAGCCCCGTAGGCGCGTCCACATCCTGTGATCGTGGGCAAATCACTTATTTTCCCCGTGCCTGAATGGTTAATGTAACCACGGGGCTATTTAAGGTGCTCCATACCCTCGGGTGAACTCGCGCTATATATAATATGCCGCAGAAAACCAATTAAGATTAGTTTTGGGTCCTGCACCTCCGGGTGCAGGTCTGGTTCTCGGCAGCCAAGTAGCAGGATCGATGCCCGCACTCTCCATAAAAATTTGGAAAAATTTGTGAAACCACGTAATCTCCTTGCCTGAATGTGTAATGTAAATGCGGTGCTATTTAAGGCGCTCCAATACCCTCGGGCGAACTCGCGCTATATATAGAATATGCAACAATCAATTAAGATTAGTCTCGGGGCCCCGCGCCTCCGGGTGCAGGTCTGGTTCTCGGCAGCCGAGTAGCGGGATCGATGCCCGCGCTCCATAAAAATTTGCAAACATTTTTAAAATCACGTAATCTCCTTGACGGAGGTGTGGTCCGTCGGCTGCGCTGCCGCCTCTGGTGCGGGAAAGCAGGTTGCGAGCCTCGTGGTCGCGTCCACTCCTGTGATTCTGGGCAAATCACTTGTCTCCCCGTGCCTGAATGTGTAATGTACAGACGGTGCTATTTAAGGCGCTCCAATACCCTCAGGCGAATTCGCGCTATATAAATATGCAATAAAAAACAATTAAGTAGTTTTGGGGCCCGCACCTCCAGGTGCAGGTCTAGACCTCGGCAGCCGAGTAGCGGTTAGAGGGGAGGTGGGGCGTAGGGGTGCGCGAGCCTGCGTGAATTGACCCCTCAACGCCGCAGCAGCCGCATGCGTGCCGCGGCTAGACATTGCGGGGGGAGAAGGTACCCCCCCCAAATCACTAATCTACCCGTGCTTGAATAGGTAATGTAAACACGGTGCTCAACGTGCAGCTGTTTACTTTGTTGCAGGAAACCAGGGTTCGAGCCTCGAGGTCGCGTCCTGTGATTCTGGGCAAATCACCTAATCTCCCCCTGTGCCCGAATAGGTTATGTAAATACGGTACTCATGTACAGCACTCCAATACCTTCGGGTCGAGTCCGCGCGCCTTGCTGACTGAATGTCTAATCTAGAAGGTGTTGCTTCTAGTACACAAGACAGTCACTAGTTACAGGCTTGCCCATGTTGCAAATGGTACGCCACCGGTTGGCACTGTGGCTATGCTGTACCATCACTAAGCCTGAAAGAAGTGGTATAGGGAGGAGATATGATGGAATTTTTTTCCGTTGCCGTGTGCGGCGCTGTTGACTAACATTAATTCATAGATGAGCATGTCTATTTAACAACAGTCCCACAAGATCGATGTCAGCACAGTTTACTGCATGTGTTCGAGCAGCCACGACATGAATCATGCTTCGCAGACGCCTCCACACATGCCAAGTGGGATTTCGTCCCAAATATGGAGCTAACTGTTGGAGCCATCGAGAGAATTCGAACTATACCGGCAGATTGCATCACGGGTCCCGCGGCCCCAACCTTTTGCTGAAAAGGGGCTTGGGTAGGTTGTTATTGTTGTTGTTGTCTTGACATCCATCCAAACCCCCATTGCTCAAGGCCTTGCGCTCCCAAGTGCATTAGTCCTTGGGCAGGGCGGACCAGAGTGGGGATAGTCCTAACGTAGAACGGTCATTGGGCTATGTTAGTAACAGTTAAACATGGAACGCTGCCGACAGTCTAAAAGAGGTGTGCTATAAGTCCGCAACTCTGCCCCTCCAACATGCTTAGGTGGGCCTTGATCTGAGCACGGTGTTGAGATGGGATTGACACGCAAAGGAGCAATTTACAGCTGTGGGGCTACTGCTAGCCAGGCCTATCAGTAACGGTCACCATTGTCCAACTAGTCAGAGCTACGAATTGTCTGGCCCAGAGACTACCGTACACGGGTATGTTCGTGCAATTACTGATATCAATAGGCCTGCTGCATCTGCGTGGTTTGGTTTTGCTCGCAAGAAAGTGCCAGCCTTAGGCCTTTAACTGTCACCTAGCCACACAGGTGGGTGGTTAGTTCTTGGAGGGCAACGCAACCGAGACAGAATGGTAGTTTATTATCTAATGCAAATGGAAGCATTGATTAAGCCAAAAGATGGGTGTAGATATGGGTGTAGCTTAGTGCCCCAATCGCATTGAATACGGGGATGCACTGACATAGCGGCAAAAGAAGAAGTGGTCACCACATAGCGCCTCACTAGGGCCAAAATCACGGCACAAAGTTACCGGTGGGATTTGACCGAGTGGTTGCGGGTGCGCCGAGCGAATTGCAAACTGGCACTGGGGACAGTCTGCCACAAGTTGGTGCGGCCCGTATATTGTAGAGATGACCCAACAGGCATGGATCTATGCATCTGGGATTAAATTCTCTGTTGCCAGCTGAACAAGCCATTCGTATAGTTTGGAAGGCTTGGAACAGGCGCTAGTATCATGCCTGCACGAGTATCTAGGTTGGTTGTGGTATTACTATGATGGACAGCTCGGCAGGAGCAAGGTGTGGGCGATAGGAAGTGGCAGCCTGCCATGAGCCTGGCATGTAGTCGCACAATTGTCAGGGTTCCGTAGAACTGCCTTGCGGCGGAAGCGCGCGCATATGCCAATTTCTAGTTTGCGCAATTTGGTTCTCTAGGTACATTTTGCAGTGATTAGCTCTAGGTCGGTGGTTGTGTGTCACTCTGCCTACAGCTGGCATTGCGGTACGCCTGCCTTGGGGGTAACCAGACAGGGTATTTGTCCCTTCACTTTGAGGAGCGATTCATTCAATGCTTTTCTTCATAGAACTATTCTCACCGTTGTTATTTCAGTGTTTTGGAGGGTATCTCTGTCTCCAACCCACCAATAATTCATTGTTAAGCCGATTATTTGCTGCCCACCGGTCCGTGTTCCAGACCGCCTCATGGCGCCCGAGTTAAATCTTGGACCATGCAGGCTGCATTATTCAATACAACTTCTGTCTGGGCAATCAACCCGACCGGGTTGCAAGTGATCACTTAGTTGGTCGTTGTTTCCCAGGACCCCCGCCCCAGCATCCGGGCAGGTCAGTGGGAACAAGAGGGGCCTCCAGAGAGGTACACCTCCTCCCCAGTAATTGTGGGATTTCCGGAGGTTTGCCGTGCAGACTGTCCATGCGCGGGCTTAGAGGGCCGCCATTCCCACACTGATAGCAAAAACTTTACGAACACTAGATTACCTGGGAATCCAATTATCTGCATGCGAAGAGGGGTCCCGCAGTGAGGAGCAGTGGGAACTGCATGAATAACTTCTGTCTTGGATGCGGCCTGGAATTTTAGAAGGCGTACATTGCACAGGGCAGGCTGTAAGCACAGCGCTCTGTGGGGTGTCAGGCAGAGAACATTAGCATGGGACTACCCACATGCCACGTTACTTAGTATAACGTTGGCCGCATGGCGACGTGGTGCCCGCTGCACATGCCAGGGGTGAGCTTGCTATTCACTGAAGGGAGACACCTAAGGCTTATTCAACACAGAAAGGTGACAGTCCCACCATTTCAGAATGGAAGCAATTTTGATATGCTACCAGACGAAGCCAGAACTGTGGCTTCGGTCATCTTCTACAACTCACAAGCCTTGTTAAGCCATCGGCACTGGGGTGTTATAGGGGTAGTGTGAGAAGCCGCAAAACACCAGCCGGCAGCACACTGAGCCGGGCACCAAAATCAAGGGTTAGGCCTGCAGGAGGATCAGCTGAAGGCACCATATAGAAACAGGTCCAGATGTACACTGGGGGGGCATTTCCCTGCAACCAAAGGCAGGTTTCGGGTTGCTTCAATGAAGACCTATCCACCCGCGCTTTAGCCAGGGCGGTATGTGGGTGGTATAGTTGTTATATAGCAAGTGTGCGGTCGTTCAAAAAGTTTGGTAAACACCACGTAGAGCCTCATGGCGTCAGGGCATTATTGACCATGCAGTATTCGCAACATTCAGGATAGGGCCGGTATTCGCACCAAAGTTTCCGGTTGGTTCCCACAGACTTGTCTGCCCCCAGGGTTATCCTCTATGGGTTAGAACTGGAGACTAAGGGGCATCTCCTGCTTCGGCGTCACAAATAAGTCGATAGCTACGCTGGGGTGGAGGTACCATGTAGGTCCTGTCCACCACTGGGTTCCCCCCAGGCGATGGGATCAATCTAGGTGGGACCACGAAGTCTACGGTTCTTGGGAAGCTTCCAGTGGTAGGGCATTTAGCAACAGATAAAGTATCAGCGAGTAGGTAACAGACATCTGCTCTCCAGCAGCACCGTGCCAGGGGGGGAGCACGCGCGTTGCCCAAACTCTGAGGCCTACCCATAAGGGGGCCGAGTAGCAAAAAACAAGTAAATAGGTTTCCTAGGCGGGCCTCTGGCCTTACAGCTGTGTGAAATCACCATCATTTAGAGATAGGCCCAGGTAAGAATAAGGCATTTCTTAATGTCCGGAGGACCATTGCGGTTGGTGGTATCCCCCAGAAGAGTCACTGGTCGCGTACTGCAGCTGCAGGAAACTGGGAACCTGGTTTACGGACACTTTTACCTCGCTTAGGGGATGCGGCCAGCCAACATATGGTGCTGCCGTCCCAATAACTGGGGTGTCAGCGGGTCAAACACAAGGGGACATTATGTCAATAGAACATTTGGCACGCCCAGGGTGTCACTAAAACTCTACTTCAACGGAGCAGGAATTTGGCACCGCAGGGGATGCTCTGGGTTGGCGGGGGGGCACCCCCCTGCCACCCTTCCACCGGGGAGCATGATGGGAGGGGCGAAGTAGGACTTAGTCAATCCTCAATGCTTGAACCATACAGACAGCGCGCACAGCTCAAAACAGACAGATTCCCGAAGCTGGTATACCTAGGAGGTTTCATCACTGAGGGATCTGTAGGGGCATAATTCCCATAAGGAATAAGGGATGGTGGGCAGGGGCAAGAGTCGCCCCTTGCCCATGGTCACGCGCTGTCAGCTAGGAGCACTCCTGTGCACCAGGTTTAGCATACAGAGGGGACTGTCCAAAGGTTAAGTAAAACCCTTCTCGCCATAATGGCCAAAGCAGGCAGGCGGGTGGGGGAGTGGTCACCTAGCAAGTGGGCTGCTATCCCAGAGATGGGCACGCAGGTTCAGGCACACCCGGTGCGGAGGGCGGCAGCTAGGTGAGATAATCAATTTGATGGGGCTTTGCGAGCCTGGGTGCCGGGATCCTCCCGCCCAGATTTGTGAAGAGGTGTAACTTTCCCGCAGGGGGGCGAATAGTTCTTGGCACATCTTCACAGGCCCAACGGGTCCTTTATTTCAGCAGAACCTATCCGACCCAGGATAGCGTCTAGGGCTTTGGGGACATAGATGGGGCCATCTACAACACCAGGAGCTATAGCTCACTGGTAAGTCGTGTACCTGTGGTTGTAAAGGATCTCACAGGACAAGGGTTTGAGTCCCGCTAGCGCTGTCAAAGTGTCATAAGGTGGCAAATTTTCAAACTCTTCTTTCTGCAGGGATGGTTCCCTTCCAGCTAGTTGCAGGAAGCCATAGACAGGAGAGGTTGCAGGTAAGACTATAGCGGGTTGGTGGGGGGCCCTGGCTGCGACGGTGAGCCGCCTCCAGGGCTGTGGCGGAGTTACAGGGCGATCTGGAAGCAGGCCGGTACAAAGGGTACCTCTGCGCGGCACCAGAAGGGGTGCCTGAGCCAAAACCGAGGAGCCTCAGGGAAGGGTGCCGGAAGCTGTGTCCGCGCCCCACTAGTCCTGCGGGCGGTTGTGGGCCTGAACAACCGGGGGTTTGCTAAGCGACGCTCCGCCCCGAGAGGGGGGGCGTGAGTAGAAGTTACCAATGGCACGTGATCGTAGAAAGAATCACATGGATGGCAGCAACGGCGGGTATCGCTCCCGCGCTGCCCGGCTCATCAGGCGGGCAGGCGGCCCAGTTGGTTGCCTGCCCTTGGATCGCCCGTAAGATAACCCACCCATTACATATTCTGGATTATGTAATAAACCTGCAGCAATTTTACCCAACTCAACAGTCACTGTGTGTGTTATTTGGGTATGCATGTTGGGGGAGGGGGGACAGAGGGGTGCCCCTGGGGGTACTATGGGAAGCAGACGCCATCTTTGAAATGTCAGTGGGCAGCAGCGCCTTGCAGCTGCTGCCTAAAGCTTAAATTAATCTGCAACCGGCAGGGGAGCACGGTGCTGGCTAGCTTTGCATAAAGAGTTTCTAAGCACATACTTGCAAATTAAACTTCTCATTGCAGATATTTCAAATGTAAACTACTCACGAAGGCAGGGAGGTCCCTAGAACCCCGAGGCAGCTCTGAAGCACAATGTAGCACAGGGAAACAAACGAACATTAACAATTGTATTTTATTGTAATTGCATGTATATATAGTGCTTACTACCCCTGACCAGGCGTTGAAGCGCGTTACTCCAGGCAGCACTCTGCTTTCGAACCCAAGGTTATTGGCTAGTAGTCTAGTGTTATTGGTATTGCTGGTTATTGAACCAATCGTTTGGCTTATGTACACTGAACAGGGTTTACAGGGATTCATTAAGAAACGGCACTGGCACGGGATAAGCCAGTGTAGGACAGGAATCACCAGCACACACATCCCTCCAACACACACAACTGATACACAGTGTGTTATTTATATTTTCGCTCTATCTCATCCTTCTTTCTGTGCCTCTGGTGCAGTGGCGAGATAAAGCGACATGGACGTCATTATAGTAGGCGCACATCGTGACATTCACTCTTCCCATTTGCCCAAGGACTCTCAGAAACAGAGCGTGTTGTTCATGGCGTAGCCTTTTTATTCACGAAACAGGTAATTCACCAGTGACCAACACGAGAGTAACAGTATCCCTTTTGGATATACAATTATCAAAGCATCACTCTTTAGTGGTATTAACTTGACGAAGGCTGCCGGGCAATTAGGCACAACATTACACTTGAACTTGAGCTTGGCCGTACACTTTAGTGGCCTTGGCCTGTCAAAGGCAGTAAAGAAGATATGCACCAGATTACATTTGAACTTGGCCATCTCGGCCCACCAAGCCCCCACTCTGCTGTGCACATTGTGCCAGGAGGCCCCAACGTGCTACAGAGAACAGTTGCACTACTTGTAAACCAGGGCCCCTCATGGCACACTGGCATGCCCACCGGGGTACCTGCACTCAGGCAGCCTCCCCAGGGTTCACCTCAGTCCATAGGTTGTGGGTTAGGGCAGAAGAGTCAGGAACCACCAGCAGGCCAATCCCCCCTTCCGCCTACCCTCTGCACATGTGGCTCCTACCCCTTTCTGGGGGCCATCCAGTTGTTTAACCGCCACAGGGCGAGAAGCTCCCTGGCACGCTCGCCCTCCCCCCGCGCTAACTGTGCTCCCAAATGGCCCCTAGCATTGTTTATATGAGCCACTGCCCGTCTACCGAAATTATGACCTCCATCCTGATTCCACCTCTCTCTTTTGTTATCTGGGCCGTCCTGTGATGCATTACCTGCCCCCTTTCAGTGACTATCGAATTGTGAAGAGACTAGTTTACACTATCTCCTGTTTGCCCTGAATTAATCCATGACCCCCTGCCCGGAACCTGTCACCAGCTGTATTTCCTCCACCGTTATCCTAAAGGGAACTACCATCCCAGGCCCTCCATAAAATTTCCGTCCGTACGGGTGCCTAGATGCTAGCGCCACCCAATTAGACTCCCTTGGACTCCCGGGACAGCGGAGGAAGTGTTGGACCCGCTGCCTTCCTCTTACTGGTCGCCCGTATCACTTTCTTCCCTAGCTTGTCCTTGGCCTTAACCAGAACCCCTTTAACTTATACTGCCTGCGTTATCCTACCGACCACATATAGAAACTTCCCTTCGGACCAATGGTCATTGAGCGGTGGCGTAATAGCGCTCCCTCTTACAGTCAAGTGATAATTTACCAGGCCCAAGAATGCGTTAGATAAATATCTTGGCAACTAACCTCAGTAGCAGGCATATTGTCCAGAAGCCTCTCTTAATGCCCACCTAGTTGGGAAGGCCCAACACTATTTCCTGTTTTTACTTTATGATATCCACCTCCCTCCCCAAGGAAACTAGTCCCTTAGGGCCTACAATAGCAAATCTGCCCACCGGGATGCCTGCAGCCTTAGTGCAACCCTAAGTGTACTCTCCCGAGCCTCTCCGGTATGCCTCTTCGATATGCCCATGAAGACCAGGACCCCAGGGGTCCGAACTCTGTCACCAGTCAGGTGACGTCCGGGACTACCAGCAGGTCAGTCCCGTTTGTCGCCAGCCAGACAAAGAAGAACTACTGCCCCATACCGTTACCTGTTGACATCATTCATAGTTACTTACCAACCAGGCACCTCCTTGAGCCTAAAACCACTCAGCTATGCTACCTATTTTGTGTCCATCAACAGACCTTCTTGAGCCGGACTTGCGCTGGGCTGGACTCCTGCACTGCCACCCTCTGAGCTATTGCTCCACCCACTGCCAAGGCTGCTCCCTTTGTGAGAGGTGTTACTTTGTCCCTTACTGGTTAGGACCTGTGGTTATAGGCCGCCACGGGGGTATAAAAAGGCTGCTTTTGCTTCGCCCCTTACTGTTACGACCTGTGGTTGCAGGCTGCCACAGGGGTATAAATGGCTGAGTTACCATGATAATGTAGCACCTGCCGGGTAATTACCCTGTGCCCGAGGTGAAGTTTGTACCTTGTACCCCATAACCATCTTTACCAGGGAGCCTCCGGTTACCGTATCCTCTGCTATGTGCTTCTTTATATTAATTCCTACCACCCCCGCATGGCCTACACTATGTGAAGATGGCGTTGCCCTTGGTCGAGGGAAGCAGCGGCTGGATGATTTAATTTATTGCCTGGTAACTAATCAGACCCGGTAGCCCACGCCACAATACTCACCGTTCCGCCCCAAACTGACTACTACCCTAACAGTTATTATGTCCCTCGCAGAAGACACCAACGTGAAAGGAATAAATTATCTGTTCCATATCGGCACAAACTGGTGATTGTAAATTTGGGTTTCATAAGTGTCCTCCTGCAACCAGGCCTCGAGAATGTTTTTCCACTGTCTCCTAACACTTATTGGCATCACCGTGAAAACATAACAAGAAACTACATCCATGACAGAATTGGTTCCCCCGCACTAGCGGCTCAAGGGTAATTGTAAGCAGAAAAAATTTCATCTGTTTCCTGACTTCTTAGCAGCACCATGAGCAAGACCCTAGGGCTACAGCCATTTTTGTCCTTCATTTATTGAGAATTGTTGATCTTTAAATGTTTACCTGGCTCTAATCTCATCAAGTGATTCGTAGAGTATATTTAGCAATAAATACCTATATATTTGACATAAATACCTGTGTAGTGTCTTTTCATTTTGGTAAATCAAGAGATTATAAGGTAAACAAGCTGCTATACATTCCTCAGAGACTTAGCCACCAGGACCATTATGACTGGCAATTTTAACCGTACCGTGTTACCCCCAGGGAACTTGGTTATTGCCCCTGACGGGAGTATTGGGACCTAACGTACTAAAATTGACTGAGACCAATGGCTGATTTCCTTATTGCTGGTAACATAAAACGGAAATGAGTATGTGCTGCCTTTAAAATAACAGCATTGTCCGGTTTTAGATCTACAGAGTTCCAACTGGACTACATAACCTTACTGGAGTTGGTGTAATGGGAGCTACCCGAGTACGCAAAGTTCTGTTCAGCTGTGCCTGCAAAAGCCTATTCTAACGTGTATCTTATCAATGAAGGAAAGCCAGTCCGCAAATCCTGCTGTTTAGAGAACTTGTATATGCATTGTACCAGGTGACCTATAGCGTGTGTGAAGTAAGTACTCAGTAGATAAGTTAAGAAAGTACTTTATTAAGTCAGAAATTAACAGGCACTCCAAGCAGCTGGCTGACATGACATCTGTGAAGGCAGTCTGTCAACATTCCAAGGCTGCCTTCACTCCAACATTCTAGGCTGTACCAATTGCTGATAGGAGGAGGGGGGGGAAACATGGAACCTACCAAGTGGCAAGTTATAACACATCTTCCCCCTTTAATATAGACAGTTACAAATGATTGGCAAACAGATAACCAAAAACCAGACCTTATGAGAATGAAAGGGTTAAGTAGCTACAAAGATCACTCCCTTCTGAAATCCTTGAGCCATCTGGGGGGATTACGTTGTCTGAATCCCCTTCCCTCTTGGGTTCCCCTTGCTCTGGGTCCCGTTCCCAGATTCCCACTGCGCCCCTCATGGACAGACTCCCTCTGTCCTGTGGCCACCCGATCCATGCTCCACTTCCGCCCATCATCCATGATGACAATGTTTCTCTTGACCTCCCTTATTTTTTCTGGAGCATAGAACGTGTCCTCCTTACTCCCCCTTGCCACAGGTTTGCGAATATACACTTCCTGTCCTCTGCTGAATGTTCTTTCTTTGGCGCCCCATTTGTTGTCATAGGAATCTTTGTACCTCTTTTGCCTAGCTTCCACCTTCCTACTAAACTCTTCTGGATCGACCACCACCGGATCTTTGGTCTTCAACCAATTAGGTGACAGTTTGGATCCTGCTTTCCTTCCTCTCAACAGTTCGAAGGGTGTGTGTCCCGTGGATAGACTAGGCGTCGTGTGGTATGACCAGAGCATGTCTCTCAATGCTGCTTCTATGTTCCCCCCAGACTTAACTGCTAGTTGGATACTTTCCTTCAGCATACGGTTGGCTCTCTCTACTTTTCCGTTAGCTCTCGGGCAGTACAATGAAGTACGTATATGCTTTATGGACAAGTCCCTGAGGAACTCTCTCATCTCCTCCGACACCAGTTGGACTCCGTTGTCTGTGATCAATGTTGAGGGTATGCCTTCCTTTGAAAAAGTGTCACTCAGAAATTCAACTATAGTCTTGGTGTTGATGTTGGTCACAAATTTGTGGGAGACCCAGTTAGAATAATAGTCAATGATCACTAAAAGGTACCATTGCTGCGGCCCCTTTGCCCTGATGGGGCCCGTGATGTCAAATCCCAACTTGTCCCACGGGAACTTTGGAACCTCCACCGGACTAAGTGGGGATCTCCTGGTGTTTTTTGACTTGTCGCTAACTTCGCATGCGTAACATTCTTTCACTCTCTCTTCCATGCTAGAATCCATGCCTGGGAACCAATAATCTGATCTTAATCTAGCCTTGCACAGACTCCTTCCCAGGTGACCTTCATGGGTTAGGTCAATAATTTGCTTCCTTAACCTCTCCGGAGGAACTAGTCTGCCTGCTTTGAGGAGGTACTCTCCTTCAATTGACAGTTCATTGCGTACATTCCAATAGGGTCGTATGTTCTCCGGCAAGCCTCCACATTTGTTAGGCCACCCTCTGACTACCCATGTTTTCACTTCTCGAAGGATATTGTCCTGTTCCATGTGACCATCCCACAGCTCTCTGGTCATGGCCGGGATTTTTATTTCCAAGACCCTCTCACTGTCTACGATTCCTTCTTCCTGTCCTTCCACTGGAGCTCTGGATAAAAAGTCTGCCACTTTATTCTGTTGGCCAGGAACATACGTAGTTTTGAAATTGTAGCCTTGTAACCCCAACACCCACTTTGCGATGCGGGGAGTGATATTCTCCAACACTTTGTTTCCGAACAGGTTGACCAAAGGCTTATGGTCGGTGCATACTACGAATGGTAAGCCCCAGACATAAAAACTGAAATGTTTGATTGCCCAGTACACCGCCAGAGCCTCCTTCTCGATGGTGGAATAGTTGGCTTCCGCCCCAGACAAGGACCTTGATGCAAATGCCACTACTTTCACTGTATCATCCACTCTCTGTGAAAGCATGGCTCCCACGCCTTTTCCACTTGCATCAGTAGTGATTACGGTGTCCTTGTTTACATCAAAGTTTCCAATGTAAGGTGCCGACACGATAGCCTCTTTAATTTTCTCAAAGGCCAGCTCCTGATCTTTCTCCCACTTGAATGGTGTGTTTTTTTTTTAAATTTCTCTGAGGGGATGGGCTATCATGGCAAAAATTTTTATGAACCTACCCATGTACTCGGCTAATCCCAGAAAAGAAAGTACTTCTTCCTTGCAAGATGGCATGGGTGCTTTTCTTACTGCCTCCACCAAGTCTATTTTGGGCTTTATCCCCTCCTCCGAGATGGTGTGCCCTAAGTAATCCACTGTGGTTACTCCCATTTTGCATTTGCTCTCCTTGGTGGTGAATCCTACCTCTCTTAAACATCTGAGTACCCTTTTCACATTTTCATCATGTTCAGTGTCACTCGCCCCATAAATCAATATATCGTCTTGAAAACACATGGACTTAGGACAATCCCTCAACACGTGCTGCATAGCTCTTTGAAACGCTGCTGCCGCCGACGCCAACCCAAAAGGCATTCTCATAAATTTAAAATTGCCAAATGGTGTGGTGAAAGCGGTCAATGGTTGAGATTCGGGGTGCAGTCGGATTTGGTGGTAGGCCGATGAGAGGTCGAGCACACTAAAGAACTTGGCTCCCTGTAAAGTACTCAACATTTCATGTATCCTTGGGAGAGGATGCCTGTCCACCACAATGTTAGCGTTCAGCGCCCTCAAGTCCACGCATAACCTAATGCTTTTCCCACCTTCCTTGCTTGTAATGACAATGGGCGCCAACCATGCAGAGCATTCTATCTCTTGTATGACCCCTTGTTTTAACAATTTCTCCAATTCCATTCTTAAAGGCTCTCTCATAAGCAGGGGAATGGACCGTGTTTTGTGTACTGTAGGTGCTGCTCCGTCCTTGAGCTCAATCCTATGCATGTAGTTTTTTAGTACCCCCAGTTTCTCATTAAACACCTCTGGAAATTCTTTCACTAGGTTTGACCCCACCCCCGGGGATTCTATGAGAAGTACCTGCTCTTGGTTGTTCGGATCAAGTCTTATTCCTAATTCTTTCTGATGTTTCCACCCTAATAGACTTGATCCTTCTCGGGTAACATATACCTTCCCCACAGTATGCCTGTCTTTGAAGGATATTCTCATTCTCACCATCCCTTCCAACTGGATAGGTACCCTGTTGTACCCTGAGGGGGCTATGTCAGCTGACTCTAAAGTGATGTTATGTTTAGCAAATTTTTCACTGAACACTTGCTTGTCTATTAAAGTGAACGGAGAGCATGAGTCTGCAAACACCTTAAATTTCTCTCCATCCAGTTTTATCTCACAAGTAGGGTACTGAGTACTTTCCTCCTTACTTTCGTCTTCAATCTGACAAATAAAATTTTTCTCCTCCCCCACTACTTCTTCAGGGTGATCTACCATGTGAACCTTTGAGCTACCTACATTGCATGCTTTGGCAAAATGGCCCTTTCTGTTACATCTTCTGCAAGTGACGTTCCTTGCGGGGCATCGCCAATTGTTGGCCAAGTGATTGTGGTTCCCACACCTGAAACATTTAAGACCTTCCGTCTTGTTGCTCACCCCTTCTCTGAACTTGTTCTCCAATTTGCACACAGTTTCCCCATCCGATGCCTCTTTAGACATAGACTTTTCTTTCCTTTCT
This sequence comes from Triturus cristatus, assembly GCF_964204655.1. NCBI lineage: Eukaryota > Metazoa > Chordata > Amphibia > Caudata > Salamandridae > Triturus > Triturus cristatus. The sequence continues at coordinate 1,067,920,257 of NC_140579.1, read as the reverse complement.
TCTGACACTTTCATCTCTCTCATACATATAGCTGTATGTTCCAGACCTTTCGCTATGCTTATGGCTTCCTCCAGATCCGGATTCCTTGTGAGTAACTCCTCCTGCACCTTCTCTTCATTGGTGCACCTTACTAATTGGTCTCGGATTAATGAATCAGTAAGCGCCCCAAACTCACATGTAGCTGCCATTCCCCTCAACACAGCTATGTATGAAGACACTTTCTCCTCTTTTCTTTGCGCCCTTTTGAAAAATTTGTGTCTTTCTAAAACTACATTTATTTTCACTTTAAAATGTGCTTCTAACTTACGCAATGTGTATTCATAAACATCAACCCCTTCATCCTCATCCTGAACCTCGTCTTCTACCAATCTCCCTGTTATGTCCTCATAAACTTTCCTTCCCTGTATACCTAAATTATGTAACAGTATGTGCTGTTTCCTAATGTTAGAGAAGTTCCCTCCACCTATGGCTATCAGGTATGATTTGAAAATACCTTCCCACCTTTTCCAGGGGATGTCAGGTTCCCCTAATTCATTCAAAAACGGTGGGGGTTGACTCATTCCTGCCCCCGCCATGGTCAGGTACTACCTTACACAGATGAACACTCTAAAATATTTCTGAAACTAAACAGGGGAGGATGAAATATTTTCCTTAGATGTACAGGTAAGTGGCAAGGAATCTCAAGGGTTTTGTATGGCTACTTGACTGTGGGCTCCTTTTACCCTCCTCAAGGTGACACACTTCCAAAACCTCACAGTGAGTCTGCTAGACCATGAATACCTAACTAAAGTTCAGTCCCCTTTCTATCTCAGCTGTAGACTCCCAGCAGTCCCTTCGTGAGTTTCCTGTTTCTCTTCCTGCCTTTAGTTTGAAGAGAGCAGCGTGTGCCTCTGAGGAGAAGATAACAGAGCAGAATGCCTCCCCTGAGGTGCCTCTCCGTCACGGACTGGTTCCCTCGCCGTGATATAAACACCGCTGCCCTTGGAGGAGACTGCAAAGACGCCTCTCACGCCGGCATACAACTGCTACTCACGGCCGGTCTCCTGTGTACCTCCAGCGTCGCGCGGGACTGGGACCTCCCCTGAGGTGTCACGGCAACAGCCGATGCAGGTCACGCCAATCTCCAGCTGGTTCTCACCTCGCCTCCACAGCCGCTACCTCACCAGCCGCACCTGACCAGACAGCCTCAACCGGGTCACGCAAGGCATAAGACACCACAACTGTCAGGCAGACGCTGCATCCAAATTAACTTTACCGCTGTCCTTCTGCTTCGGACTGCGTCTCCCGTGTCATGTCTCCTCATAAATCAGGCTGCATAAATTCTCCACAACGATCGCCTCGCCTCCAGAGATGTGCGCTCAACTTCCAACGCGGTGATCGCACCGCTGCACAGCCTTTATACGATCGTTTTCGTCAGCGCACCGCTACACAGCCTGCACACGAATGTATTCTTCAAAATTGCCAGCATGCCGAAATTCTCGCAGGGAAGAGTGCCACGCTGTCCCTGCCACAGCCACAGTTCTCCTCGTCGCCAAGATGAAGTAAGTACTCAGTAGATAAGTTAAGAAAGTACTTTATTAAGTCAGAAATTAACAGGCACTCCAAGCAGCTGGCTGACATGACATCTGTGAAGGCAGTCTGTCAACATTCCAAGGCTGCCTTCACTCCAACATTCTAGGCTGTACCAATTGCTGATAGGAGGAGGGGGGGGAAACATGGAACCTACCAAGTGGCAAGTTATAACAGTGTGGATTCAGGTACCTTCCGGCGCCTATTGAAACTGGGCTGGGTCAGCTCTAAGTATTTCCACGTGCAGCCCCTATCCCACTGACTCCTTGCAATGTACCGAGAGTGGTAATAAGCGTACGCCCACCCGGAAGCAATGCCCTCTACTAGCGTGCAGTTGCTGTGCGCAGCGGTGTGCTACCGCGCCAATTGGCCTAAATTGTACACCCACTAGTAAGAATACCCGCTATTAGCATGCGGCCTTTGTATGCATTGGTGTGCCCGCCGGCAATGGCACCCGGGACCTTAAACAATGCAAGTGTACAGCTTCCATGGCAGGCCAATAATTCAGGTGCAGATAAAATAAAAAAGTAACTCCCTGTCTCAATTTGAAATGTACATAAGAACAGCATGACTCCTTAACCGTGGGAACTGACTGGAGACACAGACCCAGTGTGTTTAAACACACTTTGCAGCAATGAGATGTACTTCAACCTGCAGTGCATGTCAACTGGGTGTGCCTGAGTGACCCCTATGGACTACCCCGTCAGCCCCGACGGGTTTTGCTGGCCAATAATAACCGCACCGCACAATTAATGTGCTTTCCTAAAGATCGATGGAGTCGTTAATTCCCGACGGTGTACAAGTATGCTGAAACCCCCAGTTGCAGGAATGGGACGAACTTCCATGCGCAGCGCATGCCCACTAAAAGCGAATGAATGACCAGTGTTATTACGAATGGCCCCTTAGAATACCCAATCATCTAAGACTGGTTTAGTGGGCCTACTTACAGGCGAAACAGTTAATTCATGAACTTGGACTGCGCAAAATGATGGCACATTAGGCACTTCTACCAATCCACCCCCCTAACCTGACGGCATATGTTTAATACCTCTGCCTCGTCCGACTCTCCCGTTCCACCCAAGCATGACGCATGGATGTACAGCAAGTCCAGGGAGCCGACGGCATGATGCCCAGCAACGACTTCTGATACCCTGAGAAACGACTATCATGATTAGACATATTGTTTTACATCTTATGCTAATTATTATGATATAAGTAAGTCACTGTAAATCACACACCGGTACACAACTTACAGTTCCAGGACAAGAAATAACAGCAAATACCGGAAGCCGGCGGCATGATGCGCAAGACTTCTAATATTATGTAATACAACTACCTCCGCTATATATGTTGTTATACATACGCGTTCACAGCAAGGATACAGAAGAACAAGTCACCGGACTATGATGCCTTGAAAAGTTCTTTGCATGACGCGCACTGGCAGATCTAATGGTGCCCTGAAAAAGTTCTTTGGCATGCAGCGCATTAAGAAGGCAACATTCCCAATCGTAAGTAGAATATATACCCAGATCCGGGCTAATGACTTTGACAAGAAGCGCTAGCAAAGCGAAAGCCGAGGGCCGCCTCTCACCGCAAGCCACATCTTAGCCGCATCTTACCCGCTATGGGGCGGCCCCCCTCTGTACCTGTGAGCTAACTTCTGGCTGTTTTAGGCGAACCGCGCCTTCTGAGCTGCGTGGATAGTATCGCTCCACCGCCGCCATACAGGGCTCGACCCCCTTGTGTAGAAGTTGGAGGGCCATGAACTTATCTCAAGGGTGTCTTTACCTCGCCTCATCAGGCTCTAAGGAAAATTCCAACCGCGAGCCGCTCCCGCTGCCTGCGTGGGTCAGCGGGGGAGTGATCAATTGGTGAAATAATATGGCAAGCACCGAATGCCTAGATGTAGCGCGGTATAGCCGCTGCTTCATCAAACAATTGCACCAATAACTATGGGTGCGAACGGCCAAATTGTTCGAACCCACTGCCTCTCACCACGGGACGCATCACGGCAACCGACCGGACACTCCATTATGTGCAACACAATATTGTTCCCAAACTTTTAGCACGAATACACTCAACAACAAGGAAGGGGGGAGGGGGCGTCCCCTCGCCTATCGCAGCGAGACGCCTCGCACTAATAACAGTAAGGTTCCTATCAAAACGCTGCCTTTTATAGGAAATACGCGCGAAACATCGGCGCGTCCCCCGCATCTGACACTCCAGTATGTGAAAAACGCATTATTATTCGAAAAACTTTAGAGCGAATACCCTCGACAACAAAAGGGAGGGGGGGGCGTCTCCTCGCATATCGCAGCGAGACGCCTCGCAGTACAAACAGTATGGTTCATATCGACACGCGGACTTTATCAAAAATGTTATGCTAATTTTACACCACCAGCGCGCGTGCACCCACCGCTGGTTTCATCTTTGTTTTAAATGCCTACAGCACCTGGTGTTCACAGGCGGTCTCCCATCCAAGTACTAACCAAGCCCGACCCTGCTTAGCTTCCGAGATCGGGCGCATTCAGGGTGGTATGCTCCACGGAAATCAAACAGTATGGTTCATATCGCCACGCGGCCTTTATCAAAAATGTTATGCTAATTTTACACCACCAGCGCGCATGCACCCACCGCTGGTTTCATCTTTGTTTTAAATGCCTACAGCACCTGGTGTTCACAGGCGGTCTCCCATCCAAGTACTAACCAAGCCCGACCCTGCTTAGCTTCCGAGATCGGGCGCATTCAGGGTGGTATGCTCCACGGAAATACACGCAAAACAACGGCGCGTCCCCCGCATATGGCAGCAAGACGCATCGCGCTCCAAAATGAAATAATTAATTAAATACACTATCGCGACAGACCCCATGTGGGCGAGCTACGCCTAGGCCCCCTCAAACCTCCTGTGCCACACGCAACACTCCGCCGACTCGAACTCCCTCCACGCTGACGATGTGGCTCTGCAGCTTGCCGGAGGTTCAAAGGGACAAAGAGGCTGAAGATGGCGGGGTGCGGATTAAAATAGCCTTTCAGCGCGCCCTGATGACGTCACTTCGTTCACCCCCCTTTTCTGCCCTGGGGGAAGGTCCAGTCCCGTGGCGCTACTAAGGGCGCCCCGCCTCTAGGCGCGGGGGGCGCCGGTCAAGGGGTCGACAGGGGCCGCTGGTGCGACACCTGGCATGCCCTTTGTGACCCTTGGCACTGCCTTTGCGACCCGTAGCGTCAGCAGTGGCAAAATCAGTGCCAGGAACAGAAGCAGCTGGCCTTTATGGACGTAGGCGGACGCTTCACACTCCTTGTTTTTTGTCAATGTGTTATTATACTAATAGTGAATAATATTAAATTATTCGCTATTAGTTTAATTTAAAAAAAGGAGTACAGTACAAATACATGGAATTTGACTTTTCCAGGCAGCTGAGGTAAGTAAAAAATGTGTGCGTGCTTGCAGTTTTCATTGTGTTTACGTAAGAGAGTATGTGTGAATGTGTGTGTGTGTAGGCAGAGTGTGTGCGTGTGTGTGAATACGTGTGTATGTGTAAGCAATGCATGTACCATAGATGGAAAAAATGCTCTCAGTCTAGATTTCGCCAACAGCTACGCTCAATGAGATCTCAAAACACCAAGCGCTTGTCAATCCACCATTTTAATAGATTTTGAAGTAGGACTAGCACAGCTACGAGCTCCTGTGAGGAGACCGCTCCAGACTACAGCTCCTGCATTTAAATAGATGCCACAATCTCGGACCTTCCCAGTTCCTCTTCATAGCAAGTGCTCTGAATCTGCCACTAGTGGCATGCAGCACTAAAGCAAACCACGGATACTAGTACTCTATGGTTAGCAGTGGTTGCCATCCATATAGCCCAGTTTTCATGCCGCACTCAAACAGAGAACACGGACAGGGGGTTGACAGGGTGAAAAGACCCCTTTCCTGAGACAGACATCATGCGGGGTATGAAATTGACTATGGGGCACTTGAGTACAGTTCTCTGCAGCCCACTGTGTTTACTCCCTGCCCTGTGTTAATTCAAGTCTATGTTGTGCAACCTTATTTACGCCCTGTAGTATTTCATTGTCTCTCATTCACCACTGTCCACCTACTGTATTTACACCCTGTAGTATTTCATTGTCTCTCATACACCACTGTCCACCTACTGTATTTACACCCAGTAGTATTTATTTGTCTCTCATACACCACTGTCCACCTACTGTACTTACACCCAGTATTTCATTGTCTTATTCACCACAGTCCACCTACTGCATTTACACCCAGTATTTCATAGTCTCTTATTCACCGCTGTCCACCTACTGTATTTACACCCTGTATTTCATTGTCTCTCATACACCACTGTCCACCCACTGTATTTACACCCTTTAGTATTTCATTGTCTCTCATACACCACTGTCCACCTACTGTATTTACACCCTGTAGTTCATTGTCTCTCATACACCGCTGTCCACCCACTGTATTTACACCCTGTAGTATTTCATTGGTTCTCATTCACCACTGTCCACCCACTGTATTTACACCCTGTAGTATTTCATTGTCTCTTATTCACCACTGTTCACCTACTGTATTTACACCCTTTAGTATTTCATTGTCTCTCATACACCACTGTCCACCTACTGTATTTACACCATGTAATTCATTGTCTCTCATACACCGCTGTCCACCCACTGTATTTACACCCTGTAGTATTTCATTGGTTCTCATTCACCACTGTCCACCCACTGTATTTACACCCTGTAGTATTTCATTGTCTCTTATTCACCACTGTCCACCTACTGTATTTACACCCTTTAGTATTTCATTGTCTCTTATTCACCACTGTCCACCTACTGTATTTACACCCTGTAGTATTTCATTATCTCTCATTCACCCTTGTCCACCTTCTGTATTTACACCCAGTATTTCATTGTCTTATGCACCACTGTCCACCTACTGTATTTACACCCAGTATTTCATTGTCTCTTATTCACCACTGTCCACCTTCTGTATTTACACCCAGTATTTCATCGTCTTATGCACCACTGTCCACCTACTGTATTTACACCCTGTATTTCATTGTCTCTCATACACCACTGTCCACCCACTGTATTTACACCCTGTAGTATTTCATTGTCTCTCATTCACCACTGTCCACCTTGTGTATTTACACCCAGTATTTCATTGTCTCTTATTCACCACTGTCCACCTACTGTATTTACACCCTTTAGTATTTCATTGTCTCTCATACACCACTGTCCACCTACTGTATTTACACCCCGTAATTCATTGTCTCTCATACACCGCTGTCCACCCACTGTATTTACACCCTGTAGTATTTCATTGGTTCTCATTCACCACTGTCCACCCACAGTTTTTATAGCCTGTAGTATTTCATTGTCTCTTATTCACCACTGTCCACCTTCTGTATTTACACCCAGTATTTCATTGTCTTATGCACCACTGTCCACCTACTGTATTTACACCCTGTATTTCATTGTCTCTCATACACCACTGTCCACCCACTGTATTTACACCCTGTAGTATTTTATTGTCTCTCATTCACCACTGTCCACCTACTGTATTTACACCCAGTATTTCATTGTCTCTTATTCACCACTGTCCACCTACTGTATTTACACCCTTTAGTATTTCATTGTCTCTTATTCACCACTGTCCACCTACTGTATTTACGCCCTGTAGTATTTCATTGTCTCTCATTCACCCTTGTCCACCTTCTGTATTTACACCCAGTATTTCGTCTTATGCACCACTGTCCACCTACTGTATTTACACCCAGTATTTCATTCTCTCTTATTCACCGCTGTCCACCTACTGTATTTACACCCTGTAATTAATTGTCTCTCATACACCGCTGTCGCACCCACTGTATTTACACACTGTATTTCATTGTCTCTCATACACCGCTGTCCACCTACTGTATTTACACCCTGTAGTATTTCATGGTCTCTTATTCACCACTGTCCACCTACTGTATTTACACCCTGTAGTAGTTCATTGTCTCTCATTCACCACTGTCCACCTACTGTATTTACACCCTGTAATTCATTGTCTCTCATACACTGCTGTCGCACCCACTGTATTTACACCCTGTATTTCATTGTCTCTCATACACCGCTGTCCACCCACTGTATTTACACCCTGTAATATTTCATTGTATCTCATACACCACTGTCCACTTACAGTATTTACACCCTTTCGCATTTCATTGTCTCTCATACACCACTGTCCACCTACTGTATTTACGCCCTGTAGTATTTCATTGTCTCTTATTCACCACTGTCCACCTACAATATTTACACCCTGTATTTCATTGTCGCTCATACATTTCTATCCACCCACTGTATTTACACCCTGTAGTATTTCATTGTCTGTTATACACCACTGTCCACCTGCTGTATTTACACCCTTTCATATTTCACTGTCTCTCATACACCACTGTCCACCCACTGTATTTACACCCTGTAGTATTTCATTGTCTCTCATAACCACTGTCCACCCACTGCATTTACACCCTGTATTTCATTGTCTCTCATACACCACTGTCCACCCACTGTATTTACACCCTGAAGTATTTCATTGTCTCTCATACACCGCTGTCCACCCGCTGTATTTACACCCTTTCGTATTTCAATGATTCCTTCATGTCTTTCTTCTCTCAGCATCCATTAGCCATCTTGGAACAATAAATTCATAATAAACTACAGCAAAAGAAACATACAATGGTACAGCCAATAGTCCTCCAACCAACGTCAGACCTATTGGCTTTGCCAACGCTTATTAGATATGACATCTTACATGGATTCTCCCCTTCCGACCCACAATGTCCTTCCATTCTTATGTGTGTCCTACTCTCTCCCATATGACTCTGGTGATAGTTTGCTACACTCCAGTCCCATTCATTTCCCTGAATATATCTCTATTATTTTTAGCATTTCGTTGCTGTTCTGGGCTCATTCTATGCATCATTAGACTTTAAGTACCAATTCATAACCTGCTCTTTATTGGATTCTTCAATAAAAAATATTACCAATGTGAATAACAAGAAATAGAATTCATAGCAAAACAAACATAAAATAAAAAGTGCACAGCATGGGCAGAAACTGGATACCTAAAATGTATTTAAAAAAAAGAAAATGAAGGTTCTGTGCTGTGGAACCTGGGAATGACTTTCCCCAACTCTATAGTACTCTGGAGGCCCCTAAAATGTGAGTTTTTCAGTTAAGCTGGAGTCAGTGGCGTAGCACGAGCCTCACGCGCCCTCATTTAAGAAGGTGAAAATTGCTCCCTGGCTCCTGGTTGGGTAGTGAAAGAAAGCTATAGTCAGTGTGCCCCTCCCATTCCTAGGACCCGATGCCACTGCACATGCTGAACCATTGGTATGTACGCCCATGGCCAGAGTCTAAAAGTAAATAAAGGGCTGATGATAAAGCGAGTTAATAATACTAGGCAGGTGCCGAGGGTGCCAGCACCAGACAGTGCCAAATTGACACCAAAAGCATCAAATATTACCAATTAATTCTAAGGAGGGAGCAAAAAACATAAAAATAGAATTTTGCTGAAGGCTCCAGATAGTTTTGCACTTGGTCTCAAATGTCGCTCAAAAATGTGCAACAATCACAGACATGTTCTCCCTTCCTTTGCAGCTGGGAAGACCACTGATCCAAATGGAATGTGGCATAACAGCCAGAGATGCTGGCTTTGGAACTGGGGGATCATGCTCGAGTCTCAGCGTTGGTTCAACATCCTGTGATTCTGGGCAAATCACTTAATAACCCCATGCTTAAAAAATAAGTGTGGCCTTGTGTAACCCTCCAACAGTGCTCCTCATCTTTACGTAGCGCCTCTCTCATATGCATTTCATTTGTTGTGTAGCGCTACTCATATCAGTGTAGCGTGTGTCAGTACTTTACACCATGCACACATTATACAGAGACAGTGAATCATACAAGTATGTAAATCAGTCTACAGGGAATGTCACATAAGCCAATGAGGATTACAAGGTGTAGGAATCACATGTCATCCATACTGGTGGGCAGTATATTTTAAGAGGGTTTGGTCTGGGGAAACCCAAGCTCAGGATTTAAAGAGTATTCCATGGGGGTCAGCTTTACTGATAACAATGTATATCTGCCCACACTTACTCATTTTAGCAACATTAGAATAATGAAAGACTGGATAAGTTCTAACTATATCACAAAAAAAGAAAGCGAAGTTCTAACTATACCATTCATGTTTGTCTGCAGCTGTTTGATGACAGGTCATTGGTCACTGTCCTATGTTAGGATTGTAACTACTGAACTGCAAGTAGCACAGGGATCTCTGTGACAAAGGCAGTAACCCACTGAGCTTCCACATAAAATACAGTTCATCTACAATTAAAAACTACTAACAGACAAATGATTTCTCTCCAGCAGGATCATTTAGCACCAGCGTTATCTGGGCATTTTGCATTGTCTTATTGTTGTCCTGCATCAGCCATGATAATGATAAAAACTGTTTAAATGAAGCACTCACGAAGTATGCGTCCTGCTGGGCCTGTGCAGATTTTAAAAAGAAAAACAAAGGGTAACACATTCTCTTACCTACACCATTAGTCAAACTTTGTGTCACAGCCTGGTGTGATAAGCAGCTGCAGGGGTCAGGAAAGGTGATAGGAATAAACAAACTTATTTTTTCCTGCGCTGCATAGAAAAAGAAATATCCATGTAATGTAACTGGTGCTCGTGTAAAGCGCTCCAATACCTTGGGGGCGAGCTTACGCTATATTGAACTATTTAAAAAAGTATTCTCTGTCATTTTCTACACGTACATCCATTTTCAAACATTCTTGAGCCATTTTTTTTTCTCTCTTCTGTGGAGATCTGGGAACATTTCCATGTTCACTATCAGCATCGGGGACACTGCAGGCCACAGAGGAAACACTCTGTGCCATCCAGGGAGACTGCGAAGCCAATTGCATTTCCAATGCTTGCTTACCTTCCAATGTGTCCCAGCAGAGTCCTGTCCCTGGAGCTGCAAACCTTCTCCGCGAACACTCTGTTGCCTCATCCCTTCTCAGAGGCTGTGCCAGTGGGGAATGCTCTCTCTGGGGCCCCCACCCCCATCCCTTTTCCGGCCGGGCTCTGGCTGAAGAGAAACAATGTAATTTGTTACTTTGTTTCTCTTCAGTCCTGCCCTGGGTCAGCGCGAGGAGCTCTGAGCAGGCTGCAGACTGCACCTGCTTTTTACAGCAAGCATTTCTCTCCCAGCTCTTTACCGAAGAGCTGAGGGGGCCCCCTTCACCTAACCAAAGACTGGGGGCCCCCCCAAACCGCGGGGGCTGCGGGGGTGTTTGTTACGCCCCTGGCTGGCTTCTGATTCGTTAATAGGCTTGTAAGTTCCTCCTTAGTACCGCCTTGTCTTAATATGTAACCTCCCATGAGGAAGGGCTCTTTTACTTCAGTTGTTACACGGTACGTCTTTTTTAGTCTGTAAGCACTTTTTTCTTTATTGAGTTTCTTCTACTGCAGGCACAACATGCTTTCCTGCAACATTCAGAGCGCCATGCGTGCTTTCACTTTCCGAGCAGCCAGGGATAACGGCGGCCGCTTTTTTGAATAGGTCTCGCATTTACAAGAGTTTGAACTATTGGCATTGTAAATGACAATGCCTTTTATTTATGTGTTGATTGGCAAAACAGATAAATAAAAGTCATAGTCATTTACAATCCCAATAGCTTAAACTCTGGCAAATGCGACACCTATTGCATTGCAAATGCTTGTAATACATGGCTCCTGGTGCACACTGGCGGGACACATTCTGATGTTCGTTTCTCACATTGCTGGTTTTCATACGCAGATACTGGTGCACGCTCGTGTCTCAGGCTACACATCACACATTCGGGAACTAGTTCCCTTACTGCCTTTGTTCGTACACGGATCCCGGTGCATGCTGGGGGCTCACGGCATACATTCTGGTGCCAGCTTCTTACGTGGCAGGTTTTTGTACAGGAATTCTGGTTCACGCTCATGTCACTCACTGCACAACACACCCTAATGCTGGTTTTCGACATAGCAGGGCAGGTTTTCCTACACAAATGCTGGTGCGTGCTTGTGTCGCATGCTGCACAGCACACTCTAATACTACTTTTCCACATGTCTGGTTTTTATGCACAGATTCTGGTGCACGCTCATGTCTCATGCTGCACAGTACACACTAATGCTGGTTTTCCACAGGGGTATTTTTCATGCACTTATCCTGGTGCACGCTCGTGTCTCACGTAGCACTGCACACATTTTGATGCTGGTTTTCACACATGGATCCTGGTGCATCCTTGTGTCTCACGCATCACAGCACATTCTAATGCTGGTTTCCCACATGGCTGGCTTTCACGCACAGATCCTGGTGCACGCTCTTGTCTCACGTTGCACAGCACACACTAATGCTGGGTTTTCACAGGGCTGGTTTTAATGCACAGGTCCTGCTGAATGCTCATGTCTCGTGCTGCACAGCTAACTCTAATGCTAGTTTCCCACATGGCTGTTTTTCGCACACGGATACTGGTGCACGCTCTTGCCTCATGCTGCACAGCAAACTCTAATGCTGGTTTCCCACACAGCTGGTTTTCGTGCATGGACCCTGGTGCACACTCATGCCTCACGCTATTCAGCACACTCTAATGCAGGTTTCCCACACGGCTGGTTTTCGCACACGGATCCTGGTGCACTCTCATGCCTCACGCTGTAATGCACACACTAATGATAGTTTTCATATATGGACCCTGGTGCACGCTCATGTCTCATGTGGCACAGCACACTCTAATGCTGGTTTTCCATAATACTGTTTTTAAGGCACAGGTCCTTGTGCACACTTGTGTCTCACACTGCACAGCACACTTTAATGCTGGTTTCCCACATGGCTGGTTTTCGCTCACAGAACCTGGTGCACGCTTATGCCTCATGCTGCACAGCACAATCTAATCTAAAGGTTTTCAAATGGGGCGCTAGAGGGCGTCTGGCAAAATGGCCGCACTGCTGTGAGGCTCTGCCCGGCCGAGCCACAATCCGCCAATTATCTGCTGCATCTCGCACATTTGATAGCTGACAATTACCTGTGCGAATTACTGGTATTCTGCGGTGTCCCTCGGTGGTGGATTTGCCTCGGACGATTCACTGCTTGCTGCTCGCCGAACCTGTGCTGTCTCGCTACCGTGACGCTGCAAATGGCGGCCGCCATGCTGCTTTAGGCCATACTTAGAGGCGGAGTCTGGTGCCTGACCTGGATCTATGTGCTGTGTCTCCTGCTCCGTTGAGGCGGAACGACTACCTGCTGACGCTGCCTGCCCTGCTGCGATCCTGAGGGCCGGGCAGCGGAGAAGTGAGCCATTGCCCGTTTGCTGGTGCGGGTGCCGGGGGCTGCTCGGATCGTGAGGACCAGGCCCCCGCGGCTGCAGTCATCATCCTCCCCACGTCTTCTGCTGGTGTGCGGTGGCTCTAAATTCCGGATGCCCGTTGGCGCCGGCAGCAGTGAGTGGGGCTGGGGTCGGGTAGAGGCACGGGCTGCGGCAGCAGGATCGGGCCTTAATCCAGGATCTTGGCCTGCTTGCTGCGGCTGGCACGGGGCGCGACGTTGCGGTTAGGCTCCCGCGTGTCGCCTTCGGCTTATTTGGAGATCCCCTCGGCCTTTCAGGCGCCGCTTCCCTTGGGACTCTTGAGCGGCCCCCGAGCCTGTGGACAGTGCTGCACTGACGCTTCAGCCCTAGTCACATGACAGCTTCTCAGATGCCACCATTGAAGGACGGGAGCCTGGGGGCATAACTTCTCAGCTCTGGGGCCTTGGCTGGTGTGCTGAGGCGACTGCGGAGCGCAGCGCTGTCGACCTAGATTTTGGGGGTTAACAGTGGCCTGTATTGGAGGCCTCCTGCTGATCACTGCTTCTGCGGGCCCGCAAACGTACTCCTTCTGGCCTCCTATCTCGCCTGAGTGTGTATGGCACTTACCTGCCGGTAAGGGCTTCCACTACTACCACTTGCGGACCTGCTGTGGGGGGGAGTGTCTCTGGTGAGGGCTGATTCTGCATTGTTTGGAGTTTACGACGATCCCCCCCAGTTAAGTTATTTCTCGGCCCTCGTGAACCATTGCACGACCACCTGTGCTTCTATCCTTGGCTCATGTGTATACAACCGGGCGAGCTAGGTCTTGGGCCATGGGGAGAACTGACAAGTCTCAGCCGCGCCTGACTCGAATTGCGGAAGACTACCAAGACCATGCAGAAGGCTGCGTCGGACTCTGAGGCTGACTCCTTAGCGTAGGCCCCCCCCCACGCTGGAATCCATGTTGATGGCTATGCAGCGCTCACTGCAGTCTATTGAATGAATGATGGCTGCGGTGAATACCCGTCTTGATCACGTGTCCTCCCAACTTGAAAAACAGAATGCCCGGGTGGATGAGGTGGAACAGAGGGTGTCAGCGACGGAGGACGACCTTAGTTCTGTAGCAGGCAAAACCTCCAGGATGGAGAAAGTTCCGCCCTCATTCAGGCAAAGAACGAGGACTTAGAAGCACGGTCCCGGCGCAACAATATCCGTATTACTGGGCTGCCGGAGTCCACAAATGTGGGTAAAATGGAGACTTATATTGAACGCCTCATCGTAGATATCTTTGGTTCGGATCAATTATCCAGCATGTTTATATTGGAGCGTGCCCATTGTTCCTTAGCTGCTTGCCCGGTCCCAGGTGCGCCTCCTCGCCCCCTTATCGCTAGAATTTTGAATTACATGGATCACGACACTATCCTCCGAATGGCCAGCGAGAAAGGCGCTATCGTCCATCAGGGTAACACATTGGCCATTTTTCCTGATTTCACGGTGGCTGTCCAGGCGGCCCGCCAAGAATTTGGTGGTGTGAAATTTTTTTTGCAGGCTGAGGGGGTCAATGTTGCGATGTTGTACCCGGCCCGACTCCGCATCGGGGTGGATGGCGACAGCAAGATATTCTCAACCCCAAGGGCCGCGATGGACCACGCCAAGCAGCTGAAGCGCAGGAGATGGGACTCTACTACTGCTCCTGCGGCGGAGGAGTAGGGGTGGGATGTATCGACAGGCTTGGGGCTTCTTGTTTTTCTGCGACTCCCTTTTATGTCTGCTATCGCTTTCCTTTTGCTCTAATTTCTAATGTTGATCATTTTTATGTAACATATTCTTCTGTGCAAGCACTGATGCGCCTTTGTAACTTCCACATGGCTGTTCACAGACCCTTAATGCCAGTTGGCCCTTTTCCTTGTCCTGTGGCTACCTTATGTGTGGTTGGACCGTGGGTCCCATAAGGGTTCATGGCCATCGGCATTTAGTCATGGGCGTGGTGGCAGGCTCATCTTTAGAATCACTACCGTCCAGATGCCTTTGAATTCTGTTTAAGACTGTTTGCCACAGTTGTTCTATGCATGCAGTTCAATGTATTGGACAAGCTTGGCCCCCTCCCACCTATGGGAGGCTAGTAACACTCTGTGCCCCCTGATGATGGGTGTACCCCAAATGTACTCTTTAGTTGTTGGGTTGTGGGGGGAGGATGGGGTAGGGTATTGGGATGGCTTTGGCATATTGGGGCAGCTGAAGTGGGTGGGGGGTGGGGGTGGTTCTTTTTTGGGAAGGCAGAATGTAGTTAGCATTTTTACAGATAAACTTCATGAGTGGTTGCACTCGAAGCTTGGATGCCATCTATTATATATATATATATATATATATATATATATATATATATATATATATATATATATATATATATATATATATATATATATATATATATATATATATATATATATATATATGGGTCCATATATGTCAGGTCCTTCATGAGGACTAGTGGGATCCAGGTCCTTACTTGGAATGTTCGT
This sequence comes from Triturus cristatus, assembly GCF_964204655.1. Taxonomy (NCBI): domain Eukaryota; kingdom Metazoa; phylum Chordata; class Amphibia; order Caudata; family Salamandridae; genus Triturus; species Triturus cristatus. The sequence goes on along the minus strand of NC_140579.1, from coordinate 1,067,904,809 downwards.
GGCCTAAATACGCCTAAAAAAATCAGGGCGGTGTTTGCATACTTAGATCGTATGGGAGTGCAGGTTGCCCTCCTACAAGAAACTCACCTGACTGGGGAATCAGCTATCAAAGTGGGCACTCGTTGGGCGGGGGTTCGGCTCTCCTCCTCCTTTTCATCCTATCCTAGGGGCGTGCTGACCCTGGTGAAGAAAGGTGTACCCTTCACTGTGATCAGATCTGAAACTGATGCTTGTGGTCGGGTTGCGATTGTGCATGGCCGTTTGTCTGGAGAGAGTGTGTTGATTGTGAATGTTTACGGACCGAACGTGGATGACCCTTCGTTTTACTCTGATGTGTGGCATCAGATATCGTCGTTTACCCCGGCATTGGTCATATGGGGGGTGGATTTTAATCTGTGTTTAGATGCTAACTTGGTCCGAACTGACAGTAGTGTGGCCCGACCCAAACGTGCGGCAGATGTTTTGCTGGGGCTTCTAGATACTGGTCACTTACATGACGTCTGGCGTAGACGTCATCCTTCAAGTTGGGAGAGCACGTTCGCTTCCTCAGTGCATGGGTCATGGTCCCGCATTGATTTTTGGTTGGTATCGGAGACGGTTTGTACCTGGACGACAGCGGTATCGCATGGGGCCCGCACTTTATCGGACCACTCCCCGGTATTTCTAGCGTTACAGATTCCTATGTATCAGACGACACCTTTTGCTTGGTGTCTGCAGCCTTCGGAGCTCAAGGACCCAGTATTCAAGCACACTATAGCAGACGCCATCAAACATTATTTTAGAGAAAATGAGGGGACTGTAGAAAGTGCGGGAATGCTTTGGAAAGCGTTTACAGTTACTGTACGGGGGGCTTGCATAAGTGTCCAGTCCAGGGTATTGTGGGATATTCAGCGTCGGATAAAGAAGCTAGAATCTGACATCTCCAAGTTGGAGCGGGACTATGACTCTGACCCAACCACTGCCGAACTGGCCGCCATACGGGAACTGGTTACGGGCCATAATGAGACTGTTGACCAGGAGCTGTTACATTGTTCCCGGCACCGCACAGCGCGTTACTATGGTGAGGGTGGCCGCCCTGGCCGTTCGCTGGCGCAGAAGCTGTCTGAACCGAGTTGCCAGGAAACCATAACTGAGCTCCTGAATGAGGCAGGGGAGGCCCGGCACTCGACCACTGATCTCTGTGACATTGTATTGCAATTCTATACTCGCCTATACGCCGCTAGAGAGTCGCCACCAATAGAGGAGATTCATGAATACCTCGATGATATAGCGCTTGGGTGGCTGTCCGTTCGACATCGAGAGTACCTTTTGAGACCGTTCGACGAGGAGGATGTTAAGGATGCTATTCTGTCTCTACCGACCTGCAAAGCTGCAGGTCCGGACGGACTCCCCAGCGAGTTTTACAAGGCATATGCGACAGACCTCGCTCCTCGGCTTTTGGCAGTTTATGCGGAGGCCTATGAGACCGGGACCCTGCCGCCTTCGCTCCGGGAGGCCCTACTGGTCACGCTGCTGAAACCGGATAAACAGGCAAATCAATGCGGATCGTATCGACCACTTTCTATTATCAATATAGATGCAAAGATTTTGGAAAAAATGATAGCTCTTAGAATACAACCACTGGTTCCACTATTGGTATTGCCAGATCAGTCTGGGTTTGTCATGGAGCGCTCCACCACGCATAATTAGCGCACGCTTTTTTCTACTCTGCATTACTTTGAGTCAGACTTCCAAGTGGTGGCTGTGCTGCTAGACGCAGCTAAGGCCTTTGACTCTCTACAGTGGCCTTTTATGTTCACGGTATTGATTAGAATGGGCTTTCCCCCTTTCTTCTTGGTTCTGTACAGTGACCGCGTCTACACTTCCCCAACTCGCACCGACGGTGCGAGTTGGGGAAGTGTAGACGCGGTTACAGATTCCGCCGTCAGGTGTATTATTACCTGCTGGAAACGGCGATAATTCGGCCGTTAAATAACCGGTTACGACTGAGTGAACTGTACAGCTTACAAGAAAGATATCCATCATATATGGGATTTTGACCTGCCTAACAATAAGACTTAACTAGTGAGAAAAGGAGTGACTGTACTTCTTATCCAACAAACACGTGGAGAAACACTGTTTTTTCAGCAAGCCTTGAAAAAGTCCGGATGGACGAAACACGTGTCGGCTGTTATGTTTTGTGATGGTACTTGGACAATACAAGAAAGAAAAATAAATAATGAAAATCGAATAACATCTTGGATCTTTTTGTGGACTTTGAATTTCTATCTACTTTGATTCCATAAAACATATGTTTAACTAATACCTATATTCTGCCTCAACCGATTTGTGACTAATGTGGTGACCTTAGTTGAATACCCTTAGGGCTCTTCGACGGGTCGATTGTTCCTCCTAAAAGCAGAGGGGGAACCTTGGTTTGAGAGCACTATAGGATTTTTTCCTATAACTGATGGGAATGACTAAATAGAAAAAGTGAAATGTGGATGTGCATGTAATTTCTAGCTTGCTGCTGCTTAGGTTCACGTGCGTTAAGATTCAGACTGATTTGCATATGGCCATGTCTGAACTGGGGTGGTGGATTGAGCTAAAGAATGATGATGGATTAAACCCAGATCAGTTGACTGGGGGTGCTCAAACGCTCAATACATCATCCCCTTTGGTATCGCTTCCGGCAACATTCAGCGCGCCATTCGTGCTTTCACTTTCCAAGCAGCCCGGGACAATGGCAGCTGCTTCTTTGCAAGGAAATAGGTCTCGTATTTACAAGACTTTGAGATATTAGCATTGTAAATGACAATGTTTTTTATTTATGTGTTAATTACAAAACAGATCAATAAAAGGCATTGTCATTTACAATGCCGATAGCTTAAACTCTAGCAAATGCGAGACCTATTGCATTGCTAATGCTTGTTTTTGTTTGCAGTGGAGTGATCAGTTAGAAAACGAGAGTTAAAGCTATTGGCGTTGTAAATGTAAATATTTATGTGTTATAGAGTAGAGTCAGTGTATGTGGTGTGTAGTGGAATTATGTGGCTACCATCCAGATAATGTGAGCATTTAAGAAGCAGAGGTGCAGTTAGGATGGATGGGTTGGTGGAATGATAGCTATTTGTATGAATGCTTGAATGGATGGATGGCTGTACATGCATGGATGTCTGGGTGATCAGTTGAATGAAAAGATGATAGGTGATGCATGGGTAGGAAAGTTACAGATGGTTGGTATGGGAAAGAAAAAGATAGACACATAGGGAAAATATTTATAAAAAGGAAAGTTTTGTACTTTATTGGACCTTTGGTCAAGACTGGATGATATATCAGTCTCCATGGTGGCCAGATCTCAATAAACATAAAATCCCATTTACAATTCAGAAGTTGGTAGTAGTTGTGTGCCCTTACCCTGAAACTAAGCTTCATTGTCAGCTGCTTGGATGCCTGCCTAATCTGCAGTCTTCCAACACAGTATTACACTTGGACGCTGGTTTAGCCCATTAATATCTTAAATGCTGTGTTCCATCAAACCTTACAAGAGACAGTTACTAATTATGACTGATGAAGGAAAAGTCTGATGACTGGTCCCATTTATAGCACTTGCATGTGGTGTTCTGCATTTCGCAAGGACACGTTGACAATGCCCTGTTGATGAACACAATTATGCCACTCTGTGGCATTGAGACTGCCAAATATAGGCCTATTTGTAAACTCTCTGGTGCCTGACATGCACACAAAGGGCATGCTACATGTTTCCGGAGCCTTGCAACTTGTAACCGTGTGAGGGCAAGGAAGGGATGACATGACTGGCACAGCAGGAGCAGCATTACCATCTTTTTGTTCTGAGGACTGCAACATTTCCGAGTGAGCCTTCACAGCAGCAGCTTCCCAGTATCTCTGTTGCTTACTTGATTGGAAGACCAAACAGAAGATATCACATTCTGGGGACGTATTACAGATGACTGCGCCAGCGCTAATTGTCACTGTGCGCCAGATTGTGCGCCCAACGGCATTACAGAGGATCAGTCTGTAATGCGCCGTGTTGTTGGTGAAGACTTTGAACTCTGTGTTTATAAGCGTTTGCTTCTGTGTGCATATTGTATTAGCGCACAGACGCAAATGCACATAAGCACAGACATACTCTGGTGCACAGCGACAATTAGCGCTGGTGCACTCATCTGCAGTACGGCCCCAGAATGTTTAATATACTGCTTTAGTTGATGGGCTAGGTGAAACTCCTTATTCTCTCACCAAACACCTGACCCATACATTCATTGAAGCACTATGAAGAAGAAATAAGCCTGCACTGCGCTCTGAAAAAACAATAGTCTAGCCTCACAAATCAGAAGTATAACTATACCCAAAGCACGCTCCAGAAACATTTTGTATGCCTTGCAAAGTTGCAGATAACAGTTTCAGGTGTTCAGCCCCATGGTCTCGTTGCTGTCTTCCAGGGCCTCCAGCTGTTCAGCCAGCACCGGAGGCAGAAGGAAGGCAAAAACTGGATTATTTTGACCAGCGCAGCACCCTTACTTTGTCACCCTAAGGGCGCCATATTAGTTACGGTACTTTCAACGCTGAAGATAATCTGTTTAGGATGCGCCAACTTGGTTAAGGGATCGCAAACTGCGTAATCATGGTTGAGGGCTCGTGAACCTAATACAGCAGCAGCAACACAAAACAAGTACTAGCGAAAGAAGCAAGACGGCTCTTAGCAGAGGCACTGTCACACGGAGGGCAGACTTCATGCATTTAAGTTCACAGCATCCAGGCGAGCCACCACTATTTTATTCTCACCACTGACTGATGAGAGAAATGGGGGGTTGTGGGCCGGTAATGAGAGAAATGCAGGGGTGGGCGGCTGTCCATATGAGCTGGGCTTTACATTTGTTGCACAGTGATAAAGCATGGCATGCCGCGCTGCCACAATAAGAAAAAAGAGTTCTACCCAACAACAGATGAAGAATGCAAGCAGAAAGAAACTGTATTTAGGCGGTGTTCCTCTGTGAAAAACTGAAGTGAGTTATCACTGTATGAACCACTTAGGAAGCAACAAATAAGAGCGACACTGAACTGAACCAATGTTAAGCAGCAGACTCCTTTATCAATATAACAGGTCTTCCAGACACCACATGTGTGTTCCCTAGGCTCAACCTAAAAAGCAATACAACTATGTATTTTCTTTCCTTTTGACATTTACACCTAAAACAAGAAGCACACAAAGCAGTCCTTTAAAAATATGCATTTCTTTTATGATTGCAAGAAATTGGATTCATATTTGGTGTGGTCAACTATACATCTCAAGAAATATTCACAACTCGAGACAGCGTGGACCTTCATAGTCACTAATTAACCTAAGCTCCACCCACTGATAGGAATGGTGTAGATAAGACAGGCTTAATTTAGGGCAATGTGTGACTTATTTATCCACTGTCAGAACAGTAATAAAGTAAAAAACATCAAGCAATAAAAATACCAAACCGAATGAGTAAAATGTAATAAGCCAAATAACACCAAAACAAGACTAATCCATTAAGGGATATTTCAGATATGAATTTTAAAGATTAAAGTGATAATAGCACTGAAAAGGATTACACACCATTGATAGTCAAGGGCCACAGTAGAGTTTTTCCTTGGGACTCAGTCTCTGAAATTGAAGTCAAAATCCTTCAGTGGGTCAAGCCCCCAGGCTGTATCCGACGGTCAGCTCCATGATGCCTGGTACCTTATCGATCAGGGCCCACTGATTTGCTGCTGCGGCGAAGCTCCAAGTGGGAGAAACCACTTTCTTCAAACCAGCGTGGCTATGCCGTGGGTAGATAGAATGGGTTTGTGTGTTTCGGTCCTCTTGAGAACTGGAAATCTAAAACCTTGTAGGTACCAACTTTTCAGAGGTGGTATGACAAGTGCAGTTAGACACAGCTCAGGTTTCCAGGACCTGAGAAACAACAGTTGGAAGTCAAGACTCACTCCAGGAGAGGCCATCAGCAGGTATCAAGTCAGGTCCAGTTGTTATTGGTCAGCTGGGCACTTCATGGAAAAGTCCTCTTGCATCTTGTTGTGGCCCTATAGCTATACAGGTCAATAGGCGTCTACTTTTTTGTCCCGGTTACAAGGGAAAGCAAGCCCAATCCTTCAAGGCTCTGCTCTAGTTACAGAAATCAGGTCTGGTCCTCTTCTCTTCTTCCACAGGTCCATAAAGTGTGATTAAAAAGGGTGTCTTGAGGTTCCATATTCACGCTTGGTACCAACGAGTGTACTACTCCTAATGGCGCTCAAAGTGAATGGGTAAAAGTTCCTAGGGTTAACCCTACCCGCTTTTGAAACTGTTCCTGTTTGCCCTTCTGTAAACAATCCCACAGTGCCCCCTCACTCTCAAAATCCAAGATGGAGAAATCATTTTCTCTTTATGCAGAGTCTGTGTGCACTGCCTTCCCAGATGTATGACCAGAGAAATCAGCACTCTCCTTCTCCGAGGTCACCCTACACCAGTTCCGGAGGTAGCATTTGGGGCCAGCCTAATAAGTAGGACATAAGCCCGGACCTCTCCAGGTGTTACCAAACATTTGCCTGTTACAGGGGACACCCCTTCGAAGTAAATTAAGTTACTGGGCCAACCCCACTGGTCTTTCTGCCAGGGGAAGGGAAAAACAACTCCTGATTCCCAAGCCATTGTACCTGCCCTATGATAATTTTTCATACCATTCATCATGGCTTATTCCTGGCTGTGCCACTGCTTATGAGAGAATGCAAATTAGCCTTAGCAGCTTCAAGCAGGGAAAAGATTTACTTTTTAAAATATACCGTTCCCCAATATTCATTAAAAATGCGACTTCACACCATTGAATTGGGATTTTAATAACTAATAGAAAATAGTTGTTTCATCATTTTTTTAGCTGGACCCTAACTGGAGAGAACAACATTTATTTTTACAATCGCTTCCCAGTGTTTCCCTTTGGGATAGCAAGAGCCTTCTCACAGTACAAATTGCTTTTTGGTGCAAGTCACTATAAGGGCATGTTAACTGTATATTTCCACTGTTAACTATATATTACTACTGTTCTACTTTCATAGACCATGCACACTGCCTTGTGGGCTATACAGCCTAAACAGGAGTGACTTTTTGATATTCAAAAGAAATGATTTCATCTAACAAAAAACGCTTTGTTGAATGAATGCACAGTAAATGTTTACAGTGCAGCAGTCAGGAATACACAGGGTAGGCCTGAAGCCATGTTTGCCCTGCTGCTGTAGTTGATGGCACTATAGGCACTGCAATCCTCTAGTGCCATTACATTTCCGGACCCTGTGTTCACTTTCTTCATCATATAGTAAGGACATCCAAGCAAGTTAAATATTCCAATGAGAAATAAGCCAAATTAACCATATCTAAGAGGGCACACAGGCACCCTACTAGCAGGGGTAAATTGCACAGAGTTGTAAAGCCAGCAAAGCTGATATGGGAAAAATCTGGAGGGACGCCACACAAAATATGGTCATTTCCTACAATGATTATTAAAAGGAAGCATAATTGTTACAAATGAATATAGGGCATTTTACACAAAAACCTTTTCATGTGCCAACACTTGGCTGTTTCAGAATAGTAAACATAACCAAATGATATTTGTTTCTGGTGCAGCCCCAGTGTCAGGTCTATCTTTATTATGAGAGGTGTAAATCTTCACTTTTTAGTCTACATTGAGCATTCTGGGACTTTTAGTTACTCTTTTAAGATTGCCAGTATGGGTGAAAAATTGCTGCATGCAAAGCGCTCTTGTAGTTTAAAAGAGGAGACTTACTGGCTTGGGAACGCTAAAAGTGCTGTGTGAAAATGAACAGTGTAATGGTCAACAACCCAAAGAGAATCCAGACATTCAAATACCTGCAGCGCAAGCTTCACTTTAACAAATAAAAGTTACGGTCAGAGTTTATAAGGTGTACTAGGCGGTTGCTTCAGGTGCAAAGTGAAGGGCATGCCAAATTCAAGGGGAAACATTGCAAATTAAAAAAAAAATTGAAAGCTAAAAAATATCCTTAGCCTCAATGTGTTATTTGGTTTTAGGTGGTGGATACTCCCTCTACTTGGTCTGGTTAGTGACTAGCAGCAAATCTTGGGTGCTACTGGTTACAGCACATTCTCCCTTTGCACAATAGCATTTTGTATTTCACATTTAGAAAGCATTTGAAATGAGTAAGTAACAAGACATTTCCATATTGGTTAAGTGAACACAATATTGTTTTCTAACAATGTGTACCAATCTTTCTGTTTTCCAATATCTTTTTGTATGGGGGTAGCAAACAAAATTGCTCATGCATTAATATATCTTTGTCCCCACTTTTCAAAGTTTCCTTTTAGCCACTGACCAGTTTAAATGCCCTTTTATTTTTTAGACACCTACATTCTTGTTTTGCATTTTTTATATAATTTCACAGCTTTCACATCTGCTTCCTTTGGAGTATACCAAATATAATGGCCTGTACAGCCTATAATATTTGGTAGCCCCTATTTTTCTGAAGATTGAACTTGCCAGGATACAATTTGACTTGGCCTTATGTTGGCTGTATGAACACATTACTTTTTCTACCAGATAGAATCCTTGCTTGAGTTTTCAAACATATTTTCCTAAAGTGATACCACATATTACAGCTCATACATTTCTGTAAAATCTGATTTCCTCTACTTTTCAACTCAAGTTGCCTTTTTTTATACCAGATTGCTGTATCTTTTCATATTTGTGATTTCATTCCACACGCTTTCACATCAGGGTCCTTCTGGGGATGTTAAATATAATGCTTTATAAGGGCTGTAATATTTGGTGTTCCCTATGTTTCTCGGGTTAGAGCTTACTAGGATTCAATTTGACATGGCATACATTGGGCTCCATGAACACAGTTTGGGGCATATCAAAAACGAGTCGATAGAAAATTATCGCCGCTTTTGCGGCCGTTGTCGTCTGAAAAGCGGCGATATTTTTATCGCCTAATTAGCAAGGTCACGCTAACGCGTGAAACCTTGCTTTAGCGTACAAAATCTTAACGCCCAGCTTTGCATCTCTAATGAGATGCAAAGTGGGCGTTCCTGACCTGACATGACAGGAGAAATGTTGCTAAGCGACATTTCTCCTATCATCAAGCCCCACGCTATGAAGCATAGCGGCAGGAAAAGTAGCGATAACCCCTGTTATCACTACTTTCCTTACGCCTGCTTCAGGACTGACTTAGCCATGATATCCTATGGAAGGAGGATATGATGGCTAAATTTGTGAGTCCCTATCAACAAGCTAACGCCACATTTCGTGAGATTATCGCTCGGTTTCCAGCGATAATCTCACGTTAGCGCTAGGATTTTGCTAATAGCACGCTATCTCAGCGATAAAAATCCACTCTAGCCGGCGATAATTATCCTAGCGCTAAGTGCGCTTAGCGATAATTATCGCCGGTTGTTGTGATATGCCCCTATATTCCTGCCAAATAGCACCCGATACTGTGTTTTCCAACATCTTTATCTGTGGGGATATCACATATTACTGCTCCGGCATTGCTGTAATTTCTGATATCCCCTACTTTTCAACGGTTACCTTTTAGCCACTGACCAATTCAGGTTACCTTTTATATGATAGTAGATTACACTAATTCTTTGCATTTTTCATTTGATTCCACAAGCGTTCACATCTGGTTCCTTTCGGAGATACCAAATATAACGCCTTGTTTGGGTTATAATATTTGGTATCCCTTATATTTCTTGGGTTAGAGCTTACCAGGATTCAATTTAACCTGTGGACAAATTATTTTCCTGCCAAATAGCACCCTTACCTGTGTTTTCCATTATATTGTACTGTGGGATAACACATATTATGGCTTCTGCAGTGCTGTAATATCTAGAATTTCCAACTTTTCAAGCGTTACCTTTTAGCCACATACCAACTTAAGTTGCCTTTTTTTTTTGCTAGCAGACTGCTATATCTTTTCACATTTTTGAATTCACTGCGCAAGCTTTCACATCTAGTTCCTTTGGAGGATACCAAATATAATGTCTCATAAGGGCTATAATATTTGGTATCCCCTATGTTTCTCGGGATAGACCATACCAGGATTCAATTGGACATGACATTCTGTTGTCTGGGTGAACAAAGTATTTTCCTGCCAAATGGCTTCCTTCCCTCCGTTTTCCATGATATTGTATTATGGGGATACCACATATTACAGCTTCTGCATTGCTGTAATATCTGGTACCATATATAATGGACTCTACCGCCTATAAAATTTGGTATCCCTTGTGTTTCTCGGGTAAGAACTTACAAAGATTCAATTTGACGTGGTCCAATGTTGGATGGCTTACCACAGTATTCGTTTGCCAATAAGCGCCCTTCCTTTTGCTTTCCAACATCATTTACTATGCGGATACCAAGTATTTGGGCTCACGCATTACTGTAACATCTCATATCCCCTACTTTCCATGGGTTACCCTTTAGCCATTGACCACTTGAAGTTGTCTTTTATTTGGTAGCAGATTACAGTATCTTTTCAAATTTTTTACATAATTCCATAGGAATTTACATCCAGTTCGCTTAGGGGATACCAAATACAATAGCCTATATGGCCTTTAATATTTTGTATCCCCTGTGTTTCTCGAGTTGGAAATTACCAGGGTTTAATTTGATATAGTCTTATGTTGAATGGGTGAGCACATTGTTGCTATGCCAAGTAGCACCCTTTTTTTCTGCTTTAAAATATCATTTAGTATGGGGATACCAAATATTATGACCCACATATTGCTGCAATATCTTGTATCCCCTATGTTTCATTGGTGACCCTTTAGCCATTGACCAGCTGAAGTTGCCTTATGTTTGATAATAGACTTCAATACCTTCTCACATTTTTACATCATTCCACAAGATTTTACATCCGGTTCCCTAAGGGGATGCCAAATATAATGGCTTTACCGGGTACAATATTTGGTATACCCAGTGTTTCTCGGGTTAGAAGTTACCAGGATTCAATATGACATCACCTTATGTTGCATGGGGGAGCACAGTATTTCAATATCAAATATCACCCTTCCTTTTGCTTTCCAACATCATTTAATATGGGGATACCAAATATTATGTCTCACTCATTGCTGTAATCTCTTGTATCCCGTATGTTTCATGGGTTACCCTTGAGCCATTGAAAAGTTGAAATTGCCTTTTGTTTGATAGCAGCTACAGTATCTTTTCACATTTTGTACATCATTCCACAAGATTTTGCATCCGGTACCCTTAGGGGATACAAAATATAATAGCCTATACGGCCTATAATATTTGGTATCCCCAGTGTTTCTCAGGTTAGAAGTTACCAGGATTCAGTTTGACATCGCCTTATGTTGGCGGGGAGAGCATAGTATTTCTATACCAAATATCACCCTTCCTTTTGCTTTCCAACATCATTTATTAAGGGGATACCAAATATTATGGCTCACGCATTGCCATAATATCTTGTATCCCCTATGTTTCATGGGTTACCCTTCAGCCATTGACCAATTGAATTTGCCTTTTATTTGATAGCAGACTACAGTATCTTTTCACATTTTGTACATCATTCCACAAGATTTTGCCTCCGATACCCTTAGGGGATACCACTTATAATAGCCTATACAGCCTATCATATTTGGTATCCCCAGCGTTTCTCGGGTTAGAAGTTACCAGGATTCAATTTGACATTGCCTTATGTTGGATGGAGGAGCACAGTATTTCTATACCAAATGGTACCCTTCCTTTTGCTTTCCAACATCATTTACAACAGGGATACCAAATATTATGGCTCAAGCTTTGCTGTAATATCACGTATCCCCTATGTTTCATGGGTTACCTTTTAGCCATTGACTAGTTGAAATTGCCTTTTGTTTGATAGCAGACTACAGTATCTTTTCCCATTTTTGTACATTATTCCACAAGATTTTTCATCCGTACCCTTAGGGGATAGCAACTATAATAGCCTATACGGCCTATAATATTTAGTATCCCCAGTGTTTCTCGGGTTAGAAGTTATCAGGATTCAATTTGACTTTGCCTTATGTTGGATGCAGGAGCAAGTTATTTCTATACCAAATAGCACCCTTCCTTTTGCTTTCCAACATCATACACTATGGGGATACCAAATAGTATGGCTCACGCATTGGTGTCATATCTCGTATCCCCTATGTTTCATGGGTTACCCTTGAGCCATTGAAAAGATGACATTGCCTTTTGTTTGATAGCAGACTACAGTATCTTTTCACATTTTATACATCGGTCCACAAGATTGTGCATCTGTACCCTTAGGGGATACCAACTATAATATCTTATACGGCCTATAATATTTAGTATCCCCAGTGTTTCTCGGGTTAGAAGTTAACAGTATTCAATTTGAATTTGCCTTATTTTGGCTGCGGGAGCACAGTATTTCTATATCAAATATCACCCTTCCTTTTGCTTTCCAACATCATTTAATATGGGGATACCCAATATTATGGCTCACTAATTGCTGTAATATCTTGTATCCCGTATGTTTCATGGGTTACCCTTGAGCCATTGAAAAGTTGAAATTGCCTTTTGTTTGATAGCAGCTACAGTATATTTTCACATTTTGTACATCATTCCACAAGATTTTGCATCCGGTACCCGTAGGGGTTACCAAATATAATAGCCTATACGGCCTATAATATTTGGTATCCCCAGTGTTTCTCGGGTTAGAAGTTACCAGGATTCAGTTTGACATCGCCTTATGTTGGTGGGGAGAGCACACTATTTCTATACCAAATATCACCCTTCCTTTTGCTTTCCAACATCATTTATTAAGGGGATACCAAACATTATGGCTCACGCATTGCTGTAATATCTCGTATCCCCTATGTCTCATGGGTTACACTCTAACCATTGACCGATTGAATTTGCCTTTTATTTGATAGCAGACTCCAGTATCTTTTCACATTTTGTACATCATTCCACAAGATTTTGCCACCGGTACCCTTAGGGGATACCAATTATAATAGCCTATACAGCCTATAATATTTGATATCCCCAGCGTTTCTCGGGTTAGAAGTTACCAGGATTCAATTTGACATCGCCTTATGTTGGATGGAGGAGCACAGTATTTCCATACCAAATAGCACCCTTCCTTTTGCTTTCCAACATAATTTACAATAGGGATACCAAATATTATGGCTCACGCTTTGCTGTAATATCTCGTATCCCCTATGTTTCATGGGTTACCCTTTAGCTATTGACTAGTTGAAATTGCCTTTTGTTTGATAGCAGACTGAAGTATATTTTCCGATTTTTGTACATTATTCCACAAGATTTTGCATCTGTACCCTTAGGGGATAGCAACTATATTAGCCTATACGGCCTATAATATTTAGTATCCCAGTGTTTCTCGGGTTAGAAGTTATCAGGATTCAATTTGACTTTGCCTCATGTTGGATGCAGGAGCAAGGTATTTCTATACCAAATAGCACCCTTCCTTTTGCATTCCAACATCATACACTATGGGGATACCAAATAGTATGGCTCACGCATTGCTGTCATATCTCGTATCCCTATGTTTCATGGGTTACCCTTGAGCCACTGAAAAGATGACATTGCCTTTTGTTTGATAGCAGACTACAGTATTTTTTCACATTTTATACATCAGTCCACAAGATTTTGCATCTGTACCCTTAGGGGATACCAACTATAATATCCTATACGGCCTATAATATTTGGTATCCCCAGTGTTTCTCGGGTTAGAAGTTAACAGTATTCAATTTGAATTTGCCTTATGTTGAATGAGGGAGCACAGTATTTCTATATCAAATAGCACCCTTCTTTTTGATTTCCAACATCATTTACTAAGGGGATACCAAATATTATGGCTCACGCATTGCCATAACATCTCGTATCCCCTATGTTTCATGGGTTACCCTTTAGCCATTGACCAATTGAGTTTGCCTTTTATTTGATAGCAGTCTACAGTATCTTTTCACATTTTGTACTTCATTCCACAAAATTCTGCATCCGGTACACTTAGGAGACACTCAATCAATCAATCAATCAATCACATAATTTGTAAAGTGCACTACATACCCGGGAGGGTTTCAAGGTGCTGGGGGGGGGGGGGGAGGGCTGATGCTGCTATTGGTCGAAGAGCCATGTCTTGAGTTGTCTCCTGAAGGTCAGCAGGTCTTCGGTTTGTCGCACGTGGAGGAGGAGGGTGTTCCAGGTCTTGGCGGCGCGATGGGAGAAGGATCTGCCTCCAGAAGTAGTTCTCCAGATGCGTGGGACCGTGGCCAGGGCGTGGTCAGCGGAGCGGAGTTTCCTGTTGGGTATGTAGAAGGAGAGGCGACTGTTGAGATAGGCTGGGCCGGTTTTGTGGAGTGCCTTGTGTGCGTGGATAAGAAGCTTGAAGGAGATTCTTTTGTCGACGGGGAGCCAGTGTAGGTTCCTCAGGTGGGGGGTGGTGTGGTCGCGGCGTGGGACGTCGAGGATCAGGCGTGCAGAGGCGTTCTGGATTCTCTGTAGTCTGTTGATGAGTTTGGACGAGGCTCCGGCGTAGAGGGCATTTCCGTAGTCGAGTCTGGTGCTGACAAGGGCCTGGGTGACTGTTTTCCTCGTGTTTGTCGGGATCCATCTGTAGATCTTGCGGAGCATGCGGAGGGTGTTGAAACAGGTGGAGGAGACTGCATTGACTTGTTTGGTAATGGAGAGTTTCGAGTCGAGGATGACTCCCAGGTTGTGTGCGTGGTCGGTGGGGGCTGGGGGGGACCCCAGTGACGTGGGCCACCAGGAGTCGTCCCATGCGGAGGGGTTGGACCCGAGGATGAGGATTTCCGTCTTGTCTGTGTTCAGTTTGAGGCGGCTGTCCTCCATCCAGTCTGCGACGGCCTTCATTCCCTGGTGGAGGTTGGATTTGGCGGTGAGGGGGTCCTTGGTGAGGGAGAGGATCAGTTGAGTGTCGTCGGCGTAGGAGATTATGTTGAGGTCGTGCTGTCGGGCGATGCGTGCTAGTGGTGCCATGTAGACGTTGAACAGCGTCGGGCTAAGGGAGGATTCTTGAGGGACACCGCAGATGATCTCGGAGGCATCGGATTGGAACGGGGGGAGGCGGACTCTGAGTTCTGACGGAGAGGAAGGAGGTGGTCCAGTCCAGGGCCTTGTCTCGGATCCCTGCGTCGTCGAGGCGCGTGCGTAGTGTGTGGTGGCAGACGGTGTCGAAGGTGGCGGAGAGGTCCAGGAGGATGAGGGCCGCCGTCTCGCCGTTGTCTAGCAGGATCCTGATGTCGTCTGTGGCGGCGATGAGGGCAGTCTCGGTGCTGTGGTTGCTGCGGAATCCCGACTGGGATGGGTCCAGGATGTTGTTGTCTTCGAGGTGACGGGTGAGCTGGGTGTTAACTATCTTCTTGATGACCTTTGCTGGGAACGGAAGCAGGGAGATGGGTCGGAAGTTCTTGAGGTCGCTCGGATCCGCCTTGGGTTTCTTCAGTAGGGCATTGGTCTCTGCATGCTTCCAGTTCTCAGGGAAGGTGGCGGTCTCGAAGGAGAGGTTGATGATTTTGTGCAGGTGGGGTGGGATGGAATTGCTGGCTTTGTTGAAGATGTGGTGCGGGAGAGGGTCGGACGGGGATCCGGAGTGGATTGTTCCCATGGTCTTAATTGAGTCCTCGATGCTCACGTTGGCCCAAGTTGTCAGGGTGTCATGGGCGGTGGGGTGCGGTGGGTTCGGTTTGGCGCGGTCGGCAGTGGTCGTCCGGGGTCTGAAGCTGTTATGGATGTCGGTGATTTTCCGGTGAAAGAAGGTCGCGAGGAAGTCGCACAGGGTTTGCGATGGTGGGATGTGGTTGGCGTTGGAGCTGGGGTTGGAGAGTTCCTTCACGGTGGTGAAGAGCTCCTTGCTGTTGTGTGCATTGTTGTCAAGGTGGTCTGTGAAGGAGGTTCTTTTGGCGGTCCTGATTAGGTTGTGGTGGTTGCGGGTGGCGTCTTTGTGGGCGGTGCGGCTGTCTGGCGTCTTGTTGCTGTGCCATATGTTTTCCAGTTTCTGGCAGGTGCGTTTTGAGTCGAGGAGTTCCGGGGTGAACCAGCTGACTCTTCTGCTGGTGTCTCTGCTGGTGGGATTTTTCAGCGGGGCGACGGTGTTGGCGCAGTCGTTCATCCAGCGTTCGAGGGTGAGTGCACCCTCATCGGGGTCAGTGGGGTTCGTCAGAGAGTTGAGTGCGAGGCTTGTCTGTAGTTGTTCTTGTGTGACTTTGTCCCAGCAGCGGCGGGGGGTCTGTAGTGTGCGGTGGTGTGTGAGGGGTTTTCGGAAGGAGAAGTGGATGCAGTGGTGGTCTGTCCAGGTGAGTTCGGAGGCATGGCTGAAGGTGACGTAGGGGCTTGAGGAGAAGATGGCATCTAGCGTGTGGCCGGCAATGTGGGTCGGCGTCATGACGAGTTGTTTCAGTCCGAGGTTGGCGAGGTTGTCGATCAGGGTGGAGGAGTTGCTGTCATTGTTGTTCTCCAGGTGATAGATCAGGTCTCCGAGGAGGATGTAGTCGGTGGAGGTCAGTGTGTGCGTGCTGATGAGGTCGGTGATGGAGTTGCAAAATTGTGGCCGGGGTCCTGGCGGTCTGTAGACGAAGGTGCCTCTCTGGGTGGTCTTGGGGTCCGTGTGGATCTGGAAGTGCATGTGTTCGGCTGTGCTGAGGGTGTCGTTGGTGTTTGTTGAGACCCTGATGGTGTTTTTGTGGACGATGGCGATTCCTCCTCAGGCCCTGTTGGTGCGGTCTCTGCGGGTGATCTTGTACCCGTCTGGGATGGCTATGGCGATGTGGTGTCGAGTAGATCCCAGAGTTCGATGGCGTGTTTGTGTGCGGAGCGGGTGTTGATCAGGATGCATCTAAGCTGGTTGGGTTCCGTCGTGGTAGGCGTCTTGGCGCTTTCGAGGCAGGAGAAGCGGCAGTTCCGGCAGGTGAAGGGGCCGTGGGTGCGCCTTTGGGCGGCCCTGCAGCAGGTGTGGGTCCTTCCTGGGTTGAGAGCAACGAGGGTGTTGGCGTCGTAGCATAGTCGGCGGTCCTCATGGCTGCTGCGGGGGCCAGAGGTTCTGACGCTGGGCGCTGTCCAGGAGCGGACGGGCGCAGACGGGCTTGCCTTAGGCGCGCCAGTGGGCGCCAAAGGCGCACAGCCGCCCAGCGGCTGCCATATGTGGGGAGGAGGGGAGGGAGGAGCAGCTGGAAGGCGGGTGGTGTGTTTAACAGGGGCAGCGAATGGGCGCGGAGGGGGCAGGGCTGCAGGGGAAGCAGCGGCGGGGGTAGGGAAGCGGAGCGGGGTGAACTCGGGAAGGGGACAGAATCAGGGGGGCGACAGCAGCGAAAAACGGGAGACAGAATAAAAAGGGGGCAGCAGCAGAGTCAAGACGGGGCACACAGTAAAAAGGGGCAACAGCAGAGTCAAAACGGGCACACAATAAACGGGGGCAACAGCAGAGTGAAACGGGACACACAATAAATGGGGGCAACAGCAGAGTCAAAACGGGGCACACAATAAAAGGGGGCAACAGCAGAGTGAAATGGGGCACACAGTAATGGGGGCACAGAACAGAGCGGTGAGCGGGGGGCAGGGGGGCACAAAGGAGGATTGGCAGATAAGGCGGAGTAGAGCGGATACAAACCAAGGCCACCACCGGCCACCAGGGATGAGGCGCAGGTGGAAGCCTGCGGGTGGTGGAGGGCCTCGACTTCGGCGACGATCAGGACACTACAGCGGGGGTGCAGGCGGAGCTGCAGCGGGGGGGGGGGGAAGCGACCTTCCGGAAGGTCACCAAATATAATAGCCTATAGGGCCTATAATATTTGGTTTCCCCAGCGTTTCTCAGGTTAGGAGTTACCAGGATTCAATTTGAATTTGCCTTATGTTGGATGCGGGAGCACAGTATTTCTATAGCAAATAGCACCCTTCTTTTTGTTTTCCAACATCATTTACTAAGGGGATACCAAATATTATGGCTCACGCATTGCCATAACATCTCGTATCCCCTATGTTTCATGGGTTACCCTTTAGCCATTGACCAATTGAGTTTGCCTTTTATTTGATAGCAACTACAGTATATTTTCACATTTTATACATCATTCCACAAGATTTTGCATCCGGTACCCTTAGGGGATACCAAATATAATAGCCTATACGGCCTATAATATTTGGTGTCCCCAGTGTTTCTCGGGTTAGAAGTTACCAGGATTCAGTTTGACATCGCCTTATGTTGGCGGGGAGAGCACAGTATTTCTATACCAAATATCACCCTTCCTTTTGCTTTCCAACATCATTTATTAAGGGGATACCAAATATTATGGCTCACGCATTGCCATAATATCTCGTATCCCCTATGTTTCATGGGTTACCCTTCAGCCATTGACCAATTGAATTTGTCTTTTATTTAATAGCAGACTACAGTATCTTTTCACATTTTGTACATCATTCCACAAGATTTTGCATCCATACCCTTAGGGGATACCAAATTTAATAGCCTATACGGCCTATAATATTTGGTATCCCTAGTGTTTCTCGGTTTAGAAGTTACCATGATTTACTCTGACTTTGCCTTATGTTGGATGGGGGAGCACAGTATTTATATACCAAAGACCACCCTTCCTTTTGCCTTCCAACATCATTTACTAAGGGGATGCCAAATATTATGGCTCAGGCCTTGCTGTAATATCTCGTATCCCGTAGATTTCATAGGCTACCATTCAGCCATTGACTAGTTGAGGTGGACATTTATTTGATAGCAGACTACAGCAGCTTTCACAGTTTATACATCATAGCACAACATTTTACATCCGATTCCTTTAGGGGATACCACATATAATGGGCTATGCCATCTATAATATTTGGTATCCCTGGTGTTTCTCTGGTTAGAACTTAACAGGATTTAATTTGACATGGTCTTATGTTGGATGGGTGAGCACAGTATTTATATGTCAAATAGGACCCTTCCTTTTTCTTTTCAACATTGGTTACTATGGGGATACCAAATATTATGGCTCAGGCGTTACTGTAATATCTTGTATCTCCTACATTTCTTGGCCTACCATTCAGCCATTGACCAGTTGAGGTGGACATTTATTTGATACCAGCCTAACACAGCTTTTCACAGTTTATACATCATTCCAAAACATTTTACATCCGGTTCCTTTACGGGATACCATATATAATGGGCTATGCCATCTATAATATTTGGTATCCCCTGTGTTTCTCGGGTTAAAACTTACCAGGATTCAATTTGACATGGTCTTCTGTTGGATGGGTGAGCACAGTATTTCTATGCCAAATAGCACCCTTCATTTTGCTTTCTAACATCGGTTACTATGGGGATACCAAATATTATAGCTCACGCATTTCTGTAATATCTCGTATCACATACATTTCATGGGCTGCCATTCAGCCATTGACCAGCTGAGGTGAATATTTATTTGATAGCAGACAACAGTAGCTTTTCAAATTTATACATCATTCCGCAAGATTTTGTATATTTGTATATATTTGCGAAGTAAAAGCTTGCACACTAAAATCATGCGTAGTAAAGGTATTTGCGAAGTAAAAACTTTGAAGTAAATACCTGCGGAGTAACGGTATGCTAAGTAACATCATATATTCGTCAAAACCAGGCTGGGATCCCCCCCCGAAGTCCCCTCATATTGGCCATTCTCCCTATTAAACGTAGACTATAAGATATTAGGGAAGGCCCTGGCTCATTGGCTGCTCCCTGTTGCTAACACCCTAGTGCACGTAGATCAATGTGGGTTTATTCCAGAATGCAATTCTTTTCTCAACATACGATGACTACTTAATCTGATGAAACCTAACTTGAGTGAGACGGGGGAAAAGTTGGTGGTGACGCTTGACTTAGATAAGGAGTTTGACATACTGGGTTGGGATTACCTTCTGGCGACTCTGGAGGAAATCGGCGTCGGGCCAGGATATCTTAATTAGATCTGCACCCTCAATAAGAACCCGAAAGCAAGAGTCAGGATGGTACAGTTAATAATTGAAAGGTAGAGAAGTGTGTAAAGTGGCACAGAGAGGATGAAAACGGGGGAGAAGAGACCCAAGTATTGAGACAGAAGAGAACAAACTATTCAAAAAAAGCAAATGTGGACAAAACCTCTACATGCATTTGTCCCTGTGCTAATAAAAAAATTGACCAAGGTAAACTTGCAGGGAAAAGGTCTGCAACATTTTTCCATCTGAACCACATTTTATTAATGCATTTGGTGAATGAGGAAGTTTAGCTGGGCAGAAACTTTGCAAACCTTATGAATTGTGGCAATTGTGAACGTCGCAAAAATTACAGTGGTATAAAACAAAAACTTGGCAGCCCTCTTCATCACATGCCGACTTTGGGGCAGATTTACAAGCCCCTTGTGCCACTTTTGAGTCACTTTTAACATGGGAAAAGTGACGCAAAAGTGGCGCAAGGGGCTTGTAAATCTGCCCCTTTGTCTTTGCCTTGACCTGTGTTGAGAGATTCACTATCTTTTGGTGCATCATAAATACCACATACATACATATACAATACATTTCTCTACTACTTGAAACTGTGTGACTCACTGACTTGTTTGATACATATTGATGCACCAATAAGAAATTAGTTAATATGGGGTGACTAATTGCTAAATATCAAATGTGTTTACCCTTCTGTATCTCTCTCAGGACTATATTAAGAGTGAGCTGATAATTAAAATGTGTTCACAAATTGTGGCGGTTTGCTATCGTGATTTATGCAAGGTGAAACCTGCTGCAAATTGTGGGACCAGATAAAGCACATGCCATGTTTGTTCACCCCAGTATGGAATAGCATGAGCTTTTCACATGACATTCTATAATTCAAGGTGCCTTACTCGTACCATGCACAAATTGCATACCACCTCAGTGCACCCATTTTGTGCAGCCCTATCATAATTGAGGCCTTAATCGTTCTTCTTCTCTTTGTGTCTCGGCTAATCTAACTGAATGAGGGCTGGCACATGTCACAGATTAGCCATTTGGTCACCGTGGGTATGAGTAGGACCAGCCCCAAATTCCTCATAGAGGATGGGCTAATTCCACAGACCCATGTTCCGCACCAAAGCTACGCTGCTGTCTGCCCTTTGATTCACTTCTGGAGCTGCTTCTCCTTTTTCAGAGAACTTAATAAGTTGTATATTAAGCCCTGCTCCTGCAGCCCTTCCCTCTTTTCACTACCCTTGTCTCTGGTTCATGTCACCCCTGTCCTTTACACCCAATTTCTCTCGGCTTTGCCCACCTCTCCTAAAACTGATACGTCACCTATAACTCTCATGTCCTAATAACACCCATCCTTCTGCACATAACCATCTTTTCCTGTTTGTGACCAAACAGCAAGCTGTTGATTTTGCAGCCTTTTTGGAAGTTAAACAAAAGCTCATGATTTATTTTAAGTAAGTAAATCTTTAATTCATGATTATTAATTAAAATCTTTGCATCAAAATGCATGATAAAACACCAATACAACACACATAAAACGACTAATTTGATAGCAGTAAGGTCAATAAAAATCAATTTTGAAAGCATTTAATGTTACTTTAAAAAGTAAAATAGAAGATCTGTACTGGTGCAGGCATTAGTAAGCAATAAAACATTAAAGTGCAAGATATCAGTTCATAAAAACCCTTTTTCCAAAAATTAAGACAAATGTTAATTGCTGGAAAAAAGGCGTAAGTAAACCGATAGAGCAGTTGTCAAGGGGGTCGAGGTGGTGCAATTCAAAGTTAAAGTGTGATTGTTCCCACCTTCGAGTATTGTGCCTTTGGTTTGAGCCTAACTACAGGCAATCGCAAGCGTTTAGGAGTGTTAATGCCCAAGTGGTGACTTCTCAAGTAGCTCTTGCATCTCCACTGGCTACTTGCTCCTTAGTCGCAGCCCTCTATTCAAATCTCTGAAGGAATTTGATCATGGCACAGTTCAGACTGATATCTGTAGGGTCAAAGCAGGCTAGCACTGTCTCTCTGCATGACCTTATGACAGGTTTCTCCACTTCCTGCACAAACGCTCACGTAGATCCCCCATACTGGTGTGGCACAGGCGTAAGACCTGGACGATGTTCTCCAGTTTTTGCCGGCATAACCAGCAACTGGCTTGCCCTGGCCTTCTTCTCCATGGGAGGAGTGCTTTAATAATGGTTATAAACCCAGCCTGTACTTCAGGAAATGCACCTTGGCCCAATTGCAATAGGTTTCGTCAAGGTAGCCCTGTGATTTAAACGTGGTGTAGTTTTGAAGTGTCATCCACCCATAACTATGTTTAGACAGTTTATCTTTATCCTCAAACACTGATGCCAACTGTGCTCTAAATTTGGTTAGTTTTCTAAGCTCCCAGTGGACTAGAGATGAGCCCCAAACATTTGTTAAGCTTTGTGAACTCAATGCCTGGTTTACATAGACATGTGCGGGGAGCTCAGCCTGAGTTCCAGTCCTTGCCAGAGGTGGCCTCCCAGAATGCCCTCTGGAGCCTTCCTAAACTTGTGGCAACAGGACACACAGGCCACCTTCCGAGCCCTTGACTGTTTGGGAATACCAAATTCCAGCCTTATTTGAGCAGGCGATGTGTTCGGAGATAGTTGGAAAATTCACCCTTATATTTTGAGAATCATTCTGTCCAGATTTGCACTGTCCTGGCCCTGAGAGCCAAGAGCCTCCCTCCCATATGTCAAGGTGGGAAGGATCTTATCTTGTTCTACCTGTAAGATGGGGGTAAGCGTGGGGTCTTTAAGCTTGTTGCAAAGAGACCTAAAAAAAAAGGCCAACGCTTTGCCCTTCTTCCTGGTTTCCTCCAGTCGGTCGCTATAGCTTCCATTCCCCTTGAAATAAACTCCAAGGTACTTGAAGCTTTTTACTGATTCAATTATTTAATTCCCCAGATGCCAGGTATGCTTCTGTTTCATTTTTCTATGCACTGGTAACATTTTTGGTTTTTTTCTGTTATTCACCGGAGGCGAAGGTTTCATTTAACAAGCGCTGTAGGCCGAGATTGGCTCTGTTTGCAAGGACTAAATGATCTGCATACAGTAGGTTTGATAACTGGAAGCCCACCACTTTGGTGAGTTCACTTCATTTAGTGAGGGAATGAGGTCTGCAAGGAACAGGTTAAACAAGGTTGAGGCTAAAACACATCACTGTTTCAACCCTGGTGTGGTTTATATTTTCCTTGATAAATGGGAGCCATCCCCTACCTTGATCATGACCCAGGTGTCTGTGTGCAGTATTTCCAGGGCTCTTAACAAACCATTTGGCATTTTTAGGTTTGCCAATTTCCTCCAGAGCCTACCCCGATCCACTGTATCAAAAGCAAATTTAAAATCAATTAAACAAAGGTGGACAGGGTTTGTATTAATTTTTGTAGAATCAATCAGCAACGAAAGCACCATGATGTTTGTTGTGTTCCTTGTTTGTTTAGTAAAGCCGGTTTGATTTACAGGAACAAGTAAGTATGCCTCAGCCCAATGTTAAAATTCCTCCAATAGGTCACCTGCGTAGTATTTTACATTATTATCAATTAAGGCTATTAAACAGTAATTTCTGGGGTTGCCCTTACATCCCCTTGTATTTTGGGGCAAGATTTGAACCTCTCCATGAGGAAGGAATACTATGAAGCTAAATGGGGCAAGTTGAGCTGTCCAGAGCAGTGGGTCCTCCCTGTAAATGGCTGGTGGAATGCCATTCGAGCCCAGTGCCCCTTACCTATGTCCCCTTGCAATTTGCCTCTGCACAGCGCAAGGGCGGATTGTGCACCTGGCTAATTCTGGGGCCTTCTCCCTTTGTGAGGTTTGAGATGTGCTTGCTGGGTCAGGGTCATCTAATTTGCACCTTTGTTGTTCCTCCAGTGCCCCTTGATTATAGTGACAGCTCAAGAAATGATACCAGATTGTCTCAGAGTTGTTGGATGCTGCCACTCTTGGGAGGGGCCGGTTGATTCGTGTAATGTTTGCCAAAAGGAGCTGGAGTTGTTTTCTCTTATGTCATGCAGCAGCTTAGCCCAGAATGAATCCTGAGATGCCCTTTGAAGCTGCCATTTTGTGCTTTGTAATTGTTTCCTTGAAGCCCAAGATCTTTCAGAGTGACAGGGTCCATAGGTGACCTTTTGAGGGGTTGGCAGAGGCGGTTGGCTTCCTTTTTGGCCATCCAGAATCGGGGTTACACTCCCTCCTCCCCTCTCCAGGGAGTTGACCTTAATCTCTTGATGTTGCCTGTTTATTGAGATTACCTTGACTGGTTTTGCAGTCAGATCTGTGAGTTTTATAGTGAATCTTTCCCAGCTGATCAGTGGGTTTTCACCAGAGGCGAATGTGCATTTTATGCGTTTGAGGTTGATCATGTAACCTGGAGTTCCATTATCCTTTGCAGGTACGAGTGCTTCTAAACCTAAGTATAGAATTATTTCTTGGGACCGGAGGTCATTTTCCAATTTCTTGCCATACTCATAAGCACTAACAACTTGCAGTAGTGAGAAACTTACAAATGTGTAGTCAATGAGTGATGCACCAGATCTGGACAGAAACGAAGGCTCAGGTGGTTTGCCGGGGTTGTACCGACCGTTTAATGCTCTAAGGCCTAAATGATCTAGGTTTTCTTGTAGGCTTTGACTTGTCCTATCTTCTTTTTGCCACTGGGGGCCACCTGAGTTGGCATCATCCAAAGGGCTTCTTGGGCCTCTGTGACCTCATTTTTCAGTAGCTTGCTCATTAGCCACATGTTGAAGTGGCCTGCAACTATCATTTCACTCTTGTTCATTTAGCCTTAGAGTCAGGTTTGTCTTAGTCAGCTTCTCTGTTAGCACAGCCTTGGTTGCGGCGTTGGGGTGAATGTAGACGTTTACCAGAATAATTTTCTTTGGCTGGCTGTTTGTAGTCATGACCGTCATTACTACGATTTGTAGGCCAGCTTCATCAGTTTCTTGCTCTAGGTTTTCAATATTGCTTGAAGCTCAGACTTATATTGCCAGACCACCCTTACTGCAGCCATGTTTGTGTGCTTTGACTGCAGGAGTTTAAAAGCTTATAAAGCCCTCTAGATGAGCCCAGGTTTCTTGGAGGAGAATTACATGGAAGGTGCGCAGGTATTGGTAGGTGTCTAGTCCTTCAAACGTATTAGCCAGTCCATTAATATTCCAAGAGCAGATCCTAAGTGCTTTGTCAATACCAGTAGTAAGAGCAGTGTCTTGTCATTGTAAAATTCCGGTTCTGTTCAAGGCACCAGACAGCCAACCCCACTCTGTGCCACGTCTGGTTCTGTGGCATACCCACCACAGGGCCGTTCAGTCCATTCAATTTGCTTCTTGCGCCTCTCAGGACAGAGTAGATAGTTCTCGGTCAGGTCGATGTTAAGGCAAACTTATATCCTGTTCCCTTGAATGGTGTAATAGTAATCCCCCAGCCTTGGAATATATTGGCTGCACTCAGGATCTTCTCAGCAATCTCAATAGAGCCCCAAACCACTTTAGTTGATTAATTTCACTGACCAGCGCCTGGGTCAATACATTCAATTGATACTATATTATGTGAGGCGGCCTCCCCCATCTCATCCATTGTCCGAATGAGCTTGAGAATGTTACCTCTATCTGTTCGCAGGGCTGGTTTGTTTAAAAGTGGTCATTAATGTTGGAACATCCTCCCTGCCCTGAGTTGTCAGTTTCTCATAAAGATCTGCATCCCTGGGGGTGGAGTGTGGCCTAAGTCTTGTATTGAAGACTGGGTAGGCTGCCAGCCTGCTAGGCTGTGGGAGCTTTTTGTTGCAACCCTTTCTCTTCCTTGCTCCCTGCTGTTTTGGTGGTTCGTCCATGTTTTATTGGGTCCTGTCAAAATCTGGTGAGCCTGCAATTGGCGAAGGTGCCATCCCAGTGTTGGATCCAGCGGTCCCCGGCATTCATTGTTGCAGCAGGAAAGGTAGCCACACTTAAGCCCCTCTGGCTCTACTGGAAGTGGTGCCTCTGAGTGGTTTGCCTTAGTGTTCAGGGGTCCTATGCTCATTTGGGGCCTGTCTTTATTCATGTCTTTGAGGTCAACAAGTAGATTCGACATATTCGCCGGAAGTGTTGACAGCGTGTCTAAGACAGGGGAGCACCTCTGTCCTATTTCTTGCATGTCAGCCTGTGCTTTCCTTTGGTTTGCAATTTTCGGTTCGCAATTTTCTCATCAATGCCTGACACATACATTGCTAGAGTGTTCAGTAGGCTAATTTGTATGTCTATTTGCTTGTTTGCTTGAAAACTGAGTACCTCTTCTGAGCCCTGCAGAATCCTTAACATGGTTGACCATAAGGCCCCTTGTGAGTTCTTGCTTCCTTTTGGGTTTGGGCTGGAGTTTGTTGGTGCCTCAATGCCCTATGAGACAAGCATCCTCTCCCATTCCTTCGAGTAGAGATATAAAGTATCATTCACAGCTGCTAATGAGTCCTCATTGTCAGTATCAGCCAAATTGTCAGCTGTTTCCTGAGGGCTCAGCACAGTGGGGGGGATAGTCGCAGCCACAGCACGACCCAGTGGAGTTGAACAGTTGCTATGGGATCCCATTCCTAGCCCTGGCGGTGAGTCAGTCATGAGCGTTTGACATTTCCTTTCTTCCTCCTTCAAGTTGGTTTATTAACTGTAGCAGGTCGTCCCGCTCCCCAGTGGTTGACCGAGTGTTGGCTGCGAGAAATGTTCTGCTGTCAGGGGGATATAATTTTTCATCACTGTTTCCTCGGTCTGCTCAGAGTGTTCTAAGAGCTCTAGGCATAAAGGGTTGATTTTGACTCTCAGGCTGGCTCGAGCTACTGGCATCATACCCTGGTTATCTAAATTATTCTGCTTAACAGGGGACCTATGGATTTCTTGAAGTATCATGGTGCCATTGCTAGTTGTGGAACCACCGCCTGCCGGGGGATAGCTGGTCCTCTAAGAGGGTTTTGTGCCAGTACTGTGAGGCTTAGGGAAACAGGAAACCCTTTGATGTTCAAATTGCTTGACTCCCCCAGCGTCTTTCAAGAAGGTAAACTTAAACGTAATCTTTGGCTGTAGCAGCCCCTCATTGGCCTCCCTAGGGAAGCATGAGGAGTCCAGGAGTGAAATTGATGTAATTAAGTGTGGAGATACCAATATAGGTGTTAGTGTCAGTGGCTGTATTGTCTGCTTTGGCGCCTTCCTTTTCCTCTTTAGGGTCACCACTGGAGCCCCGGATTTACCTGATCACATGCTGGGATCTTTTTCCCCCAAGTTATTCCAATGAGCATCAGGAGACCCCACCTCCTGTTGATTTATGCGGCACCCGATCCCAGTCGTCTCACAGTAAAAGCCAGAGCCGATGTCTCCTTCCTCCTGTGGCTACACATAACCCTTTATCACTCACTGCCTACTGGGAGAGGCAAGAGCACACCACTACCCAATATGAGTTGAGGCTTGTGTCCTTGTTAGATACTTTATGGTGTCTTAAAAGTATCGGATCTTACTACAATGGTTCTCAGTTGGCTGTTTTGAGCACTTGTAGCCAATTCTTAGCCTGTGGCTGCCTAGTAGGGATGCGCTGTGTATCCCAGCAGGGATTGCAACCAAAAATGAGCTTACTGGCTGAGATCAAGGGCGAGGGGGAGGGGATAGTGGCAATGTTGCAGTAAAAATGGTAGAGGCGGAGCTGGTATGGGGTTCTAAAAAGGAAGGCACAAGCTGCACTGACCTAAAGCCGGCCACCTCCGCACCTACCAGTTGTGTGCCACCGCACTATGGCCTTACCTTAGCTCATACTCCACCCTCCACATCAGAGCTCAGCAATCTCTTCCATCCTAGTTTCCTTCTTCCTTGGAGCTTCTCTGGACATTAACTTGCATCGCCCTCAATGTGGGATTCGCCACCTTCTCCACTCGCAGCCCTGTTGTCATGCAGGCTCAGTATCTCCAATGCCTGCTCTGCTGACCTTCAAGGCAGAACTATGCGGGAGGTCCTGGTAGTTCTGGCACTAACCTGCCCTTCCTGGGAGCTGGCTGCAGCACAGTATGTGTCTCTGTCTTATATCGCGCCTCCGTGCTGCAAGGAGCGATCAGCACCCCACCAGCTGGCATGGTGCGTAAAGTTTCGTGGTAACGCGGCGGGACAACTGCCCCAGAATGCTAAGTGCTGCTGGGTTGAAGGGGTGCCTGTTTGCCAGGTATATTGATCACTGGCATTATCAACCCTCAAATACTGTGGAAACTCGTGTACTCCCCCAGTGATGTGGCAGTCAAGAGCTGCGAGGGACTGGTGTCAGCCGGGCCGCAGTCTGGGGCCACAGCTCCAGAGGCCCGTGTGGACTGGGAGCCCCAGGTTGACCACCTGTGAGCTTCAGATGTCTCTTGCACTGCCACTTGCTTCCCGTGGCACCGTTCTCCTCAGCCTCACCTCAGAGGCTGTAAACCACAAAAGCTTCACGCTCAAACTGCGCCCTCCAAGGTCCTGCCTCGGCTTCTGCATCCTACATCCTGTGTGATACTCTGCACTGCTAACCATGAACTCTTGATTCTGTTGTGTAATGTCAGTGCTACAATATATATAATCTATGCCTATTTCAAAGTCCATCAGTACTCTTTTCTCTTCCATTCATTTTTTCTTTCTGTTTATGAGATTATCTGTCCTTACTGTTCAGTCGACACATGGAGTCTCCCCATTGCTTGGATGCACTTATTTTTAGGGACAAGCATTTATTTTTCCTCAACAGGTTTTGCTCCAGAGCAGGGGAGAGAAAACCCCCAAAAGAAGGGAAGGAAGAAGAGAAAGGCAGACAGTGACACAGCAACAAAGCAGGGATAAACAAGCACCTGCAAGAGTGAAATAAAGAGGCAGGGACTGAGGTGGAAGCAAGACAATGCAATGTTGAATTTAACACACCGCCATTTAATAATGACAGCCGCGGGCATCTGAGCAAAACTTTGGTTACGGAAAAGGATGTCTGGACAAGTTTTTGTGTTTGTTCTGATTCAGGAAAAAATTCCAGTAGGCTGAGTTCAAGGTGAAAATTCTTTATATAAAGGTGATTTAGGAATTCTGTATAGGTTAAATAACGAGTGAAAAAACAGCCAACTCGTGTTTCGCCCCCTTACCTGGCCATCCGGCCTGGGGCTTCTTCAGGGCGTATCAGATAATCAATTGAGCTTACGAGTCTTCTAGAATTAATACAGTCGGAGATTCTAAGTCGATCTATATGTCTCAGGCATAATCCCACCGGCGTGTCTTAGAAAACAATGCAAAACATTGGGCCCTGGGACTTATTCTTTTACAAATTAAGCACTGCCTATTGCTCTTCCTTCTGGAAATCTATTCACCGTTTGTCTCCTTTCCTACCTGATTCTTTTTATTTACCATCCTACTGCCAATGCATGTCTCACTTCTTTTCGCCATCTGAGTTCAACAGAAACCTAATTTCTCAACTTTTCCTCTGAAACCCCCAACGCATCATGTTTTGATTCCTTTATAAATTGTGCGCTGCTCACATGTGCACAGTGGATGATTTCTAATGATGCCTTACTACTGAAAATTATAAACATAATACAATCCTGCAATTAGGAGTATACTAATAATATGCTAAATTAATACCAGGCATTCTCTTAGCTGAGACACACAGAATCTTATTTAGAGTTTCTCAGATGTGAAACTTTAACAAAACGTGACGGGTATCCACTCTGCCGTATTACAAGTGCCAAACAAAGGCTGTAATGCTCTTTGCAATAAAGTGAATGAGAAATCCTCCATGGCTGTCATTTAATTGTAATTGTAGTTATATAGTGCTTACTACGAGGCGTCAAAACGCTTTACATCAAGTAGCACACTACGCCGGAACGATTAGTGGTTAGTCCAGTGGTTATTGTTGTTTATTTTGATTAGTTGTGTAGTTTGCGGTGAACTGTTGGGTGGGATAGATAGGCTGGCAGATATTAGTTATTGTTAGATCACAGGGATAGGGATTTAAAGAGGAAAGGTTGTGATCTATGAAATGAGGTATCAGCCAAATGCAGAATTACAATAAAAAGGATTGAGGCAGACAGGCAAGAGACAGAGGAGACTATTGTTTAATTAAACTACTATTCTCAGAAATAGAAGATATGCAGAGGATGGAAGCCAAGCAGAGGGGCATTCTGAAGAAAGAAAGGAGTGGAATAAAGCAAGATTAAATGAATGACATTTTTTCAAGCAGTGTTTAGGAGTATATTAGGAGAAGGCTTTCTGTGTTCAAGTAGTTAGAGAACGTCAGCTGTAGAGAGTAACATTATACATAGTGTTCTATATCCAGGGCAAACAGTTTAAACATGTGATTGCAAGTGTATACATCATTCCAACATTAAGAGCCCTAGATATTGCAGAAAAAAAGTGTGATGCTCATTCAAAGTGCTCTAGTGCCCCCGAACCTGAGTTCGCGCAATATAAAACTGTAAAACAATACCAGTACGCCTTGTAATGCCTTCTTTCATTCACGCTAAGAGAGGGTGTGAGGCAACGGACAGAGATGCTGAATCCAGAGCCGGGAAACAAGGCTCGAGTCTCCGCATTGACCCAACATCCCTTGACTACGGGCAAACCACTCCATCTTCTCGTGCCTACAAAATCGGTGTGTTCCTATGCAATGCAACTCGCGTCCATGCAAAGCACTCCAACACTGCCTGGTGGAGTTCACGTAACACAATATGAAAGACAAATGGAGGCTGAACCCATGGCTATGCAGATGTGGGCCAGAGGCTTGTTGTTTACGAGGCTAATAGGAAGACCCATTTGTTGGGGGTTTCTACAGGGAACGTCCTGGAGGCTAGGGGGTGAGATGGCATCTGAGTTGATTCTCCTGTTCCTCCCTCCGGTCTGATCCTGGTTCAACCCCCTACCCAGGGAGAGGAGGCCATGACACCCATGCAAAGAAACAGGGAGCTAAGTGGGAACAGGAAAAGTGGGCAACACTCCCATGAACGCTGCATATTTATAGCCTCTGGAGTCATAGGGGGTCTTTAATCCTTGCAAAATGGAAATGAACGAGGACCACAGAAAAGAAAGGCAGACAAATGAATTGAGGGGGGAATGGGACACAGGGATGGAACTGAGGCAGAAAAGATCAAGCAATGCAGGAACTGAGTGAGAAGAGAAAGAGACGACAGAGACGAAAGCAAGTGGGAGAGAGCAAGATGGTGCTTGTGTAACCTACCTCACTGCGTATCGCCCCACCCCACTTCGATAGTTCGGTGGTCCATTCCAGTACCTGAACAGCGCGAGGAAGTCCGGCGGGAGGGTGAGCCGATGGTGGTGAAATGTGAGAGGAGCTCTGG
This sequence comes from Triturus cristatus, assembly GCF_964204655.1. Classification (NCBI taxonomy): domain Eukaryota; kingdom Metazoa; phylum Chordata; class Amphibia; order Caudata; family Salamandridae; genus Triturus; species Triturus cristatus. Next base: position 1,067,873,536 of record NC_140579.1, on the reverse strand, counting down.
TGACTCACGTTATGGATGCTTTAGACGCGGTCTCCTCAAATTTGGCGTGGATTATAATTTGGCTGTGATCCTTATGACGTCGAAGCAACTGGCTAAGGTGCTACAAACACGGGCCGTTACGGTAACACTAAAAGAGGAGCGTCTGGCAAAGATGGCAGACAGAGGGGCAAAGTCCACGAAAACTGAACCTCCATCGTCAACCGTCACGGCGGCTCTGTTAATGTTAATATTAATCATAGATTTATAGAGCACACAGCTACTTGACAGAGTGTCCCGGCACTATGACAGAAGAGACAAAGAGCTAAGACTCAGAGACCAATATTAGTTATGGTAATAAGTTATGGTAATTGTTCAACCGGATGGGCCAGGACAGGTGCACCAACTTCAGCTGAAGTACCAAGCAGCCGAGACACAACAATGGAAGGAAGGATGGTGAGAAAAAGTGACGATCAGACAGCTAAAGGATAAGGAAACCCAGATGTTGGCAACAAACAGGCACAACAGCTGTCTCGTGGTATTAACCCCATGGAAGCTGGAGATGGCCAGCCATCACTTGTTGATATGTTTTCTGCTACAAGGAACAAAGAAATGAAAAAGGCAGTTATCCCAGCGGTCCAGTTGGATTTGGACACCCCTGTGATGTCATCAGAGGAATTTCCAATTACGATGCAGAGTGAGGTGGATGAAGAGACAGTAATCCTGGTGCCCTCATCAGCACTGCAGTCGGATCCATTAAAGTTGGCACCCCGGCGGGGTCATATAGAGCGGGAAAAAAAGTGGGGTTGAGATGTCAACGGTTGTTGTGTCCTCCAGTAATGCGATTCCTACCCAGATAATCCAAGGCAGTTTAACGGGCCCAATAACTTTATGCTCCCCCAAACTTTTGGGTGGAAAATTCTTCTCGTTGATGGATGACTCGGAATCATCACCACCAGGAAACCAGTCCTCCACTACTACCTTTTCGGACCTAAGCAGCAACAGCCCATTGGAGGAATCAGTGGTGGCTGTAGGGAGAAAAAGTAGGTCTGAGGGTGGGGAGAGAGAAAAAAAAAGCCTCACTGCAGAAGAGAGGGGAAAGAAAAGGAAATGTGAGAAAAGAGAGCTCTAGACAAGTTGGATTGAGTCGGGGGAACTCACCCAACCTAAGATTTGATTATCCAGACACACAGTTGCTGCCTCAGGAAAATGAGAAACCAGATAATGGAATAACGGAGGGTCCGAGCGGCACAGCTGATTCAGAAGTACAGAACACGGGAGAACCTTCACCCTCTGATATTTTATTTTCTATAAAACAGATGCAGGAGGAAGTGAGAAGTGACCATCGTTGGGCGTAGCAAGCCTCTAAAAAATTGCAGGGTGCAGTAAGGGGGATCAATAAAACATGCACAGACATATCGGAGAGAGTGACAATGGTTGAGGCCCGTACAGAGTTTCTCGAATGAGAGGCAGCAGAATTAAAGAAGACAAAGATATCTCAAGTTCCCAGATAACTGACATGATGCGCAAATTGGAAGAGAAGGAGAACAGGCAAAGAAGAAATAACCTCAGTGTAGGAGAGTAGGGTCTGCTATCCTATGGTCACCCCAAATTTTTGCTTTTTGCTTCACTGGTTTTTGACATATTGAGGCTGTGGGCCTGCCAATCAGACCCCCAGCCTGCTGTTCTCTCTACTAAATTTACACTATGCACCCTAGGTGCATAACCAATTGGAAGTGGATCACCCTGTCAGCCCCTGTACCAGTGTACACTAGGTACCCAGGGCATTGGTGTACCCAAGGCCTGCCAGGGGCTGAAGCGTGTATTATGCCACCCCAGGCTTGGCCTAACAATCTGACACAACTGGCTGATCACTCAGCTGGGGTAAGTTGGTGTAATCACCTCTTACTTAGGTGTAGTATACCTATACCTAACCTTAAATGGGACACCTGGTAACCTATAAGTCACTCCTATGGCAGGCCTTAACAATCCTGAAGGCAGAGTGCTTGGTTCCATGTGAGATGGTGCTCTGGCATGAGCTGAGCCTGTCTACAGTGGTCGGAACAACTTCCTTCTACTGTTTCCAGATATCGTCATACCATATACTCTTAAGTGCATTATGAACCTCGCGGTTAAATGCTATCTTTGGTTTGGCTTTATCAAAACATGTCGAGTAAGGTGTCATACGAATTGGAATACTAACCCCTTGCCAATTCTGGCGACGGGGTTAGCATTCCACCCTTCTAGAGGGACACGACATGTACAGTACCTGAAACCCGGGTAAAATCAGACATAGCCTCAGCTCCACAAAATGGATGCTGCCACCACAGACACAAGTCTGCCCTCCTGCTGCTGGGAGTCCTTCCAGCTTGGGAGGTGTGGACAAAGGGTTTCCTGCCAGGGGAGGTGCATGCACCACCCCAGACAGGATTTTGTGTATTGGTCAGGTAGGGCTTGAAAGAAACCAGACATGCCTGTGGCTCACAAGGAGCCTCGGTGCATATGCCAGTTCAAACCGGTCCTGGGGCACACCAGTCCCGGGCCTGGGGCCCAGAGACTGACAAGACCTGGACCTCCAGACCTCTCACTGCCCGATCCACAGTCCCTGAAAAGAGGAGACCCGTGGAGGAAACGAGACACGTGGAGCCAGCCATCTTGGAACGACCACGACAAGCTGACAAGTGCAACAACCGAGGCTCCCTCCAAGTTGTGCTTTGGGATCTGAGAAGCCCAACCCTCGAGCAGCATCTGCACCAAAGGTGAGCCCTCCAGCATCTCCACGATCTGCGTGGGGCCCTTCTGCATTTTGCCACTCGACGCGCCTAACCGGTTGCTGGCCCGCTGGCTAGTAGCCATCTTGGCGACGAACTTTACAAAATACACCACTGGTCTGGTTGCTCCAGACTGGCCCTTGCTCCCCTCTAAAGGAGCAGTCCCTCTGACCTTGCTGGTCAGAACCATCAGCTTATTTCATCTCCTACAACAATTGCTTTTGCCAAGGCTTGTTTGCTTCGATCAAGTTGCCGACACCGCCGACAGCGAGAGCCTGCGTGGGACAGCTCGTGAACTGACTCCTGGACATCGTCACCCTCCAGGGACCACGTGGCTGCAGAGACAAGCTACACCTTTCTTCCTGTTTGCACCCGACATTGCCTGGTACCCACCTGGTGCCACGCTGGTCACTGGCTAGTGACTGAACACTGTCCCCTCTGCTTACAGGTCTTCAACATCTCCGATCCACTCTTAGATCCACCGCATCTCTCCCGGACCGACCGCCTGCAGCATCTTTGTCTTCAGGCTCCACGGAACAGATAGAAGAAACCCGACGCACTTCGAGGCCTATGCACCCGCTTCCTGTGGGTGAGGTAAAGCTGGCACTCCTGTGCCCAAGTGTAGTATTACATCTCTAGTGCCTGTGTTCCAAATCTTGAGTTCCTAGTCCATCCGGAAGATCCTCTTTGCAGTAACTTTGTACTTTTTACGCACCCATTGAAACCTACGGGAACACGCGTGTGACTATTTGCTCTGCACACGCCACCCGTGGACCTCCTGGTCACTAACTGAAGTTAGCTCCTTGTAGGCCCAGCGATTCTAGAGGCCCTAGGCCTTTTCCCTTTTCTGTTCGTGGTACTTATACCACTATTTTAGTATATGGTTCGAGCGGCCACCAGGGTCTATCCATATAAAGTGCAACTTCTGTGTATTCTACGGTAATCTTGGTTGACGATTTGTGCTCCTGTGCTCATAAAGAGACTAGGGGTTACTTTGAGAAATAAATACATATATATTTTGAATATATATCTGTGTGGTGTCCTTTCATTGGTATAAAAGGGGGTTACATTTGGTAAAACAGCTGGCTTAACACGCTTCACGAGTTTAGCCTCAAAGACTGCTTAGCCTACGCTACCACTAGAGCAGCTAGTCCGAAAAGGTTGACTTACAACCACACCATAAGGGTTGCTTGGCATGGTACAAGGTGATCACTTTAACTAGTGAGCATCATATACCAGGCCAACTTCTCACATTGGTGAGCAGCGGTTGGATTTGAGCTTGCTGTGTTTTACCATTGTATTCTCTTGGTTACCAACTGAAAGATCACATAGGTACCTGTAGGTACATATAAAACAAGATTAGATATACATAAGTTCTACTGAACTTAGTTGTTGTAGAGCAAAGGGAGTAGCACACCCTGACTACAACTACTAGATAGGTTTAGTATGTAAACCCAAGTGTAGGTAGATTGCAACACATCCACCCACACTTAAGAGCAATGGCTGGGGCAGAGGGGTCCACTGTACCTATCTCTGTTGAGAGTGACCCCCAGAGGGCACCATCCATCTTTGCTACCCTTAACCAGAATGAGCTCAGGCATTTGGCAACTCTTAGAGGCCTTAAACAGCCCAAGAACCCTACCTCTGCTGAGCTCAGAGAACTCTTGCAAAATGATGAAAATCAGAGAGAGCTCAAGAAAGCTTCCCAGTTAGCCCCCTTAGGGTCAGGAACAGGAGGCCCCCCTTCTGAAGATGCTACAGAAGTACCCCTTTCCAATAGCCATCCCTTAGATGAGAACCATACTACCTAGGAGGAAAGTGGGGAGGATACAGAGAGTAGTGATGATGAAGGGAGAACTAGCCCAGTGCCAAGTGTTATACTTGGCCCAGCTAAACTAAGGCTATTGGGGACTGACAATGGGACCATCCCATTGGATCTCCCCAGTGGACTTAACCAGGGGCTTGGGAGGCAAAGGAATCGCTCAGGTGACTCCAATGCTTCTCATGCCTCTAGAGGCTCTCAAGGTCACTCCAGGAAAAGGATGACCACCCCTCAGAGGAGGGAACATGAGGCCAGAATGCAGGAAGCCCAGCTGAGGATCAGGAAGCAGGAGCTAGAAGTAGCCCTGATGGAAGAGAAACTGAACAAAGCTAGGCAACCTAGAGAGAGTGGGTCTATACCCACTGGTGGCAGCATTGTCCCTAAGGACAAAGATAGGGTCTTTGATAATAGGAACCTGTCTAAGGTTGTGCCCCCCTACAAAAGTGGGGATGACATCCACAAATGGATAACTGCTCTTGAGAGAGCCTGCAAAGTACAGCAGGTTCCTGAAGACCAGTGGGCAGCAATCCTCTGGCTCTCCTTTGAAGGAAGAGGCAGAGACAGACTCCTCACTGTTAGAGAAGAGGATGTCAGAAATTACAGAGTCCTGAAGAGTGTTCTGGTTGATGGGTTAGGCTTAACCACTGAACAGTACAGGTTAATGTTCAGAGACACCCAAAAGACACAGACTCAGGACTGGTCTGAATACATTGAATGTGCCACTAAGGCTTTGGAGGGTTGGTTACTGGGAAGTAAGGTATCTGATTTTACAGTATTGTATAATTTGATGATGAGAGAACAGATTTTAAATAACTGTCAAAACCAGCAACTGCATCAACACTTGGTTGACTCTGATCTGACCTCTCCCCAAGAATTGGGAAAGAAGGCAGACAAATGGGTCAGAACCAGGGTTAAGCAAAAGAACCAGAACCAGGGCCAAGGGGGTGATCAGAAGAAAACAGACCAAAAGGGTGGAGATCAGAAATCTAAAGACCAGAAGTCTTCAACAGGGCCCCAAACTACTGCTAAGGAGGGTGGGTCCCAACAACAAACTAAGGGAAAGAAGAAAGAAGGTCAAAAGAAACCCTGGTGCAATCATTGCAAGAATACAACTCACTGGACCAGTGATTGTAAGAAGGGTGGAGCCCACAACACTGTTGCCCCTAAGGCACCTGCTCCCAGTACTACTGTTAGCAGTGTTGGTCCCCAGACAAAGGGTGTAGTGGGAATCACTATGGGAACTGAAGGAGATTCTGACTTAGACAGAACCCTGACACAGGCAGTCTTGATCTGTGATGGGGACATTGATTTGTCCCTGACTGTGAGCCCCAGTAACCTGGGCAAGTACAGACAGACTCCTTTAATTAACGAAAAAGTGGCTCAAGCCTACAGGGACACATGTGCCAGTGTCACTATGGTGACACCAGGCTTTGTGGACCCTGGACAGTACATACCAGGTGAGAATTACCTGGTGACCAATGCCAGCAATGCCACTACTTCACATAGTGTGGCAGTTGTTAACTTCTCATGGGGAGGGGTAACTGGCCTCAAAAGGGTTGTGGTTAGTGCAGACCTCCCAGTAGAATGTTTGTTGGGCAATGACCTAGAGAGTTCTCTATGGTCAGAAGTGGAGTACAGGACTCATGCAGAGATGTTAGGTATATCATCACATGTCCTTGCTGTGACCAGGTCACAGGCCAAAAAGTGCCTCACTGAACCTCAGGTCTTGGATCCTGGAACAATGGACCAAGCACCTACCAAGAAGAAGAACAGGAGGGTCAAGGCTGTGCCTTCCCCCCTGCCTCAGAGTGATGATCAGCCTTCCCAGGAAGCTGATCTAGAGGACCCTGAAGGAACTGTCCCTGAAGAGCTGGAACCTGATCAGGTTGAGTTTCTGGGGACAGGGGGACCTTCAAGGGCTGACTTGAGGCAGGCTCAGTTATCCTGTCCCTCTCTTGAACCCCTCAGACAGCTGGCTGCTGCTGAGGCAGCTGGGAATGCTCAAGGTACCCATAAAGTGTATTGGGATGAAGGGCTCCTTTATTCAGAGGCTAGAGACCCCAAGCCTGGTGCTACCAGGAGGTTGGTTATACCTCTGCAATTTAGGGGCTTCCTTCTTACCTTGGCCCATGATATTCCTTTAGCAGGACACTTAGGCCAGAACAAGACTTGGGACAGGCTTGTCCCTCACTTTCACTGGCCTCATATGAATGAAGATACAAAGGAGTTTTGTCGCTCCTGTGTGACCTGCCAAGCCAGTGGCAAATCAGGTGGCACAACAAAGGCCCCCCTAATACCACTACCTGTGGTGGGGGTCCCCTTTGAAAGAGTGGGAATAGATATAGTGGGTCCCATGGATCCTCCCACTGCATCTGCGCACAGATTTATACTGGTGGTAGTGGATCATGCCACCAGGTATCCAGAGGCAATTCCCCTTAGGATCACTACAGCACCTGTTGTGGCCAGGGCCCTGCTGGGAGTATTCTCCAGAGTGGGGTTTCCTAAGGAGGTAGTATCTGACAGAGGTACCAACTTTATGTCAGGATACTTGACAGCTATGTGGAAGGAATGTGGTGTCAACTACAAGTTCACCACCCCTTATCACCCACAATGCAATGGGCTTGTTGAGAGATTCAACAAGACCCTAAAGGGTATGATCAAAGGATTAACTGAAAAGCTCAGGCGAAGATGGGACATCCTTCTACCCTGCCTTCTGTTTGCTTACAGAGAGGTCCCACAAAAGGGGGTTGGCTACAGCCCCTTTGAATTGTTGTTTGGGCACCCTGTAAGAGGCCCACTGTGTTTAGTGAAGGAAGGATGGGAGTTACCTCTCAAAAAGCCTAAACAAGACATAGTGGACTATGTACTTGGTCTCCGCTCCAGGATGGCTGAGTATATGGAGAAGGCATCCAAAAACCTTGAGGCAAGCCAGGCCTTACAGAAAGCTTGGCATGACCAAAAGGCTGTCTTAGTTGAGTTTCAGCCAGGACAGAAGGTATGGGTGTTGGAGCCAGTGGCCCCAGCAGCACTCCAAGACAAATGGTCTGGACCCCATACAATCCTGGAAAAGAAGGGAGAGGTCACCTTCTTGGTGGACCTAGGAACTCCCAGGAGTCCCCACAGGGTACTCCATGTTAACAGGCTTAAAGCATATGTTGACAGGGCAGACATGGGCTTGCTCATGGCTACAGATGAGGGACAGGAGGAAGAGAGTGACCCTCTCCCAGACCTGTTGTCTCAGAACCCTGAAGATGGCTCAGTTGAAGGAGTGACCCTTGGAGGCAACCTCACTGCCCATCAGCAGACTGAATGTAGACAGGTTCTACAATCATTTTCACATATGTTTTCCTTAATACCTAGTCAAACTGACTGGTGTACCCATGTGGTGGACACTGGTGACAGTCTGCCTGTAAAGAACAAGCTTTACAGACAACCTGACCACGTCAGGGACTGTATAAAGGCTGAGGTACATAAAATGCTGGAATTAGGTGTCATTGAACCCTCAGAGAGCCCCTGGGCTAGCCCAGTGGTTCTGGTCCCAAAACCTCACACCAAAGATGGCAAGAGAGAGATGAGGTTCTGTGTGGATTACAGAGGACTCAATGCTGTCACCAGGACAGATGCACACCCTATTCCAAGGGCAGATGAGCTCATAGACAAACTAGCTTCTTCAAAGTTTTTGAGCACATTTGACTTAACAGCTGGCTATTGGCAAATCAGATTAGCTGAGGAGTCTAAGGCCAAAACAGCATTCTCAACCCCAGGTGGGCACTACCAGTTTGTGGTGATGCCCTTTGGTCTGAAGAATGCACCTGCCACCTTCCAAAGGCTGGTGAACCAAGTCCTTACTGGGTTGGATGACTTTTGCGCAGCATATCTTGATGACATTGCTGTCTTTAGCTCCACCTGGGAGGATCACCTGATCCACCTGAAGAAGGCTCTTGAGGCTCTGCAAAGGGCAGGCCTCACTATCAAGGCTACTAAGTGCCAGATAGGGCAGAGTAAGGTTGTATATTTGGGCCACCTTGTAGGTGGAGGCCAAGTTCAACCACTGGAGAGTAAGATACAATCCATCAAGGACTGGTCTCCTCCACCCACCCAGACTCAAGTTCGAGCTTTCTTGGGCTTGACTGGGTGCTACAGGAAGTTTGTTAAGAACTATGGGTCCATTGTGACTCCTCTTAATGATCTGACATCCAAGAAGATGCCCAAAAAGGTTCAGTGGACAGTAAGCTGTCAAAAGGCATTTGATGACCTGAAGGAGGCCATGTGCTCTGCACCTATCCTGAAAAGTCCTGACTACTCCAAAGAGTTTATTGTCCAAACAGATGCTTCTGAGTTGGGTGTGGGAGCTGTGCTGTCACAACTTAATGTAGATGGTCAAGACCAACCCATTGCTTTTATTAGCAGAAGGTTGACCCCCAGAGAGAAGAATTGGTCAGCTATTGAGAGGGAGGCCTTTGCTGTGGTGTGGGCCCTGAAGAAGCTGAGGCCATACTTGTTTGGCACTCACTTCAAAATTCAGACCGACCATAAGCCCCTCTTGTGGCTAAATCAGATGAAGGGTGAAAACCCCAAACTGCTTAGGTGGTCCATTTCCCTACAGGGGATGGACTTTACAGTGGAGCACCGGCCAGGTACTGACCATGGGAATGCAGATGGTCTCTCCAGGTACTTCCACTTAGGACATGAAGACGAGACTGGTCAAGGCTAGTTTAATGTCCCAGCGTTTGGGGGGGGGGGGGGTTGTGTCGGAGAGTAGGGTCTGCTATCCTATGGTCACCCCAAATTTTTGCTTTTTGCTTCACTGGTTTTTGACATATTGAGGCTGTGGGCCTGCCAATCAGACCCCCAGCCTGCTGTTCTCTCTACTAAATTTACACTATGCACCCTAGGTGCATAACCAATTGGAAGTAGATCACCCTGTCAGCCCCTGTACCAGTGTACACTAGGTACCCAGGGCATTGGTGTACCCAAGGCCTGCCAGGGGCTGAAGCATGTATTATGCCACCCCAGGCTTGGCCTAACAATCTGACACAACTGGCTGATCACTCAGCTGGGGTAAGTTGGTGTAATCACCTCTTACTTAGGTGTAGTATACCTATACCTAACCTTAAATGGGACACCTGGTAACCTATAAGTCACTCCTATGGCAGGCCTTAACAATCCTGAAGGCAGAGTGCTTGGTTCCATGTGAGATGGTGCTCTGGCATGAGCTGAGCCTGTCTGCAGTGGTCGGAACAACTTCCTTCTACTGTTTCCAGATATCGTCATACCATATACTCTTAAGTGCATTATGAACCTCGCGGTTAAATGCTATCTTTGGTTTGGCTTTATCAAAACATGTCGAGTAAGGTGTCATACGAATTGGAATACTAACCCCTCGCCAATTCTGGCGACGGGGTTAGCATTCCACCCTTCTAGAGGGACACGACATGTACAGTACCTGAAACCCGGGTAAAATCAGACATAGCCTCAGCTCCACAAAATGGATGCTGCCACCACGGACACAAGTCTGCCCTCCTGCTGCTGGGAGTCCTTCCAGCTTGGGAGGTGTGGACAAAGGGTTTCCTGCCAGGGGAGGTGCATGCACCACCCCAGACAGGATTTTGTGTATTGGTCAGGTAGGGCTTGAAAGAAACCAGACATGCCTGTGGCTCACAAGGAGCCTCGGTGTATATGCCAGTTCAAACCGGTCCTGGGGCACTCCAGTCCCTGGCCTAGGGCGAGCTGGACAAAGGATTGGGGGTGTAACCACCCCCCTTCCTGGTCCCACCCATAGGGAGGGACCTAGCAGGTAGTCCGGCCCCTAGAATCCGCTTAAAGGTAGGAGCTGTGTCCTAAGACTTCAGACATCCTGGAATCAACTTGAAACTAAGAAGAAGACGGGAACTTCGACATTCTGCTGCACAGAAGACTGAAGGAAATCTCCCCTGTGGTCAGGGAGTGACCACCTTGCTAACGCAAGCCCCATCCAGCGAATCAACGTCTGCTTTGCCGCCGCCTCCCGCCGGAGCCCGAGCCCAGAGACTGACAAGACCTGGACCTCCAGACCTCTCACCGCCCGATCCACAGTCCCTGAAAAGAGGAGACCCGTGGAGGCAAAGAGACACGTGGAGCCAGCCATCTTGGAACGACCACGACAAGCTGACAAGTGCAACAACCGAGGCTCCCTCCAAGTTGTGCTTTGGGATCTGAGAAGCCCAACCCTCGAGCAGCATCTGCACCAAAGGTGAGCCCTCCAGCATCTCCACGATCTGCGTGGGGCCCTTCTGCATTTTGCCACTCGACGCGCCTAACCGGTTGCTGGCCCGCTGGCTAGTAGCCATCTTGGCGACGAACTTTACGAAATACACCACTGGTCTGGTTGCTCCAGACTGGCCCTTGCTCCCCTCCAAAGGAGCAGTCCCTCTGACCTTGCTGGTCAGAACCATCAGCTTATTTCATCTCCTACAACAATTGCTTTTGCCAAGGCTTGTTTGCTTCGATCAAGTCGCCGACACCGCAGACAGCGAGAGCCTGCGTGGGACAGCTCGTGAACCGACTCCTGGACGTCGTCGACCTCCAGGGACCACGTGGCTGCAGAGACAAGCTACACCTTTCTTCCTGTTTGCACCCGACATTGCCTGGTACCCACCTGGTGCCACGCTGGTCACTGGCTAGTGACTGTGAACACTGTCCCCTCTGCTTACAGGTCTTCAACATCTCCGATCCACTCTTGGATCCACCGCATCTCTCCCGGACCGACCGCCTGCAGCATCTTTGTCTTCAGGCTCCACGGAACAGATAGAAGAAACCCGACGCACTTCGAGGCCTATGCACCCGCTTCCTGTGGGTGAGGTAAAGCTGGCACTCCTGTGCCCAAGTGTAGTATTACATCTCTAGTGCCTGTGTTCCAAATCTTGAGTTCCTAGTCCATCCGGAAGATCCTCTTTGCAGTAACTTTGTACTTTTTACGCACCCATTGAAACCTATGGGAGCACGCGTGTGACTATTTGCTCTGCACACGCCACCCGTGGACCTCCTGGTCACTAACTGAAGTTAGCTCCTTGTAGGCCCAGCGATTCTAGAGGCCCTAGGCCTTTTCCCTTTTCTGTTCGTGGTACTTATACCACTATTTTAGTATATGGTTCGAGTGGCCACCAGGGCCTATCCATATAAAGTGCAACTTCTGTGTATTCTACGGTAATCTTGTTTGACGATTTGTGCTCCTGTGCTCATAAAGAGACTAGGGGTTACTTTGAGAAATAAATACATATATATTTTGAATATATATCTGTGTGGTGTCCTTTCATTGGTATAAAAGGGGGTTACATTTGGTAAAACAGCTGGCTTAACACGCTTCACGAGTTTAGCCTCAAAGACTGCTTAGCCTAAGCTACCACTAGAGCAGCTAGTCCGAAAAGGTTGACTTACAACCACACCATAAGGGTTGCTTGGCATGGTACAAGGTGATCACTTTAACTAGTGAGCATCATATACCAGGCCAACTTCTCACACTCAGACTCCTAGGAATACCTGAAGGCCATGAAGGGGGGATGCAAGAGGGTTTAGAATAAAACTTTTGGAGGGGGCCTTCCCAGATTTGATATGGTGGGACTGGGAAAATGAAATTCAAAGGTCCTATCATGTTCCCTTAACTCTTAAAATTCATCATGCAGCCAATCAAGAGCAACCTCAGTCAATGCTTGTATTTTTAGGCAAATTTTTGCTGAGGGAATGTATATATGCGCAAGCACGGCCAAATGCAAAAAAGGGGTTTGAAGGGGTTTCCTTTTGTGCAAGACCTGACTTCACCGATGCCACAGTGGAGAGGAGGTGGCGTCTGAGGCAATTATTCACCCAATTCCAGAAATTGGGAGCGGAGGTATATTTACAGTACCCTGCGAAACTGAATATAGTTTTTAAGGGTAGTGTTCGTAGCCTTACCTGATTGAACTGTCGGGGGAGATCTGAAAGGCCTCAACAGAGAAATGGAGGCAGGGAGCCGAGTAGTTAGATGCAGCTGTTGAGGATAGAGATTCCCCAATGATTTACAATGAGATGGGACCATCAAGCTTATGATGCTTTGAAGCAGGACGAAGTATGGAGAGGTTGTAGCAGATGGATAAGGTGGGGGGTGGAGAGAGCAGTTATACAGATACCCTCACACAGGCTAGGCTTGATTGCTCACTTGTGTGGGGTGGGCGGAGGGAGGAGGTGTGGGGGTTTGAAGGGAAAGGGGGTTTTGGGTGATGGGTTGGGGTGGGGTGAGGGGGAGGATAGGGGGTTCATACGCTCAGAGGTGTAAAAGTTGGAAATTAGGACAGAGCCATTTTTGTTAATTGTATCCATGTATAAGAGCTATAGTCGGGCTATGAAAGGCATGTAGTGGGTGGACAAGGAAAAGTGTGTATAGCCTCTATTAATATGTGTGGGTTGAATGATGCCAAAAAAGAGCGAGAGTGGCAGTTTGTCAGCAAACATTGAAAGCAGATGTGGTTTACTTGCAAGAGACCCACATTGAAGGCTCACGTAGAGATGTCCTAAATACTCTTGGCTATAGGTTGATTGTGGGGACCTCTCAAAGTGTTCGAATAGGGGGGCTGGCGATTTTGGCCAAAGGTAATAAAATACAGTTCACGCAAGTTCCAGCTGACAAGGTAAATTGGTGATTGTTGGATGTCATATTAAAAACGGAGGCGTACTGTCGTTATGTTCTGTGTATGGGAGTATTTTGGACATCCCACATAATATTAACGACTTATCAAATGAATCAACTCATCAGCCTCTGCCAATAAAGGTATGTGGGGATCTGAATATCAATCTGCCCAGTGGTTGGGATAGGGGCAAATCTAAAAAGTATGTGGGTCAGAAAACAAAAGTTTCTCGTGCAATAGAAAGCACCTGTGAAGATCATGGGCTTATTGATGTCTGGAGTAGCAAGAGACCTCTAGAGCATGGGTTCACTTATTCTTCGGGCCCACATGGTTCGCTTGTGGGGCTAGACAATTTTTTTTATCTCAAATACATTGTTGACGAGCTGTAGAATTGAATGATACACGTGTTTTTTGTCAGATCATAATCCTTTAATGCTGGAAATTCAGGGTCGGGGAGACTGAAACTAAAACAAAGTGGAGTTTTGAGCGGGCCTTATTAACAAATGTGGATTATCGCAGCCATATGAGGAATTGATCCCAATATTTTTAAAGGGAAAAGTGGTAGTGCACCAATAGGGGTAGTTTGGGACACACTGAAGATGTGTTTACGTGGGGGGATGCTGGGGTTCTCGTTGGATAGAGAGAAGGAAGAAAAACAACTCATTCAGCGTAAACAAGATATGTTAGCCACTGCTGAGGAGGACCTGGTTGGAATAGTCAAGCAGGGAGGGGAGATAGGGGAGGCTCACCTAGGAGTCACCTTAGCTAGACCAGCACTTAATCAGATTTTTGCAGATAGAGCTGCAGAAAAAATGGCAGCCCGGAGGGAGGAAGTGTATGAATGTAGCGAGCAAGCCGGGCATCATCTGGCTGCAAGAGCTAGACAGAAATCTCAGCAAATGAAGTGAGAGGAGTATGTGATCCCACTTTTGGGGCAGTTTCTGAGCCCAGGAAGATCAGGGAGGCATTTAGGGCATATTATCAATAGCCAGCTCAGATCAGATAGCCGATACTTTGAGAAGAGTGCCGCTAAGGATATTATCCCCGAAAGATAAAGAGTCCCTGGAAGGGGACATATGTTGGGAGGAGATTTATACGGCAATAGCTGGTATGGCTACAGGTAAGGCCGCAGGGCCTGATTCGATCCCAGTGGAATTTTATAAAACGTTTGCCCCTCAATTGAAAGTACATCTGACTGATTTATTAAATCAGATCTATAGGAACTCCCCCTCTAGGATCGTGGTCTACAGCAAATATGGTTGTTTTCTTAAAAAAGAATAAACTAGCCACAGTTCTTAGTTCATATCGACCAATAACTTTAATGAACGGGGATGCAAAGGTTTGTCTTAAGATTTTAGCAGCACGGTTGGCATAGGTTATGCCACAGATAGTGTCCAGCCGACAACATGGCTTTATAGCGGGCGGGACATGACAGATCAGATCAGAAGAGAGGTCCCACTGCTCAATGCAGTACAAGTGTCATGGGACCCTATGGCTCTGGTCTTATTGGATGCAGAGAAAGCCTTTGATAGGGTCTCCTGGCACTTTCTCTGGCAGATAATGCAGATTATGGGCATTGGACATTTTACAAGTGGTTAAGGCCCTATATTACAAACCAGGAGCTAATATTTTTGTCTCAGGTGATTTGCCTGAAAATATCGAGATCACACAAGGGATACGGCAATGGTGTACCTGCTCCCCCTAGCTGTTTGCACTGTATATAGTCCCTCTGAAACGTAAATTCAAGCTAAATTCAGCAATTACACCAGTGGTAGTACAAGGGTATGAGAAGAAAATCTTAGTGTATGCAGACCATATAGCCATGGTGACCCCTAAACGTGAAATGGCCCTTAAAACAACTGAAAGGGAGGCATTACACTTTGGGGAGGTTTCCGGATACTCGTTGAATATGGATGAGACCCACATGGTGATAAATGATAAGATAACGATGGTGGATAAAAGAATGATAAAAAAGCTGTCTATATGGGTGTTAGCATCAACTCGGAGGTGGACTAAATCTGGACCCTCTTATAAGAAAGATGAAAAAAGATCTAGGCCGATTAGACAATTTACATCTTACAATTGTGGGGAGGTGTAATTTAATAAAAATGATTTTTTTCCCTAAAATTCTTTATTTGTTTAGGTCAATCCATTTAGAATTCTCTAACCATTGGTTGAAGACGCTCGAGGCAGTGTTCTCAAGGTTTTTATGGGCCTACTCCAAACCTAGAAGGGCATTGAAATACCTTTCACTTCCAAAAGAAAAAGGAGGGGGGGGGGCATTACCAAACCTCAAATTGTATTATTGACCTTTATGTTGCAATATAGCTCTACATTACTTGGACAACAGCACATTAATAAGCCTCAAGAGGCTATACCTTCAATATATGAGTTATTGATTGGCAATGAAGCCTGGGCTTGCTTCTGGAGACAACTAGAGTTTAGCTATTACAAAAAAGTTAGATTCAAGTGCATTTTGGGTGCCTATAAAGTCTGGGCCGGGGTATGCAAACTGCTGAAAATAGGAAGAATGAACTTTTGCAAACCGTTGCTGACTAATGAAAATCTTCCCTTAATTTTTGGGGTTTAGTGTATACAAAGATGGTCGCAATTAGGTATCAACAGTCTACGGGCTTTTTATTCCTCCACTGGGATTGTCTCATTTGAGGAGTTAAAACATAAGTTTGGTATTAACTATAAAGACTTTTTAAAATATCTGCAAGTCAGGGACTATCTGCAGCATAAGGGGGGTGGCTCAGTGGGCTTTGGTATAATTGAGCTGGTCGAGAAATAACCGCACGATGCGAAAGCAGAATCGGGAATTTATATAATATTCTGAATTTAGAGATAAAAGGTAATCTCGTAAAGTTCTCGTCAAAATGGGAAGAGAATGTATTGATATCGGATTTGGATCTCTATAAATCTCTTAATTTCTCGCAATCTGTTTTTATGTCAGCTAATTTGCAAGCTCACTTCTTTAAGACCTGCTTTATGTTATACCATACGCCCACTAGTATAGCAAAATGGGGCAGGGCTGAGGTGTGAACTGTCCTCGCATTTCCATGTGTGTGATGATATAGTGCATATGTTTGCACCTTGTAGTGCCCTGAGCCCTGTAAAAGACTAAATCACCCTTTTTCTTGAATATAAACTAGAGATAAAAGTCAGTCTGAGCACACATCTTATTTTATTGGGAGTTCAAAAAGAGGGACGGTTATGAAGGCAAAACCTTTTTTGGCAGTGGCAATGGCTTTTTTAAGACTCACTATAGCATCGGCCTGGCTAGATCCGAATCCCCCGGTGTTCCAACACTGGTTGAGACAGCTATTGGTGAACCACAATCTGGAGAAGGCTATTTATGCTAGGAAAGACAGACAAGCGAAGAAAAGGGGAAGTAAACTTTGGGTACCCCTAAGTGGTTGGGTAAACAACTAGATATGTAAAGGGCTCTTGGGGGATTTGTATTTAGTATATATGGCAGTGGGAGACCCAGGAGGTCGGGCTATAGCCTTTTCTATGTCTTTTCAAAATAGCCAAACTATCTTTAAAGGTTACATTGTGTGGCTAGCAAGACGGTTAGGAATTTGTATATGTATATAAGGATTGCTCAATTGTTTGTAGATCCTGTGGGCAAATTGAATGGAAATGGGGTATGAGACCCTCAGGTTGAGGGGGTCTGTCACTTTTATTGGTATTTTTGGAGGGATGTTATTTAATGTCAATGTTTATTCTTGCACAATGCACTTCAAAGTAGGACAGCTGACTTTGTTAGGGGTAAATCTGCCGCCCGGTTGGTCAGCTCCAACTCTATGTTGTGGTAAAATAGAAAAGATTGTATTTTTGGTTATATGGATGTTTATTTTTATACTCTTCGTGTATAGTGATTAACTCTGAGTGTATGGGGCAGGGCATGGGGGGGGTGGGTATAGGGTGTTTATATTGATAGAAAATGTGCAAGAAAAATATTTACAAAAAAAAACAGACAAAAGCAAGTGGGTGGAGGGGCAAGCAGAAGAGGGGCCAGGGTGGGGCGAGGAAGTTATCAGATGTAATGAATGAAGGGAACAGGGACAGGGCATGCAATAAGCGGATCTCCAGCATAAGTTTCACTGTGCAACCACGCAAAACACGCATCTGCTCGACCGATAAAGTATGCTTAACCCCCAACACATGTACACATGCACAGATCTCCCTGTGAAACTGGAACACAATCAGCAAGGCTGCCATTACACTGTCCATCCACAGCTGACTCTAGAACACCTACTCTGCACTACACAATAGGATTGTACGCCACATAGACGCACAAAGCAGAACTGCCCTGCAAATCTGCAGATACACAAAACATGACAGTTCACTGGCTTAAAAAAAAACCTGCATACATTACAAACAAGCATTTGTAATGCAATAGGTCTCGCAATTACACGAGTTAAAGCTATTGGCATTGTAAATGACAATGCCAATAGGCATTGTTATTTGCAATGTCAATAGCTCAAACTCGCGTAAATGCGAGACCTAATGCATTGCAAATGCTTGTTTTTCTAAGTTGTCAAAAATAGTCAGGATAAATGCAGAACAGCGCACGGAAGAGGACAGGTTTCCCGCCTCCGTGCCCCGCTGCACTCCTTAAGCATAACTCACGAGGGGTACACAAAGGGCATAGACAATGAGGGCCGTGGGGAGCCTGCTTATACCTCGCTGGGGTGGTGATGAGAAAAGCAAACCCATTCTTTTTATTGAGCCAGCCCCACCCTCCTCGCCTCCCCTCATGCACACTCCCTTCCGAGGGGGTCTGTGCCGTACAAAGAGTCTTCCCTAAACCCTGTGCCCAGGTGCACCTCTGAGCCGCGCGAGCAGGGGGTCCGAGTGTGTGTGGGGCTCAGCCTCACCCGGTGCACCCACTGACACACTGGTAGGTGTACAAATGCCGCATGCTGGTTACAGCGCAGGGGGTTAATGCTCCTAGCACACCCCGCTCCCCAGTCTTCTGTCCTGTATTATCAGCCCGTCTTACGCTAGCCTCGCGCCTCCTCCTCACGCGAGTAAACATTTGGCTAAAGGCCTCAGCTCAACCTGAATGGCGGGGGTGGCCTTGTGAAGTGCCTCGCGCGCCCCCCGATCGCTCATGGTTTTGTGCTGAAGTACACAGCTGATAACAAGCCTGTGACCCCGGCGGCGGCCGGGCCGCTAGAATTACAGGGTAACCAGGCGAAAGCTGGCTGCAATACACATATATCATAGATGTTGGGAATCTTTGAGCCGCTGACTATCTGTCAGGTCTTGCGAATTCGTACTGCCAATACAGCTCTAGGTGGGATTTCGTGGTGATGAAGGGCGGGTAGATGTGCCCAGGTGTCACTTCTTCTGCTTTTCGTTTGATTAATGTATTTAAACACCCCTTGCAACCAACAGGCACTTTCAATGAGATTCATCTCGGGCAGCGCTGCGAGGTCATATTAGTGCAATGCAACGCTGCACAGATCTCTGTAACATAACATTCTAGTCACCTACTCTGTCATGGGGTATAAATCAACATCAGGGCTTTCTATCTTTTAAAATCTGCGCGCCAAGCACCCCTCCCTGCCCCCGGCCCGTTCCCTACAGAAACACCTGGACTCAGAGCTGATGACGCACATCCCATGCACGCGACCGGCCAGGGTGCACAGAGAAGCGCGTGGCGCCACGTGAAGTGCTTTGCATAATGGTACAGTTACAAACAAGACCCGCGTCTACTCTCAATCGGTGCCCGCCCTTTGCATATTAGCCTCGAGAGACAGATGTTTCTCCAAGAGACAATATGAAAATTACCCTCTGAAGAACATCCCGGCGGCCGGTGGACCTCGGGTCCCAGTGACGAAGCCTGCAAATCCAAGTTACAATAAAAGCATGTTGACTTTTGGGTACTCTTGTGTAGCCAGAGGAAAAAGTGAACTTTAAAGCTGTTCATCGTATGATGAACTAGCCGGGCATACTCCAGAAGGAAGGGCACGTGAGGGAAGAGAAAAGGGGCAATTTTGCAAGGCTAATGTCTGGTAGGACAGGACCGGTGACAGCCTGACAAAAACAGATATGCTTTGAAGTCACTGCAATCCTCTTTCCATCAGGCCTTGACGCTTCCATATGGAGGGTGCATGTCAATTGCCTCTGACCCAGTTCACATCCCAGCCAGTGGCGTAGCTAGATCTTTTGGTGCCCATGGTGGTCCCTGCGTTTGCTGTCCCGCGACGGCAGTAGGTAAGAGCGGGGTGTAATTTCTGGGTTTAATATGCCTGTTCAAAATATTGTAACGTTGAGATATTTTGGTACCCAATTGATGATATATGGAGAAAAAAAAGTGATGTCATTACGACGTGTGCTCTGCACTGAAGTGTGTCTTTCAGAAGGAGACCGCACAAGTACCGTTTTGCGCAGCTCTTAGTTTCAAAATCCTATCCTTTATACTGAATGAAATAAAAAAAAAATACATTGCAATGTGAGACTCCAAAAGCCCTGTTCCTGTACAGTTATCATTTGTGGAAAAGCAGCTCGACCGTGCATATATCAAAAGTGTCTGGGTTGCAAAGACATGCGTTTTTGTGTATTTTCAAAGCACTGCCTATTTGGGTTTACCCTGTCGTGTCTGCAGAAGGGAAGCAGCTTGATTATCATTTTGACATGAAAGAGTGAAGATGGACAAAGTAAACGATTGTGACGAAGAGACGTGGGGCAGAGCAGAAAGCAAGCGCCAATCCGCTATGAGTGGTGTAATCAGGTCTTCGGACACTCGTGCACGGGGCAGTCAGTACCTGAAGTTCTGCCCACGTATACAAGTCGGGGGCAAATGACGTGGGAAATGGGTAAAAAAACACAAGACAAGGCCGCCGCTGGAAAAAAACATGAAGCTGACGAGGAGGGAGTGGGAGGGGCTTTCACTGAAAGTGACACGGCAGTGAAAGGAAAACAAACAAGCCCGGCGGAGCGTGGCGCGAGCGCTTGGCAGGGCAATTTAAAACGACCCATTGCTCATTGAAGGTGGGAACAGGCTATGCGTGCAGCCAGAGAAAATAAACAAACGAGAGGGGAGGGGGGAATGCCAGCAACAGAGGAGCCTGCGAAAGTGAAAGTGATCACGATCGCTACGAAGGAAAGACACATGGCGCTGCGCGCGTGCACGTTCACGTGCACTGTAGCTTTAGGCCACGGCAGCACTTTGAAAAGCCCAGATATAAAATGTCTCTTAGAGCCTTTGGCTCACGAGACCTAAAAATGGTCACTACAACAATTTGGCGAAATTATAAAGTAGCTTAAAAACACAGAACCCCCTCCCCCCCATAATGGGATATCATGTCGTTTTCATCCAGATTTAGGACAGGTTGAGCTGCTGCTGTCCATGTGGTACCTTTATTGCGTTATGAAGCTTAGTATTATACTTTCCACTACACAAAGGACAAAACTATTTATATATGGCCTATGCTTGTTTTAATGCATGGTGTGAGTAAACCCTCACAAAATACATGGGCAGAATTTACTTTTGGTTTTATGTGTGAAACAAACAGATTTTAAGTTATCTAGATAAGGCTGTCATAACCTTTTGACTTCTGTGGACTCCCACTGAGTCATTACTGGAATGTGGTGGCCCCAACTGAGCCAATTATTGGAAGGTGGGGTCCCCCGAGCCTAAGCAATTTTCATAATTTGAATCTCAAAACAATGTACAAAAATACAAAAACAAACATATACCAAACGAATGCTCAAATATTGAAATATTTTGTTTAATTCACAATCAATATAAACTTTTACATTTTCAATTTTGCTTCCTTTTTTGTATACACTTCATGATGTTGAATGTATTCATTTTAATATTATCTCATTTTGTAACACAATCATGGACCCCTGAGTTTGCCTCGCTGACCCCCAGGGGTCCTGGGACCACAGGTTAAGAACCACTGATGTAAATTGCTTTGATTTGATTTTTAAACATAGCTGACAAGTGTCTCATGGGGATGTATAAAACGCCAGGCTAATTGTGGCATTTTAGTCAGCAGCACTTTGAATGCTAGGATTATGAGCCCTTAATGAAAGTGTAAAATGGAAAACTACATGGCCCGCAATGCTGTGGTCTTAAAAGCCAGGAATGGCTGATAGTATCAAATGTCATAGTGCTACTTGGCAGGCTTGTGAAATGCAAAAAGGAAAATTACATCCTGACTGACTTTCTTCTTGCAGGGCATCAACAGCCAAGTAGGTGAGAGGACAGAGATAGCCTTTCAAAGGCAAATACAAGCTACTCACTGCAAATGGGTTAACATAAACACTCATTGGAAATGAACATGCTAACAAAGGATGCTATTTATCAGAACAGTGCAGCAGTATCGGAATCTAGACATGTCTAAAGACACATTTGTAAAGAAAAAACAATATGCTGGCACCATTCCTTCCGATGTTAATTTCGCGTGATTTAGATGGGGCAGCTGCATCTCCACTATGATTGATGCAATCTGCCTTGAACAGGTGCGCCACTTGCTGCAGGAGTGCCATGACTATCTCTTGTGCTAATGACACCCCAGTGTTATACCCTCAACAGGGGTCATAGTTCACCATGGACGAGGGTGAGGCTGGTGGTCATTGGGACGCCTCTATTCTTCCTGTACGAGCACTGTCACTGTGCATGAGGCCCAGCCCATGCAGCCTACTAGTTCAGTAGTAAAATTAGGACCAATTTAAAATGATGATTTTAGTTTTGTACTGCTCTGCTGTGCTGTCAATCATTAGGGGCCTGTGTGCCAGCTTGCATCCTATCCACTCAACACCAACAGACCAGTCATCTCATTCGCCAGGTGCGGCACAGACATGCACTTGGGCTCAGCCTTGATTTGCTGAGTGAATGTCATGATGGATGGTGGCACTCGTTAGGGACGATGACAAGTGTCAATGAAGGGAAGTCACTTGTGCCTTCTGGGAAGGCTGAGGGAGCACACATTGGTGTCACATGTTATAGTGCTTGAGGAGGGTCAGCAGGAATACCTGTACTTTCCCGCCTATGTAAGCGACACCAGCAGTCATCACATGACCACCATGAATGGATGACTGTGGGTAGTGCAGTTCCAACTTTATCCAACCAGTCTGACAGCAAGGAATTGCGTATGAACAAAGCAGGTTCCACTCTTGTTGGCCAGTCAAGCAAACTAAAGTGCAGATGTGTTTATGCATTTAATAGTTTTACAAAGCTCTTAGGTGTTGCCCTATGACTACTTTAGAGCACTGTGGAAGTAAAGAAGGTGAAAGGAATAGAATTATATGGTGATGAAAAGGAATTGAACCACCTGGATATGGTACACATAGGAGACATGTAAATGGTCATCCTAGAAAAAGGTCTTGGAGGACATTTTTGCCTGGTTTTTATATTGACTATGTTTTAAAGTGTGAACATTAAATGCATCTCTGAAAAGGCAGGTTCTAAGGTGGTTTCTGAATTGAAGGCCCTTTACTAGGTTTCTCATAAAAAGGGTCCGGGTCGTTACCAAAGTGAGGCCTCACGCACATCAAGCACCTTCCTCATTTGTCAGTGTTCTGGGCTTTTGATGAATGAGCTGTGGAGCACTGTCCGATCATGAGGTTTTCGTAGGTTGGTAAGGTGAGGCCAGATGCTTGACTGTATGATAAAGAGTGACTACTTTCATGTGAGTGCGGATGAGTGACTGAATGGATGAAAGCATAGAGGTACTTTCAGTTGTAAGCCAGACTAATTGACTTAGACAATACCTTCTCATAGTGCAGACACTTCGATACAAGGTTTAGTAGTTACAACTTGATTCTAATTCATTTTTTGTTTATTATACTCAGGTTTCTTTTGCAGGTGCATTAGCCCACCATATCGGATTGCAACAGGTATCACTACCTTTGAATATCTAGTTTCATATAAAGCACCCAACTCCTTGGCTCTGCACATGCCCAAGGAAGTCCAGGTTCACACCTGCTCCCACCATTCTGAAATATGAGAAAGCTTTGTGCAGCATGAAAGGGTTCTCTCACTAATTCCTCTCGCATCTTGTAAATAGCTGGGCTTTGCTGCCCTGTGGACCTCTTCTATGGCCCACATGTGGAGGGGCACTTAAGATGTGACAGGAGCAGGGCTTTCCCATAGAGACTTAAGACAGAGGGGCTAATTCTGATTCCATCTGTAAAACGTACCGACCGACACGGACCGGCAACGGAGACCGACCAGCACGGACCGGCGCCGTACGACCCGCGCAGTACGATGCAACGCATGTGAATTACAACCCACTCGCACGGAACACAAGCCGAACAACGGAACCGTACGAAAATCAGTGATTCGCCCGTAAAATGATCGGGAATCCTACCGACCGCCACGCGCCAGGTATTGACACGACCGAAACGTACCCGCGATGCACGAGCCGCACAGTATGATGCAAAACGTGTGAATTGAGACCGACTCGCACGGAGCACGATCATGAAAACCGAGACGCACAGCAAATAGTGACTAGCAAACTACAGACCCCTCTGCGTCCGACGCGTACGACAACATCAAAAACAGCAGAATGTCAGTGTGACAGACTCGGGTTACCCCGCGCGAGCCTCTGGCAGCGTCAAACAAGGTCAAATGAACGTCTCCATCATGCACAACAAAAGCTAAGGAAAAGTCACAAAAAAAAGCCCCAAAAAACAAATGACAAAGCCAATAAATAAAAAATAAAAAAGGAACCAAGACACACCCACAACTCCACCTGTATAATGGCAAGAAATCCCTACCATGATCCTTTGCAAACTACAGGCATAGGACAGCAGACACCACCACCACATTGCAGAGACACACCACAACGCACACAACACACAACAACTACACCATTTGCACCACTTAAAAACTAAATCACATATTCACTGACAAACTCACACCTACCACACTCACATACACCCCCCATCAATCCCCACAACCACCCAGCACCATGCCCCCAAGAAGAATCCAAAGTTCACAGATAGTGAGTTGGAAGTCATGGTTGATGAAATACTCAGGGTAGAGCCACAGTTGTTTGGCACATTGGTCCAACAGACCCCCAAGTCACAGAAAACCAAGATGTGGAAGAGGATTGTCGACAAGGTCAACGCACAAGCACCTTGTTTGCGCACAAAGGACAACATACAGAACAGGTATTATGATGTGCGCAGGAGGGACAATAAGCTCATCGACAGGGAACACACCCTGAGCAGGCAGACTGGCGGTGGCCCTCCTGCCAAACCAACGCACTTCAGGTCCTGGGAGGAGAAGGTGCGGGCCATCCTACCACCGGAAAGCATACATGGATTAACAGGAACACCAGAGCCTGGTGAGTACACATCCAATTCACTCATAATTGTGTGGCAACACACATATAGCACTGTCAAGGGGACTGTGAAAAAAATTACCGCCAGCAAAGCCATAGCAACGGAAAGGCAAGTATCCTGTGTGGTGTATATCAGTTATACAAATACAATATCTGCCATCCCACAGTAATATGGAACTACGTCCTAACATGTACAAACCTAAAGACCAATACTGCAAGGCATGACCATAAATAACCAACAAACACTGTCATCCATTTTGCCACCACTGTCACACCACCTCACAGGAAAGCTGAGTCAAAATGAAGGAAGGTTGGGCTGCTGGAAATGCGCATGTAGCAGAAAGCATGATGGGAGTTGCAGTCACAGCCACCAGTCCCCCACCCACATGTCCCTGCAAGCTCACACTGAACTATGCTCACCTCACAAGGAGTGCAAAAGTACTGCCAAGATGGCTGACACTAGGCCCTGCTGTGGGGAGCACAAGGCCCTGCTGGGCCTTGGCCTCTAACTGACAACAGGACACCAATGCCAGACATCATGAAAGGTGACCACTACTCCCTGCAATGGAAGCATGATGCATGGTGGGAGGTCTGGAGTGGGGGAGGAGGACTGCCAGCTCTGACTACAACTACCAGCAGGCACTTGCACATACACAAACACACACCCCTTAACACAAACTACACCCAAACCACCTGGTCTAATGCAATCCCTCAGAATCCCTTTGAATATCCCACAAATATTGACCACACTGGGTTCTGCTGTGTGAAGGACATGGGCTTTTCAGGACCTGAGTGCAAACAAACACCAGGACACCACTGCCTGCCAAGCTGTCAGCACAGGCACACCACCACATAGGGAAAAAGATCCACAGGAAGGAAGCTCAGGTATTGTGGGAAGGTGGGTGGAGCCAAACGCATGATGGGAGTTCCAGTCACAGCCACCAGTCCCCCACCCACATGTCCCTGCAAGCTCACACTGAACCATGCTCACCTCACAGGGAGTGCAAAAGTACTACCAAGATGGCTGACACTAGGCCCTGCTGTGGGGAGCACAAGGCCATGCTGGGCCTTGGCCTCTAACTGACAACAGGACACTAAGGCCAGACATCCTGAACATAAATTGTGACTCCCTGCAATGGAAGCAGGACACATGGGGGATTCGCTGGCCTCTGTGGGTGAAGGAGGTCCTGCAATACCATCAATGTCGCCTCAAAGCACACCTTCTCAGCCAGAACAAAGTGCACCCTTGGGACCAGTCACTGCAAAAGTACATGTCTTGGCAAGGTGGATGACACATGGTCATGATGTATGAATTGTCTGCAAGTCACACCTATGCACTGGCCAACTCAAACACATCTGCACTCACACCCATTGGAACTGTAGGTATCTTCCCTCTCTCTGGAGATGCAGTGTCCCTGTGGAGTCCCCTGACCTGGCTGTGAAAATGTGTCTTGTAGATGACAATTGGGGAGATGTAGACATAGTACATAGCAACAAGCACACACAATGTCACCAATACATCATTGACAGTGGACACCTGACAGTGACTAGAATGAACACACACATAGCTGACACTGTAGCATGGTGTCATTCAAAGAATGTGCAGTTGTGAGCTGCATTTCAATCCCACATCGGTCTGCATTGTACGCAATATTCATGCAACACATTATTCACTGTCATGGAGATCCCAAACACAATGATTAACCTGCACTGCATCTGAGGAGGCATGCAACTCACAACAGCTGAACTGTAACACACACACCTCTGTCTATCACTGTAATGAGCATTGAAAAGCAAGAGAGCTTCTGTGTCCAATCCCTCTCACTGTGGAGGAATTTGACAAGATAGAAGGCGTTAGCACATACAAAACTCAGCACCAACTTCATTAGCTATGCAAGCACCATGACTTGTATGAAAAGAGATGTGAACTAGGAACACAGACAACAAATTAGTGTCTCACATTGGATCTCAGGCATACCATACTGCAACCATGTTGCACAGACACACCAATGTGACACACAGAGGAAAGAGAAGAATCACACAATACATGCCCCAAGCTCGCCACATACCCCAAGTGTAATTGTACGTATGTCATTGTTAAAGCACAAATGTGGACAGTGATAATACAGCAGTGTCAGGTATGTAATGGAACCTGAGTGGCAATGGGCATCTACAGACAATTGGTCAATACATGAGCTGGTCATGCACACAGCTTGACGTGCACATCAAAATGCTCTAGGTTGCCATTACAAAGTGCTCCAACAATATCAACCTCTGTCTGTCACAACTTAGGAAAATGCAATGTACAGACTCTCATAATGATGTTCAGTGTCAAATGTCATGTGTGTGAAAAATTGAGGTTTGTAAAAACATAACATACATTGTGTGTCTCCTTCAAACACAGGGGATGCTAGGGACACAGCAGGTCCTGAGGAACAGTCCCAGACTCTGGCGGACCCTGAGCTCCCCTGCGTGGATCACTCTCCGTCCTCTTCAGACGACGACCTTGAGGCACAGGGTCAAGACTGATTTGCATATGGCCATGTCTAAACTGGGGTGGTGTAGTGGGCAAAAGAACGATGGATTTAACCCAGATCTCTTGACTGGGGGAGAATGTCTGCATTGTCAGCATTCCGTCCATCATTTGTTTGTTGTAACGCTTGACCGACCTGGCACCTCTGGCGTGAGTTATCGTGCAGCCCCAGCAGCAGTAACATCAGCACCCCCCTAAACCACTCCTGCCACATCGGACACCAGACAGAGTCCCCATGCCGACACGGACAGGCCTAGGCCCCAGAACAACAACCGGAACAGGTACACAGGGCCCCTTGGAAGCAAGGGACAACACAACCGGCGCTAACACTCAAGGGGGCCCAGTGTTGGCTGGGCCGGCCATGGCAAGTCCTACCCCTGTGGGTCGGGGTGGTGCGAGGGTGGCCAGGCAGAGGACACGGCCTGCCGATGGGGCTGGACTGCATGATGAGCCACACCTGGAACGCATCATAGATGCTTACCAGGAAAGTACCGGAGGGTTTGGACAGGTCTTGGGGATCCTCAAGGAACTCAAAGAACAGCAGGCTGCCCATCATGCCCGCTTGGACTCCCACATGGCCCGGGTGGAGTCCAAGTGGGACAAATTGGATGAACTAACAGCAGTGCATAGAGACATACTGACATGCCTACAGCAGATCAGCACCAACCTGACCACACCTCCATGTGCGCCCACAACATCTGTTGCCACAACATCCGCAACAGTCACAGGGAGGGAGGAGGACTCTGGCGGAGAGTCCTCGGCACCGCATCATCCTGCACATGAGGGTCCCCCGAGGAAGAAGAGGGGTCATCCGAAGAAGGGCAATTAAGATGTTGATGGCCATGCATATCCCCCAGGCACCCAACACCTGCTCCTGTTAACATCCTTTGTGTGCAAACCAGTTGACCTTGTCGACCTACATCTAAATCACCCACTTGACATGGAGGGTTAAAGTTGTGACAATGCACCAAATGACTGTGGATTCTACTCTGGACATTTCAACTACCAAGACTACCAACTCACCTGTGAACTTTGGATTACCATCACATTGTACAACACTGCAAATTCCGTTCACCATCCTTACACATGTTTGTAAATAAATTCACAATCACACAATACTTGCCTTTGTCGTGATTCCTACTTGCTTTGTGCCATGGCGATGATGAGCAGCTAAGGATCACTGTGCATGCAAACTAATACAGCAATGTGAACACAGTTATGTGAGTCATGTGAATGTGGCACATATGAGGGAGACACACCACTAGAACAACACAACACAAACTCACCAGGGCCCCTAACTCCTCGTCAACACTGATGTCAACAGGAAACACAGTGGAATGCACACACACAACACCCATCTGGGATCATTGGCAAGCAGCCCACAGGTACAGGATCCGAATTACTGTTGGATGTGTGGACACACACGGAGCACATCACAAAGTGAAGGGCAGGTTTATTAAATATTCACATTGTGAGAATTCCACAACTGATGCACGTTAACCTAACGTAACAGTGATCAGTAAATTAAACATATGGTGAACGATGAAAGTCCAGGGGTGTGTAGCACATCATTGGTTGGGACAACGAGTACTTGCACTCTGGAACAAGGATCTGTGTCTTGGGGTTCAGACCGCACCACACAGCATCCAAAGTACCCTGTGAAGGACAGACAGAAAACACAATCAAAAACACAGATTTACAGTAGACAACAACAATATACATGCCCAAAACAAAACACTAACTACCCAGACACATCCTAACAATCAGGTAAACACTGTTTGGGAGTACAGACTACCAGAATGGACACATCACAGCAAGCATCCTGACAAGTAGCATACAGCCACACTCAATTGGCACCAGTGCACCGCCAACATAGGTCATGCCGGCGCATTACCTTAACAACACATACCTGTATACTGACAGTCATGAAAATAATTTCTGGATCAGCTGGCTCCGAACATCACCATCACCCTCATCATCACTGGCATCATGCCCCAGGCCAGGATCCTCCACAGCTGGCGGAGGTTGGTCATCGTCATCCTGGATGAGAGGCAACCGCTTGCGCACTGCCAGGTTATGTAGCATGCAGCACGCAATGATGATCCTGCACACCTTCGCAGGTGCATATGGGAGGGCCCCTCCTGTCTTGTCCAGGCAGCGGAATCTGCTTTTCAGGAGGCCAAATGTCCGCTCAATCACTCTCCTGGTCCGACCATGTGCCTCATTGTAGCGCATCTCCGCTGGTGTCACAGGGTTCCTGAGGGTCAGAAACCACGGCATGTTGGGGTATCCGGAGTCACCTACAGAGAGACAATTGCACATTAGTTGAGTGTGAAAATAGGGTGCGAATCTACTTTAGCAAACACACACGATGCTAAGCTGTCAGTACACACCGACAAGCCAGGAACGCTGGTACTGCATCTGTGCCATCATCGTTGGGATGCGACTACTCCTCATTATGTAGGCGTCGTGCGCTGAGCCCGGGAACCTTGCACACACATGGGAAATGGTCATGTCCGCCAAACAAACCACAAAAGCATTTATAGAGTGGAAATGCTTCCTGTTCTGGTACGTCTGCTCATGTGCCTGCGGTGGTACCAAAGCTACATGTGTCCCATCGATAGAGCCAATGACATGTGGCATCCTGCCCAGGGCATAGAAGTCCCCCTTGATGTCAGCTAGTTGTTGTGCTTTGGGAAAATGGATGTACTGGTCGAGGAAATGCAACACTGCCTCCAACACATCCCGAAACACACGGCTGAACATAGTCTGTGACATCCCACCAGCAGTAGCAACAGTGTGCTGGAAAGTACTGGTGGCAAAAAAGTGTAGGGCTGCCATCACCTTCACCTTGGGGGTCAGCGCTGTAGGGTATGTCCAGCCAGGTTGCAGATGTGGGGCCAACTGCTCCGCCAATTCTTCGATCAGTGGCCTGGTGAAGTGGTACCGTCGCATGCAGTCACGTTATGCCATGGTTTCCAGGTCCGGGAACGGTCTGTGGACATTTGGTCTCCTGCAGTACAACGGAGAGCAAAGACAGTTTGTCATTCCCCCTATCTATGTGCCAATGTACATGACAAATAGCACACGATACCACATTACAGGACACAAGAACATGATGTGTGTTCTGTGGGTATGGACACACATATCAGATACATGCCCATCATCTGACATCTCAGCACTACAGGGCCACACAACAAGGTCCCTGTTGTGCTGTGAGCAATCAATGGACTCCGTCACAGTACATCAGTACGAGTGTCACATACCAGACACACACCACAGAGACTAGTGAGGACAGATGTCTACCCCACATCACAGGATCCTGACAGACACACACAGGGACCTTGTGTCGCAACATGGACACCATCATGATGTGGCTTCCCATATGCACAACACAAAGCACACATGACACACACATGTAGTGCCCCCTGATTTCATGCCAGCTTACACATGGATGTATGTGACACACAGACGCAACATCAACTCACATTGACAATAGACAGGGATGTTGTGAACGTTTGACATTGAGCATATTAAATCTGAGTCATCTCTGCATGGAAATGCTCACATACTGTGGATGAACATCACATATGTGGCACTGTGACACCCTGTGAGGCACCTACCGTTCCACTGAAGAGTCAGGGTGTGTGTCACATGACATACACAATGTACACTGGGAACTGTGTACATGCCTCATGCACTGAAATGTACTGTTGTGAAACACAGTGGTTATGTGTCCAGCCAACAATTGTATCTGTCCCCATGACAACCAGGGAGTGGGTGCCACTAAGTGAAACATACAAAATCGCATGTTTATCCACATACTCACACAGGTAATGCAGCCTGACATGCACTTTGAGTTACTGTGTCACAGACTGTATTGTTGTTGTGCCCATGGGTCAATGGCAAGCTATGGTGTGTTGCACGCCTTAAACAGTTACTTCTATGGTGACTGACGCGGGTGACCAATGCGAAAGACGCGTTGGACACCTAGGGATGGAGCCACACGCACGCCTTGCACGCACGCATTGCACAATGTCTTCAATGGGGACTGACGCAGGTGGACCGAGCCGCACGCACGCCTTGCACAATGTCTTCAATGGGGACTGACACGGATGGACGGAGCCGCACGCACGACTTGCACGCACGCCTTGCACAATGTCTTCAATAGCAACAGACGGGGATTTGAGCCTGGTACAAATCGGTTTCTTGAAAATCTGTTGGCTGCCTGCAACAATGTTTCAGATTCGTCATTGCAATGCTTTTGAATATTTCAAATGATGCGGATGGCGTGTACGAGGTGTGCAATTCGATGGATTGGCTAGATTCATAGGATGCAAACGTGTTGGACCTATCGCTTTTGACACATGGGACTGAATCTGCCTCTGCAGCACAGATATAAGTCTGTCTGTTCACCTGGGAGCTCACTTGCCTGCAGTACATGATCAAGATTGACATCTCTGCTACCACTGCTGCTGTCTCTGCATCCTCTGGCTCCAAGAATGGCACGTACTGTGGAGAGGGCCCCAGCCTTCACAGTGGAGGAGAACAAGGCCCTGCTGGACAGCCTCCTTCCACAGTATAGCAAGTTGTATGGGACACCAGGGAAGCAGGTGAGTGTGCACTCCACATCCCTTATTCATTGTGTATGTTGTCTGACTGTCACCAATGAAATTGTGTTTATACCCCCAGGGTGTGTAGGTTCCTGTAGTGGACAGGTACTGTGCATGAAAAGTGCATTTTCACACGGTTGTAATACTCAGGCAATGTTTCCCTGTTGGAACTTCAGGACAACTGTCAATCACCATATCTGCACTACCTGTGTCCATCATATACCCTTGCGAGAAAGACATGTATATCCAACTGTGTGATGCACAAACATGTGGCATGTGTGGTAAAGGACTTTTTCTTTCCTTGTCATCCTCACAGGTTGATGCCCACCAGAATTAGGAGATCTGGCTGACCATGGCCCGGGCTGTTCGTTCTGTGGGGGCCCACAGACGCCTCATCCGCTGCCAGAAGAGGTGGCAGGACCTTCATGGCTGGACCCGGAGGATTTCCAGAGTCCAGCTGAAGCTGTCTCCTCCTCGCAGAAGGGGCGGACGATGGACACGGACCCCCACATGCTCAAGATTCTGGCGGTGGTCTTCCCGGACCTGGATGGGCAGTTAAAGGCCAGACAGCAGCAAGTAGGGGGTAAGTGCATGCATTCTCTGTGTCCAATGTCTCACATGCTCTTTGCACTCTCACATCCTGGTTTCACTTCCACAGATCTCCTGTCTGCTTGTACAGGAGTCATGTGGCAAAAATAGGTCATGTCCCATTCTCATCTGATACACAGGTGTGCCCCTTTCAGTCTGTGACTTTAGTAACTTGGGTTGTGTGTTTCTGCTGTTGTACAAATTTAACGTTGTGAACAGCATCTGCGACCGGTGCATTGTTTGGTCTTCATGAGTGAGGCACAAGATTTCCATGTGTCTGCACACTGCCAGAAAAAAAGACATGTACTCTGTGTGGGCAATTGATATGTGTTCCAGTTGATGTTTTGGCACACCATATGTGCCAGGGGTATTTGACACACAGCCATGTAGCAGCAACGACAATTTATGGGCATCAGAAAAATGTACATCATGTGTTTCACACATGCATGGACACATGCCTGGTGTCCAGGGTAATCTCATGTTGCACATGTTCCTGGACAGGTATGCCTACTCCGGACATGAAGTATACTCTGTTCTTCTACTCCTGTGTGTCAGCCTAACATTAGTGCATTGTGAAGTGTGCTATATGGTGTCTGCATCGGTGTCATTGTGAGGTGGCCTAGCCTCTTAGACTCCTGTGGTGTTGGTCATGTTGGTTTGTGCAGCTAGCTGGGGTGTGGCCAATGGATCATCACAATGGGTTCATGCATAGGTGTGGAATCTCTTGACGGTGCATAATGTTGTATTGTACATTACAGTGCAGGCAGTCTCATTTAATTCTCATCATGCTGTGATGTCATCATGCTTACAGATTTGTGCTTGCAGTCAGTCACCTGTTGCATTTGAATTACGTGTGATCATCAGATGCCTGAAGATGTGGCTAGCATTGGGTGTACCTGTGCACTTGACATCTGCAGGGCTTAAATTCTCATACATGTTAATGGTTGTGACACAGTGCAGTGTGTTTAAATTTGGATGCACTGCCCCTGAGACAGAAGCCAGTTCTTACTGCTTAGCCATACTGGGCCGTAGCATGGTATCCCACTTGCTGATGTGTATCCCGCAGTGATATCAGTTGTACAGCATGCACTCTATTGTGGCCTTGACCATCAAAACATGTGCACATCATGGTGTTTTGTGAGTGAAGCATATCCATTTTAGTGACAATGAATTTGGCCATCCCTTCGCATGACACATATACTGAGTCAGTGGCAGGAGATGGCATTTGTTAGTCCTGGCAGATTAAAATCATGAGTCCTGCAGTTCTGAGATATGTCCATGTGGTGCTTGTGCACACATATGAGAAGTGGCATACAACATGTCCCAGACAGATGGGTCCATGGAGGGGCAGGATATGAGGGGCATGGTTGGCTGACAGGTGTCATTTCCCAAAAATGTCTCCACTTTTCGCAATATCTGGCACTTGATGCCAAGGCGTACTTTGTGATGTGCTGTACTGACTGTGATGTGTCAAGTGAAACAGGTGACTGATGTGGATCTGTTTATCCCGATTGACTGCGGATACATCTACGGCTACTGGAGGAGACAGTCTATTGACCAAGAGGAGCCTCAGAGCCAGACTGGGTCAGCTTCAGAGGATTTTGAGGGACCCAGTGGCACTGAGGGTGAGGGGAGCCACACAGAGGAGACCTCAGCTACAAACACCTCTGCTGAGGAACACAGCATCTCCAGTGAGGACGCCCTTGTGGAGGCGGGTGTCAGCAGACCCCAGACAACACCTAGCGAGTCTGTCCCCACCACCACCACCATCTCCCCCCTCCCAGATGTCCGTGGAGGCCCCCGTGTGAGGGAACATGCCTCCTTTGGTCCAGGCACCGCACCCCCTGCCCCTGTCTCCCCTGCTGCCCTGAGTGTGGAGTCTGTGGACTTACTGAAGCAGCTCCATGTAGGGCAGACTGCGATGCTGAGTGTTCTCCATTCCCACACCACTCTGTGGACTCAACTGGGGTCCTTCATGGAGGGCATCTCATCCAACATGTCTGCCCTACATCGGACCATTCAGTCCATGGCCTCCACACAGACAGCAGCAGTATCCCTCCTCCAACAGTCCCTCACCCCTCCTACCTCTGCCACACCCACAGACCCCACTACCCTACCTGTCCAATGCACACACACACCAGCACCGGCACGCACCACAACAGACCCAGGCAGCACACAATCACGCAAGTCAAAATAAAAATCTGCAGGCACGCACACTCCATGGACTGATGACACACACACAGGGGATGGGTCACAGACGCACAAACAGGCATCCACGAGCACTCTACAGACCTCAGATGCTTCTCCCTCCAAAAGCACTTCCTCTGCCTCACCTGCACCCCCCCCCCTTCCAAGCAGCTTTTCCTCTGTGACCTTGGCCTCTTCCCCACCGATCCATCTGCTCAGCTGCACAAGGGGAAGAGAAAGTCACCACGCACAAGGGGGAGTTCCCCTGCCACACAGACACCCACCCCCAAGAGCCCGGACACTGAGGCCCCCATCCGCAAGTCCCCCCAGAGGAGGAAGAGCAAGACCCCCCCAATCCCGCAGCTCAAAGTCACAGTCTACATCCTGCAGCCCCCAGGCCACCACTCCATAGGTCCCCCGCCACACCCTGCCCCTGGTTCCCCCACACACCGATACCGCATCCCCAAAATGTTTAGGCCATCCCCTCCTACCACATGCACTTCCACCCCCACCTCACATGCTCAGCCTGTTCCTGCCACTGATGTGGGGACGGTGTCCCCCCCTCTGTCCTGCCAACCTCACCTGAGCCCCATGACACTCCCTTGGAGTTTTGCACTGCAGTGGAGGCCCTGTCCCAACCATCTGACCTCCCCACTGCAGTGCTGCCAGTAACAACCCCATCTGACTTGGTCCCTGCATTCTTGTCTGCACACACCCCATTGGACTTGGGCCCTGCCGTGGTGATGGCGCCAACCGTGTCAGACATCTAACAACCCCATCTGACTTGGGCCCTGCATTCGTGTCAGCACACACCCCATTGGACTTGGGCCCTGCCGTGGTGACGGCGCCAACTGTGTCAGACACCTCTGCTGCAGTTGCCAGTGACACTCCTGCACCCACCAACCTTTCCCTGCCTCATTCTGCTGTCCCCTTATCCTGTTACTGCGGTGCCTGGCCTGCCTTTGTGTATGCCCTTCCTAGGGGAGATGTCCCCTGCCCGTAGCAGTGCAGGCAAGCAATGGTTGACGACTTGTCACATCTCACCCTGTGAGGACTCCAGAAATGGACTGGCCATTGGCCTCTTGACATTGTAGCTAAACGGTTTCAAAGAGTTATGTTCCCAATAAAGTCAATTGTTGTTATCTAGTGTTGTTGCATCAAATGTACATGATGTTGATGGTGAGTGTCATGGACTTGCTACTGTACAGGTGTTTTAAAGGTATAACAGAATGATTTTTTGATGGGATGTACTCCATGTGGTCCCTGAAATCTGTGTACTTTTCAGATATGTATCCATGACATCCTCAGCTGCAATTTCAGGCTGTGATGTTGGCTACATGTTGTAGGCCAGATTTTCTCTTTGGGGTTGCAACTTCGCATCTTCAGCATACACTGTTGCACATAGGTTGTGCTTACATTTGGGCACATGGAAAGATTCCCTGACTTGGACAATCTCCACTGGACAGGCATGTTTGTGCATCCATGTTACACAAGTCATCTGTGTCATCAGTCCAACTTGGTGTACATGTGTATTGCATATGTGCAGATGACTGAGGGAGGACTCCCGTACACAAGCTTCTGTGACATAGCTTTTCTTGAGTTGTTATAGTTGGATCGCTGTGCAAGTGTTGTGCTGGCGTGACCGAAGCCTGCACAGACTACATTTGGCACAGCTGACCTTCCCCAGGAGTGCAGTCCTCTCATGGCATTGTGTCATTCCATGACATTGCCTGGGCACATGGTGTGTGTTGTGTGAGCATGTCTGCGTGTGTTCACTTCACATTTTTGGATGCAGCCTGTGTTCCAGACAGATGTACCTGTTTTGTGGACTTGCAGACTTGGCCTGTGTTCATCTAACTTCTTTGCCCTGCCTTTTCTGGGATGTAGGTGCATGACAAACTACTGCTCATAAGGCTGGCATCCCTGGCTGTTTCAGTAGTAAATTCCAGGGATGTTGTCCAACGCACGTGGGACACATTCTGGATTACCATTGGCACTTATGTGTTACCAACATCATGTTGTTTTTCCTATGTGATATCTGTTATTGACAAGCTCCCTTGTGTGTGTGTGTGTGAGACTACTCCCTATCATCAGGGTCATTGCTGCTATGTTGTAAGGTGTCGACCTTTGTGCGTTGTGGCTCTCCTTTGGTTCAACATTGGTGTAGGTGTGTGGCAGGGTTCCAAATGAATTGTGTAGTTTTCACGTAATGTCGATGTGCCGCATGCTGTGCAGTGTGGCAGACCTTCACAGGTGTTGTTGTCAGCCCATGTGTGAGGATTTGTGGGTAACTTGGATCCCCCCCCCCGGGATTGTCATGTGTGCACGAGCAATGTCACTAGTCCCTGTGTGCCTAGCTGATGCACATTGTGGCAGATCAAGGTCTGTGCTGTTGATGGTGGCAAAATGGGAGTTTTTTCATGTCTAGGCCTATGACTACTTTTTGCCCATTGTTTGCAGGCCATGGCCAGTGATTTGTGTTTATGGAGGTGTGATGTGAGTTTGTGGTCCCAGATACATGACGCAGGACGCACATCTGACTGTTCTACACAGTATAGGGAAAACCTAGCTTTATCATAACAGTGGGATTGGCCTACAGGGTAATGTCACCACAAATTAGGGTTCTAGAGGGTAGTGCTGTGTTGGGTCTGTCTCATGCTGTGTTGGTTGCTGGTACACCCACCTTGTGTCACATGAATCCTTTGTGATCCCGCTTACCTGACAATGCCTGCTTGCCCCCCAAAGGTGTGCCCAGTCAAAGATTTAATTTTGTATGGCACTGTGTACACATGTGTGTCATTGTAGTTCAGCTCACCATCATGCGCTGTGCACTAGCCTGGGGCCACTGTGACACACACATGTGTTGTGTATGATATGCAGTGTGCGGCTGCCTGTCTGTGTTTGTGCATCTGCGCCTCTGCATTGGTGTGGCTTTAGCATTCCATTGGGGGGATGTTGTTTGGAGGTTTGTCCCTAGTGTCCATGCGTCTTGTAGCTCATCATCCTGCACATTGATCATGTTTGGTATGTCCCATTGCTGCCATGGTATGTGACTTTGTCACCTAACATTGACAGTCTCCACAGGATTCCGCAGTTTGTGTGTCTGTTTGTAGAGATGTGTGTATGCATCATGATGCTCACTTTTCACACAGTCTAATTGTACACTGTTGGCATTGTCAGGGGTCATGGCCAATGCATGTCTGCACATGAAAGTTCTTGTGATACACAGCATTCTTTGCCTCTCATATCTATGTTTGTAGGTGACACAACCACCACATTGCCACTACGTTGGTTGCAGTAGTCACAAATGCTGGTCTGGTGAGGCTGCTCTTTTTTAATGTCCACACTCACGTTTTGGTCACTGTAGTGATGGGGGGTTTGTACCCCATTACCACATTGATCTGACAATGCTGGTTTTCTGGACCCCACACTCACTTTTTGTGACTTTTGGGCAGGCATGTGATGTGAGTCACATTGTATGTTCACTGTCGGGATCTGGCTTGTGGCCATTTTGCACACACAAACATATGATCTTGCCAAGATGTTAAGGGGATGGTTTGCTTGATCAACCTATGAGTGGGGAGGGGAGTGGTGCAGGACATACAGTATGAGTGGGGAGGGAAGTGGTGCAGGACATACAGCCCCCTATGAGTGGGGAGGGGAGTGGTGCAGGGCATAATCCCCCTATGAGTTGTGGGTAGTGGTGCAGGACATACAGCCCCCTATGAGTGGGGAGGGGAGTGGTGCAGGGCATAATCTCCCTATGAGTTGTGGGTAGTGGTGCAGGACATACAGCCCCCTATGAGTGGAGAGGGGAGTGGTGCAGGATATACAGCCCCCTTATGAGTGGGGAGGGGAGTGGTCCAGGACATACAGCCCCCTATGAGTGGGGAGGGGAGTGGTGCAGGACATAATCCCCCCATGAGTTGTGGGTAGTAGTGCAGGACATACAGCCCCCTATGAGTGGGGAGGGGAGTGGTGCAGGACATACAGCCCCCTATGAGTTATGGGTAGTGGTGCAGGAAATACAGCCCCCTATGAGTGGGGAGGGGAGTGGTGCAGGACATAATCCCCCTATAAGTTGTGGGTAGTAGTGCAGAACATACAGCCCCCTATGAGTGGGGAGGGGAGTGGTGCAGGACATACAGCCCCCTATGAGTTGTGGGTAGTGATGCAGGACATACAGCCCCCTATGAGTGGGGAGGGGAGTAGTACAGGACATAATCCCGCTATGAGTTGTGGGTAGTAGTGCAGGACATACAGCCCCCTATGAGTGGGGAGGGGAGTGGTGCAGGACATACAGCCCCCTATGAGTTGTGGGTAGTGGTGCAGGACATACAGCCCCCTATGAGTGGGGAGGGGAGTGGTGCAGGACATGCAGCCCCCTATGAGTGGGAAGTGGTGCAGGACATACAGCCCCCTATTAGTGGGGAGGGGAGTGGTGCAGGGCATAATCCCCCTATGAGTTGTGGGTAGTGGTACAGGACATACAGCCCCCTATGAGTGCAGAGGGAAGTGGTGCAGGGCATAATCCCCCTATGAGTTGTGGGTAGTGGTGCAGGACATACAGCCCCCTATGAGTGGGGAGGAGAGTGGTGCAGGACATACAACCCCCTATGAGTGGGGAGGGGAGTGGTGCAGGACATACAGCCCCCTATGAGTGGGGAGGGGAGTGGTGCAGGACATACAGCCCCCTATGAGTTGTGGGTAGTGGTGCAGGACATACAGCCCCCTATGAGTGAGGAGGGGAGTGGTGCAGGACATACAGCCCCCTATGAGTGAGAAGTGGTGCAGGACATACAGCCCCCTATTAGTGGGGAGGGGAGTGGTGCAGGGCATAATCCCCCTATGAGTTGTGGGTAGTGGTACAGGACATACAGCCCCCTATGAGTGCAGAGGGAAGTGGTGCAGGGCATAATCCCCCTATGAGTTGTGGGTAGTGGTGCAGGACATACAGCCCCCTATGAGTGGGGAGGAGAGTGGTGCAGGACATACAACCCCCTATGAGTGGGGAGGGGAGTGGTGCAGGACATACAGCCCCCTATGAGTGGGGAGGGGAGTGGTGCAGGGCATAATTCCCCTATGAGTTGTGGGTAGTGGTGCAGGACATACAGCCCTCTATGAGTGGGGAGGGGAGTGGTACAGGACATACAGCCCCCTATGAGTGGGGAGGGGAGTGGTGCAGGACATACAGCCCCCTGTGAGTGGGGAGGGGAGTGGTGATTGGCACCCCCCTAGGTGTGGTGATTGCTGCTAGTGGGGACCATGCTACCCCTGTTGTTTTGCTGTTGCTGGTGGAAGGGATTTCACCCCCTATGTGTGTGTAGCATTTCACGTGTTCGTGATGTTAATTTGTGGGGGTGTCTGACTGACCGTCTGCGTTTTGCGCGTCTGTTCCTGATCCGGTCATTGATGTACAGTACTGGGATGACCTGCGCGATGGGATTCATCGTTGGTTCAGCTCGTACTTGCTGCTCGTTGCTCCGTCTCGTACACGTTGAGAATTGGTCCGTCTCGTAGCCGTGGATCGTGTTGAGGCGCGAATTGGACCGGATATGCAGCTCTCCCGGATTCTGTGACGTGCTGCTAGTGGCGACCCATCTGGCGCGTGGGATTTGCGCATCGTACTTGTCCGGCCGAAAACTGCTGTGAGAACTGCTTCCGGGCGACTCGAATCGGCATTCGGAGGTACGGCTCGTACGGGAAATGCTGCTGGAATCGCAGCCTATGTGTCGGACGGAATTGTGTCAGTTATGCGCATCGTACTTCATTGCCCGGACGGACCGGCTCCCGGGACGAGTCGGTCGCAAGGTAAGGGTACGGACAGCTCTCGGAGGGCTGTCCGACCCGGATCGGAATCGACCCCAGAGAGTGAAAATCGGGGCAAACAAGTTTATCTATGCTAGCAGGCTAGAAAGGCCCTCATTACAAGTTCATGGCTAAATGCCAATCACTTCACAAGAAACTCTGTGAGCACAACACCTAGAGCCACTAACATACTTGATAAAAAAGGAAGCTCTCTTTTTCGACTCTTTTCACACTAATCATCTAAATCATTTCCATATGATACATTTAATATGCACCTCATTTGGTTTTGTGCAGAACAGCACCTTTTCAGGAGAGCAGGAACCTGCTTGTCTCCATCCATTTCAAAACTTTAAATAAGACTCATACCGTTTAGACTGTTGTATTTGCTCTCATTTACCAGAACTTGGCAGTACAGGGTATAATTTAGTATCTTATATCTTAACTTTGAAGATACATTGCAGCAATCAAGTCTGTACACGAGGAATACATGCAATCACACACGCACTCACATTGCATGCCCACACAGATGCAAACACAAACATGAGCACAGATAACTGCTGTGGAAGTTAAGGGCACACACACATACACTCACACAAACAAAACAAAAGCATACAGGTGCCCAAACACATGCACATCCACATAATGCATGCCCTCACAAATGCACCCACAAACATGCACACATGCAAACACACAAACTTGCCATGAAAGACAAAGCCCATGCACCGAAGCTTACAGAAACAAGCAAAGGCAGGTGTTTGCAGCCCTGCCAAGTGCCACGCATCACGCGTGATCCTAACGCATTTGAAGGCAAGTCCCCGCATCACCGCATTAAAAATAATCATCACGCATTATAGCGCTTCCTCAGTGTCAATCAGGAGCACTGCAATATAGTAATTCGCAGTGTCTGTCTGAGCAAATCTGGAAGTGCTGGTTCGTGCTGCTCGCGGCTTGGGGGCAGACTCAGCTGCGCTCCGCTCTGGATAAATTTTACCTGGTCCCAACATTCTGATTCACGTGACCCAATGTCATGAGAATGACTGTAAGGATTTATCCAAAGACTGTGCAGCCACGAGGGGACACGTAAAGGCAGGCCACAGACGGGCAAGCTGACGACACTGACCTGAGGAGTTCGAGGTACTCACTGTTTTATGCTCAGCCGTCTTTCCTTCAGGTCGGATGACTGTTCTGACTGAGAGCAGTGACGCAGCGGCAGCCGAGCCCGCACAACAACTACCTGTGCAGCAGGGACAGTGCTTCAGTGTAGCCCCTAAGGTACTCAATGTCAGGGACAGCTAAGTTTACATTTCACATTTAACTAAATATTGTATTACCTTGAATGCGGACAGCAGCTTTCACCATTCCAAAAGTGTCCTGGGCTCCAGTCTGGCACTTAAATCCACATTACCTTTACACAAAAGGAGTATTCCCACCCATTCCCCAAAGCTCTAATAAATGACACTAAATTATAGAAAAGAGTAATGACAAAGACCAGCAAGCATCAGTCGAGGGGAGGTGAGACGCGAGAGTGTAAATATGAGAACGAGGCTAGGGATCCTTAGTTCCTACAAGTTTATTATTTTATTTACCCCAACAAACATGAATAAAAGAACTATGAATGATGTCACTATTACACGCAAGATAGACATTTAACCAACAGGAGGGTTCTTGTTTAGGTTATCAAGGGATGTATTGTGATAAAGTTACACCAGTGCAAAAACAACATAGCATCCATTTCCATCACTGGCAAAAAGCATGCGCACCAATGCCCTTCTGGCGCTGCTGTACTGCCCTATAAGTCTGTCA
The DNA here is from genome assembly GCF_964204655.1 of Triturus cristatus. Lineage (NCBI taxonomy): Eukaryota > Metazoa > Chordata > Amphibia > Caudata > Salamandridae > Triturus > Triturus cristatus. The sequence goes on along the minus strand of NC_140579.1, from coordinate 1,067,831,481 downwards.
GACCCTGGCACCCAAAGAAAAGAAAAGTATTATTCGATGGCAGCCACAATCCTTAATATGTTACAAGTTCCGTTTGCATAACGCGCCTGCCTGTTGCAGCAAAAAATGTCTGCTTTGTGCATGTGCATGTAAATCAGAGCCACTTCTCCCAGCTTTGGTCGTGCAGGCAGCATTTCCTCCTCCAATTATCTTCTCTCTGTAATAGAGCAGCCTCCTACAAGCTGCTAAGCTGTATGAGCTGTGAGTTCGTTCTAGTCTATTTCGCATGTATCACTTGTGTTGCGCAAAATACTACTTTTGGTAAGTGGACTGAATGTAACAATTGAGTTGACACTACTATACTGCAATATTTTTGATCGCTTACAAAGCGATGGAAACTCAATCTGAGCAAAAAGTGGACTTCTTGAACTAGCGTCGGAATAGAATTTTTCATGAATTAGGTAAAAATTATTTAAAGGGCACAAAAACTGCGAGTTTGAGTAAGAATGTAAGTGAACACAGGCACAGTGAATGAGTAGAAGTGTTTAATTGTAATGCATTTAGGGTGACAGGCCATAGATCCTTTGCATAATAGCTTCCACTCAACATTCCAAACTAAAGCTGGCATACAAATTGACCTTTTATACAACTGTGAATATTGTGTACGACTATGCTTATCACTCTGGTACTGTTTCTCATACTACACAAGTTTATAATTCCTTTTTGTTGTATGTAAGTTCTTCTTTGTGACTGTTACTTAACCTATGCATTTTTGTGTGCATCACTATGCTACTATCCCTGAAATGGTGATAGTCGGGTATTCTCACTGGGCGTCATAATTTAATGTCCGTCAGGGGCCCGTAGAGGTTCTCGCTGCTCAAATGGGAGTAATTTCTGATATTTATATGTTTTTCATGTTTTCATTGATTGATTTTGCGCGCGAGAAAGTGTCCCTCATAGTCACTCATAATTACACTAAAATTATGAAAATGTCACACATAGCAATCTGAAACCTTGCCAGCTATGTGCTTGAACTAAAGTAAGTAGATATACAAACATGTGTGCCCTCCACAGCTCATGATGAAAGTGGCACAAAGGCATACATGATGTTTCTCAGACACACAATACATATTAGCGCACATAAACTTGAATAACATTTCAATAAATATTTGACTGTAAATCACTTTTTAATCGTGCTTCCTAAAAGAACTCTGCATCTGCGAACGTAATTGTTTAGCCAGCAGTTGGAAATGGCCCAGAAAAGAATTGTAATATGAGCTAATTTCAGAACCATTAATTATTTTCTCTCCTGTCTCCAAGACATAAGGGATTCAAAGGCTGTTTAAGAATCACCTAACTGCAATGCGTGCGTTTCTATCAGCAGCTCTGCTCGGCGCGCAGCTCCTTCTGCCTGTTGGAGCCGATGTTCCTCTCTCCTGGGGTGGGCGGGACTGCTGGGGGCTCGTCGGAGCTGCTCAATAGGCAGGACGTCTGGAGTATTCCGAAGAGCAGGGGATACCAGATCTCGAGGGGATACCAGATATTACACAACACCGGAACCAGGGGCACCAGGGGCACCAGCTGAGTGGGGCGGATCACTAATCGGCCTCAACGTTAATCGCTGCCCCTGTTGTGAGACAGGAGTCATGTGCAGAGACATGAACACGTGAAAGCAAATGACGATCTGTTACCGAAGAGCTGGCACAACTATAAAAAGCTCAATAGAAGAATGTGACAACATGCAAAATAGTTTAATGTAACCTATGGACTGGAACAACTCCTGCAAAATATGGTAAACATGCAAAAGGCAGGCCAGGCGACCCAGCAACCGGCGGAACAGCAGACAGACGAACGGGAACCTGGGATAACAGCAAAATACTTGCAGGTAACCCAAAGACTGCTGCATCAAATAGACCGTCAGAACAGGGTGCAGCATGTGAAAGACAAACAGAAGCAACACACGACAAAAAGACCACGAGGAGCCAGGGATAAAAAGAGAGGATGTCCAAACATCTATAGGTGAAACATTCAATACACTGACTGATCCTAATACAGCAAATAGGACAATGCATGCATGCGTTCATGTGAATCAGCATATAGACGCAGATCAACCTTGTGTGTATATATAATAAATTCGACTGTCCAGTTAAGAATCTCAAAACCAACATGTATTGCCACCATCAGGAAATGAGAGTGCAGAGAACAATACAGACTGAAAGAAAGAGGCCCACAGAAAATGAGAGAGATACTGAGTTGAGAAAGAAAGAGGAATAAAGACAGACAAGGCAAGGGAGCGAGCGAGGGAGGGAGAGGGAGAGACGTATTTGATGTACATACAGCAGGGACTGAAACTACCAGACGCGAAAGGTATCATGTACATGTTCTTCGAGTATCAACTAACAGAAGGCGACCTGAGGTCCGAAGAGGGATTGTCAAGATAACAGTGGGACAAGATGCAATTCAGAAAATGAACGAATAAAAAAAAAAAAATAAATAAGCCACGGACTGCTTTATGAAACAAGAAGGGGAAACCATTAGACGGGCTTGAGCACTGCACAGAGATAAGGACGCTGCAAAATCAGTCCACAGGTGTGGAGGGAACTGTAGCTACTGCTCCAAGACGTGGGTGAGATGCATCTGCCTCAGCACTAGCGTGAAATTGTTTGCAAAAAACACCAGGCAGCTGTGGAGAGAACTAACAGTAACTATACACCTGTGGAGGGGCCTACCTGCCACCGCCAACATGCGGGCATGAAGGAGAACATATCAGCCCCCTGTGGCCACCACTGTCATTATGCAGGTGCAGACGGCATTTCAGCTACAACAGGCAACTGAGAAAGTTAACTGCTACCTCAGCGCGCAAGAGCAGGTGGCTGAGCAACACAAGTCGCGGCCAACCGGCACAACAAAGTGCGTTTAACACGTGCATAAAATTAATAGGCCCCTTTCTCAACACAGCGCAGTGCGAACCCTCTCCATCCGAAGGGTTGTCAAGGCAACCGACCTGCTCCATCTCCATCAGACTGAGATCAGTACCCGGCCCTCCCTGCTCACGCAGGCATTTCTCTTCTAAAACACATACCTCCAAAAATGAAGAGTACTCCAAACAACGTTGGCGCGCGTCTCCTGCTGCTACAGATGAAACAACGCGAACAGGTGCCTTTCCTGGACAAACTCATCGGTCTGGGCCTACTGGAGGGCGGTGCCCGAGCCATCACTGTACCTGGTCATGTTAGTGAGGGATGTCGCATCCTGTCCTGCATGCGCTCCCTGGATGCGCCTCTATTGTTCCGCGTGTGCGGGGATGGCGATGGCAGAGGGGGCGGAGTCTCGCCACGGGCCGACTTGCCGGTGTATGGCGGGCCTTGAGGAAAACGGAGAGGGGGTAGGAGAGGCATGTTCCACACTGGATTCTTCAGATGCAACATCTCTGCCAAGTGCATTATTGGAAATGATGTTGGTCCCTCACACACACATGCGCACACCCTGTCCACCTCACAACAGCAGGTAACGAGCACCGGCAAACACAGGTAGTACACCAAGACAAAGCTTCGAGCCGGAGGTACGCGTTGTAGTAGATCTACGTGATGGCGCTTTAGAAAAAAAACCATCAAAACAAAAATTAAACTGTGAGATCGGCAATGCCCAAACACTCAGCTCTGACTTGTGTTTCTGTTGGATATCCCATGAGGTACCCTCTCTGCTCTTAAGATGTTGTCCTGTGTCTGATCCCAAAGATAACTTCACAGGGTACTCTGTACTTCTCCGTTAGACGTGCGCCTGGCTGAGCTGCTAAGGCACGGTCCTCTTTCACTTTCGTCCGTCGTGAAAGCTTTCTTGTCTTTATGGGGTCATGTGTTTGAAACACATGGCCCCATAGAGATAAGAAATCTTTCACGACGCACGCAAGTCAGACGAGCCAGTCCAAATGGGACGGCTCAAAAAGCCAAACGAAAACGTCAGGAACAGCTCTTTTCCAATGGCTGGCCCCCGTTTAGCATAAACTGTGACGCTGGCCAATGGAAAAGAGGGGCGGGGCTTAATGCCCTTTACAGAAAGTACCCCAAATCATTAAATCTCACCAGCGAGACTAAGCATGTGCGCAGCCCACGCCAGGCGAGACCTAAAAACTGCCATTTAGCTCTCTGATAGCAGAATGGTGATAGATAAACTTAAAACTACAATATGAAGAACTGTTCATACTGTGTCTAAGCAACTTGTCCTCCTCTGGCGAATGATGGTATGTGGGTGTGTGATTTTTAGGTTTACTCCAAGCAAAACGAAATCTGTCCCTTAGATAATTTTGCTATAGGTCTGCCTTGAATCTGCAGCTGTCTGCTTGACCTATTGTTACCAATTCTTTTAAATATACATAGAGAAGGTCAGAGGAGTATTTCTACTGGCTATTTGGCATATGATTCAAAGTGCTTGCATTGCAATGTTTAAGCGTCTAGAATGTATCCTAAGAGTGCACTAAATCCTCATTCTTAGATCTGGCATTAGCAAAGACCTTTCCTTTTGATTTTACTAAAATTAATTATCAGGGGCTTTCAGTCAGCCCTCTTCACCCATTGGTCTTTTATTGTGTCACTCATACTTTTATTCCACCCATTACAGCATGGGGAAGTGAATCAGCCACTGCTTCAATAGGAGTGACAACATTATGTTCTTTGTTAAGGAACATATACACACTCGAAGGCATTACTTTCAGTGCCAGTGACGACTAGGGCAATGTGGTTTTTTGAGACCCAAAAATATTTTTCGCTTGTAGCCAATGTTGTTTTCCTTAGATTGGTGAGTGCCCTTCAGCTTCTCCAACATTAAGGCTTTGCAAACATGGTAAAAACAAGCTTTGAGAAAGTCAGAAGGCTGGCAGCCAATGCCAGACTTACTGACTTTGCCAATGGCAGTTTGCTTTATATTTATTTTCAATGAAGGAAGTCTTTCTTTATTGTTTTAGCCAAGATTGAAAATGCAAGCCAGATCTTTGCCCATGCTGGTTAATCAGGTCTACAGAATAAGCAAACAGGTTACTCAAAGAGGCAGTATAAAATGTGAGTAGGGAGAGGGAACCACTTTATAAGATCCTTGAATTTTACAGGGAAGGAAAGAGAATTAAGACTTAATGCCTCTTTCAGAATAGCAAGAGAAATCTCTCATATTCATATTCTGGAAGGGGAGAATTGGTCAGGTGAGAGTTTTTCTTATTGAAAAAGTAATTTTCTTTTTGTGTTGGTAAGGGGTGCAGGGGTCTGCAGCCTTTATGAATCTCAATACTAGCCACTAGAGGAAAATAGTATAGCAGGGACACACTTGCGCAATGCCCCAGATGACTTGAGGACAACAGGATAAAAGGCAATAGCCCAGTTTGCAGATACTGTTGAAACATAAGCAGCACTACGGGTTCTGGGCATACTGGCAGATGTGAAGGAAGGTTGCAGCAATTGAGCATGTGAAAGAAATATAGAGGCCAACAGAGCAGGTGAACTTCCACAGTACTTAACTCCAAAAATGGCTCATTAGGCTTTGGCATTATAAGTACTTCCCTTTGAGAAATGGATATAGAAAGGGAACCTAACACCATAATTGTAGCAATAACCTACAGACAGGTGGGTGCTGAGGCATAACAGAAACAATGAACAGCCCTAAACCACACAACCACCAACTATATTCAGAGAAGGAATGCCTAAACACTGCTTATAGTGAAGAAAAAGCATAAGCAGAGGTAGGTTGTAACTAGGACCTAATTGCGGGGCAATAGCTCTGTCTTGCAGCAGAACTACTGCAGATGTTAGAAAATGAAAAAGGATCTTGCGATAAAAATCTTCTACTGACGCAAGCACAGCAGGATGAGAGAACAATAAAGCCACAGTTGCAGAGACAGACACAGAGGGGAACCCCCTCAGACACATTATCTGTCCGTAAGAAATCATCTGTTCACAAGGCGGATATTCTTGTCCTAGAGGGAATACACAATGTGGACATTCATATTCTGGAAGGAATACAAAGTGATGCACGGTACAAGAGCACCACGAGAACACAGATCTTACTGACACGGAAAGTAATAACGCTGAGTTTGGATATGTTCCTTGGCAAATGGCATAATGTTGTCACTCCTACTGAAGCAGTGGGCTGACCCACTTCCCCCATGATGTATGCTGTAATGGGTGGAAGAAAATTATGAATGACAATAAAAGACCAATGGGTGAAGAGGGCTGGCTGAAAGCTCTCAATAAGTAAGTGTATAGCCCACATAATCGTGACTCAGAGAATAAAAGCAGCAGCAATATTAACCAGAACACTGGGAACATAAAGACCTATGAACTAAGCCAAGAAGCAAAGCCAGGTAAAGAGGAACAGAAAGGAACATATATCCAGGCAGAAGCTGTGGTGCAATCTGAACAATTACAAATGAAAGGGAAAGGGTTGGAGACGGGGAGTGCTAAAATGAAGGGTATGAACTGATGATATAAATGTGCATTTTCCACATTCCTTGAAGGAAAGTAATGGAAAGGTGAGGCGATATTCATGGTGAGCTGGGTGCCAAAACGTACATGCTTAGAACTTTTCCCAGCACACCATATGTCATAACCAAATGAAGAGAACCACACTAGATTGTTTCATTATATGTCTATCAACACACCAAATTTACACAAAAAGACCAAAACAAAATCAACCTCTTCAAGTGCAAAAATACATGCACAGATTTATAAAAAACGACAACAGAAAAATTAGACATCTCCTAAATTTAAATTGACACTCCAGAGAAGCAACATCAAATTTAGATTGTTTGATCCAGCAAGGGCATCTATAACCAAAGACAAAAAACTAGGCAGTCTGGTGAGCAGAAGTCCTACAAGCCTTCTCAATGCTTCAAAGGGGCACACAACACCAAAGGAACAATGATAAAGTGAAACACCATGCAGAGGTGCAAAAGGTAAAGATGGGACCAATTTTGTTATAAGAGTAACAAATGGCAAATACACCATTCACAGCATGGAGACTTACATGGGCTATCAAAAAAGGATAAGCATGCTAGAGACCAATGAATATGTCCAATTAATGGAAATGGGGAAGCCTCATCACCAAAATACATACACTCACAGATCAAAGCTAAGTTGTGTAATGTTGAGGGTAAGCTTCGGCTGAGGTTCAATTTCACATGGTTGAAAGCATGTTCAAAGGTAAAGTATAGAACGTTGGCACAGGTAGATTATCAGATGATTGAAAAGGAACCTATCCATGGATGCTTGTGAAAGCTTGGAAACACAAGGACAACCTCAGACTCATCCCACACAATGTGAAAGGTCTAAACAATTACATTGAAGGGGGGTGGGGAGGGGAGTGCTTCAATAACTCAAATGGCAAAAACGTGCTGCATCAATAAAAGGAGATGTTTGACAACAACTGATGCAGCAATAAAAGAGAAAGGATGGGTAAGGTTATTCACTGCTGCTTGATCCAAAAACAAACGTGGATAGCTATCCTGATAGGTACTTGACTGCAAGGTGCCTGAGCCACCTGGAAGGTAACGTGATAGTGGCAAAAATCTAGAGAAAAAGAATAAAAGACAAGAGAGACGCATCAAGATGCATTTATGTGCCAAGAAGTGCTCAGACGGGGTTACTCATTTCAGAACAGGTTCATTGGGAACTAAAAGTGCTTTTTATAATTTATAATTACCTTTACAAATCTCAATTACCAAACTGCGAGATACTAGAGAATGTGCTGGCTACAGCCCATTCCTTCCCCACTACAGTTCACAATGTTATGCATAAAAACTTGGCAACCACTTTTGCGGTTACAAGGCATGGACTGGTTGGCATCTGCCGAGGGCAGCCTGAAACTATTAGCAAAGTGTAAGGTGACAATAGCTGACACTTTCATTATGCTTGAGCATGCTATGGACAACAGGAAAAGCATATAGTGGTCCCATGATTAAGACATGCACTCCCAATGTGAAATTTAGAATGTGCCACTGTTTGTGACTCTGCGATGTCTGTCCCTTGAAAGAGGCAAGCATCACAATGAAGGCAAACGCTGAAATGGAGTTCTGCTATGCCACGCAGGTCTCGCTTCCCGAAATCTCTTATCTTCTAGATGAATCAAGAACCAATTCCTAAACTACCAATAATAATGAAGTTGGTGATGTGTCCGCCTCACCACCCACGCAGACAACCTCTTGGCAAACATGGAGCACCACCACTTCCAAGTCCAGACCAACCTGGATACCACCCTCCGTAGCACCCTTATCTACAGAACCCCCTGGCTCGACTGCCCCCCCCTCTCCTCAGCACCTCCCCAGCACCTTGAGTAGTCACGCTTTACAAGCAATTGATTGACTGACTATGTGGAAAGTTTCAATGCACATTAAGGATTTGGAGAATCCCTTTCACCAAAAAGGGTGAGACGGTTTGCAGAACAAATAAAAAGATTGGCTGCAACCAGCCTCTTTGTGCATGAGGCCCCAGATGTTTACACCAAGAAAGGCCATGACATTATAAGAGATCTGGGCCTCATCAAGTCACGTTAAAATATATTTCCGACCAATCAGGAGCATACATACCAGTCTTGTGTGCACGCCATTATCCTGGATTAGACGGTTTTCCACAATCTTGCACGCTTAGAAACCACATCGTACTTCATTGCATATCTAACCACTTATTAGTACAACTGAACATCATCTTAAACCCAAATAAAATGTATATGATGCAGGAAGCAGATGAATTTAAGTCACTGTATCAACCCAAATGCCAAGCCCACCATGAGAGACTGTCTGAAAGACTTAATAATTCTGAATGGAGTTATATGCCACCCAGCAATAATGTCATTGCCAAAGCACGGATGAGAAGCAGTAGCAAATGGAAGACAAAGAAACACGGATATCAATACACATCCAAAGACTAAGTTGCAGCCCAACAACTACCAAAATCAAAATAGAAGCATAATATTTTTGCTGAATAAGCCCAATACTCATGGGAGAAAAATGGTATTGGAGGAAAAACTTATCAGGACAAATGTTTGACCAGCCCAATTGATATCCCCAATATACTTCTTTAACCCTAATTTTATATGTCTTAGAGAAAACAGGATTTCGAAAAGGCATATTCTAAATTTACTCAAGATGAGTAAATTTAGAATATAAAATGTTGCCTTTAGTGAAGATAAACAATTTGAGGCTGAAATAAAATAAGATCTGGAGGACTTGTCAATAGACAATTTGAGAAGAATCTAACTCAAGTTCCATCAGGCGTAGAGAGGACACTTGGCAGAATTCAAAATGGTGATATCAGGGGTTGCAATTATGGTTCACGCTGAGAAATAGCCAGGCCCTCAAACATTAGGACACCAAGATCATGGCAAAAATACTTGACAACAGGTCTCAGAAACATAACACCATGCAAATACGCAGCTTTCAGCTAGATATTGTTCTGGAATAGAAATACTGGCTTTAAGTGGTGGTGTTTTGTGTGGGAGAACTCTGTTTAACAAACTTTTTGATGCACTCAAGTCCCTTCCCGTTGAGTGCTTCAAATCTATTGATATTGTGAGACTTTAATATATGGGTTGACAACATTATCTTCAAACCTCCTTGCCTTTTGTGGTTTAATGGATCTAATGTAAATTGATTAATAATCCTACACATATCACCGGACATGTATTGAATTTGACATTATCTTTTGGGGGGATTATCTCAAATATTAAGGCGCTCTGTTGAATTGAACAGACCATTTTGCTCTGATGTTCTCACTTAAACTTAATCACCTGGCGCCCTAATCAACAGTTTCCAACAACTATGTGCAGAAACATAAACTAAGACACAGCATATCAAAAATGTTCAACAACAATGAGGGTAACACTTTGTATGCACTGGTGAGATATTTCTTTATCAGTCCAATCAAATTCTTAGCAGTTTAGGCGCTCCACCTCCTATGGCCCACTCTTAAGACCAATAACGTGCCAAAAACAAAAATAGTAATGAAAGGAGCGTCTGATTCACATAGAATCACCAATCAAATATTGAAGTCCGTATCAGTTTCTTTCTTTTCAATTTCTTTATTCGCCAAAAATATTTCTCCATAATTCAAAGCAAGAGATTTCAGGGAGTCCAAGTCCAAATTCCAACAGAAATGTTCATTAATTCATAAATCCAATTCCACCCAGTTCCCCAGATTCGAGGTTGACCGCCCTAGCCGTTAGGCCAACTCCTCTCCCCTTATATAACTTCTCTCACCCCCATTCTCTTAATGTGATTTGTTCTAAGAGTTTTGACTGTGATACAAGTTGCGGCAGGTTTGAGAAAGAGGGATAATCAGTAGCCCCTGCTCCTCCCCCTCTTCCTGTCAAAAACATCTGATATTTGTCAGTTACTGCTTGCAATTCCTAATTGATTGGCATATAGAGATGTAACTTATTTATATGTGATATTTGTAAAGTGCAGAATTGCCTATCGGAGTTGTGGTTCTAAAGAGAAAAGATACTTCATATTTAAAGTGTCATGAATCAAGAGAAGAATAGCCAGGTCTTTAGTTGTTTTTGGAGCTTCAATTGCTTGGCCACCATTCAGCTTCCAACAAGCAGCAGGGGCACCCATCTGCCACTTCCTTCAGCCGTTGTAGAAAATTCCGACTTGCCTCATTTCCTTGTTTCAAACAACCGTTATATTTATTTAGTATTGTTTCCTTAACAAATTAAAGTCCATAACAAATAAAAGATAAATAATCCTCCTGAATTAGATGTACAAGGGGGCTACGTACTAATTAACAAGGGTTGGACTCAGAGAGGATCCATGTGGTACTCCAGACTGCAGAACTTAAGCCAGTGACCTGTGAAGTTGCATGACAACTAATTAGCTGCAAACAATTAAAAATTAATGAAGCTATTGCAACACAAAACCCTTCATACTTGCTTCTGCCAGTCGCTCACCAATATTTGATAGTCGTCTGTATTGAATACAGCCGATGGGGCAGGTTACACAAGGGCTGCAACACCCAACAACCCGACACCGGTCTAATATCATCCGGAGTTCATTCTGAACCGAAATGAGTGCTGTGCCCTTACTTTCGAATTCTCGGAACCCTGCTGTGGCATAATGTTTTTGACATATTGCAAAAGCTGTCGTTTCTCTGCTTTCAGCTATCGTAGAACAGAATGACACAAAAGAATTCTGGCAGCAGTTGCCTAGAATGCCTGGATCAAAGGAAGCCTTCTTTAAAAATAGTAATAAAAGTAGAGTTTGAGATTGCTCAGTCAGTAAACATTCCTATCAGTGAAAATCAACCTGCTAGCAGGGATTATCCCGTGAACCTGACTAGACAGATTCACTATAGTCTGTACCTCCAGTCGTAGTTTGAACAAAGGACAATACAGTAACAGTTTAGTCTTCTAGAAGAAGTCATAGGCCACGGAACTAGCATTTTGAAATGATTAACAGTTTCTCATTTTTTTCCATTAAAGGTGGAATGCAGGCTTGCACACTAATTAAGTTTGCAAACTCCTTAACAATTAGAAAATATTTGTTTTTAAATAGCTTGAGTGCACATATCTAAAACGCGGCATATATGCGCATGTCAAGTTAATTGTGTAAGCTAATGCAGAAGTGAGCCATTGCTTGAAATTCATTTTATGAGCCTCTACATTCACGTTAGTAGTACAACGAGGCTTATTGAAGCTTTGCATAATTTAGACTATGCTGTGAGTTAAAAACAAAAATAGTAATGGAAGGAGCGTCTGATTCACATAGAATCACCAATCAAATATTGAAGTCCGTATCAGTTTCTTTCTTTTCAATTTATTTATTCGCCAAAAATATTTCTCCACAATTCAAAGCAAGAAATTTCAGGGAGTCCAAGTCCAAATTCCAACAGAAATGTTCATTAATTCATAAATCCAATTCAATGATTATTTCATCCAGATTAGTTTAACACAAACAGAACAATCTTTGATTAAACACAGCCTACGCGTTTCGTCCTCCTTAGGACATCATCAGGGCTTCAAAGTAAAGAACAAAGAATCACAATCTTTTTCCAGAAAAAAAAAGAAATATACATTTTCCCTTTTATGCCCGTGATCAGAATAAAATTGATCCATTATTTGGATACCCCTAACTCGTCCTGCCTGTATAACATTCTAATAGAACATCATCCACCCACCTTGATAGCATATTCCCCTTATTTCTCCAAATCACATAATGTCCGAGACATTGTACTCTTCAAATCGGAAATGAACATACCTCATCATTTTATAGCTTATAGATGCTGGTACTGTATCCTACTTCTCCTTGTGCATTAACGTATTCTTCACCCCAATATTTATTGAAACGGTGCCTGTGTTTGAAAATAAACTATCATTATATGTTGTGAACTAATAGTCAAATTCAACTGTTCCAATTCCAACAACAATAATCATTATGACTAGTTTCACACTGTTTTGTCCCCTCCAAACCGGAGCCTCTAAATGTCAAAAAGCTACTGCTGCATAAAAAGTTTATTTCGTTATCCATGCTGAGGCTCGATCAATCCCAAAACCATCCTGCAGTTGTGTGCCTAAATTTATCACTTGTTTAAAATTCCCTGAATAATTTGTTCTGTTGTCTACTATTGTTCTAGTACAACCCAAGTCCTCAATTCAAGCAATGAGACACTTAAAATTATGTCTTTCACCCTTCAAATCGCAATTGTTCTTATTCAGGGCTCCGTCGTCTATAATCTTGAGCGGATGTAGCCCAACGTCAATTTGTCTAGACGTAACCAAATATAAAATGAAGTACTTGCATCAAATTACTGTCACTGAAATATTAAAATATTTGCAGTGTTCAAATGCTATTATCTAATTCTCACCTCAATATCCGAATTATTTTCAGTACTCCAAATTATAATCGTCACCGCCATCAGCAGGTCCTGATAAATCTGCTGCGAGTTCAAAACCGCGCCATTACGTCTTTTTAAACACCCTAACTACCAATCACGTTAGTGCGTTTCTATTCCCAATTATCTCTAATCCTTGTTCCACTGTGGTCCGTTAATACAACGTCCAATCAAAATGGTTCTTACCGATAACTGTCACATGCCTGAATTGACCAATTCTGCACTCACTTTAGTAAATACCCCGTTCTCATTGTGGTCCGCTACCTGTTTTCCGCTTTTCCCTGTTTATTATTACCGGAACCCCTTACACCGAGACCTGATGTCCCATGAGAGCCATTTCAAAATAATCAGTTTAGTGCGGATAATATCTCGCAACGAATAAAAATACAAACCCGAACTTCATATTGCGATTCAAGAGCCTTTTTCTGTATTCTACTTCCAATGAACTTTTACTCAATAAATTTTCACATCGCTCGCTCTCACTTGTCGCAACTCCCTGAGTGCCGACTTCCACGTTTTAAATGGCGTAAATAAACAACGCATGCACATAATTTATGATCGGCACACTTTCTACCCATTCCAATGCTCAGTTCCGATTGAAGAGTATCACGTATTCCCTGAATTAAATGTCAAAATGCACACGTCAAAAAGTATTTACAATAACAGACGAATGCTGTTGAAATTTCCAACATCAACTACAGTCCTCATATTTGTGTAATCATTCAATTGTTTAACTCATACAAAATCGTTCAGTTGAGAATACTAAATCATCATTATCTAGAGGCCAATCCCATTCATTAACCAACATTCCATATATCTGTTAATTTATGTACCATTAATCTTCCTACAGAAAATAATGAAGTTCCGTGTCACTGTTCAGACCTCTAGTCACAGTTCTACACCTACTTATCCATCTGGCTTCTTGTTGCCCGATACTCAGTTCCCAATCCCCCCCTCTTTTTCTAAGAATGATCCTTTGAATACCATGGAACTTGATGTTATCCTGCATACTATGCTTTTCTTTAATATGCTGATACAATTGTGATCTACCATCTTGATTAATGATAGCGCGTTTATTTTCCTGTATTCTTAATTTGAGCATTCTTTATGTGCTGCCAATGTACACTTTCTTACATTCGCATACAATATCATAAATTACCCCAATACTGTTACAATTGATGAACTCCTTGATAACGTAACTTCGATTGGTATTATATGAAAAATCTTTTATTCTGCTAATTCCTAAACCACAAACACTACAAGCTCCACAGACATAAAATCCATTTGGAGGCTAAGGTAGCCAACTAGAATCAGCTGTTTTCATGAGCTCATACAGTTCCTGGTGACCATTTCTTTAATTGTCAGACTTCTTTTAAAAATCACCCCTGGTTTGTCACCCATCAAATTTGTCAAACCTGGTACACCCCTCAATAATTTCCAATTCTTGCCCAAAGCCTTGAAAATACTATCCTCTGTGTACAATATGTAGTGACGAATGCCAGTTGTTCTTTAGAATGATCCTTACGTTTTTGCTCCAGAGTGGATTCTCTCTTCACATTCATTACTCTCCCTCCGGCTTTAGATAAATCTTCATTCCTATAGCCCATCTGTTGTAGTCTCAATTGTAATTTGTCCAATTCAGTTCTAAAATCATCATCTTTACTGCAGTTCCTGCGTATTCTAATCATCTCCCCAAAGGGGATTCCTCTAATTACAGACACCGGATGGGCACTGCCTGCTCTTAATATAGAATTGGTAGCAGTACTTTTCTATACAGTCTACTCTTAATGATGTCCCCATCTACAGAAAGTTCTACATCCAAAAAATCTATTCTTTTAAAATTCCAATTCATTGTGAAAGTAACATTAAAATCATTAATGTTCAAGTAATTAAAATAGTCCATCAATTCAATTTGAGTGCCCTTCCATAGCATTAAAATGTCGTCAATAAAACGAACCCAGAATAAGATATGATCTGTCCATTTATATGCTCCTTGGCTCCAGGCATGCTGCCTCTCAAACCAACCCATGAAAAGGTTGGCGCAAGAGGGAGCAAACCTGGAGCCCATTGCAGTTCCCCTGATCTGAAGGAACCATTCATCTTCATAAAGGAAGAAATTATTCTTTAATATCAACATACTCATTTCTACTAACATTTTTGAATGGTCCCTTACACTCGCACTACAGCTTCCCAAAAAGTGATTCAAAGCCTGTATTCCTTTCGCATTATCTATGCATGTGTACACTCCTACTACATCCAGTGTGACTAGAATCAGCCCATCTTCCCATTTAACACCTTGCAATTTATTCAAGACGTCCATAGTATCCCTTATGTAGGATGGTAAGTTCTCTACTAAGGGTTTTAAATGCCTAAACTGATAAGGATTTGATTGGACTGATAAAGAAATATCTCACCAGTGCATACAAAGTGTTACCCTCTTCGTTGTTGAAATTTTTTGAATGTCTTAAGGGTGTATAGCACAGGAGGAGGGGAAATATTTTGATATATTGAATAATTATGGAGGATGATCGGTAGAAATTGGCGGTGGAACTGTTCCAACAGAGTAAAGGTACCAGTGCAAGTGTAAGAAAAGATCCACCCACTAGCAGTTTAAGGGATACGTTTCTTAAATTGGAAAAGCTTAAGAAATTAGAATTATCAAAATGGTGGTATGGGGTGACCCTTAAAAACTATATAGATTTAAAGAGAATTCCGAGGGGACTGAGGATATTAATTTTCCCCACTTTCGATGACCTCGATGAGGATCTTCTTAAAGAGTGGGAAGAAAATGTATATGCGTCTTCATTTACCATGATGGATATATTAATCAAAATTGCGGACAGAAAAGTCGAGAAACTTAAAATACAGATTGCAGAATTGGAAAAGGAAATTAATCTGACTGAATTAACTGACAAAAATTATGCCATTTTAAGGGAAGTTATTAACAGACATCAACTACAGATCAAGGATAAAAAACTTAGTAAAATTAGACGTGATGAGAGGGATTACAACCAGGGAAGAGTCTTCACATTTGCTAAAGAATATGATGAGGCGGTCAAACCAAAATAGGCAGGAGCAACTGGGATGCAGGGCGAGTTGAGTTCAGTTAATTATAGCAGCTCTAGCATCTCATCTACTGATGAGCCACCCTCATTGAAGCAGGAGGAGGTATACCATCTAAAAACTCTTCTTTTTTAGATGAAATTTTGAGGATCAAAAGGGGAAGGAAAAAAGGATCTGCAGTACAAGAAGGGGACGGAAACATAGGAAGTATCAGAATGGGGACAAGAAGTCAGAACAAGATCAGAAAATAGGCAGTCTAGTGAGTGATGTATCTGTGAGTAAGGATGAGGTTGAGACACTGGAGGTCTTTAATCTTTCGGATAGAGTATTAAAAGATAATTAATTGTTTTGAAAAAAGGACTGTCATTTTGCCCAAAGAATTGTTGCAAGTTTACAGATTTGGAAATAGATTTGTTTAAATTCTCAGAAAAATGAAATTAAAGAGTTTTTTTGCCACAATTGAAAAACCTATGAATGTGAGATCTGTTATCAAAGGTTCGGAGATGACTATATCAGAATTACAAGATGTACATTTACTAATTTCAATAACTGAGGGTGGGGGGTTGGGAGTGGATGATGTAGCTACTATGTTGGATATCCCAACTGATTACAGCTGTTCTAGTGGTTTAAGACCAAAATCTAAATTCACACCTCAGGGTATGCAGTTTGAGGCAATTTATTTGTATGTTGAGAAAACTTTGGAAGAATTTCATAAGTTAGAGGATAGAGGACGCATGGGAGAAATGTCTATAATGATAACTTGACAAGTGAAGAGCGAGTGGCGTTAAGGGATTTAAGATCTGATGATAGCATGATTGGAGAAGCCGATAAAGGCGGTAATATTGTTATTATTAACAGATCGGATTACTGTAGGGAAATTTCTAGACAATTAGACGATACTACATGCTATGTGAAGGTTCAAGGAAATCCCATAAGAGAGGCATCGAGACAGATTGCGGAGAGGATATTCACATGGAAAGAGGAAGGCTTACTTGATGAAGCAGAATATAAATACCTAAATGTGACCAATCCCACTTATGCTTTTATTTATATCTTGCACAAATCTAGAACAAACCCTCCAGGGAGACCAATAGTTTCCGGTATTGGCAGTGTGACGGAACATTTGTCAGAATTTGTAGATTCTTTTTTAAAACCCTTAGTAGTGAACTTACCATCCTACATACGGGATACTATGGACGTCTTGAATAAATTGCAAGATGTCAAATGGGAAGAAGGGTTGATTCTAGTCACACTGGATGTAGTAGGATTGTACACATGCATAGATAATACGAAAGGCATACAGGCTTTGAATCACTTTTTGGGAAGCCGTAGTGCGAGTGTAAGGGACCATTCAAAAATGTTAGTAGAAATGAGTATGTTGATATTAAAGAATAATTTCCTCCTTTATGAAGATGAATGGTTCCATCAGATCAGGGGAACTGCAATGGGCTCCAGGTTTGCTCCCTCTTACGCCAACCTTTTCATGGGTTGGTTTGAGAGGCAGCATGTCTGGAGCCAAGGAGCATAAAAATGGACAGATCATATCTTATTCTGGGTTCGTTTTATTGACGACATTTTAATGATATGGAAGGGCACTCAAATTGAATTGATGGAATATTTTAATTACTTGAACATTAATGATTTGAATGTTACTTTCACTATGAATTGGGATTTTAAAAGAATAGATTTTTTGGATGTAGAACTTTCTGTAGATGGGGACATCATTAAGAGTAGACTGTATAGTACTGCTACCAGTTCTATATTAAGAGCAGACAGTGCCCATCCGGTGTCTGTAATTAGAGGAATCCCCTTTGGGGAGATGATTAGAATACGCAGGAACTGCAGTAAAGATGATTTTAGAACTGAATTAGACAAATTGCAATTGAGACTACAACGGAGGGGCTATAGGAACGAAGATTTATCTAAAGCCAGAGGGAGAGTAATGAATGTGAAGAGAGAATCCACTCTGGAGCAAAAACGTAAGGATCATTCTAAAGAACAACTGGCATTCGTCACTACATATTGTACACAGAAGGATAGTATTTTCAAGGCTTTGGGCAAGAATTGGAAATTATTGAGGGGTGTACCAGGTTTGACGAATTTGATAGGTGACAAACCAGGGGTGATTTTTAAAAGAAGTCCGACAATTAAAGACATGGTCACCAGGAACTGTATAGAGCCCATGAAAACAGCTGATTCTAGTTGGCTACCTAAGCCTCCAAATGGATTTTATGTCTGTGGAGCTTGTAGTGTTTGTGGTTTAGGAATTAACAGAATAAAGGATTTTTCATATAACACCAATCGAAGTTACGTTATCAAGGAGCTCAATTGTAAAAGTATTGGGGTAGTTTATGCTATTGTATGCGAATGTACGAAAGTGCACATTGGCAGCACAAAACGAATGCTCAAATGAAGAATACAGGAACATAAACGCGCTATCGTTAATCAAGATGGTAGATCACCATTGTATCAGCATATTAAAGAAAAGCATAGTTTGCAGGATAACATCAAGTTCCATGGTATTCAAAGGATCATTCCTAGAAAAAGAGGGGGAGATTGGGAACTGAGTATTAGGCAACAAGAAGCCAGATGGATAAGTAGGTGTAGAACTGTGACTAGAGGTCTGAACAGTGACACAGAACTTCATTATTTTCTGTAGGAAGATTAATGGTACATAAATTAACAGGTATGTGGAATGTTGGTTTATGAATGGGATTGGCCTCTAGATAATGATGATTTAGTATTCTCAACTGAATGATTTTGTATGAGTTAAACAATTGAATGATTACACAAATATGAGGACTGTAGTTGATGTTGGAAATTTCAACAGCATTCATCTGTTATTGTAAATACTTTTTGACGTGTGCATTTTGATATTTAATTCAGGGAATACATGATACTCTTCAATCGGAACTGAGCTACTTCACGCAACACGCAGCACTGGAATGGGTAGAAAGTGTGCCGATCGTAAATAATGTGCATGCGTTGAGTTTATTTACTCCATTTAAAACGTGGAAGTCGGCACTCAGGGAGCTGCGACAAGTTAGAGTGAGCGATGTGAAAATTTATTGAGTAAAAGTTCATTGGTAGTACAATACAGAAAAAGGCTCTTGAATCACAATATGAAGTTCGGGTTTGTATTTTTATTCATTGCGGGATATTATCAGCACTAAGCGGATTATTTGGAAATGCCTCTCATGGAACATTAGGTCTCGGTGAAAGGGGATTGGTTAACCAAGTGTTTCTGGTAATAATAAACAGGGAAGAGCGGAAAACAGGTAGCGGACCACAATGAGAACGGGGTGTTTACTAAAGTGAGTGCAGTATTGGTCAATTCAGGCATGTGACTGTTGTCGGTAAGAACCATTTTGATTGGATGTTGTATTAACAGACCACAGTGGAACAAGGGATAGAGATAATTGGAATAGAATTGCGCTAACGGGATTGGTGGTTAGGGTGTTTAAAAAGACGTAATGGCGCGGTTTTGAACTCGTAGCAGATTTATCAGGACCTGCTGACGGCGGCGACGATTATAATTTGGAGTACTGAAAAGGATTCAGATATTGAGGTGAGAATTAGATAATAGCTATCTGTGTATACTTCGCATTTGAACACTGCAAATATTTTAATATTTCAGTGACAGTAATTTGATGCAAGTACTTCATTTTATATTTGGTTACGTCTAGACAGATTGACGTTGGGCTACATCCGCTCAGGATTATAGACGATGGAGCCCTGAATAAGAACAATTACGATTTGAAGGGTGAAAGACATAATTGTAAGTGTCTCATTGCTTGAATTGAGAACTTGGGTTGTACTAGAACAATAGTAGACAACAGAACAAATTATTCAGGGAATTTTAAATAAGTGATAAATTTAGGCACACAACTGCAGGATGGTTTTGGGATTGATCAAGCCTCAGCATGGATAACGAAATAAACTTTTTATGCAGCAGTAGCTTTTTGACATTTAGAGGCTCCGGTTTGGAGGGGACAAAACAGTGGGAAACTAGTCATAATGATTATTTTAGTTAGAATTGGAACAGTTGAATTTGACTATTAGTTCACAACATATAATGATAGTTTATTTTCAAACACAGGCACCGTTTCGATAAATATTGGGGTGAAGAATACGTTAATGCACAAGGAGAAGTAGGATACAGTACCAGCATCTATAAGCTATAAAATGATGAGGTACGTTCATTTCCGATTTGAAGAGTACAATGTCTCGGACATTATGTGATTTGGAGAAATAAGGGGAATATGCTATCAAGGTGGGTGGACTATGTGTACTATTAGAATGTTATACAGGCAGGACGAGTTAGGGGTATCCAAATAATGGATCAATTTTATTCTGATCACAGGCATAAAAGGGAAAATGTGTATTTCTTTTTGTTTTCTGGATATAAATTGTGATTCTTTGTTCTTTACTTTGCAGCCCTGATGATGTCCTAAGGAGGACGAAACGCGTAGGCTGTGTTTAATCAAAGATTGTTCTGTTTGTGTTAAACTAATCTGGATGAAATAATCGTTGAATTGGATTTATGAATTAATGAACATTTCTGTTGGAATTTGGACTTGGACTCCCTGAAATGTCTTGCTTTGAAATGTGGAGAAATATTTTTGGCGAATAAAGAAATTGAAAAGAAAGAAACTGATACGGACTTCAATATTTGATTGGTGATTCTATGTGAATCAGAGGCTCCTTCCATTACTATTTTTATTTTTAACACACAGCATAGTCTAAATTATGCAAAGCTTCAATAAGCCTTGTTGTACTACTAAAGTGAATGTAGAGGTTCATAAAATGAATTCCAAGCAATGGCTCACTTCTCCATTAGGCAAGATTTAACTGTAACCAAAGCACTATCTTTTTCTTCAAGACCCTTCACTCCACAGTATACTAGAAAATAGGCAGATATTAAGCATCAGTGTAAACCACTAGAATGCAGATGGTGAAAAGAATATCAACAGAAGGAAAAGATCAAATACAAAGACGGATGTAAAGCTTACATAATTAAATTGATATGCGCATATATGCCGCATTTTAGATATGTGCACTCAAGCTATTAAAAAACAAATATTTTCCAATTGTTAAGGAGTTTGCAAACTTAATTAGTGTGCAAGCCTGCATTCCACCTTTCATGGAAAAAAATGAGAAACTGTTAATCATTTCAAAATGCTAGTTCCATAGCCTGTGACTTCTTCTAGAAGACTGAACTGTTACTGTATTGTCCTTTATTCAAACTACGACTGGAAGTACAGACTATAGTGAATCTGTCTAGTCAGGCTCATGGGATAATCTCTGCTAGCAGGTTGTTTTTCACGGATAGGAATGTTTACTGACTGAGCAATCTCAAACTCTACTTTTACTACTATTTTTAAAGAAGGCTTCCTTTGATCCAGGCATTCTAGGCAATTGCTGCCAGAATTCTTTAGTGTTATTCTGTTCTACAATAGCTGAAAGCAGAGAATGGACAGCTTTTGGAATATGTCAAAAACATTACGCCACAGCAGGGTTCCGAGAATTCGACAGTAAGGGCACAGCACTCATTTTGGTTTAGAATGAACTCCGGATGATATTAGACCGGTGTCGGGTTGTTGGGTGTTGCAGCCCTTGTGTTACCTGCCCCATCGGCTGTATTCAATACCGACGACGATCAAATATTGGTGAGCGACTGGCAGAAGCAAGTATAAAGGGTTTTGTGTTGCAATAGCTTCATTAATTTTTATCTGATTGCAGATAATCAGTTGTCATGCAACTTCACAGGTCACTGGCTTAAGTTCTGCAGTACCACATGGATCCTCTCTGAGTCCAACCCTTGTTAATTAGTACGTAGCCCCCTTGTACATCTAATTCAGGAGGATTATTTATCTTTTATTTGTTATGGACTTTTATTTGTTAAGGAAACAATACTAAATAAATTTAAGGGTTGTTTGAAACAAGGAAATGAGGCAAGGCGGAATTTTCTACAAGGGATGAAGGAAGTGGCAGATGGGTGCCCCTGCTGCTTGTTGGAAGCTGAATGGTGGCCAAGCAATTGAAGCTCCAAAAAACAACTAAAGACCTGGCTATTCTTCTCTTGATTCATGACACTTTAAATATGATGTATCTTTCCTCTTTAGAACCACAACTCCAATAGGCAATTCTGCACTTTATAAATATCACATATAAATAAGTTACATCTCTATATGCCAATCAAATAGGAATTGCAAGCAGTAACTGACCAATATCAGATGTCTTTGACAGGAAGAGGGTGAGGAGCAGGGGCTACTGATTATCCCCCTTTCTCAAACCTGCCGCAACTTGTATCACAGTCAAAACTCTTAGAACAAATCACATTAAGAGAACGGGGGTGAGAGAAGTTATATTAGGGGAGAAGAGTTGGCCTAACGGCTAGGGCGGTCAACCTCGAATCTGGGGAATTGGGTTTGAGTCTCGGCACTGAACAGCCTGTGATTCTGGGCAAATCACTTAATCTCCCCATGCCTAACAAAAATGAATGTTTCCTCATGCAACGCAACTGGTGCTCGTGTATAGCGCTCTGATACCCGATTCCTTCGGATCAAGTTTGCGCTAAATAAAACTCAGTTAAAAAAAAATAGTCATGCTCGAGGCAGATCATGTTGAACCATTACGGTCATAGGACCTCGATAAACAAATTGTTGGAATTGGTAAACCACCTTTTACTTTTTTCAGTATACAAAATTCAACTGAAACTGGTCTTCAGGACACAAAGTAGTGACTAACACTTCAAACTGTAATGTCTGAAGTATCTATGAATCAGGGTGAATGAGGAGGAGGGGGAAAAACAGAAGATTGTTTGACAAATAACATCCACTTATAGAATATGAAAAATGTCAAGGCATTATCCAAATTACAACTTTCCATGTGGCACAGATTGTAAAAATGGCAATAACCAAATTCAAGTTATATACTTGGCATACTACAAACAACTGACTTATGAAAGCAAGTACGTAAGTCAAACGTTTTGTAAAAGGAGGGCGTCCTGCGAATGGTGTCACAGGTGTCAGTGACCGTCCTAAATTGAAGGATAAAGCAGACACAGTTAACCAATAAAAAGTTCATTTGGATTACCTCAGAAAGGAATGATCTACCAATAAAAATTCAATTCAGGATACCCCAAAAAAAGAATTATCCACTGCTTGACAGTAGTGGAATTCTACAACAATGTTATATTGATAAATGAAAAATTGTATATATGCCATTAAAACGGGACCTACACAGTGACATAAAACGTCAACTATGGAACAAATGCAGGGTAAGAAGGAGGCAAACAATTTCTGAGTCTTACATGGGAAAACAATGCATACGTTTTATCGATGATGTTTTAAAAGAGGACACCTCTCAACAAGCTCACATATTTCAAAGGACTTCACATCACTTAAAACACGCCCGACTAAAATAGGTTTAAAATGGTCCATTAAAAAGCCAGAAATCTGCAGCAGTTGCCCTGCACCAATTCCTTGTGTAATAGTTATATCACAGAAGGCCAGCAGTAAACTTACACTTTCCAAGGCAGTTGAGGTCTGAGTTACCAGAATGAAATGTATTCAATTTAAAATTTTAGAGGAATGGTATTTGACAACAGAAACAGTGTGGAGCATAAAAGTTGAAAATGAGCAATGCTTGAGATTCAGTAGTGTTAGGGTAGACATTTTACACATCATCTGAGAATGCCTTTTCTTGCTTTGAAGTCTTAATCCCAGACATTTCGTGAGCTTAACCCATGATTGCATCAGACAAAAAAAGAATAATACATGGAGCATGACTTTTCGGCAAGCAGGGAGTAATTCAAACACTGCCCATGCTTATGGCCACCATGATCGTTCTTAAACACTCGGCAGACAGCAGAAAATCAATATATCACCAATACACAAATATAGAGAATATATGTCTAAAGCTAAATTTGGATCATTGTGGTATTCTTTCCTCTGCTCTTTATGGTGGTAATGCGGAGATGCAGGTGAAAATAATGAGAAAAAGCTCTAATACTTTAAAGATGGTAAATGAAGTCAAAACGTAAGCCATATGATAAGATTTTTATAAAAGTTAGTGAAGTTATGGGTATGTTTTAGTTACAGATAAATGTTTTGTAATGCAACGTTACATTGTAAAACGTTCATAACACTGGGGTTGTGGTGTAGTAAACAAAAAATTATATAAACCACAGGTATGAAGCAGTTTGAGACTACGCTATTCTAGCTTGAGGATAGCTCAGCTAAGAATCTTTACCAATCGGGCAAACATTCCAATCCATATGGGCTATGTATGTTCCTACTTATTCCCACTTCTATTTCCTCACACATTGCCAAGTAATGGCTAAATCTTCTGCATATTCATCCTTGTGTCTTGTCAAGCAATTTTTTTATTTATTTTCTTTTGAAAATCTTACATTCAACTTTATGTGGTCTATTTTTCTAGTTGCTTTTCTTTTTGATTTGTAATGTCCTATTTGCTTGATTTCAATTAACATATTATTTGCTATAGATTTCCATTATTGTAGATCGTTCTGAACCTGCAAAAATAAAAACTAAAGAGAGTAATATCTAGAGGTGTAACTTAATAGAAAAGTATACTCTGGGAGGGCAATTCATTGCTCTGAGGAAAAGTGTTCTTCTGATTGGCATAATTTGTACCGAGACTCCATTGTTTTTTCATTGCCATCTCGTGTCAAAACACTTCCACACGACCCACCTGGTCGTTTCTGCTGATGCCTGGGAAAATTCTAACTGACACGACAAAAACCATCTTGCAGCCTGCATTTCTGCCCAGGAACTGTCGCACACCCAACCCCCCTGTTCTTTGCAGTTCAATAGAAAGCCATGAGACACTCAAGCCCTGGGTAAATGATTTGTTTTCCATCTCCTGCTCCCAGCCTGGTAAACATCCTTGACACCGTGATCAGGTTATCTGGACAATGGTCTGTCTTCTGGGCCTTGATCAGGGTGATTAAACAATGACCTGAAAGACCGGGCTTTGATCAGGGTGACTAAACAATGACCTGAAAGACCGGGCTTTGATGAAGCTGAGTGAACAATGACCTGCAAGACCAGCTTTGATCACAATGATTTGTGTACCAAGCCTTGACCAGGTCACCACCTACAAACATCGTCTGGATCTGTTTATCAACTGCAAACACTGCCCTGATTGAACAATGGACTAACAGCCAAAAGACTGGCATGAAAAAGTATAAAAGGCTTGTAAGCTGCGGAGTAAAGCAGCAGCCTCCTGGGTTTTGTCTCTGACTAGCTTGGGACTCTGTTCCATAGCCCGGGCTATTTGAATAAATCTGGGTTCCTCCTGCAGACGAAGGCTCCTGTGTCTCCTTTTACTACGTATGGAGGGTATGGAAGACTTGGGCGGTTCCCCCGCCGCCGAGACCCAGTAAGTGGGTTATTCCGGTTCTTCAAATGGCGCCCGAATAGGGACTCCACGAGCACGAAGGTCAGGCCCGGTGGATGTGAGGAGGTGCACGGAGAGACTCCGACGGAGGCGCCCTACCCGAGGGATTCTTGCAATCTGGTAAAGCCGAACAACTCGCCCCGCTGTTCTTCCCCATCCGGTCTGGGCCACATGACCGCGTTCTCGCTGGAGTCCCCTAGCAAATAATTTCTGGAGCAGGACACAGCCCTACGTCTGCAGAAGAGAACTACCCCAGTAAGGTAAGGGTGGACTGATCACCCACCAAGTCTGTCTGGTTCTGTTATTGACTTTTGCAAAAGCCAAGCTGTCATTGACTTTTGCAAAAGCCAAGCAAGTGAGGTGAATTTTTAAAAACCCGCTGGTGTCTGTTCTGTATGATTCTGCTGTTATTGACTTTTGCAAAAGCCAAGCAAGCGAGGTGAGTTTTTTAAAACCCGCTGGTGTCTGTTATCTGTTTACAAGCATGCCAGTCAGTAGTAAGTTCAAGAAATTATGTTGTTGTATGTGTACGCAGGACTCCCAGCTGGAGGCGGCTTGTCCGCTTCCTCCAGAAGGGACCCCTGGCCATACAATGTATGTTAAACATGGTCCTTCTGCCATAATGTTTTCCTCATTCTGGGTAAAATATACGAAACAAAGTAACGGGGAATCACAGTGGCCACTTTATGGCTCCTTTAATTCCCAAGTTCTCGCCAACTTAGAGGAACAATTAATGAAAAGAAAAACGCGCCCGTCTATGTTTGAATCTGTCCGATTTTGGAGGAAAGAGATAGAGCAGAGACCTAGAAAGCAGAAGGCTCAAGAAAGAAAACAGGAACGTATGTCAATGGCCGACCACGCCAGAGAAAATTTACAAAATCAAATGACAAAATCGGTAGAAATAGCCGATAGGGAGCATGGGGCCCGGGTACAAAAATGTTATCCAGCTTGTGAGGAGAAAGGAAAGGGCCATATGGAAGGGGGAGAAGAAGGTGATTCCTTACTGGATACCATGCTAGAAAGCCCGCCTGCATATGCCCCAATGTACCCTGCCCTGACGCCTCACACCCCGCATGTCCCCCCGCCACAGCCCACTCCTGCCTCCACTGCCCCTCCTACTGTTCTCCCTGTCACACCGACCCTCCCTATTTTTCCTATGACACCGACCACGCACGCTAACCCTGTCCTCGCTGCGGGAATGACAATAAGTCCCCATCCGCCCAACCCCTGCGGCTTTACCCCTACCCGCCCTTTCCCTACTTCCCCGTGGTCTACAGTTAAGCAGGATCTATATAAATTGTTGAATTCCCCCCGACTGGCCTCCTTGCGCTCTGCAGTCAGCTTTTCATCCCTTCGAGAAAATGACCTGCAGAAGCAACAGTGTGAATGTTGGATAAATAACGGGAATAATTATACCTTTAAAGAAATATGGTCCACCTTTTCCCAGTGGATGATTATGGAACAGACCACCTGGGCTGAATACTTGTGTACCCTGGTCATGCAAAGATTTGAGAATGCGCTTATGCAGATACCCACCAGATTAATGGACCTTAGGTCACAAATAAAAAGAGGCGATGTTCAGGGAGAGGGGATGTTTGGCGCTATGTCTACTTTAATGGCTTACCGTGATATGACCGCTTTTCCCAACACCCCTCTAGAAACAGCTATGCCAATGAGAGAGGCAGCCCCTGTCTTTGTTAACGCACTTACCGATGCCCAAAATAATGGCCGAGGGGCTGTTGAGGCACACTGGCGCAGGCTTTGGGTTCATGTTCCTTGGAAAAGGTCAGAAGTAATACAGTTAAAAGGACAATTACCAGATCCCAGGAAGAATCCGTCTGCCTTTTACAGAGAATTAGGTGAGATTATATCTGCAGGTACTCTCATTCTTGAGGATATAGATTTACTTTTTGGTACGGTTGCCCCCACTGAAATTTGGGACAAGATTCGACATACTGACCATGAAGTGGCATTGGGAGGTAAATGGGCTGACCTAGAGGCTATGGAAGAAGCAAGGGTAGGAGGGACTAAACCAGAAGCTGCCATCCTGACTTTGCCCGGTAAAATAATGACGTTTATGAAAACACTTTTGCCGGAAACTGTCATTAACTGGGATAAAATAAACGCCTGTAGGCAGCGAAAAGATGAGAATGTGGCTGACTTCTTTACCCGTTTCGAGACAGAATACAAGGGACATAGTGGTTTGGATACCCGGACCCCAGGTTCTGGCCCAGTGTTTGTCGATAAGTTTGTCAGCAACTTGCTTCCTGAGATCTCCACCAGGCTTAAGAAGGTTGAAAGTACGTGGTCTGCTCAAACTATGACTGGTATCTTGGCTATGGCACAATATCACGAGAATAGGGAGAACGAAGATAGAGACAAGGAAAGTAAGAAGGTTAGGGATCTTAAGACTAAGGCACTTCTGCAGCAGGCTTACCCTCCCCGAGGTCCCGATGCCCGCGGGAATTTCAGACCCCAACCCCAACTCCCTCTGAGGGCTCGCCAGTCTACCCCCTCCAGCCCTCAACGTACGGGAGCCCTCCAAACAGATCAGTGTGCTTATTGTAAGGGGTATGGCCATTGGATAGATGAGTGTCCTGTGTTAGCTGAAAACATCCGAACAGGGAAGACTCGGCCTCGCGCTCCCAGGGAGGGGAGGCCGACTAGGGACCATGGCCCGCCCCATCCACAGGATAAAGAACGCAGGCCCAGGGATGATGCTCCCGTCCGGCAGCGCCCAGCCAATAGGTTTGATGGGTACGAAGCCACACGCACTTATTACAATGATGATTATGACGAGGTTGATGAGACAGGGTCCTACCAAGCATAGGACAGCCAGGAAAGGGGTATTACCAGAGTGCAAATTCCAGTGGATCAAAGGGGCCCGTATGTTCAAATGTCAGTTGTGGGGAACAATCAGAATTTGCTTTTGGATACTGGGGCCACCAGGTCTTCTATTGCACATCTGTCAGTCTCGGAGGCACCCCTTTCTGGCAATATGAATGTCTCCGTGGGTTTTGCAGGAACACCTGTAACCAGCCCGGTCTCTGAACCCCTCCCTCTCGATATTGGCCCTGCACATGTTGACGCTCCCTTGGTCCTTACTCCATGTTGCAGTGAAAACTTGTTAGGCATGGATTTACTGAAAGCTCTGTATGCGACCATATCATGTAGTCCCCAAGGTGTATCCCTAACAATTTCTCCCACCGCAGCTTCCTATATGTACCTGTCCGGTCCCCTCCCGCCAGAGTTGCAGTTTTTACCTTCCTCCCTCTGGGCATCATCAGACACTGATGTAGGGTGTCTCAACATATCCCCTCATGTGGTACGCATCCAGCCAGGTGCACTTCTCCCCCGCCTCCGGCAGTATCGACTACCCGTGGAAGGAGAAATGGCCCTTTTGACAATAATATCTGAATTGATGGACAAGGGCGTAGTGGAGGAAACACGTGGCAATATCTGTAACAGTCCTGTTCTTAAATAGACGAATGGAGATGCTCTCTCCCCTAAAATATACAGATTCGTAATTGACCTAAGAGCCCTTAACAAAATAACAATCTCCCAATATCCTGTTGTCCCCGATATTACAGCCCTCTTAACGATGGTCCCTCCTGACGCCACGCACTTTTCTGCCATAGACCTGAAGAATGCTTTTTTCAGCATTCCTATACATCCTGACAGCAGACATTTTTTTGGTTTCTCCCTTGGTGGGCGGAGCTTTAGATTCTGCCGCGCCCCTCAAGGTTTTACCGAGAGCCCCAGTATCTATAGTCAAGCCCTAAAAAGTCAACTAGATTCCTTGGAACTCCCTGATAATTCCACACTATTACAATATGTAGATGACCTCCTCATTGCTGCAAATTCTGCCCCAGCATGTAAAGAAGCTACTCTCTGTTTGTTACGCCACCTTGCCCTCCATAATCACAAAGTCTCTTTGAAAAAGCTTCAGTTTCATCAAGAGAAGGTGACCTATTTAGGTCATCTCCTCTCGAAGGAGGGAAGGCAGCTCACCGCTGATCGTATAGCCATTATCAATGCTATGACGGCCCCACAAACAAAAGCAGGTGCGAGCCTTCATAGGCCTAACCTCATACTGTAGACAGTGGATTTCCAACTTTTCGGCCGTGGTCAAACCTCTTCTTGCCCTCACCCCTAAAGACATATCAGACAGTTCCTTTCCATGGACTAGAGAGCATGCGCAGGCCTTCCAAGATTTAAAGAGGGCTCTGTGTACTGCTCCAGTCCTCGGTACTCCTGATTATAGCAAACAATTTTTTCTTTTTGTACATGAGACAGACGGCTGTGCATGCGCTGTCTTGACCCTGATGTTCGGTGGTCACCATCGGCCATGTGCCTATTTTTCAGCCACCTTAGATCCTGTTGCAAGGGCTCTCCCAGGATGCCTACAGGCGACCGCTGGGGCCGCCCTCATGGTCCGTCAGAGTGCAGGGATCGTCATGAACTCCCCCCCTGACTCTGATGGTCCCCCATTCTGTAGATACCCTCCTTAATAACACCAAGACACAGTAACTCACTAGCGCACGTCTCACAGGATATGAACTGACACTCTTTGCCAGCCACATTAACATCAAAAGATGCACTGTACTAAACCCTGCCACATTTTTCCCACTGGATACTCAGGATGCCCACTTAGACCCACATGACTACATATTAAGGACAGAGGAGGAGACGAAGGGACGGGTTGACTTACAGGATACCCCGATAGCAGAACCAGAAGGTACACTGTATGTGGACGGATCATGTCTCAGAGGGCCAGATGGTAACACCTCAGCCGCCTACGCCCTCACGACATTAGGGCAAGTAGTAGCAACAGCTCAGATTCCGCAGTGCTCTGCTCATGCAGCAGAATTAGTGGCCCTCACTAGAGCCTGTGAGTTAAGCAAAGGGATGACGGTGAATATTTATACTGACAGCCAATATTCCTTCGGGATGGCCAACAACTTCGGGAGGTTATGGAAAGAAAGGAATTTCCTTACTTCCCATGGGACCAAGATTCAACATGGCCCCCTAATTCACCGAGTGTTAGACTCCCTAACACTCCCCAGAAAGGTAGCCATTATAAAATGTAAAGCCCATAAGAAAGTGAGAGATGATGTTGGGAAAGGCAATGCCCTGGCTGACCAGACGGCCAGACAAACAGCTCTTAGAAAAAGGGAAGGAATGTATGTAGGAGGTCCCGCTAGGTGGGTGACAGACGAGGGCATGGTTGAAAGCACAGTACAGAGTGCGATTGATATTCAGTCCCATACTACTCCTGAGGAACTAAGGGTGTGGAAGGAGCAATTAGCAAAGGAGGGAATTGATGGTTGCTGGGTCCGTACGACTATGGAAAGACAATGGATGTTACCTGACAGTCATGTGCTACCAGTAGTTACGATGGCCCATGGTCCTGCTCACATTAGTGCAAAAGGGATATGTAAACTGTTGGAACCTACATGGTACAACTCTAAGATACCAGCATATGCTGAAAAGCTGGTTAAAACATGCATGATTTGCCTAATGTATAACCCAGGAAAAGGCACAGTTACCCCTAAGGGAGGATTCTCTCCTCCTACCTTCCCTTTTGAAGTCCTCCAAATGGATTACATCCAGATGGACAGATGTAATAATTTGAAATATGTCCTGGTGGTGGTCTGTACCTTCAGCCGATGGGTGGAGGCCTACCCCGTCAAAGACTGCACCGCTATCACTACCGCTAAAGTGCTATTAAAAGAGTACCTCCCACAATTCGGTTTGCCCCGCTTGGTCTGGAGTGACAACGGGACACACTTTATGGCTCAGATTATGGAATATATCTGTACAGCATTGGGTATAAAACAAACGTTTCATGCAGCTAACCACCCCAGGTCTAGTGGACTTGTACAATGGCATCCTAAAAACTAAAATGGCCAAAATAGTAGCCGAGACGGGTGTCTCTTGAGTTGATGCTCTTCTCTTGGCCCTACTGTCTACCAGAACAACGGCCCACACCAGGATAGGGCTATCCCCCCATGAGATTGTGTTTTAGAGGCCTGCCAATGTATGGGGTGTCCCACGGCCTAAGAAACTGTCTGATGTTGAATACCCTGTATTAACTGATTATCTGTACAGTCTAACTAATACCTTTCGTACTCTTTATCACCAGGTGCATGAGGCCATACCTGACAAAAGCGATGGCCCAGGACACGTCATCCAACCTGGTGATTGGGTCTTAGTGAGAAATTTTCAACGGACCAAGAGCCTCGAGCCCCGCTGGACACAGCCCCGTCAGGTGTTGCTGGCCACCCGCACCGCCGTGAAAGTAGAAGGTCGGAAGAATTGGGTGCATTCGTCTCACTGCAGGCGTGTGCATCTGCCCCTCCCCTATGATCACTGGGTGAGGGAAGGACAAGGAGACTCAGAAACAGAAACAGTCCCGACGTTTGTCCCATTCAGCGATGCCAGACTGCATTCTACATCTACGGAAGCAGAGAGTGACAGCATACTGAAAGGAAGGGTGGAACCCTCCCTTAACTCTGCTCAACACCAAGAACAATTGTTTCCCGACCATACTGTCCCTACTTCCGACCGCTATAACTTGCGCCCCCGGGGGAAGGCTTGCCCTTGACTTCGCCAAGTGCCTATAGGCTGTAGGGCTGTGATCTTCCCCGGCTGAGAGTAGTGCTGGTGTGTCAGACTAAGGTACGCCATAGGGCCCTTGGCACCTGCACCCAGTGAAGCAACCACCAATCACAGACAGCCACTAGAGGTCCCTGGCTTAGCACAATGGCTGCCGTCCAAAACACCCGAATCCAGAAACAATATGTCAGTCTCGACATAGTAAATGCTTCATGGCCACCGTGGTGACGCTGTTTGTCTCCCTCATCCTGTCTATCCTTGGTTGGCTGTTACTAATCTACCATTCTGTTACCTCACCAACTCCTACACCGACTCCTGCAGAGCACCAGTATTACACGCTACCAGCCCACGAATTACCCCGCCGTGCAGAATTCTTCAATAACACCTTCATCCAAATGTTGCATCACCATCAGCTGATCACGAACACTTCCAACTGCTGGGTTTGTGGACTGATGCCGCATTCCATTAGGCACCCAGTCCCATTCTTTCCCTACCCCTTTTCCATCTCTGGGTCTTGTCTTGCATGGTGGATGTTGATTCAGGAGGCCTACACTGTCAATGGTACTGCCAATTCTGTCCTTGGGACATTTCGGGATGACTTCTGGCGGAACAGATCTGGCAATGCCAATGCTCCTTTTTGCCCGACCAGCTCATCCACATTGCTACTATCACCAGATGAACTCGGTGAGATGGTAGTATTCAACTCAACCACTCGACGAACATTTTCTAGATTCCGCACCAGAAGGATACTGCCTTTTGAACGAAACACTCTGAATGTCATAAAAGTGCAGGGCCGTGTCTGTATCCATGGCCTAGGAACTAAGAAAGTTGCTAGTACTTGTGATATCACTAAAACTTTAAAATCTACATCTCCTCCAAAGTTGGTGGCATCCCCCAACACCTATTTCATCTGTGGCACAGCCGCCTACACTTGGCTCCCCCATAACTGGTCTGCTACCTGCTATTTGGCCTTCCACCAACATATTCTACCCATGGAGGTTACCACCTGTTGATGAAGGGCGCTCTGCGCCGCTCACGTAGGGGCGTCATATCAGCCGAGGATACAGCAGGCCAGGAAGCCAGGGACTTCTTTAAAGGTTTCCTTCCATTTTGGGACCCCATGGCGAACAGTCGGGCAATACGAGGACTGACCAGGGTCCTCGAGGCCACCATCACAGTAACAGCTGGTGCCCTCTCCAACATCATTGCAGAGCTACAGGCGGACCGCCTTATTACGCTCCAAAACCGCATGGTCCTTGACGTCATCCTTGCTGATTGTGGTGGTGTGTGTAAATTGATCGGCTCCAGTTGCTGTGTGTACATTCCAGACAACGCACCTACAGTATACGATGCCATCCAACGTCTGCATCGCCTTTCTTCTGAAATTCATCTGGATGAAGACAACTGGTCCCTAACAGGCTGGATATGGGGCCTCCTTTCCCAGTGGGGGTGGAGGGTCCTCATCTTCCTTGCCTTGGGAGTAGCTGTCCTAGTCTCCTGCTGTTTGTGCTTTCAGTGCTTGCCAGTGCTCTGTACAATGTGTGTCCAGACCATCAAAGCTCCACCCTCTAACATTCACAACACCAATATGATGATGATGCTCCAACAGGAAACAGATGGCCTTATGAACATTGACATTTCTTAAAGTTTTTGCCACTCAATGGCAAAAGGAGGGTCTGAGGAAAAGTGTTTTTCTGATCGGCATAATTTGTACCGAGACTCCATTGTTTTATCATTGCCATCTCGGGTCAAAACACTTCCACATGACCCACCTGGTCGTTTCTGCTGATGCCTGGGAAAATTCTAACTGTCACGACAAAAACCATCTTGCAGCCTGCATTTCTGCCCAGGAACTGTCGCACACCCAACCCCCCTGTTCTTTGCAGTTCAACAGAAAGCCATGAGACACTCAAGCCCTGGGTAAATGATTTGTTTTCCATCTCCTGCTCCCAGCCTGGTAAACATCCTTGACACCGTGATCAGGTTATCTGGACAATGGTCTGTCTGCTGGGCCTTGATCAGGGTGATTAAACAATGATCTGAAAGACCGGGCTTTGATCAGGGTGACTAAACAATGACCTGAAAGACCGGGCTTAGATGAAGCTGAGTGAACAATGACCTGCAAGACCAGCTTTGATCACACTGAGTGAACAATGATTTGTGTACCAAGCCTTTACCAGGTCACCACCTACAAACATCGTCTGGATCTGGTTATCAACTGCAAACACTGCCCTGATTGAACAATGGACTAACAGCCAAAAGACTGGAATGAAAAAGTATAAAAGGCTTGTAAGCTGCGGAGTAAAGCAGCAGCCTCCTGGGTTTTGTCTCTGACTAGCTTGGGCTATTTGGATAAATCTGGGTTCCTCCTGCAGACAAAGGCTCCTGTGTCTCCGTTTACTACGTATGGAGGGTATGGAAGACTTGGGCGGTTCCCCCGCCGCCGAGACCCAGTAAGTGGGTTATTCCGGTTCTTCATCTCGTACTGTGTGATCCCATTGTACTGGGAGGCTACTAAGTTACTTCCGCAATATCCTATAATGGTGTACTTTCTAAAAAAAAAAACATTAAAAAGAAATGTATCTTTGGTTTGACTAAGGAGCCGGAATTCATGCCAAGTCAACCACTGACCTTTTGAAACTTAGCTATTTTTTTTGTACAGAGAAAAATAAAATTTCAGTTTTGGTAGAAAATGTGCCCATAACCCAAACACCAAAGTGAACCGACTAATGGAGAGGGAGACGTTCATTCTCTCTAGTCATTTAACAGTTAGTCTCCTTGATAAGGCTTATTTTTCAATATAACTTATTGAAGTCAAAGACAGAGCCCTATCAGCAAATCAAATCTCTTGACAGGAACTACGATCATTGTAATTTTAAAGATTTCGGGTGTATTCTAATGTTTTCTTCTGGTTTCCTCATAGGTTTGGCTTGTATGCTACACATCATCTGTCCACAGAAAGGGAGAGATGAAAAAAAGGGCCATCTGGAACAGAGCATTTGCACTGTAAGTCATTGCAAGGCTGACATGATGCAAGCAGACGCCATTTAGAATAGAAGCCTGCAGGTTCTAAAAAATATGCGTTAATAAGCAAACTTTACGCAAATCAATCCTCTGCTACTTGGCCATCGCAGAGAGTGAGAACAAGGGCTTTAACAAAGTACTATGCAAAACACTGCTGAGTACAGAAAAAGTGAAGCCTCCAAGAGAAACTTATGAGTGCCTCCCTTCACCAGCTACCAGTGGACACAAGCCTTCACGTTCAGAATGCACCACTGTAGAAAAGTATTGCTATGTGTGTACAGAAAAAAAGGACTGGGGATTTTGTGGTTCTTCTATTTTTTTTTTTAAAGAGAAAATCAATTTTGTGTTGGCATGAAAATATAAAATAATAGTTCGTGCTAGTGCCTCAAAGTGGCAACTTTAGGACCCAGGTTGCATATCGCATTAGGGGTAAATTTATCCCAAATACAACTACCAGTTTTTTTCACTGCATAACGCACAACTGAGGTCAAAATGTGTATGTCACTTTTATCCAGCGCGGACATGGAGCACAGCAAGATAAGGAATCTTTAATACTACTTGGTGAATTACAAATTTCTGAAGCATGTTAGCTGGTATTAAAGACCTTGGTATTCACGTGGTATACCCAATTTAGGAGCCATAAGGCAGTCTATTATTGAAACTTGCAAAACAAAACTGACATTCCCATTCACACTAACGCCTACAAACTACAATATATATGTACACAGCACAGATAAAGTAGACCTGGTCTAGGGCATTTTCAGTGGACTGAAATGTTATTAATGCAACACGTAGCACTGCTAAAGTTAGTATGTTGAAAAGAAGGGAAAAGGCAAAAAAACACACACACTTGGTCTGTGTGCCGATTCCCTTTTCTTCTCCAACTGTCGAAAACCTAGCTTCTTAGAAATGTGACCACCTTTAGTAAGGGTTTCTTGCTTTGTTAAATCCATCTCACATTTAAAGTGCGAACAACGTAGCCTAAGCAAGACGGTTACGAACACACTGGGTAATAAAAACCAAACAAAAACAATGACATACTGGGGATGCAAGGCGGGGCAGACAGTCTGGCAAAATGTAAAACGCATCGGGGTTATTTGCTTTTTAGGTCTGATTTAATGACTTCAGTACGGGGCTTGAACCCGCCCCTCTTCTCCATTGGCTGGCTTCCTAAACGGAAGCCAGCCATTGGAGGAGAGGGGCGTCAGTCCGTTTAAGCCCCGTCTTTTTCGGATTCGGGGGTGTGTTTTTTACTTTCTTTCTCTCCTCTGGAATGTAAACATTCCAGCCAATGGCAAGAGGAGAGAAAGAAAAACACGCCCCCCAATCCGAAAAGGACGCGCTGTTTCTCCGACGCTGTTTCGTCCCCTCCCCCTGCTCCCAGACATGGTTGCCAGATTGGGCTATTTCTCGCACAATTGGGCGATATTTTGCCCGATTGTGCGAGAAAAAATCGTGTTGGGCGGGCTCCCGAAATTTGGGCTAGAATCCGCCGAGTGTGCGGCGGATTCAAAGCTTTGTGCGGCGCCGCCCCACCCACGCTGCAGCCGATGGTTGCCTTCCTCATCACACCCCTTTTTGACCTTTAGGTGTCTGTGCCCTGCGGCCCCTGCCCACAAGTAACACCTGCAGGGCCGTATATCTGTGCAGGCGGGAAGCTGCTTCCAATGAGGGTCCTGCTTTACCAGCAGCGACTTCCCGACCTTCCCCCAAGAGTGTGCTGACCTGCCCTGGGGTTCCTGTGACCCAAACGTGGGTCAGATTATTTACTCAGTGGTGCTGTGGTGGGCGCGTCAGGTAGGGTACTGGCCCGCCCCATACCTTTATCTTTGGGATCCCCCCCCCCACTTCCTCCTTTTCAACTTCGGAGCTGAGACTGCGACTACGAGGGAGAGTGACCAGTACCCACTGACCGACCATCTTCTTGATTACGACGACGACGACGAGGCCTCTGCGTGGCTCCTCGTCTTTGGCCTTCGACTTGTAGCAGCCTCAGCCTGCCCTGCAGTCAGCTGCTCCTCCCGGCCCCAGCCCCTCCCGGCCCCAGCCCCTCCTCTCCTGTGAACTCTGCAGATTGCACCGGCGGCCGTCCCCAGCAAGTACAAAGGTGAGGCAGGTGTGTAATTTTAAATGTATGCGTGCCAGTGGTCAAAGTGGGCGGGATAGGCAGGGCACAGCGTGCCCCTACTTTATTTGTATAGATTCCATACATGTCAGCCCTCCCGATTTTAAGGCTAGTCTCCCGCCGCGGCCTTGGTATTGTGTAACGTAAATTCGTCCAGTAATTGTTAGAGTCGCGATGCAGGGGCTCTAGGAGGGGTGAAAAACCAACAAAGCCCCATTAACAAGCAGTTTCAGCCCGGGCTGCCAGGGGGGGGGTGTGTACGCACTGCCAGCAACCTGCCAGGGTGCACAACCCTTGCATCCCCCTCTCTCTGCCTGCCATTGCGCTCCATGCTTCACAAAGGTAAGGGAAAAACCGTGCATTCGCGTTTCAAATGTCCGATCCTGCAGCAACCTCGGAAATAAAAAGCTTCAAAATATGAAATCAATAATGAAATAAAGAAGGAAGACGGAGTGTTCTTAAAGTGGGCAGATTTTTTATTCAAACCACAAAAACATTAGCGTCATTTTACCGAGTTTGCCAGTGAAGCGCTGTTCCCCGCCCCCCCCCCTGGCGAAGTGCGTCAAACCTGGAGGTATTGCAATGCAAAATGTGTAGGGCGGCTTTGTGTTCACGAATGTGGGGCCATATTAGCAAGTAACGGCGATAACATTATCGCCGTTCCTTGATAATATGCCCCGTGGTATTTGTAAACCATACTGCTTACGTTTTTTGCGCATATAAGCAGGGGACATTGAAATGGGTCCTCTCTGGGCCCTGTAGTTTTCAGGCAAAAATACTCGTTGATTTCTGCATAAATGTAAAAGCGTTAAGTTCACCATGTTGTTCCTGCCTACATTTCACATGCTTTATTTAATCTTTCATTCCCTACGAGTGTTTGCTTTTTCCAGGGTGTTGTTACTATTTCCTTTAGATAACATATTGCTCTTGCCTAGTGTGTAATTTGAATGGAGTCGCATCCAGTTGATTATAGCAGGTCAAATTTGATTGTAGTTGAGGGCAGTGTGAATTTCTCTCAGTGGGGCAGTATGGCGTTCAGTTCAGTGAGGGAGCGGAAGTAGCACTGGGGGCAGAGCTGCCGAATTTAGAACTAGGGAACCAGGTTCAGCCTTCATGACCAGTCCCCCAGACCACTCTCCTGAGGGAGCACATTCCCACGCTAGACCTAAGAAGGCCCCGCAAAACCGGAGAAGCCCTGGTGTCTCAGCACCAGCAGGTGGACCCCAGCAGTGGCAAGTGTTGGTTCATCTTGAAGGCTTGCCCACCACAATCCATACTGATGTTCACCTCCAGTCTTGCGGGCAGGCCTACGAAGTAGCAGACCCTAGAGCAACAGTGACTATGTCACTGAGGTCACAGGACCCCTGTGACCTCAGTGACCTAGGGCGGTGCGACAGGTGTGACTGCAACGGGTGCTGACTTTGAGTGGGGGCGTTGTAAATTATGGTTTAAAAGCACTTGCTGCTTCCTTCCTGGCCTACAGCAATTTTCGGCAATAATAAAAATGTCATAACCACTCTGGTGAATAAACTTCTTCTTAGAGCGAGATCCGAGTTTTATCTAGTGGAAGTTTTGACTCATGGAAAGACAGCGCAGAGGGTTAATGTGCCTGCTGAAAAGCAAATGTACCATGCCCATCAGAGAGTGCACATATTTAAAATAGGTCAGTGGGTTACTGCTTTTGTCAGTAAGATCCTTTTGCTACTTGAAGTTTGTAAGTTAAAATCCTAACAAAGAACCGTGAGCTATTAACTTTAATCTTAGAGCTGCATTAAAACTGCAACTTATGAACTAGAGCTTGATGTTTTTTCCCCCAAGCCTTTGATTATCCTAATGTTGCAAAAAGTGTTCATTTGGATAGAAATCAATAATGATTATTAAAGAGAACCCCCAATCATGGTATTAAGTTGTAAATTTTAAGTTTGTGTTTCTCCAGATCAATCACTATTAAACTATACTGCCTACTAATATGACAGAGCGCAGGCCCATTTTTTAAAAAAGTGTTCTTCCCCAAAATGGCAGCATCTCAGTAGCCAAGTGTTTCGCCCAAACTGGACAAGACTGGATAAAATGTAAACAGCTCGCTAAGAGCGTAGCAGTCATGTAAATTCTAAATTAATGTTGTTTTTTGTTCCGGTTAGTATTATTTTTTGTAGTTATTGTTTTAATTTCCCATTGTGTTGCAACTAGCATAAATGGTGAAAGAATCCATCATCGTAATACAATCCTCATATTCACTTATTATCTAAGGTGTATTTCCTTTCTTTCCTCCACTAACAAGGCCTGGCAGATTATATTCTTGGCTTCCTCCAGCAGCCTGTGGCCCTGTAAATTATTATGCAATGCCATTTGTTCTTCCACCTGCCAGCCCCATCCTTCAGGGGAAGATGTGACAGACTCCATAGAAGACCAAATAGTAGCTGTCACTGATAACCACCTCGGTGGTTGCGTGTGTTCTATTTTTGTTGTTTTTTTTTTTTTTTTTTACCACAAATGGATAAACGGGTACACTTGTAAAGCAGATGCCCTAAGACATTGGTCTGTTTTGGGAAGTGATGCTGGTGACATGGGTATCTATCTATCATGATATTTTTTAAAACAGCCCTTGTTTTCTTTCTTCTTACCTGGGGTTCCAGAAGACACGTAAGAAAGTATTCATATGGCCCACTACCTAACAAACTTTTTAATTTTGCTAAATAGCTGTAGAAAAGATTCCTTTGTAGAAGTGCCTCTTGGGACAGGACATTTTATATAGATAGTATGAGTGCGCAATGCACACGACAAACTGAATCATTAAGAGGTGCTATTAGAAACAAAAACAAGGGTAAGCTTTTCATGAACGTAAAGAGTTGATGTGGACCTGCTTGAATGCGGGCTTGCAGATTACACATTATTGTCCACAAGCGCTCAACCTACTGGGTTATCTGCCTCACCTACTGTTCTAGGTGGTGGAACAGCAGAGACGTGGCCTGAGAGAGGACCAGTGGTGCTCAGTGTAGTGGACCTGCACTCGGCAGTGCAGTTACCCCGAGAGCAGCACAGCCTTACAGAATAGGAGGGAAGAGCAAAAGTAACATAGCCGGCTCTGAATGTGAATAGAAGGCATGGAGCGAATCAGGAATTTGTTCCTTGAAGCTGTTCAGATTTTCATGAACAGGAAGCAGTCTCCTTCACTGCTAACAAACCTTCCGGAAGCTGAATAGGACCCAACGTGTCCTTGACATGAGCACAGTTATCCCAGTGCCACCTTTACATTATTGTACATGGTCCCACCATTGCCTGTAGTCTTCCTCCTGTGTGTGCATCTTGGTGCAACTTAGTTTTTAAAAATTATTATTACTATTTGGTGTTCATTTAAACTGCATGATGAACCATACATTTCTATAGATGACAAGATTGTACCACACCGCGTGGTTCATGCAGTCAGTTACAAAATGCATCCTGTTAAAGGTCATAATATCTGAATTCCCACCGTCCCTAACAGCATAAAAGACAAGAATAATGAAGTGGTTAAATTACTTTATAGTTATGTAATATTTGGCTGGGTAATCAAGCAAAGGGGGACATATGGATTCAGGCTCTATTGATAATAGTGGCTGTTTTTGAAACCCATTCCATGTCTAAAGTATTCCACAGTCTTAAGTACCAATGTCAAGCAAGGGCAGTTTTCCTTATCCAAAGAAGCTGCCAGAGTGTTTACCACCAATGCCAAGCAATTCCACATCAGTGCTCCGCCGGCCTCTGTTTGATGTTTCAACAGAGGGGTCTCTGCCCAAATTAGACGCCTATCTTCCTTGGGAGTGGGTTTCTTAATATTGTTTTCATGGCAGTTGTTGTTTTGTTTTAGAAGGGTTTTATTTGTGGGCAAATGAATTGTGTGCTCATGATTTATATGGCTGTACATACCAGTTGTCCAGTGCCTTATAATTAGGGCTCCCGGTTTTATGGTATTTATATTTGTGTCATGTCTGTATTTATCCATATTTAATTTTTGCAAATTTTACCTGTATTTATCCATATTTATTTTAGGTGTTGCGAAATTCCGATGAAATGTGTGTATTTCTGCATTTATTTAACCAGTTAATGTGCCCTCTTGCCTGAACACCTGACAGGTTTCAATGACACATATATATATATATATATATATATATATATATATATATATATATATATATATATATATATATATATATATATATATATATATATATTACCTACTGGCGGTCGCCAGTAGGTAGTTATAGTTAGGACCCTGTTTCCATAGGAAATCCGCAACATTCTATTTGGAATAACTTTGGCGCCGATCGACGAATCCTTGCGAAATTTTCAAAATAGGTGGGGCGCTACGCTCCGCTCCTACCCTGAAAGTCTTGGGGGGATTCGTCAAGCAGGGGCCGAGAAAAAAGGGGGGTCCCAAAACGCGTTTTCCCCATGCATTTTCCCATAGGACCTTTAGACACAGCTACAGCCCGAACGGCTGAACAGAATTACTTGAAATTTGGCAGAGAGGTAGCCATAAGGTCAAGGAAGTGCCTTTTGCAGGTCTGGTGTAAATCTGTTCAGTATTTCCTGAGAAAATAGCATTTAAAAGCATATATATATATGTGGGCGGAGCCTAACCACACATCTCATCCTGAGATCTGATTGGCTGTCAGCACTTCATCCAAGAAGTGTTGGCGGCCATCTTGGGACCAATATACATGATAGCACCTCATTAAAAAGCATTGCAGTTAATAGAAGGTTTTAAGACTTTAGTTACATTATAAATCAT
Organism: Triturus cristatus; assembly: GCF_964204655.1. Taxonomy (NCBI): domain Eukaryota; kingdom Metazoa; phylum Chordata; class Amphibia; order Caudata; family Salamandridae; genus Triturus; species Triturus cristatus. The sequence goes on along the minus strand of NC_140579.1, from coordinate 1,067,789,609 downwards.
TTGTTGATGGTACCATACTCATTTTAGGAATTGTGGTATGTTCTAAGGTGATTTCACCATGTGAAAAAGCCTTCTGCTGGGATATCATGATTGAGAGAAAAATATTTTCTCATGCTTTTACCACAGAGGTTTGGAAGGTGATCTATAGGCTAAACTGAGAGCTTATTTTCTGTAAATTCACATTATCTTTCTCAGTCATGTGAGAATGAAGTCTGACATTCTCAGTAAAACATGTACATCCAACAAGGGCAGAGACTGTCAGTTGATTCCTTTGTGTTCTACTGCAGCTTCCCAGAGTGTTCCAAAGAACTACTAGAGCGCTAACAGTCCTACTTATGATAAACGTATGGCACACCTGAAGCCATCTTGCTTGGATTAAAGTGGTAACTCTTAAAACATTTAATTTAAAAAGGAACAAAATGATGGGGTTCATTTTTCCATAAAAAGTATGATTAGTGCTGCAGAAAGAAAAATTAGGGCACATTTTGAGTGACTTCTCAAATCCTCTTCTATTTCATTAAAAAATTCTGACATGCAGACTGAAACATGCACTTTCAATACCAGCAGCAGTTTTCCCTGGTGAGCAGTAGCTTTACTACAGTGATCTAATGAGCAAAAAGAGTGCTAACATTCTGAATTTATGGCAAATGTGTGACACATGTGAATGCCTTCTTGATGGAATCAAAGTAAAACACTGAAAGTATTTCCTACTGAGGAGACTGCAGTAAATGAGGAAATTAGGAAACTTCATAACAAATAAGTCTCCCAAGATGGCCACCAGAGACAAAAGAGCCCAAATGTAGCCCAAATATCACCCAGATGTAGCCCAAGTATAGCCCAATGACAGAATGTCCCAGAATGTTCTTAAAAACAACTAGAGCGCTTACTGTCTTCATTATGACAAAAGTATGGCACACCTGAAGCCATCTTGATTGGAATAAACTGGTAACACTTAAAACATTTAATTTAAAAAGGAACACAATGAGGAGGTTCATTTTGCCATAGAAATTATGATTAATGCTGAAGAAAGAAAATGAGGGCACATTTTGAGTGACTTCTCAAATCCTCTTCTATTTCATTAAAAAATTCTGACATGCAGACTGAAACATGCACTTTTAATACCAGGAGCAGACTTCCATGGTGCAGTAGTTTTACTACAGTGATCTAATGAGCAACTAGAGTGCTAACATTCAGAATTTATGGCAAATGTGTGACATATCTGAATACCTTCATGATGGAATCAAAGTAAAAAACTGAAAGCATTTCCTACTGAGGAGACTGCAGTACATGAGGAAATTAGGAAACTTCATAACAAATAAATCTCCCAAGATGGCCACCGGAGACAAAAGAGCCCAAATGTAGCCCAAAATCACCCAGATGTAGCCCAAATATAGCCCAATGACAGAAGTGTGCAAAACACTTATTATTTTGTGTTTTTGCAGTGTTATATAGTGCAGACTTGTCAGGTATTGGAGTGCTTTACATGAGCATTGGTTACATCACACAAGAACAAATTCATTTTGGTTGTAGACATGGGGAGACTAAGTGATTTGACCAGAATCACAGAATGTCGAGCTGAAGCAGAAACTGCAACCTGGTTCCCCAGTTGCAAAGTCTGCAGTTCTGGAAGTAACACCACATCCTCTCCCCTAAGTGCAACATTTAATCAAGTGGTCAACTGGATAAAAAAACATAAAGATAACAAATAATTTAAAAGTGCTTTGTCGCTATTTGAAAACTCAGAAAATATGTCCTTATTTTAGTCTTTTAGAGCACTAACCATAATTTTGATGCCAATAAGACCCTCTCATATATGTAATTTCTAAAGGAAATGCTCTAGGTATTACAGTTTTGATTACATCAAGATGATGTCAGGCGTTCCACGCTTTTGTAATAAATATAGAATGTTAGCAATCTAGTTGTTCATTAGGATACTGTTGAGAGGCAGAGGCCAGGGGCACGGACTCTGAAAATTGAAGGCAGGTAGGAGGGTGCAAAGGCAACAATTTAACCACACTGAGCAGGCAGGAAGGGCCGTGGAAGCACAACAGACTATGGAGGGCAGTGGAAAGGGGGGCAGGGGCAACAAACCAACAATACAGGACTTGCAAGAGAGGCTGTTGGAGGGAAGATCTATTACGGGTCAAGGAAGCTAGGGGCGGTCCCCAGATCCCCGGGAGCCACCACAGAACTGAGCAGGAGAGTGAGTCAGGGACAAAAGGGGCACCTTAATTTGAGCCGGGGTGCCTAGGAACGCTTGCTCCAAAAATGAAGAAAACAGACATATGAGACATGGAATTGGAGGCAGAATACAATGGCAGTTTAATGAGAAGATGCAACTTCAAAGAAACCGCAGAATAGAGACATAAAGTACAAAATACAGAATCCAGATAATCATACAGCTGTCATAATATTCTCTGTATCTCAATTAATGTACTGACAGAGAGAGAGAGAAAACACATCTATAAATGCATCATGAGAAACAAGTTACACCAAGGAAAATGTTACCTAGGAACACTCACGTTTACTCTTAGAGCAAGCATTCCTGCAATTACAATACAAAATCTTTTAAATGCAAAAGTAAAGAGAACAATGGTTAAACATAACATGACATTTCATATAGGTAAAATAGAATAAGATACTTCAAGCAAAGCAGAGCAAGACATTTTAAGCAAAGGAAGACAAGAGCTCCCAGCTCTTGGGGAAAACCTGCACTGCCTGTTAACCTACATACAGACGGCGAGGTAGTCCGTCGATATCTGTGGGTGCTCCCTTTTTATATCATTTTGTGGGCTCCTTTGCACGCTACATCTACCTACGTATGCTACCCAAAAGCTTCGTCTGCAGATTTTACCAGACATTTCGTCATTTACCCACTTAATGCTGACAATGGACTGGGTGAAAAGGTCAGTCTCTCAGGCCAATCGCTTATCGTAAGTTCCATAGAGCAAGCAGAAAATAATGGGTATTGTACGGGAATTCAATATATTCATGTATAAAATCTCCTCAGTTCTCCTAACTTGACGCTCTGCGGTTGCCACTTCCTTAAAAGCGGGAAACCTGCCCAGGAAGCAAGTACCAGTCCAGGATGCAGCCTACTGTATGTCGACAGCTTCAGGGGGATGTTGAACTTTGATACCGAGCACGGAGCACTCGGGTAGGGTGGGGGCTACTAGTTTGGATCAGAAGGCCTCGCAGACCTGCCTTCAGACTGCTATACACTAAAATTGCAGAGCTATGGTCAATTTAACAAAGAGGCCTACATATTGAACAGAAGGGCCTACACAGGGGTTTTATGCTGGCTGAGTGGTAAGGATGTCTCAGGATAATTATATAGCAACACAGGACCCGCTGGTCAATTTAATACGGCCTACAAATGCAGCTGGCAGGGCAAGGACAAGGGTCTCATACTTCAGGTGTGGACAGAACGGGCCAGGGGCCCCCTGTGATACAAAATCTACCCTCCTTCAAGGCTGTGGCAATGTAATAGACCATTGTGGGCAGAAGGAAGAGGCAATGGTAGTATAACCATACATGCCAACAGACCCGATTCAGCCAGGAAACGTCCAATGTTTTTAAGCTCAAATGGGCTTTATTTGATCTGTCTCCTGTCTACAATATCCTCTTTTTCAATGTAACTCAAAGGGGAAAATCAATACCCCAGTTTTTTTTCAAAATCTCCCTCTTACCAAGTTCAAAATGTTCGCAAGTATGGTACATTGGATCATGGAAGGAAATGGGATAGGGACATGGACTTGGATAACAGAGGACAGGAGGGACATGGAGAGGTGCACCAAACTGACCCTGCAGGGCAGGCATCAGGGTTTGCAGCAGCACAATACACCACACAGGGCATGCAGGACGGGAGTGCAGCACAACAATCCATAGAAAGCAAGAGGGAGGGGACAGGACCATGCACATGGACAACAGAGAACAGAGGGGCAAGAGGCAATGGTAGCTAGCTGACCATAATGGACAGACAGGAGAGAAATCTGCAGCATAACAGACCATAAAGGGCAGGAGGGACGGATCAGGGGCATTACAATGGAACAGACAAGCCAGGAGGGAGGGAGTAGGGCTGGGGGCAAGGGGGCAGGGCAGGAGCAGCAAGATAGCCATGGAGGTCAGGCAGGATGGGCACTAGAAGCAAGACACACCATGAAGAGCAACAGTGAGACTGTGATGGCATACACACAGACCATGGAGGGAAGGTGGGAGGGGGTCAGGGGCAGCTAACTGACCACACAGGGAAGGTGGGAGGGGCCATGGCAGCACAGAAGACCATGCATGGCAAGTGGGAGGGTTAGTGGCAGCACAATGGCTATGATGGGCAAGAAGGAGGGTGGAGGGGCATGCACAAAGGACGATGGAGGATAGAAGGGAGGGTCAGGACCTGTGCACAGACAAGAAAGTTCAGGGGAAGGGACCTCACAACAGACCACACGGGGCAGGCAGGAGGAGCAGTTGCAGCACAACAGACCAGGGAGGGCAGAAGGGTGTGGCAGTACAATGGACCATGTAGGACAGGAGGAAGAGGATAGGGGCATGGCTTGTGGACAGGCAGGGTGGAGGTGGCAGGGACAGGTTACAGTCATCTAACAATGCTAGGCAGGTGGGAGGGGAGTGGCAGCTCAACAGAACACTCAGAGTAGATAGTAGTGGCAGGTCCATGGGACATGGTGGGCAAAAAGGATGGAGCAGGGGCATGCACAAAGACATCGGAGGGCAGGGGGAAGGAGAATAGGGGCAGCAAGCTAAGCACAGAGTTTAAGCAGGAGGTCAATGATGGGGCATAGAATTGGGCAATGGAGGGCAGGAGGAGTGGACTGGTACATCATACTAAATTGAGGGCAGTGGCAGCACATCAGACCATGTATGGCAGGAGGGAGGAGGCTAGTCCATGGATTCACACAACAGAGGATAGGGAGGAAGGGGATGGGGCAGCAAGCTAACTGTTCAGAGAAGGCGGGTATTAGGAACTTTATTGTTTTTAAAACATTGTGTCTGTGCGAACTACTAATATGAACAAGTATGCAGCATAATCTCACTTTTATTCAGGAAGAAGAGGACGTTTGTGACTGTGACTCCGGGCTCACTTGGCAGAAACACCCCCTGACCCTCCACCCCCTATCGCAAAATGTAATGCCCGTGAAAAGGGTAGGTGAACACAGTGTTATATAGAACATAGTCCTGAGAGCACGATTGAAAATGAAAACTAGATATAGTGTATGGTATAAACTATGCACCAAAAAGTGTGATATAAGATGAACCGGGCGTGAAATATAATATGCAATACATTGTGCGCAATGACAGATTCATTGGAGAGCGCGAGATAGCACAGGCACTAGCGCGTGCTATGCGATATGCGCCTTGGAGTGTAATATGCACAGGGCAGTGTTGTGTAACCTAACTAGTCTCTAAAGTTGTAATATAAAATATGTGCTGGGGAGTGTAACGTTGCATATGCACTGTGACAAAGATATGGATCCCAGATTGTAATATGTATGGCATAGCACTGTGCGTTATAACATAGGCATCGAGAAAGGCACGTTAGATGGGGCAATATAACCCGTGCGAAGACAAGTGTGGCATGACATATTCACGGGGTGGTGTTACAGTGCACATGGGCTAGAGAGTGTCATAGCATATGCACTAGCTAGTAGAATACAACACAGAGGTGTGTGGCACTCGGCAGGCAATGGTGGGTGTAACACAGCATTGGGCTCTGTCAGGAGCACGCTGTGACTCTCAAGTGATGTTCGTCCCCTTTCCAGAGAGTAAAATAAAAAGTATTACACATCCGGCAGTGGATGTGTGTTTTATTAACCGTGAGGGGGGTTTCTTGCATAGTTTTGGTCGAATTTTTGTCGAATCCCCTTTGAATGGCTTGGTGTGCATGTGTATTAAATGTGCCCGTCAATAGCTACCCATGTTTGTATAAATAAACAACAAGGGTGTCTACCAGGATTAGGCACGGTAGGGCATCAGACATGTCAGAGCTTCACTAGTGGTGTAAATACATTCCACGTGGATTCATTGCATGCATAGTCGCCTTTTAATGAATATCACGCAAATCGTCATGGTGATAGGTACGTACGGTTTGTCCAGCATGTCCTAGGTGTGTCTATGAATATATATTTTTTTAAAATAATAAAAAACAGTGGCCGGCCCTGGGGATTGGGGTCAAAAAAATATAATTAGGAGACTGGCCCTGGGGGATGGGGTCATCAGGGCCAATAAATTAGAATAAGAAGGGGAACCAAACAGCCCCCCTTCTTAAAAAACTAAAATAAATAAAAGACTGGCATCGTGCCGGAGGCCATGCCCCCTCCGTGCAGCACTCTGCAAACGCGCCCCCAACAGGCATCTCCAGTATGCGCCAGGGAGCTGCGCTGCAGCCAGGTGTTCTGAGGCCAAGCCCCTTTTTACACCTCTCTGCAACGCAGCTCTGTGGCGCTTACTGGAGGTACCTAGTGGTCTAGTTTGACCCTAGGGACCCTTAGGATTCAAGGGGACTTAATCTCTCAACTTAGAACAGCCACAGGGCGCGTTTACACAGTGGTTAAGGGAGGGGATGGGGCCTGAGGTGACGTGTGCAAACACGCACTATGGCACGTTTTAAATTGGGGATATAATTTCCCTTCAATACTGAGGGCCCCTGGGGGCTAACTAGCCCACCAAGTGCTTCCAGTAAGCGCCACTGAGCTGCATTGCAGAGAGGTGGTCCAGGCCGTGCCACTTTTTACACCTCTCTGCAACGCAGCTCTGTGGCACTTACTGGAGGTACCTAGTGGGCTAGTTGGACCCTAGGGACCCTCAGGATTCAAATGAACTTAATCTCCCAACTAAAAATGGACACAGGGCGTGTTTACACAGTGGTGAAGGGAGGGGACGGGGCCTGAGTTAATGTGTGCAAAAACACCCTGTGGCCTGTTTTAAGAGGTAGTTTTAATCCCCATGCCCTATTATATACTAGGGGCTTACAGAGGAGGTCATGCTAATCACAGGGGGACCCCAACGCATAATGTTCCCTAGTGTATGTAGGTGTTTTCACTGTATTCTAAGTGTCTTTTAACATAGCACTGGCTCTAGGACTGGTTAGTCAGACTCAGTTACCACCAGTATCCGTCTGAAAAAGTTGAGGGTACAGGATGATTTTGCAACAAGGCTTCTTTCTGCTCTTCTGTTTGTTCTTTCTGCACGTTATCCTTCTTCCTGCACTTATCTTCGTATTTGAGGACTTCTGTTGCTTCTTTCTGCACTTCTTTTGTTTCTTTCTGTGCATTTTTTCTTCTTTCTTCACATGTCCTATCTCTGTAGGCATAGTTAGAAATTAGCATTTAAAAAACCTTTGAAATTCACAGAAAAAACCATAGGTTTCAGGCACGTTATAGTTAGGAATTAGCATTTAAAAAACCTCAGAAATGCACTGAAAAAACCATAGGTTTCAGGGGTGTTATAGTTAGCTGGACTTTTCACTCGTACAAAACCATTGAAATTCCCCTGTTATAGTTAGTTCAGCTAACTATAACTCGCGCGCCCGCAATGCACTGCTGATGACGTCACATATTACATCACTCATGACATGGTCAGTGACATCACTCATGACATCACTGATGACATCTCAAATGACATCACTGATGACATCACTGATGACATCATCCTTGTGATAGAGTGGCAGACCTCCTCTCACCCTAATATAACCTTTGATACACACATTCAAAAATAGAGACTAAAATTTTCAAAACAATGGACATACCAATACTAGTTACAACAACCTCTTCAGTAATTCTAAGATCCACATACACATCCACTCATTCACCAACAGTCCTATACAGTCACTCATACATGTACTCACTCATCATATGTACTCATACACCTATACATCCTGTTACACAATGCCACTCATCCATAGAGTTACTCACACACAGTCACTCATGCTAATAAAGAATCAAACATACATTTACTTGCATATACAGTTATGCACACACCACCATACTTACTTCTACGGAAACTTACACATACTTAGTCTTTTAAACAATCACTTATAGAAACACATACTTATTCATACAGGAACTCTTTCAATCTCTCACTCTCACATATACTCACATATATACACCAATAGTCACATATACTAGTTTAAAACATATGTAGTTACTCATAAAGACACTATTGAGACAGTCATTCACTCACTAACACACCCATACACACACTCATCCACCCATACAGTCCTGCACACATGCTGTGTTCAACCCATACAAACAGTGAGTCACTCATTCATGCACCTATGCACTACGTAATACCCCCCACCGAACCATGCAGACACTCAGACTGATACTCAAAAAACCAACTAATAACCTATATAGACACCCATGTAGCTACTCACCAACCCATGCAGCCACTTATACACAAAGTGAGAGACTGATACAGATATTTACATATTTAAACATTACTCACTAAGCCATGTATTCACTATGATACACTTAATCAGTCAGTTACACAATCAATTTTTCAAAAACAAATCATCCATTTAGACACTTATATACCCATTTATTCTTCCATCGACCTTGAGATATACATATATAAAACATATTTAATTTTCAGAAAAACACACATTCACTGGATGATGTCATCAGTGATGTCATCAGTGATGTCATTTGAGATGTCATCAGTGATGTCATGAGTGATGTCACTGACCATGTCATGAGTGATGTAATATGTGACGTCATCAGCAGTGCATTGCGGGCGCGCGAGTTATAGTTAGCTGAACTAACTATAACGGGGGAATTTCAATGGTTTTGTACGAGTGAAAAGTCCAGCTAACTATAACACCCCTGAAACCTATGGTTTTTTCAGTGCATATATATATATACACACACTCACACGCAGGTGGCAAATTATGCACGTGCAAGAAAGTATGTACATCATCTTTCGCACACGACTTGCATAACTTACTTATTAATATTCTTGCGCTATGGCCCTATTTTCCCTAGACTGCTTGCAACAGGGCTGGGCACTATAGCCTGCAAATTCCCTAAAGAATGTGTTCTTGACAACTCGCAAAAAGGCTCCAATATGGGCTGATGTTGAAAATGACCACCCCACAGATCTCTCCAACCATGCCAGCTCCGGAACACAATTATACACAAATTTTATATGGCCAGCCCCTTGCAGTAACCAGCTAAGTGGATGAATCACATGATGTGCCATATTGTCATTTTTGCATAGTTAACACAATAGCTGGGCATGTGCACCTCCAGTAGTACCAGTTTAACACCCAAAGCTAGCAGTAAGCAACAGAAATCTGACGATTCAACCATCGCAATGGGGCTGCAACTGCGTGGCAACAGCTGTCTCTGTTTTTGGTAACTTTTGATCCATTTCAGGTGGAAACAATGAATTTTGGTAATATCTGCCGATTATGCAGCAGATCGATTTGCGCCGAATGTGTCAAATCTATAATTATGTGGAAAAATGCCTCTGTCTCGCAGTCTCACAATTCCAGTGGTCCAGCTTATGACCAAATATTTACAGGGGCAAACACAGGTGGAGATTTGTTGAAGGTTACTTTGCATTGCATATTGGGATGAGTGATAAACTGAGCTAGAATGCTAAGGAGATGGCTAGTACGTTGACCATGGGTGATGTGTGCAATGTGTTTTAAGGTTCAATTATGATTTGACTTTGTCCTTTTGTGTGGGTTTTTTGGGTGATCAATGCAGGAGACCATGCACCAGACCAAAAACTGGGTTAAGCTCCTAACGGCTAACTTTATCGAACCAGGGATGTTGATGGATATTCTATCTCTTCCAATTGCAGATACTTGCCCTGCCACACAGCAGAGATTGTACAGCCCTCTACCAGGTCCCAGGAAGCTACAAACTAACTTTCAAAATGGGCAAGTGGTCAAAGTACAAGAAAGTGTACAGAAAGGAATGGGAGTCTGACCCCGAACTAAAAAAGTGGATTGCCTCTGTGAAAACAGATGAAGCAAAGGCAAACTGTAAATACTGTCACTTACAGCTGCGGGCCCACTACCATGATTTAAAGCTGCATGCATCCACAGCTAGACATCGTGCGCGCATGGACACACCTAGCCTAACCATGGCATCTTTTGCACAACCAGTTTGTCAGTTATCAAATGACCAGAAAAGGAGAGAGCTTAGGATTGCTGTGCAAACTGCATGTAGCACATCAATCAACAGCATTGACAGACTGGGAGAAATTTTAAGTGAAGAAGTTCCTCCTTTCCGTATGCACAGGACAAAGTGCACAGCTTTAATAAATGGACTTTTAGGCCCCTATTTCAAAGGTGAGCTTCTTCAAGATATGGGCAGTTCTCCGTATTCGTTGATCATTGATGAATCCACTGACATTTCTGTAAAGAAACTACTGTGCGTCTGTGTAAAATACTTCAGTAAGAAAAGTAGCAGAATTGTGAGTAGTTACCTTGGGATGATAGAACTGCAAGAGGCATGTGCACAAGACATTGCAAATGCACTTCTGGAGTTCCTCAAGGACAGCAGGCTTCCAATTGAAAATATGGTAGGGGTAGGTACAGATGGCGCAAGTGTGATGTGTGGCAAAAACCACTCCACATACACTTTGTTGAGAGAAAAGCAGCCTACTTTGCAGCTTGTACGGTGCATCTGCCACTCGCTCGACATTGTTGCTAGAAAAGCAATGCGGAGTTTGCCCAGCAATGTGGAGTTTATGGTGAGAGAAACCTACAACTGGTTTGCACATTCTCCAAAGCGCCAGGCAGTCTACACAGATTTATATCAAACTCTGGATGGAGGAATGCCATTGAAGCTTATTTCGCCATGTGAAACGCGGTGGCTTATCATGGCGGATTGTGTGGAGCGTTTTCTGGAGCAGTATGATGCTCTAAAGCTGCACTTTTGCAACGCATCATACGTAGAACATTGCTATGCAGCTAGAATGCTGCAAGAAATGTACAATGACGAGACAAATTATCTCTATCTTATTTTCCTGAAACCTATGTTGCTAGAAATTAAGGTAGTGAACAAAGCATTTCAGCTTGAATCTGGTGATGTCCTCCACATATTCCGGGATTTGCAAACTTTATATAGGTCCACTATGAGAAGAATTGTAAAGCCCAGTGTCTTCAGTACCAATAGCGAGAAGCAATTGTGTAATTTGGATCTTCAAAGTAGTGCCATTTATCTTGGGCAGCAGGATGCTGACCTTGGCCTTGACTTCCGTAAAAAGCTCCAAGAAAGCAAACTGCCTGATGCTGCCAAGGACTGCATAGAAAAACGGTGCACAGACTTTGTTAAAGTTCTGGCAGCAGAGTATCAGATGCGCTTGCCAGATTAGCTGAGCCTCCTAAGACATTTGGAGCTTCTGAAGCCCCAAAATGTGCTTTCAGATTCTAAACCTCTGGTTACGGACTTGCCAAAAGAGTGTTTTGCAGACCCAACACACATATTAGAAACGCAGTGGCGAACAGTGACTTCATGTTCTTTCAATACCTCTTCAGGCATGGAATCCATTTGGATTGAAGTATTGAATTATAGAGATGCAGCTGGGAATCATCGGTTTCAGGAGTTGGCCATGGGCGCCATTAAACTTCTGACCCTACCCATATCAAATGCACAAGTGGAACGAGTGTTCTCACAAATGACCCTGCTTAAAAATGAGAACCGTAACCGAATGGGTCTGAAACTGCTATCAAATATACTCAACATAAAATTTGGACTAAAGCGCAATGGTCTTAATTCCTCTTCGTTCAAGCCCTCGCCGGAACTGCTAGCAAAGTTCAACAGCAGTATCTACAATTAATTGTTTTACTGTCTTAACATGCTGCTATTCTTGGCAGTGTTATCGCTACAATGGTTCGAGGCAATTCTTAACAATTAAAAAATTCATATGCATGGAAACGCAGAAACAATTGTCTGACCAAGAAATCCTGAAAAGGCACCCGGCATAGAGACAAAAGTTAATGCAAAAACATATTTTTACTCACACGGCAATTAGAGAACAGCAATTACAAAACAGTTTAAGAATACTTAAAAGGTGCTCACATAGTTACACAGGTGACAGCACTAAAGACCTAATGTACAGTGTGAACAAAAACAATGGCAGAGGGAGTCAAACTTTAAAAACAAAAGTCCAACAAATAGCACAAATAGAAGATCGCAATCAATGCTTCCTCATAAGTATGTGCCGCAAAACAGGCGCCAACTGTGTTTGGACCTACAATGTTTTCAAGGTCTTCCTCAGAAGAAGGGAATTATTACGAGAGCATCCAAATCAAATACTTTGTATAATCCGAGACAAGCGTACTCAGATAAAATGTAAAAGGGACCACATAAAGACAGCATCAGGAGTCCAACAAAAAAATGTATCATAAAACAGCATTTCTTAAATTTAGTGCCACTGTAGTGTCCGGTACAATTGTCAAAACCGACCCCTTCGCAATACAGAGCGCAAAACACGAACACGGCTGGACTAGTCAAAGCAATCTGCACATCGGTCCCCGTCAATGCGGTGGAAGCGTGACCTTCTCGGCGTCTTAACGCCGGGACTCTCGCTCTTCCACCGCATCGCCAGGACTCTCGCCCTTCCACCGCATTGCCTGGGAGTGATTTGCGGATTGGTTTGGCTAGCCCATCCGCGTTCGGGTGCTTTGGGCTCTGAATTGCAAACGGGCCAGTTTATACATTTGTACCAGACCCTACAGTGCCACTAAATGGATGACGTGCTGATTTTAGGATTGTGTTCTTTTGTTGGACTTCTAGTGCTGTCTTTATGAGATCTCTTTTGCATTATATCAAGCTACATTTGTTTCGGAAGATACAAATTATTTGAACTGGTTGCTCTTTTAATAATACCTGTGTCCTGATGATGGCCTTGAAAACCTTATAGGTCGAAACGCCGTCGACGTCTGTCTTTGGCATATACTTATGAGGAAGCATTGATTGTGATCTTCTGTTCTTGTTATTTGTTGGCCTTTTTATGTTTTGAAATTGTGTCTCTCTTTGTCATTGTTTGTGTTCACACTGTACATTAAGCCTTTAGTGATGTCCCCTGTGTAACTATGTGAGCACCTTTTTAAGTATTCTTAAACTGTTTTGTAATGGCTCTTCTATATTTGCTGTTTTAGTAAAAATGTTTTTGTATAAACTTTTGTCTCTATGCTGGGTACCTTTTCTGGATTTCTTGCTTAGATGATTTTTTTCTGTGTTTTCATGCATATGAATTTTTTAATTTGTAATAATTGCCTTGGACTATTGTAGCTATAACATTGTTTATTTACCCCAGGTTTGGGGAATAGTGTTGCTCCTGTTGGTTGTAAACGCTATTCTTGCCAGTGGCAGGACATTTTGACCCACCTCAACCTGCCACTGCCAGACTCTGGAGAATGCTGCTACATTCTGCACTGCCTGAAGCATTTTCCACACCTCAACCTGCCACTGCCAGACTCTGTGATGCTGCTATTCTTGGCAGTGCCACTGCCAGACTCTGAGATGCTGCTAGCCTTCACCATGCCACTGCCAGACTATGGGCTGCTGCTAATCCTGGCAGTGCCTGGTCCAGAAGAAGACGTGTGTGCACCTTAACCAGTCAGAACAATTTTGCCCACCTCAACCTGCCACTGCCAAACCCTGAAGGATGCTGCTACATTCTGCACTGCCTGGAGCATTTTCCACACACCACCCTGCCACTGCCAGTCCCTGAAGGATGCTGCTATTTTTGGCAGTGCCACTGCCAGACTCTGAGATGCTGCTAGCCTTCACCATGCCACTGCCAGACTATGGGCTGCTGCTAATCCTGGCAGTGCCTGGTCCAGAAGAAGACGTGTGTGCACCTTAACCAGTCAGAACAATTTTGCCCACCTCAACCTGCCACTGCCAGACTCTGGAGGATGCTGCTACATTCTGCACTGCCTGAAGCATTTTCCACAACTCAACCTGCCACTGCCAGACTCTGTGATGCTGCTATTCTTGGCAGTGCCACTGCCAGACTCTGAGATGCTGCTAGCCTTCACCATGCCACTGCCAGACTATGGGCTGCTGCTAATCCTGGCAGTGCCTGGTCCAGAAGAAGACGTTTGTGCACCTTAACCAGTCAGAACAATGTGACCCACCTCAACCTGCCACTGCCAAACCCTGATGGTGCTGCTACATTCTGCACTGTCAGAAGCATTTTCCACACCTCAACCTGTCACTGCCAGACTCTGTGGTGCTGCTAGTCTTGGCAGTGCCACTGCCAGACTCTATGATGCTACTAATCCTGGCAGTGCCTGGCCCAGAAGAAGAAGTTTGTGCACCTTAACCAGTCAGAACAATTTTGCCCACCTCAACCTGCCACTGCCAAACCCTGAAGGATGCTGCTACATTCTGCACTGCCTGGAGCATTTTCCACACACCACCCTGCCACTGCCAGTCCCTGAAGGATGCTGCTATTTTTGGCAGTGCCACTGCCAGACCTGGGAGGATGCTGCTAATCTTGGCAGTACCACTGCCAGACTATGGGATGCTACTAATCGTGACAGTTCATGGCCCAGAAGAAGACGTTTGTGCACCTTTACCAGTCAGAACAATTTTGCCCACCTCAACCTGCCACTGCCAGACTCTGGAGGATGCTGCTACATTCTGCACTGCCTGAAGCATTTTCCACACCTCAACCTGCCACTGCCAGACTCTGTGATGCTGCTATTCTTGGCAGTGCCACTGCCAGACTCTGAGATGATGCTAGCCTTCACCATGCCACTGCCAGACTATGGGCTGCTGCTAATCCTGGCAGTGCCTGGTCCAGAAGAAGACGTTTGTGCACCTTAACCAGTCAGAACAATGTGACCCACCTCAACCTGCCACTGCCAAACCCTGATGGTGCTGCTACATTCTGCACTGTCAGAAGCATTTTCCACACCTCAACCTGTCACTGCCAGACTCTGTGGTGCTGCTAGTCTTGGCAGTGCCACTGCCAGACTCTATGATGCTGCTAATCTTGGCAGTGCCTGGCCCAGAAGAAGAAGTTTGTGCACCTTAACCAGTCAGAACAATTTTGCCCACCTCAACCTGCCACTGCCAAACCCTGAAGGATGCTGCTACATTCTGCACTGCCTGGAGCATTTTCCACACACTGCCCTGCCACTGCCAGTCCCTGAAGGATGCTGCTATTTTTGGCAGTGCCACTGCCAGACCTGTGAGGATGCTGCTAATCTTGGCAGTACCACTGCCAGACTATGGGATGCTACTAATCGTGACAGTTCATGGCCCAGAAGAAGACGTTTGTGCACCTTTACCAGTCAAAACAATTTTGCCCACCTCAACCTGCCACTGCCAGACTCTGGAGGATGCTGCTACATTCTGCACTGCCTGAAGCATTTTCCACACCTCAACCTGCCACTGCCAGACTCTGTGATGCTGCTATTCTTGGCAGTGCCACTGCCAGACTCTGAGATGCTGCTAGCCTTCACCATGCCACTGCCAGACTATGGGCTGCTGCTAATCCTGGCAGTGCCTGGTCCAGAAGAAGACGTTTGTGCACCTTAACCAGTCAGAACAATGTGACCCACCTCAACCTGCCACTGCCAAACCCTGATGGTGCTGCTACATTCTGCACTGTCAGAAGCATTTTCCACACCTCAACCTGTCACTGCCAGACTCTGTGGTGCTGCTAGTCTTGGCAGTGCCACTGCCAGACTCTATGATGCTGCTAATCTTGGCAGTGCCTGGCCCAGAAGAAGAAGTTTGTGCACCTTAACCAGTCAGAACAATTTTGCCCACCTCAACCTGCCACTGCCAAACCCTGAAGGATGCTGCTACATTCTGCACTGCCTGGAGCATTTTCCACACACCACCCTGCCACTGCCAGTCCCTGAAGGATGCTGCTATTTTTGGCAGTGCCACTGCCAGACCTGGGAGGATGCTGCTAATCTTGGCAGTACCACTGCCAGACTATGGGATGCTACTAATCGTGACAGTTCATGGCCCAGAAGAAGACGTTTGTGCACCTTTACCAGTCAGAACAATTTTGCCCACCTCAACCTGCCACTGCCAGACTCTGGAGGATGCTGCTACATTCTGCACTGCCTGAAGCATTTTCCACACCTCAACCTGCCACTGCCAGACTCTGTGATGCTGCTATTCTTGGCAGTGCCACTGCCAGACTCTGAGATGCTGCTAGCCTTCACCATGCCACTGCCAGACTATGGGCTGCTGCTAATCCTGGCAGTGCCTGGTCCAGAAGAAGACGTTTGTGCACCTTAACCAGTCAGAACAATGTGACCCACCTCAACCTGCCACTGCCAAACCCTGATGGTGCTGCTACATTCTGCACTGTCAGAAGCATTTTCCACACCTCAACCTGTCACTGCCAGACTCTGTGGTGCTGCTAGTCTTGGCAGTGCCACTGCCAGACTCTATGATGCTGCTAATCTTGGCAGTGCCTGGCCCAGAAGAAGAAGTTTGTGCACCTTAACCAGTCAGAACAATTTTGCCCACCTCAACCTGCCACTGCCAAACCCTGAAGGATGCTGCTACATTCTGCACTGCCTGGAGCATTTTCCACACACCACCCTGCCACTGCCAGTCCCTGAAGGATGCTGCTATTTTTGGCAGTGCCACTGCCAGACCTGTGAGGATGCTGCTAATCTTGGCAGTACCACTGCCAGACTATGGGATGCTACTAATCGTGACAGTTCATGGCCCAGAAGAAGACGTTTGTGCACCTTTACCAGTCAGAACAATTTTGCCCACCTCAACCTGCCACTGCCAGACTCTGGAGGATGCTGCTACATTCTGCACTGCCTGAAGCATTTTCCACACCTCAACCTGCCACTGCCAGACTCTGTGATGCTGCTATTCTTGGCAGTGCCACTGCCAGACTCTGAGATGATGCTAGCCTTCACCATGCCACTGCCAGACTATGGGCTGCTGCTAATCCTGGCAGTGCCTGGTCCAGAAGAAGACGTTTGTGCACCTTAACCAGTCAGAACAATGTGACCCACCTCAACCTGCCACTGCCAAACCCTGATGGTGCTGCTACATTCTGCACTGTCAGAAGCATTTTCCACACCTCAACCTGTCACTGCCAGACTCTGTGGTGCTGCTAGTCTTGGCAGTGCCACTGCCAGACTCTATGATGCTGCTAATCTTGGCAGTGCCTGGCCCAGAAGAAGAAGTTTGTGCACCTTAACCAGTCAGAACAATTTTGCCCACCTCAACCTGCCACTGCCAAACCCTGAAGGATGCTGCTACATTCTGCACTGCCTGGAGCATTTTCCACACACTACCCTGCCACTGCCAGTCCCTGAAGGATGCTGCTATTTTTGGCAGTGCCACTGCCAGACCTGTGAGGATGCTGCTAATCTTGGCAGTACCACTGCCAGACTATGGGATGCTACTAATCGTGACAGTTCATGGCCCAGAAGAAGACGTTTGTGCACCTTTACCAGTCAGAACAATTTTGCCCACTTCAACCTGCCACTGCCAGACTCTGGAGGATGCTGCTACATTCTGCACTGCCTGAAGCATTTTCCACACCTCAACCTGCCACTGCCAGACTCTGTGATGCTGCTATTCTTGGCAGTGCCACTGCCAGACTCTGAGATGCTGCTAGCCTTCACCATGCCACTGCCAGACTATGGGCTGCTGCTAATCCTGGCAGTGCCTGGTCCAGAAGAAGACGTTTGTGCACCTTAACCAGTCAGAACAATGTGACCCACCTCAACCTGCCACTGCCAAACCCTGATGGTGCTGCTACATTCTGCACTGTCAGAAGCATTTTCCACACCTCAACCTGTCACTGCCAGACTCTGTGGTGCTGCTAGTCTTGGCAGTGCCACTGCCAGACTCTATGATGCTGCTAATCTTGGCAGTGCCTGGCCCAGAAGAAGAAGTTTGTGCACCTTAACCAGTCAGAACAATTTTGCCCACCTCAACCTGCCACTGCCAAACCCTAAAGGATGCTGCTACATTCTGCACTGCCTGGAGCATTTTCCACACACCACCCTGCCACTGCCAGTCCCTGAAGGATGCTGCTATTTTTGGCAGTGCCACTGCCAGACCTGTGAGGATGCTGCTAATCTTGGCAGTACCACTGCCAGACTATGGGATGCTACTAATCGTGAAAGTTCATGGCCCAGAAGAAGACGTTTGTGCACCTTTACCAGTCAGAACAATTTTGCCCACCTCAACCTGCCACTGCCAGACTCTGGAGGATGCTGCTACATTCTGCACTGCCTGAAGCATTTTCCACACCTCAACCTGCCACTGCCAGACTCTGTGATGCTGCTATTCTTGGCAGTGCCACTGCCAGACTCTGAGTTGCTGCTAGCCTTCACCACGCCACTGCCAGACTATGGGCTGCTGCTAATCCTGGCAGTGCCTTGTCCAGAAGAAGACGTTTGTGCACCTTAACCAGTCAGAACAATGTGACCCACCTCAACCTGCCACTGCCAAACCCTGATGGTGCTGCTACATTCTGCACTGTCAGAAGCATTTTCCACACCTCAACCTGTCACTGCCAGACTCTGTGGTGCTGCTAGTCTTGGCAGTGCCACTGCCAGACTCTATGATGCTGCTAATCTTGGCAGTGCCTGGCCCAGAAGAAGAAGTTTGTGCACCTTAACCAGTCAGAACAATTTTGCCCACCTCAACCTGCCACTGCCAAACCCTGAAGGATGCTGCTACATTCTGCACTGCCTGGAGCATTTTCCACACACCACCCTGCCACTGCCAGTCCCTGAAGGATGCTGTTATTTTTGGCAGTGCCACTGCCAGACCTGGGAGGATGCTGCTAATCTTGGCAGTACCACTGCCAGACTATGGGATGCTACTAATCGTGACAGTTCATGGCCC
Organism: Triturus cristatus; assembly: GCF_964204655.1. Taxonomy (NCBI): domain Eukaryota; kingdom Metazoa; phylum Chordata; class Amphibia; order Caudata; family Salamandridae; genus Triturus; species Triturus cristatus. Next base: position 1,067,770,776 of record NC_140579.1, on the reverse strand, counting down.
AGAAGAAGACGTTTGTGCACCTTTACCAGTCAGAACAATTTTGCCCACCTCAACCTGCCACTGCCAGACTCTGGAGGATGCTGCTACATTCTGCACTGCCTGAAGCATTTTCCACACCTCAACCTGCCACTGCCAGACTCTGTGATGCTGCTATTCTTGGCAGTGCCACTGCCAGACTCTGAGATGCTGCTAGCCTTCACCATGCCACTGCCAGACTATGGGCTGCTGCTAATCCTGGCAGTGCCTGGTCCAGAAGAAGACGTTTGTGCACCTTAACCAGTCAGAACAATGTGACCCACCTCAACCTGCCACTGCCAAACCCTGATGGTGCTGCTACATTCTGCACTGTCAGAAGCATTTTCCACACCTCAACCTGTCACTGCCAGACTCTGTGGTGCTGCTAGTCTTGGCAGTGCCACTGCCAGACTCTATGATGCTGCTAATCTTGGCAGTGCCTGGCCCAGAAGAAGAAGTTTGTGCACCTTAACCAGTCAGAACAATTTTGCCCACCTCAACCTGCCACTGCCAAACCCTGAAGGATGCTGCTACATTCTGCACTGCCTGGAGCATTTTCCACACACCACCCTGCCACTGCCAGTCCCTGAAGGATGCTGCTATTTTTGGCAGTGCCACTGCCAGACCTGTGAGGATGCTGCTAATCTTGGCAGTACCACTGCCAGACTATGGGATGCTACTAATCGTGACAGTTCATGGCCCAGAAGAAGACGTTTGTGCACCTTTACCAGTCAGAACAATTTTGCCCACCTCAACCTGCCACTGCCAGACTCTGGAGGATGCTGCTACATTCTGCACTGCCTGAAGCATTTTCCACACCTCAACCTGCCACTGCCAGACTCTGTGATGCTGCTATTCTTGGCAGTGCCACTGCCAGACTCTGAGATGCTGCTAGCCTTCACCATGCCACTGCCAGACTATGGGCTGCTGCTAATCCTGGCAGTGCCTGGTCCAGAAGAAGACGTTTGTGCACCTTAACCAGTCAGAACAATGTGACCCACCTCAACCTGCCACTGCCAAACCCTGATGGTGCTGCTACATTCTGCACTGTCAGAAGCATTTTCCACACCTCAACCTGTCACTGCCAGACTCTGTGGTGCTGCTAGTCTTGGCAGTGCCACTGCCAGACTCTATGATGCTGCTAATCTTGGCAGTGCCTGGCCCAGAAGAAGAAGTTTGTGCACCTTAACCAGTCAGAACAATTTTGCCCACCTCAACCTGCCACTGCCAAACCCTGAAGGATGCTGCTACATTCTGCACTGCCTGGAGCATTTTCCACACACCACCCTGCCACTGCCAGTCCCTGAAGGATGCTGCTATTTTTGGCAGTGCCACTGCCAGACCTGGGAGGATGCTGCTAATCTTGGCAGTACCACTGCCAGACTATGGGATGCTACTAATCGTGACAGTTCATGGCCCAGAAGAAGACGTTTGTGCACCTTTACCAGTCAGAACAATTTTGCCCACCTCAACCTGCCACTGCCAGACTCTGGAGGATGCTGCTACATTCTGCACTGCCTGAAGCATTTTCCACACCTCAACCTGCCACTGCCAGACTCTGTGATGCTGCTATTCTTGGCAGTGCCACTGCCAGACTCTGAGATGCTGCTAGCCTTCACCATGCCACTGCCAGACTATGGGCTGCTGCTAATCCTGGCAGTGCCTGGTCCAGAAGAAGACGTTTGTGCACCTTAACCAGTCAGAACAATGTGACCCACCTCAACCTGCCACTGCCAAACCCTGATGGTGCTGCTACATTCTGCACTGTCAGAAGCATTTTCCACACCTCAACCTGTCACTGCCAGACTCTGTGGTGCTGCTAGTCTTGGCAGTGCCACTGCCAGACTCTATGATGCTGCTAATCTTGGCAGTGCCTGGCCCAGAAGAAGAAGTTTGTGCACCTTAACCAGTCAGAACAATTTTGCCCACCTCAACCTGCCACTGCCAAACCCTGAAGGATGCTGCTACATTCTGCACTGCCTGGAGCATTTTCCACACACCACCCTGCCACTGCCAGTCCCTGAAGGATGCTGCTATTTTTGGCAGTGCGACTGCCAGACCTGTGAGGATGCTGCTAATCTTGGCAGTACCACTGCCAGACTATGGGATGCTACTAATCGTGACAGTTCATGGCCCAGAAGAAGACGTTTGTGCACCTTTACCAGTCAGAACAATTTTGCCCACCTCAACCTGCCACTGCCAGACTCTGGAGGATGCTGCTACATTCTGCACTGCCTGAAGCATTTTCCACACCTCAACCTGCCACTGCCAGACTATGTGATGCTGCTATTCTTGGCAGTGCCACTGCCAGACTCTGAGTTGCTGCTAGCCTTCACCATGCCACTGCCAGACTATGGGCTGCTGCTAATCCTGGCAGTGCCTGGTCCAGAAGAAGACGTTTGTGCACCTTAACCAGTCAGAACAATGTGACCCACCTCAACCTGCCACTGCCAAACCCTGATGGTGCTGCTACATTCTGCACTGTCAGAAGCATTTTCCACACCTCAACCTGTCACTGCCAGACTCTGTGGTGCTGCTAGTCTTGGCAGTGCCACTGCCAGACTCTATGATGCTGCTAATCTTGGCAGTGCCTGGCCCAGAAGAAGAAGTTTGTGCACCTTAACCAGTCAGAACAATTTTGCCCACCTCAACCTGCCACTGCCAAACCCTGAAGGATGCTGCTACATTCTGCACTGCCTGGAGCATTTTCCACACACCACCCTGCCACTGCCAGTCCCTGAAGGATGCTGCTATTTTTGGCAGTGCCACTGCCAGACCTGGGAGGATGCTGCTAATCTTGGCAGTACCACTGCCAGACTATGGGATGCTACTAATCGTGACAGTTCATGGCCCAGAAGAAGACGTTTGTGCACCTTTACCAGTCAGAACAATTTTGCCCACCTCAACCTGCCACTGCCAGACTCTGGAGGATGCTGCTACATTCTGTACTGCCTGAAGCATTTTGCACACCTCAACCTGCCACTGCTAGACTCTGTGATGCTGCTATTCTTGGCAGTGCCACTGCCAGACTCTGAGATGCTGCTAGCCTTCACCATGCCACTGCCAGACTATGGGCTGCTGCTAATCCTGGCAGTGCCTGGTCCAGAAGAAGACGTTTGTGCACCTTAACCAGTCAGAACAATGTGACCCACCTCAACCTGCCACTGCCAAACCCTGATGGTGCTGCTACATTCTGCACTGTCAGAAGCATTTTCCACACCTCAACCTGTCACTGCCAGACTCTGTGGTGCTGCTAGTCTTGGCAGTGCCACTGCCAGACTCTATGATGCTGCAAATCTTGGCAGTGCCTGGCCCAGAAGAAGAAGTTTGTGCACCTTAACCAGTCAGAACAATTTTGCCCACCTCAACCTGCCACTGCCAAACCCTGAAGGATGCTGCTACATTCTGCACTGCCTGGAGCATTTTCCACACACCACCCTGCCACTGCCAGTCCCTGAAGGATGCTGCTATTTTTGGCAGTGCCACTGCCAGACCTGTGAGGATGCTGCTAATCTTGGCAGTACCACTGCCAGACTATGGGATGCTACTAATCGTGACAGTTCATGGCCCAGAAGAAGACGTTTGTGCACCTTTACCAGTCAGAACAATTTTGCCCACCTCAACCTGCCACTGCCAGACTCTGGAGGATGCTGCTACATTCTGCACTGCCTGAAGCATTTTCCACACCTCAACCTGCCACTGCCAGACTCTGTGATGCTGCTATTCTTGGCAGTGCCACTGCCAGACTCTGAGATGCTGCTAGCCTTCACCATGCCACTGCCAGACTATGGGCTGCTGCTAATCCTGGCAGTGCCTGGTCCAGAAGAAGACGTGTGTGCACCTTAACCAGTCAGAACAATTTTGCCCACCTCAACCTGCCACTGCCAAACCCTGAAGGATGCTGCTACATTCTGCACTGCCTGGAGCATTTTCCACACACCACCCTGCCACTGCCAGTCCCTGAAGGATGCTGCTATTTTTGGCAGTGCCACTGCCAGACTCTGAGATGCTGCTAGCCTTCACCATGCCACTGCCAGACTATGGGCTGCTGCTAATCCTGGCAGTGCCTGGTCCAGAAGAAGACGTGTGTGCACCTTAACCAGTCAGAACAATTTTGCCCACCTCAACCTGCCACTGCCAGACTCTGGAGGATGCTGCTACATTCTGCACTGCCTGAAGCATTTTCCACACCTCAACCTGCCACTGCCAGACTCTGTGATGCTGCTATTCTTGGCAGTGCCACTGCCAGACTCTGAGATGCTGCTAGCCTTCACCATGCCACTGCCAGACTATGGGCTGCTGCTAATCCTGGCAGTGCCTTGTCCAGAAGAAGACGTTTGTGCACCTTAACCAGTCAGAACAATGTGACCCACCTCAACCTGCCACTGCCAAACCCTGATGGTGCTGCTACATTCTGCACTGTCAGAAGCATTTTCCACACCTCAACCTGTCACTGCCAGACTCTGTGGTGCTGCTAGTCTTGGCAGTGCCACTGCCAGACTCTATGATGCTGCTAATCTTGGCAGTGCCTGGCCCAGAAGAAGAAGTTTGTGCACCTTAACCAGTCAGAACAATTTTGCCCACCTCAACCTGCCACTGCCAAACCCTGAAGGATGCTGCTACATTCTGCACTGCCTGGAGCATTTTCCACACACCACCCTGCCACTGCCAGTCCCTGAAGGATGCTGCTATTTTTGGCAGTGCCACTGCCAGACCTGTGAGGATGCTGCTAATCTTGGCAGTACCACTGCCAGACTATGGGATGCTACTAATCGTGACAGTTCATGGCCCAGAAGAAGACGTTTTTGCACCTTTACCAGTCAGAACAATTTTGCCCACCTCAACCTGCCACTGCCAGACTCTGGAGGATGCTGCTACATTCTGCACTGCCTGAAGCATTTTCCACACCTCAACCTGCCACTGCCAGACTCTGTGATGCTGCTATTCTTGGCAGTGCCACTGCCAGACTCTGAGATGCTGCTAGCCTTCACCATGCCACTGCCAGACTATGGGCTGCTGCTAATCCTGGCAGTGCCTGGTCCAGAAGAAGACGTGTGTGCACCTTAACCAGTCAGAACAATTTTGCCCACCTCAACCTGCCACTGCCAAACCCTGAAGGATGCTGCTACATTCTGCACTGCCTGGAGCATTTTCCACACACCACCCTGCCACTGCCAGTCCCTGAAGGATGCTGCTATTTTTGGCAGTGCCACTGCCAGACTCTGAGATGCTGCTAGCCTTCACCATGCCACTGCCAGACTATGGGCTGCTGCTAATCCTGGCAGTGCCTGGTCCAGAAGAAGACGTGTGTGCACCTTAACCAGTCAGAACAATTTTGCCCACCTCAACCTGCCACTGCCAGACTCTGGAGGATGCTGCTACATTCTGCACTGCCTGAAGCATTTTCCACACCTCAACCTGCCACTGCCAGACTCTGTGATGCTGCTATTCTTGGCAGTGCCACTGCCAGACTCTGAGATGCTGCTAGCCTTCACCATGCCACTGCCAGACTATGGGCTGCTGCTAATCCTGGCAGTGCCTGGTCCAGAAGAAGACGTTTGTGCACCTTAACCAGTCAGAACAATGTGACCCACCTCAACCTGCCACTGCCAAACCCTGATGGTGCTGCTACATTCTGCACTGTCAGAAGCATTTTCCACACCTCAACCTGTCACTGCCAGACTCTGTGGTGCTGCTAGTCTTGGCAGCGCCACTGCCAGACTCTATGATGCTGCTAATCTTGGCAGTGCCTGGCCCAGAAGAAGAAGTTTGTGCACCTTAACCAGTCAGAACAATGTTACCCACCTCAACCTGCCACTGCCAGACCCTGAAGGATGCTGATAATCTTGGCAGAACCACAGACTGAGATGCTGCTAGCCTTCACCATGCCACTGCCAGACTATGGGCTGCTGCTTATCTTGCCAGTGCCTGGCCCAGAAGAACTCTTTGGCACAATTGAACTTTCCACTGTCTCAACAAGGATCTACCATACTGTTGCCTGGCAAAAAACAGGAGATGGCGCTTGTGTGAGTCTGCAGAATGCACTTGCACTTTATCAGGTATCAGCTCATGGGACCATCAAGCAGCAAGCCCTGCACCCCATGCCTCGAACTGCTCTCTTCTGATGAGTACCAAAAAGTACGAAACATACGTAATTTGCGAATGTAAAGAGACGTTCAGCATTGCTTTGGGAGAATTCAAACAAGTGTAAAAAAACATGAAGCATTGGCCTATATTGCCGTTATTCTGGGAGGCCTGACGTGAGTATGCAAGCTGAAGAGCACCTTTCCCAAGAAGAACGTTTCCGCACTTGCAGTCCCCCAAATTGAACCCAGAATATTTTGGGCCGGCTTGCTCCACACCATGCGATATCAAGTGAGTGACAGTTTTCCTGACAGACCAACTTTGATTTCAGTGTACAAAATGTAAGTTATCTGATTAATATGGGAGGTATTGAAATAGAAGTATATTTGTGAATGTTGTAGTCAGGCTACACGTAAGTTAATGGAGTGGCAAAATTGGGCTACTTTTTGCTACTTTGGGCTACCGTTTCGTTGCTTTTGGGCTTGAAAGTTGTGAAAAAATCTGGCAACCCTGCTCCCAGATGGCAGAGAGAGGAGACTGCAAGCAGAGGTAAGCAGGGGCGCTGCTGGTAATGGTCCAGTTTATGGCAAAGATTCCATGTTATAGCTCTACAATTGCCATTCCTTCCAAATCCGTCATTTAGACTGTAGGTATAACCGATTAGGGGCCAAAGCGCAAGTTTTATCAAAAATTAGCAAAAGCAAAGCCCTTCTAGTACCGCATAATTTCCACGAATTTCGCCGTACCTCACTTATAAAATGGCCCCTCTGACCCACAATGCACTGCGATCCGTCCCTGCACCACTCCAGCGGTAAAAGGGCGGAGACAGTGAGAGCGAAGTGAGGCGGTGAGAACCGGGAACTGTATAGAGACGCGAGTCCCGGCCCGCAGCAGTTTTTCTGACAGCCGTAAACGTGAGGTGTAGACTCCTCTGCCCCTTTTCTGATACCGGAGCTGTCAGGCCCGCCTCCTGGTCTTGGCTCCCTGCCCCATAGGCCTGCGCGGCCTCCTCTGTTGCATTGGCCAGTTTCCCGCCAGTATCACGGGCGGGCCCCGAATTCACATTTCCCTCTCTGCACCTCACGAACATCCTTTGTTCTCGTTTTGCGACCTTCCTCTGGGGCCCGGCTTCGGGCCCCTAAGCTAATCTCGCTGTCGGCTGCCCTCGGGTCGCAGCGCAGCTCCTGCAGCCGCATGTTGTACGTTCTAGTGTCTCGTTCCCTCTGTGTCACGTGACGCCCCGTCCAATCGGGACGGGCGGCTCCGTGACGCGGAGGGGGGCGGAGACACTCGAACGAGAGCGCTGGCGGCGAGCTTACGATCGCCGCTCCTCGTGGGCCCTAAAACGGAGCATACATGTTGTATTAAAGCAAATAAATATACAAGCTGTTACCACCATCAACCAGCGTTCATCCCTGTTATTTGTGGCACAACAAATGGCGACGAGGGTTCTGGAAGCTGGGCCCACGAGTGTCTCTCCATGCCCTGCTGTCCTTGCTGATTGAAGCGGAGTCCTCCCACGTGGGTGTCTGCTGCTGAAGTCCGTCCCTGCTGCATCCAGTACCTGCTTTGCTGCCTGCCGTGCCTGCCTCCTTGCCTCGTGCTTCTGCCTGTTGCTGCTGTCTCCGGCCCTGAGTGCCAGGTACTTTCTGTTGCCGTGGGATCTCGCCTGGCGGTGTCTGCGCCTTGCTTGGTTCCCATTCCTCGTGCTCACGTCCTGTCAAGGCTTGGGGTCCTGCCGCTGCCTGGGGGAGTCTGCCGACCGCGCCTCGTGTGCCGGGCGTGCTCGAAATGGCGCACGGAGGCAACATCTGTGTCCCGCCTCTATTCTTGGAGGTTCCCGGCAAGCCATGCATGAAGTGGAAAAGCTGGTTGAGGGCTTTCGAGAACTATATTGTTCCATTGATGGCACGGGGTACTCGGCGGAGCGGAAGAAGGCGCTGCTGTTCGGACTGCTGGGGAAGGCTGGGCAAGAGGTCTTCGACAGTTTGCCTGTGTTCGTGAATCCGCCTGGTGTTACCACTCAGCTCAAGGCGTACCAGGAGGCGGTGAGGAGGTTGGAGCTGCAGTATGCTGAAGAGACTAACATCATGGTGGGGCGCCACAAGTTCGCGCTTAGGAAGCAGGAAGAGGGGGAGTCTATTGAGGAATACATTGCCTGCTTGCGCGTTCTGGCCCAAGACTGTGAATTTGCGGGCATGACGGACACTTACATCAGAGACCAGGTGGTGTTCTACTGCCACTCCAAGAAAGTGCAGGAACGATTACTGACATGCCGCGATCCTACGCTTCAGGAGGTGGTGGCCATTGCGAAGGCCATCGAGAGATCCCTGGTGTCCGCAGAGGAACTTGCCAAGACTAGCCACGCTGCCAATGTGTTTTATGTGCAGGACAGGAGCAAATCCGCCCAGAAGCCTCCTGACAGAGGGGCGAATGATAAGGGGGCGGTTAGGAAGCCGTTCGCTTGCTTCAGGTGCGGAGCGCTAGATTACTTGGCGGACAGTAAGGCTTGCCCTGCGCTGGGCAGGAAATGTACTAAGTGCAAGAGGGTGGGCCACTTTGCTGCTGTATGCAAGACCAGGAAGCCAGCTAGCAGTGTGAAAGTGAGTTCTGTGAGCGAAGGTGATCTCGAGGCGCTAGGGGATATAGTGCTATCTATTGATGCTGAGGATGGGCGAGTGAAGGGGCCCATAGGCTCCGTAATGATTGGCTCTGTTGAGCTTCCGTTCACTGCTGATTCAGGTTCCCCTATTACCCTGATTTCCGACACTACGTTTGATGCGATGTGGCACGATGTGCAATTGCGTGTGACGGATGTAAACCCGAAAGCGTTTGGGGAGCAGGATATAGTGATGAAAGGGTACTTTCCCGATACCCTCACTTTCAAAGGGAGGGCCATCAATACCAAGATCTACGTGGCCGAGAAAGGGAGAAGCCTTGTGGGATGGAAGGACCTGGCAAAGTTGGGAGTGATGCTAATCCCGGGGGCAGCGGATCCCATAGTTCTCAGAGCTGACTGGGTCAATTCTATTCAGGCGGACGATGAACCGGGTGGGTTGTCCGGAGTTCTTGCAAAATTCAGCTCAGTCTTCGCAAATGAAGTAGGATGCGTGAAAGGCTTCGTGCACGACATACAGCTGAAGGAGGGGGCGATGCCAATCAAGCACAAGGTCAGGACTGTGCCCCTATCTGTCAGGGCGGAACTCAAGTCTGTGCTGGACAAGTTGGAGAATGAAGGGGTAATTGAAGGTGCCGGTGCTTCGGAATGGGTGTCCGCGATCGTCGTATCGAAGAAGAAAAGAACTGGAGACATCCGTCTGTGCGTGGACCTGCGTTCCCTCAATAACAACATCCTAGTCAATTGTCACCCGCTGCCCAACATTCAGGACATTTTGGCGTCGACGTCCGGGTCCCGCCTATTTACCCTGATTGATCTGAAGTCCGCGTACCACCAGGTCTGCCTCACCGAAGGCTCTAAGAAGCTGACCACGTTTGTCATCCCGTTTGGGGCGTACAGGTATGTCCGGCTGCCTTTCGGACTCGCCTCTGCTTCGGGGGTGTTTCAAAAGTTGATGGATCTCTTGTTCTGTGACATGGAGGGGGTTGAAGCGTTCCAGGACGATATCTTGATTCACACTAAGGACGAAGCAGAGCACCTGGTGGTGTTGGGCAAGGTGTTGGAGGTTTTGCGTGAGAAGGGGATGACAGTCTCCAAGGACAAATGCAAATTTATGGAGTCCAAGATCGAATACTTGGGGCATGTGTTGACCCCGGATGGGATTGCTCCCAAAGAAGACCTGGTGAAGGCGATCAGAGAAGCTCCGTGCCCTGGCGACAAGGACGCACTGCGGTCTTTCCTGGGGCTCAGTGAGTACTATTCGAAGTTCCTGCAAGGGTACGCGACCACTGTGGAGCCACTGAGGGCCTTGTTGAGGAAGAATGTCAAGTACGCATGGGCAGCGGAGCAGGACGCGGCTTTCGAGGCCGTCAAGAGGGGTATCGCAGAGGCTCCGGTGCTGCAGCCTTACAACAAGGACTTGCGGAATGTGGTCACGGTCGATGCAAGTGCAAAGGGCATTGGGGCGGTTTTCTGCCAGTTCCACGGGCAGAAGGAGAACACCATCGCCTTCATATCCCGCTCTTTGAGCGATGCCGAGAAGCACTACAGCACCATTGAGCGCGAGACGCTCGCCTGTGTCTGGGCGGTGGAGAAACTGAAGAGCTACTTGTGGGGCAAGGTGTTCGAAATCGTCACGGATCACAAACCCCTGATCTACATGATGGCCGGCGAGGGCCGTGGTAATGGGAAGGCCAGTTCGCGGCTGCTGCGCCTACTGTCCAAGCTGCAGGAATACCACTTCACGATCAGGCACATCAAGGGTGGCCTCAACTGCAGAGCGGATTGCCTGTCCCGCTTGCCCGTGACAGGGGACGTTGGTGGGTCCCTTGACGATACGGAGTGTGTGGTGGCTCTGGTGGATGCCACGGCTATGTGCGAAGGTTCCATCTCTGAAGAGGAGTGGCTCGCTTCTCAGGAGAAGGACGTGGTTCTCCGCACCGTGATGGGCCACATGACATCTTATTGGCCTCCGGTCCGGAATCTACACGGTTCACTCCGGAGCTTCCAGAAAGTGAGTGCGGAACTCACCCTCGAGAATTGCTTCTTGAAACGGCATGAGCTGTTCGTCCCTCCGGAAGGTCTCAGAGGCAAACTGATAAGGATTGCCCACAAAGGTCACCCCGGCGGCACCGCGACCAAGAATATATTGAAAATGTACTACTGGTGGCCGGGGATGTCCAGCGACGTCTGCGACTTCATAGACAGGTGCGAGCAGTGTCTGAAGGCGGACAAGCATTGGAAGACCAGCAGAGGGGAGCTGCAGAGGGTGGAGATTCCGGCTGGCCCATGGAGCAAGATTGCCATCGACTTCGCGGGTCCGTTCTCGCTGCTGCCGGAGGACTGCAGATTTCTCATCGTGATCACCGACTATTACTCCAAGTGGATACAGTACAAGTTCGTCCGAGAGGTTACCACGGACCGGGTGATTCAAGTGCTACGAAAACTCTTCGCTCAAGAAGGGCAACCGAAGGTCATGGTATCCGATAACGGCACCCAGCTGGTATCCAAGAAGATGGTGGATTTTCTCGCCCACTCGGGGATCAAGCAGGAGAAGACCCCATTGTACAGCCCGAAGAGCAATGGGCAGGTGGAGAGAATGAACAGGTTCCTCAAGGAGGGAATTCAGCTTGCACTGGCGTCCAATTTGGATGTAAAGCAGTTTCTCGCAGACAAGGTGCACACTTACCACAACACTCCAAATGCCGTTACAGGCCACACGCCTTTCTATTTGATGAGGGGGAGACGGTGCACCAGTGAGCTTACCCCCAAATACAACGAGTGGTATGATGTACGGGAAGACACTGAGGGTGTACAAGAGAAGTCGCTGAGAGTCAGGGAGCGAATCATGGCTAAGCAAGAGTGTGCAAAAAGGTACGCTGATACCGTGAATAGAGCCAAAGCAAAGGATGTGGAACAGGGAGATTGGGTGCTAGTAAAGAAACCTCATAAGGTGATGAAGGGGGAGTCAGTCTTTCAAACTCCTGTACGTGTGCGGGAGGTTAGGAAAGGGGCAGTGTGTTTGGAAAGTGGAGGATGGAGAAGCAAAGATGACATCGTCAAGCTCAAAGCAGGCCAGGAAAACATCATTATGAATGGAGGCCGTGCGAGTGGGCCCAGGAATGACGATAGTGTACCTGAGTGGCAAGAGTACGAGGTTGTGAGCAGGAGTGAACGGGCGGATAATGGTTGGTTGCACACCCCGCTTGTTGACAGAGTTAGTAAAGGAGAATCAGCATGTCACGAGGAGGTGCGAATTGAGACAAGTGGTGCCGGTGGGCGTGGTGGAACGAAATCTGTGCGAGAGTGCGAAGGCAACCAGGGTGTCCAGGAGGGTACCAGATATAGTAGCACGCCATGCGCCGAGGGGCAACCTCGGTTTGTGACTCCTAGGAGGCCTACCAGATCTGTTAGGGCGCCCAAGCGCTTTGAAGACTTTGTCATGACATGATTAATGTTTTGCTGTTTATATTGTTGAAGGGGAGATGTTGTACGTTCTAGTGTCTCGTTCCCTCTGTGTCACGTGACGCCCCGTCCAATCGGGACGGGCGGCTCCGTGACGCGGAGGGGGGCGGAGACACTCGAACGAGAGCGCTGGCGGCGAGCTTACGATCGCCGCTCCTCGTGGGCCCTAATACGGAGCATACATGTTGTATTAAAGCAAATAAATATACAAGCTGTTACCACCATCAACCAGCGTCCATCCCTGTTATTTGTGGCACAACACCGCATTTAGTGGTTATCTACTGTTGAAACCCCCCGGGTCTTGGAGACCACCTTTGCGTTCCCAGAGATGAAGTTGACCGATAACGTGCTGCGCAGCTTTCGCGTAGCTAAGGTTTTCAGAGAAAATTCCAACAAAATTAACTGCTTTGACTTCAGCCCCAATGGGGAAACTGTGATATCCAGCAGCGACGACGACTCCATCATGCTTTATGACTGCCACGAGGGAAAGTGAGTACCGCAATCCACGAGAAAGTAACGAATGTCACACCATAAACAGATTCCCTCCAGCCGGTGGTCTGCTGTCCATCTTAAACGAGAGGATAGAATTATGCCATAGTTCGCAGACACTTGGTGACACTCCCCCCCCCCCCCCCCCCCTTTCAAAAATCTACTCCACTTTTAATTTGATATACTGCGTGTTCGGCTTTGGCAGCTTCACGGTGCTTCTTCTCGGCAGTATTAAGAGAGTTTTTATATGCTAGGTGGTGCAATTCTAGCATAACGAACCTGCGTAAGTGGGATGATGCAAAAGCATATCGATGCAAGTAACTGTTCGGGTCTTTTCTAGTAGGGTTTGAGGGAGCAAGTTGCAAGAATGTTGAAGTGTTAAAAAAAAAAATTACACCTTTCCAGGGCAGAAGTGGCCCCTAAATATGTAGGTCTGTTATAAATAAAGCCATGGCTTTTCGGTGAGAAAAGGTGCCCGGTACAATAGCCTCTAATATACCATCTTCCCTATTCAGCTCGGTCACATTGTATTCCGCTCCCCATTTCCATGACCAATCTCTACGTCTGCTGGCTAGTCAAAATGTTTTTCTGTAGGCTTATCCCAGTTTGAGTCATGGGCACAGCCATCCAAAGAACCTGGTCAAACGATCCTCTATTAAACATTCATACACTGAGCTAATTGCCACAGCCAGTCTTCCTCTCCATAGCTTTGCATGTAGCGCTGAATGTTAGTCCTTCTACAAGCTCACTGCCCTTAATTAAATATTTGTAAAGAATAGTAGACTCATCGAGGGTTATTCAACAATTAATTGCTCGTTATTAGATGAATGGGACAACATTTGAAAAGGGTCACATGGCTTATTTTGCACAATTTTTGCTTCATCTATTTGCTTGTTAATCATACTGATGCCAGTGGTGTTTGTCTTTATTTCGTAGAAAAATACTGGTTTCCGATTTTATTACTCCAGTTTAAACTCCGATATGGATTTAAAACATTTTGCTTTCCTCTTGTAAATGGTATTTCCATTTCAAATAAAGTTCAAACACTCCTGAGAATCATACCCATTTTAAAGTATCAATTGATGACGTTCTATTACGTCCACACGTTAATCTTTTATTATAGTAGGATAAAGAAAATCGGAGATCTTAGCCTCTCGCCGCCATGCTCGTTGAGTCATCAAACTCACTCAAGTACTTGCTTTCATCTATAATTTGACTATTCTAGCACAGCTTTGTATTAAAATGTGACATAAAAAAGCGGTGTTTAAAACACCCTATACAGGCGCAAACGCAACTGTTAAAGAACGCCCTGAAAAACACTAGGAGTAGAGTATCGGGTATTCCCAAATAATGTATTTCTAGATTGTGCCAGAGTTAAACCAATTCCCATTGCCCATTAAGATGATTTTGCCATGCTACCAGACGTGCTTCACACCTCGGAGATGCCTTGTCAGCTTACTGTTTCTAACCCCCTGCTTCCGCCCATTAATGAACATAATCAGTAATCCAATAATTTAACAGACCATGCGTGTGCATGATGTTTTTATTTTCTTCTCTCAAACCACCAAGTGTGGTCTACACCTGTTAAATACCCAGGGGCAGATTCACAAGAACTGACGCATCTGCATATTAGCAGAGATGCGTCAGTTAATTTGCCTCACGTTGAAAACCCCTTGCGCCACCATGGATGCGTCACATTTACAATGCCGCGCACCGTGGCGCAAGGATTGACAGATGCGTGATGCATCCATTGGCATAGAGGCAACACATTGCTGGAGTCGTGTCGCAAGCACGACGCAACTCCAGCAATGCTTCGGAATGCCTATTTCTATTATGCTGTCCCTCCTTGCGCCTGCTTCAAGCAGGCGTAACATTTTGACTCAGTGGCGTCGTAAAAGTGACTTGGTTAAATCTTATAGATTTCACTGAGTCGCTTTTACGTAGCTTTCTAGCGTCGAAACGCCCACTCTGATACATTATACCTGAAGCAGGTATGTGGTGCAGGGCTTTACAACGCGATGCATCTCCATAGCTGCGTCACGTTGTGAATGTGGCACATTGTTTACGACACTGCTGCTTCACAAAAGTGACGCAACGGTGGCGTAAAAGTGTTGCAAGGGGCTTGTAAATCTGCCCCCTAGTTGTTGCAAAAAATGTAGAAAAGTTCCTAGTTTTCTGAAATGAATAAATAACATCTCTTCACTACTTTGTTAGGAATTTGAAGCGCCATATAAATGCTGGTGTGCAGTACAAATTAATGTTTCATCAAACAAGGGTAGTTGCCTTGGCCATCAATGTGTGCACCATCTTCTGTGTAGTTATTGCTAGTAAGTAATAGCGCTTCAGTTTTATAAACACATGACTAGGTTTTGTTGTATTTTTGTTTTTCCATTGTTTTGAAAAGAACGGTAATAATCGCTTGGTATGTCAGCTTACCTCACAAAATGTAGAGGCGTTGGTACATTGGTGTGGTTTAATTTCAGCTCAAACAAAAACACCACACGTGTTCTTAGTAGTATTCATAACAGCACTCCACACTTTCTCAAAAGTGGCTTGCTGATACTTGTGGCTCTCCATTGATCTTTTGAAACTTCAAAGGGTTCATACACCTGGTTTTCACTTCAAAAGAATAGTATGTTGGTCATGAGCACGGTTTCACAGCTAATATTGCAAAATTAAATACCTGCCTTCAACCTATACCCACAGTAGGGAACCGTGATTTGGGCCACACGCATAAGAGATCTATAACAGGTGTCCCTCATTGGTAAAGTTGGAAAACTAGATCTGATGAACACAAATTTGCTTAACCAACTTTCACTTTGGGGTTGCTGTTCGTACAGGCTGTGACTACGTTTCCATAATTGTATATACCCGCTTGATGCCCTGAAGATGCTCGTTCTAAGTCAGTGGTCTTGTATATCCTTATAGAATATTATGTTGTAGTTTGTGGCAGATATGTGTGATAGTGGCGCTAGGTAAGGCTGTAATGCAAAAGGTTTATAAAGGATAGCGAGACTTTGGTGGTACTGGTTTTTTCTACGCAAGATATTTTTCTGTACCCAGTGTTGTCAGCATTGGGACTGCTTTTGACAGCTTAAGCTATTGACATTGTAAATAACAATGCCGTTTCTTTAAAATGTTTTAAAAACAAAAACATAAACAAAAATAATGTAATGAGCAATGCCAATAGCTCTAACTTTAACAATGACGAGACCATTGCATTGTAAATGCTTGTTTAGAGAAACTCCGGCTTGGGAGTTTATGTTCTGCAAGCGCAAAACTAGTCAGCAACGCAGGCGCTTTTACATTGGCACATACGCGGCAAACCCGCAGTGTTGCGAGCGGAGCCGCTGCAGTAGAGGCTCCCTTCACAACACAGACCGCTCCACAAGGCAGGGGGTGATCTGGAAATAGGCGTATGGCCCTCGACCAGAAGGACGTCTCTGCCTTCCGGTGGCCTGCCAAGCCATTCACCGAAGTCTAAATTACCCCAAAGCGAAAAGTTTAAAAAGCCAGCCCTGCATATAGATAGGCAAGCACACCCATAAATCAGACAAAATCCATTTGATTTCAGGTGGACGCGTGCGGTTAGTTACTGTACTAACCGCCTCCCGAATGTATCCCAATCCTGAAAGCTGGCTCTAATTTCTGACAGCCACAGCGACCGATGTTGAACTCCTATTACGGAAGAGAGATCATCTGTGATTCGTCTTTATAAATCCTGCATCTGTACAAATCAACCGACAGCAGCAACCGGTCACAACACAAAAGCCGCGCAATAAATAAAATGGTTTTATCTTTCACAATCTGTGCTGTTTTCTTTCAAATAGATGTGTACAATTGTTAACAGTATAATAGATTACTAAAACCGGGAGAGGTGTTTCTTACAAATAGGGAATCTGTGCAGTGTTGATGGGACAAGAAACAACCATAAGGATGGCGGGTTCCTCACTATAGTACTCAACAAGCAGAAACATAACACGGAATGCACTGAAATATCATTAATAGCACTGCAATGCTAATTTCTCTCTTTTGGCAAATGAATACTAGCATTTTTCCTATGGAAGGCCAGTGACTTACCAGTAGACACAAGTAATGCACATCTATCCCACAATAACGCACTCCACCTGTAAACCATCCACCGGCCCCCCAGCCCCACTCCCCAATGCATTTGTTCTCTGCAAAAGGCGTGGGTTGTGTAATCAAATTAGATTTACAAGCTAAAGTCTAGATGTTCTTTCCAGCATCCATTTTACTCTGCAGTTACTTAGAATGTTATGCTTTACTGCATCTGGTTAAGTAAAGCAACATCTAGAAGCTTGTTAGAGTAATCCACTCGGCTTATCCTTTACTGAAATAAATTGCTTACCAGGAGCGAGATACCAACTCACGATCAGTTTTTTTCTTGAGTTGCACTAACACTCCTAATAAATCCTCTACTGTAGATTGCACATTTCAAAGCTAAAATGGGAATAGTTGGTTGGCCCTAACCCTAGGTCTACCATCACAGCAGGCTCAGGGTTGCCAGTAGCAACATAGGGTTCACAAGCTTATTGATATACTGCATGAAAACTTTCTAACCACTCAGCTGTATTCCTGGAACTTATGGTACCTACTTCTGCCGTGGTAAGGACTTGGTCTTTTGACCGCACTTTACTCTCTCATCCTGAAGATGTCACCTTTTTAAAAACTGAGGTGGGGTCCTTCTTAGAGGTAAATGAGGGCTCTGCAGTACCCGGTGTGGTCTGGGACTCACTCAAAGCCTTTTTGAGAGCCTTATTACGGGCAAGGTGTCATATAGAAGGAGGGAGTATAGAGAGGCCATTGCTTCTGTGGAGGCGAATTTGTCTAAGACGCAGACCGAAATTGATGCCAACTTAGCGTCCACAGATGATGTTTTAACACCTTTGAGGGCTAAGCTACTTACTTTAAGGGGCCAATTGACTTCGACTCTCAACCGGCAGCTTCAGGAAAGATGGGAGGCCAGTAAAATCGCACATTTCCAGTATGGAGAGGGTGCTGGTAAATTATTGGCATGGAAAGCCAAAACTGATCAGGTCCGTAATAACATCAACCAGATCATTGTCAACAACGTCCCTCTTTCTTCAGATGCAGATATTAGAGCAGCATTTAGAGATTACTATCAAGCAATTTATCATGAAGACAAGAAATTGGATACTACTATTATCAATGATTGTCTTATGAAAATAGACCTTCCAAGTCTTTCTGCTGATCAGTCAGCAATGCTAGATAGTAAAATCTCGGAAGAGGAGGTAAGGAAAGCCATCCAGGATGCCAAGAAAGGAAAGGCGTCTGGGCCTGATGGCCTGCCTGCTGAAATATATAGAACTTTGGAGCAGGAACTTGTCCCCTTCCTGGTCACACTGTTCAATCAGATCTTGCTAGATGGAGTGCAACCACCCGTTTCATGGGATAACGCATCCATAACTGTAATTTTGAAACCAGGGAAGCCCCCAACAGCCTGTGGTTCTTATAGGCCGATCTCTGTTTTGAATGGAGACTATAAGATCTTTGCCTCCATTCTTGCAAAGAGATTGGCCTTGGTCGCTCCCACAATTTTACACACTGATCAGAAAGGATTTATTAAGGGGCAACAGCTTTTTGAACTGACTTTTGATTTGATTGGGTCAATAGATATGGCATGTTCGAAGTCTTTGCCCTTGGCGGTTCTCACGCTTGACGCTGCCAAGGCCTTCAACAGAGTCAATTGGTTGTATCTGTCGGAGGCCTTGGCAAAATTCGGCGTGGGGGGTAGATTTCGTAGGGCAGTTGGTCTTCTTTATTGGAGCCCTGGTGCCCATGTATTGGACAACGGTATTCTATCTGACCCATTTGACATCTCGAGGGGCACCAGACAGGGCTGCCCTCTCTCCCCACTCCTGTTCGATCTGTATGCTGAACCTTTTGCCCAGACTTTAAGAGATAGTGTTAACATCAGGGCATTCGCATACAGGGGTTGGGAGAGAAAGGTGGCCCTTTATGCCTACGATATCCTTATATATACCTCTGAACCACATGAGGCCCTTCCAGCAATATTTAAGTTGGCCTCGGAGTTCGGGAAGGTCTCCGGCTATGAAATTAGTACTTTAAAGACCGAGATGATGACCTGGAATATTGACCATAGTACTTTTAATTCTGAAATCCGGCCAAGGAGTCAGATCAGGTATCTAGGTTTGGATATTGTAGCTGATCTCGATCAAGTCACTATTATTAACTTTTCAAAAGTTGCAAAAGAATGTCGTAAGCTGCTCCAAGCCTGGGCCCATCATCCGCTCTCCCTACTGGGCAGGGTCAACCTTGTTAAAATGTCTGTTTTGCCCAAAGTTTATTTTTTGTTTAATACAATACCCCTATATTTTGATCCCGCCTCTATCAGAAAATTGCAGTCTGACATTAGTACCTTCATTTGGAATAAACATCTTCCAAGAATCTCCTGGAAAAAAATCAGGAGGCGTAGGGAAAAAGGAGGGCTTGCTGCCCCTGACCTCCAGGCTTATGCCTGGGCTTTCCAGTTATCTCACACTAGGATTCTACTAAAAAGTCCAGTAGGCTATGGAGTGGGGTCCATTTATTCTACGTTTTTGGATGTAGAAGGAGTAAGCCAGTCAGGGTTTCTTTTTAAATTTGGAAACCCCAAGTTTTTCAAAAAAATTAAATTAAAAATGTTATGGGGTATGGCTAGAATATGGGCCCAGCTGTCTAAGGCCATTAAAGTTGGATACTATGGAAGCAGGACACCGCTGTGGGATCTCCCTGACGGTCCATCTTGGTTGGGGGATGCACTAGCTATGCCTATGAGAGAAGCTGGACTGGAGGAGTGGGGTGACCTATTCGTTGACGGCGACTTGTTACCCTGGGATTATCTTTGTACTAAAATTGGTCCAAACTTCTCCAGGCTTAAGTATCTCCAAATCTCGAGTTGGTCTCGTGCATATTCTGTTCAACCACCACATGGTGGTAAATATCCCCTGGGTGCATATAGCTATCTTATAACTCTTTTGGCAGATAAACTGCCTGCCAAGAAGGAGATTTCGCTGTGGTACAATTTAATCCTGGAGGAAACAGATGGAATTTTTTCATTGCCAGAGGACGGTCTTTGTATGTCACCAATCCCGATCTACAACACCTTTGGAATTCGTCTTGTGCGTTGATGTGGGACATTGTCAAACCTGCATGGTTACGCAGGAACCATCTTTTCACCATTCATCGGGCATATTATTCACCCCTTCGTCTCTCCAAATTTACTCTGGGGAGTAGTGTGGCTTGTGCGAAATGTGGTTTGGTGGCTGCTTCTGACACTCATATGTTTTTTGAGTGCCCGCATTTGTCCCCATTCTGGGAAGCCATTAGTAAGACTCTTTCACTTTCTGTTGGTGTTAACATCGCCCTGGACCTTACATCAGTAATATTTCGTTGCTATCAAGGGGTCCCTTCCTCGGCAAAACAGCTTATTTCTTACAACATACTGCTCGCCAGGAGGGAGATATGCAGGAAGTGGAAGGACTCTTCATCTCCTTCTATTAACGACTGGTATGCTTCTATTCTGTTGGTCTCTAAGTTGGACCTGGCTAGAACCGGTAATCCGGATAAAAGATCCTTTTGGCATCTTCTGAATTGGGTCCATTGAGTATCTGGGGGTTTTTTTTTTTCCCCCCCCCAGGTCCAATGATTAAGCCATTAATCCCATTCTAGGGGATAGCCGTTTCCAGGTGCTATTATTACTACCTTGGCCGGATTTTAGTAACCCCTGTTCTGGTTTTATATTAGCGATCTCTGTTGGTTGAAACATTGTTGCTGAGGGGTGAGCTCTTCGTTCCATTACTGCCCCAACCAGTCATTGTAATTGAGGCAGCACAATGTGTGTAAACCTATAAGATTGCATATTGAAACCTGTGGGGCAGATGAGGACAAGAAAAAAAAAAAAATTCTAAGGTAGAATGAAGAACCACATTGCTACAACAAGTAGGGTATTATGTCTACATAGTTTTTCAATCTTAGAATTTTCAGTGGAGGCAAATCATACAAGCCTATTTTCAAGAGGTTGGGTTGCTATCAAGCTCAGTCGATCCACATGTTGTAATAATGCAATTCAAATTAACACCAACTTAAGTGAGATTTATTCAGCAGTTTGCAGTCCTTGTGCCCAATGAACTACTTCCTGAGCTACAGTAGGATCATCTCTGTAGGGGGCTGTGATGCTAGGGATTTTAGCTGACATATGAGGAGACTGCAATGTATAGCTCTCCGAGTCCCCACTCCCCAGCCAAAAAAATATTTCCAACTGGAGAGCTCAAAACCACTACCTTACAGATTAAATAGTTTGAAACTATGAAAGGTTACTTCAAAAGATATGAGAGAATAAGCCACAATAATCAGTAAACTCATGAAAGAATTACTGGTGAAGTTGCGAATGGATTACGTTTAGCTACCCTTTGATCTGTTGAGACTCTAGGGAAGGGTAATAACTGGGGAAGAGGTGGGTGTGATACCTGTGAGGCCACTAAATCTATGATATGTTTTCAGAAATTTCCCCTCTGGAGTTACGAAGGGAGTATTCAGGCATGATGAACTGCTGGTCTTTTAATTGGAGGATCTAGAGATGAGAGGCTAGTAGTGTATGCACATCTCTACATTGAGAGCTGTATTTCTTTCTGAGGCCAACTGATAAAGACAAAAAAATCTCACTTTGTATGACTATGTTAAATAATCCCCACCTGGCATCTAAAAAGCAAAATATGGTACTTGCGAACACATCCTCCAGAAAAAAGATTTTCCATCTAAGTGGACATTTTTATTTTATATAGTGCTCAAGCTTGTGAAATGAACCTATATTTAAGCACAAATAATTACTTTGCCGATTAAAAGATGGACACAGTTTGGAATGGTGGGCAGTTCTAGATACAGTGACATGGCTACAAGCACAAAATAGTCAGGTGGTGAGGTCTGGATTCAACTTAAAGTTGTTTCCTGTTTCAGAGCGAAGTAATTAACCTCTCGCCTGTATCTCTATGCAAAGGGGTCTTCTTTGATCAAGTAAATGGCTGGGTTTTAAAAGTGAAAACACCAGCGTTGACATCCAGGTTGAAGACAAACCTTCATTCCACAACCCTCTGCTGAAATACATACAGTGCTTTTCTTGCAACACACAGTGTCTGTTTCATTTTTACAGAAACTTTGTTGAACTTCTATTCAAACTCAAAATGTCATCAAGGTCCTAAACAGTGGGCGGGTAATAATGTGTAATAGTGCCTCTTTACATGTAATGGAGATCCCATGCAGCATGTTTTCAAACCGCCAAGTGAGGATTCCTGCACACCATTAATGTCACCAGTTCCCTGAGACAGCCGACTCCACCGTGTAAAACAAAGACTGCACATTGGCAAAGTCCCCTATTTGTCAATTCTTCTAGTGCAGCACCAGAAGAGATCAATGGAATTTGCTTTTCATTCCACTATTACTTTCCAGTCATATTTTATAAAAGTTAAATAAAAGCAGTTATTTTCCCATATAATGGGATGTCAGAGGCTGTACACCGTGATCTTGATGTCCGTTTCACCAAAAATATTCACCAGTATATCAGAGACTTTCTCCCACTGCAGTCCGTCGAGTCCACATCCGATCCTAAAAGCCAAGAAAGGGACATTTACCCACGGCTTTACAATTTCAAAGGAGTTCTTGAGGTCATCTGTTTGTATGAATTTAGTCATTTGGAATGAAGCTAAATGAAGAGTACAGTGATGTTTTACATGGATCCAAAAAGTAAATACAATACCAGTGTAAGAGTGGATTAGCTAAATCATGCAAGCTTCAGACACTGACCCTACTCACATTCCCACCCTTGATGACTCAAATGAGCTTCACCAGTAATGTCTTCTACTACTTCACCTAATACTAGTCTAAAAGACATGAGATCATCCATATTGCTAGCTTAATATTGGAGTATTCCAGCGTTTATGCTCTCCATTTTAAAACTCTACTTGAAGCTCCTTAGAAGCCTACTCACTGAGAACACCAAAAACAAATCACTAATACACCAATATCACTTAAGCACACATGAAACTCACTTCTGCTCTCAAGCACTGCCTTCAAGCCATTCAGATCTAGAGGCTTGAAGATCAACCCCCCCGACTGAAATCCTCCCGCTAAAACCCATCAAGACTAAATTCTTTCTACGTGTTAACAACAGACAACTACTCCAACCTGGTTGAATAGCACTAACTTGGATGGCTTTAGCCCTTAATTTACAACCAATCTCAAGTGACTCGGATTTATGCTCGAAACCGACTACTTTCTCTCTCTCAAGGAACACATGGACAAGATGAAAACAGCCTGGTACCAGCTCTCCTTCTTTCGAAAGTGAAACTAAAACTCCCTGATAACGACTTCAGAACTGCTCCAATCACTCATACTCTCCAAACTAATGAGAATGGGGTGGGAAATCCAAGTTCACATCCAGCCTACTGTCATGCAGGGCGAGTTAACTTTACTGCTCAAAGGGGGTGAAGGGCATTGGGAAGGTATTATGTTTTGACAGTTTTGGGGGAAAACAAGCTGCTCATCTGAGTGGAAGCTCTAGTGTCAGATGCTTTGGGGCCCTGAGAGTCTGATGTATGCCTGCATGCCTGGAAGGTCTGGTATGGACAGGAATCCGACACAGAAGGATAATGTATTGAAACTTATGACATGGAATGTCAGGGGCTTGGCCTAGTTGGAGAAACGACACAGAGTGTAAGCCTACCGGAAATGCTATCATGTATCTGTTGTGCTCCTATGGGAGCAAAAAGAACAATTGATGGACAGAATGCAGAACAATGTCATACGTTCATCCCAGTACAGAGATCTGGGCCTAAATCCATTGTTTTTTTGCTCACCATGCCATTCCAGTTTGGACCCAGCCATATGCAAATCAGTCTTGAACATGCGCCCAATGTGAACAGTCCAACCCCAACTGCCATGCCAGGTCTTCACTGAACTGGAAACAAGCACCCTAGGACCGGTTACGGGCTTTCAGCCCTCATCAGCTAGGATAGCTTGACTCCAGTGGCATGGAGAGCACGGGACCCAAGTCTGGGCATACCCGTCCCACTCAGAGTGACAAATGCAAAAGGTAAAGATATTTCCTATTACTTGTATCGTCCGGACTAGCCCGGGTGGTAAAGATATTTCCTATTCCACTCCCCACTATTGATGTGCCTAGGGAAGGTATGTAACCGCCCAGTGGTTCCGCTTTGGCGTCTCGAGCAGAAGCATTAACAGGCCCCCTTGCTCCCCCATATATAAAGCTATAGCGAGAAAAATATTCCTACTAAATCAACGAAAATTGGAGAGCTTCGGAAGTAGGGCCCTCAACTGGAATGCAATGGAAGTGGTACTTAGAGGGCCGACAGGATCACACTTGAGTGTAATGGTAAGGGAGCTTCCCTATCACCCACGGAAGCTTGTGGAATGGCAACAAACCCGTAACAAACTTTTAGATGACTGGCGTAGACTGGAGAAACACACATATACGGCACACTGTCAGAGGCTAAAATAGAGGGAGATAAAACCGAGGCAAAGGTAGCATGCTTAGTTAGGCAACAAGAGACCTGTGACCCGGTGATGGTGCTACAGGATGAAAATGGGACCCTAGCCAACACCCAGCTTCTGATAAATGAGGCATTCCGGGCCCATCTTGGCAAGATATACGTGGATTTGAAGGGAGGAATCGGGGATCACGGAGCTGCCTTCTTGGCACAGATAGAACTCCCAAGGCTAGTGGAAAAGGATCGTGCCTCCATGGATGAGCCCATTACTCGTGAAGAACTCCTGGCTGCGCTGCAACAGCTAAAAACCATGAAAACGCCAAAGGGCGATGGTCTCCTGGCTAAATTCAAAGTATGCGGACACAATAGCTGAGAAAGTTCTGGAGGTATATAAAGATTAGATTCTGGAGGGACCTCCATCTGTCTCTGATGGGTAGCATTTGTGAAGATGGTGATGCTCCCTAGGTGTTTGTATGTGGTGCAGGCACGCTCTACAAGAACCCCCAGCGCTACTTCGCCAAGCTAGATAATTTGATCATAGACTTACAATGGGCTAATAAGAGGAAACAAATAGGACTATCCATGCTTGAACAAACCTGGGTGCGAGGTGGAATTGAGATTCCCAACATAGAACTATCTACTATACGTTGGCTCACTTACAGCACGCAGTCCACTGGCTAGACACAGCGGACAAATGGTAAAAGAGTCTCTTGAAGGGATCAGACGATAGCCAAACGTTCCATGAACTGCTTAGGTATGTCATGCGCTGAGAGAGATATATATGTGTTTTGTAAGATAACCTTTTGTATTGTGATAAAAATAAATAAGTCAGTTCAGCTGAATTGAGTTTGTGACAATTTGGGGTACGAAAGCGGTGTATGAATTAATCTACGAAAGATATGTTCTGTTTTATTTTGAATTTTCATCTCTCTAATCTCATGGAATGAGTCTGTGATAATAAGAAACTGATTTCTTAAGTGCGTTCCATGTGAAAAAGAGGAAACTTAGCCACAAATTCATTTTACTGGGCCTGCTGCATGCGAACCTGCGCATTGTCAGAAAGTGGATGAGTGCAGAGAAAAGGAGGGAGAGCATTCCAGTTCTTCGCTGCCAGATAGCTGAAAGACCGAGCTCCCATTCTGGCGCTATATATCTTGGGAACTTTGACCAGATGGCTCCCGGCTGATATGAGCTGGCGTGAGGGGGTGAACGGGGTGAGTAAGCCATGCAAATAGTTAGGGCCTTTGTCCTGTAAACTAAGGTGGCTGATGCAGAGAGCTTTAAAAAAGACTCTTTTCCCGACCGGTAGCCAATGCTGGTCGTCAAGAGCCTTCCCCATAGAAGCTCTCCTGGGTAGTTTCAGAACCAGGCGGGCTGCCGCGTTCTAGATGCATTGCAGCCTATGAAGGCATTTTTTTGTTCCTCCTAGGTAAAGAACATTTCCATAGTCCAGCTGAGATGTTACTAAGGCATTGACCAGGGTTTTACTAGCTGGAGTGGGAAGAACATCCAGAGTTTTCCGCATCATCTTTAAAATTCCCTGCCACCTTCCGGGTCTGAGCCTCAAACAATAGATTGGAATCTAACCATATTTCTAGGTTTTTAACCGGTTTATTCGGATTGGGTGTGGGACCTAATGTCTGTGGCCACCATGCCGAGGACCAAATGGAGGGGGTTTTCCCCACCACCAGGATCTCCGTTTTACTGCCATTTAATTTAAGGCAGTTGTTTGTCATCCAGGAGGCCAAATCCTTCAAGCACGAGGAGAATTTAGCGGCTGCTCCGTCAGAGGTGTGAGATAATGACACCACCAGTTGCGTGTCATCTGCATATGACACGATTTAATGTATTTATTTGAAGGTTTTATATAGCGCTGGCTAGACCCGGGGGTATCAGAGCACTTTACAAGAGTATGAATAAAGTACAGGAATAGCACAATTGTTCATAACATGGAAATCAAAACAGATTAAAAAGGGCAGATAGCCTTCTGACATATGTAAATTGTATTTATTCTATCTACATACATGAAATGGATGCAGGTAAACATATTATGTACAGTAACACGTAAAGGAGCTTAATGGTGGGAGGAGTAGAACAAGTGGGAAATAGAAAGGATTATGGACCCAAATATTTTGTGAGCAGGTGCAGTTTGAGGTCTTTGTTAAAGCTGATGTAGGAGGGGTTACAACGCAGGTCTTTTGGGAGGGCATTCCAGATGTTAGGGGTGTTTCCAGAGAAAGTGCGAGATTGTGTGCTTTTCTTTTTTAACAGAGGTGGGATAAGGATGAGAGCATTGGTGCTTCTCAGAGGTCTCAAGCAGCCCCCTTTATTAAGTTCATTAGTGAGATACAACGGGGCATTTTGATGAAGGGCTTTGTGCGTAATGCATGCAAACTTGTAGGAGGATCTGCCTTTGATGGGAAGCCATTTAGGGGCTTTAAGGATAGGGGCGATGTGGTCAAAACGTTTGCAGTCGGAGATTAGCCTGGCCGCAAGGTTGAGCACAGATTTGAGTGGACCTAGGTGAACTTTAGGAGTTCCGCAGAGCATAGCGATACCATAGTCCATTCTTGAGAGGACAAGAGATTGGACAACCGATTTAAAGTCGTCATCTGGAAGGAAGGGTTTCATTTTCTTAAGATGGCGGCGAGTGAAGAGTGCTCCTTTGGCCGAGTTTTTTATGTGGACATTACGAGTTAGGCAGTTGTCAATGGAGAAACCAAGGGACTTTACAGAGTTGGATAAGGAGAGCGGACAATTGAGGGCATTAAGATCAGAGATCCATGTTTGGATAGGTAGAGGATTGTTTTTTGGAGAGAAGAGAATGATTTCCGTTTTTTAGGGTTAAGTTTGAGATGATTGGAGTGGAACCAGGATTGGATCTTAGACAGGGTGTTGTTAAGATGCAGAACATCAGAGTGGGATTTAATCTTGTAATAAAGTTGTGTGTCACCTGCATAGAGGTGGTAGTTGATTCCAGCTTGTTTAAGAATGAGGGTGAGGAGTTCCATAAAGAGGTTAAAGAGAGGGATAAAGAATAGATCCCTAGGGGACACCTAGGGAGACAGGTGTAGGGTTAGAGAGGCAGTTGTAGATTTTGATTTGTTGTGTTATGTGTTGCGGAGGTAAGAGGAGAACCATTTGAAGATAGGACCATTGAGGCCAAAGCGAACTTTGAGCGCATTAAGTAGGGCAGGATGGTTAACTGTGTCAAAGGCGGCTGAGAGATCGCGGTGAATAAGTACGCAGGTCTCGCCATTGTCAAGGGAGTGGTGGATGTGATCAACTATATTTAGTATAGCAGTTTCTGTACTGCAGCCTTTTTGGAAGCCGGATTGTAGGGAGTCCAGTAGGTCAAAAGTTTCAATGTGTTTGTCCAGTTGGAGTAGGGCACATTTTTCAAAAGCTTTAGAAAGCAGGGGGAGGTTGGAGATAGGGCGGAGATTGTTCAGGTCGTTAGGGTCGACATTGGGGTTTTTAAGAATGGGAGTGATTTGAAAGAGATGGAGGGAGACAGGAACGCATCCAGAGGAAAGGGAGGAGTTGATGATATTAGTCCAATAAGGGGTGATGATGTGCTTTAGCTCATGGACAAGGTTATAAGGGAGGGGGTATTTAGTGTGAGAGGAAGGTTTGAGTTCAGAAATGATTTTAGAGACTTCAACCGCAGTTACGGAGTGGAACTTATGTCAGGGGGCATTGTTTTTAAGTTGTGGATTTGAGAGGCAGGATTCCGGAGGGGTAGAGGCAAGAAGGTGAGAGGAGTCGGGGGGGGGGGGCGTTAAGAGGGTGGGTGATTTAGAGGTAGAGTCAGCTGTAGGAAGGGAGTTGGGAGGGATCTTAGCTACAAGGAAGGATTGATCAATTTGGCCGATTTTATCTGAGAAGAAGCTTGCAATTTCTTCGCATCTTTCAGTTGAGGCCATCAATTTTGGTGGGGCAGAAGATGTTTGGTTTCGAACTATTTTGAACAGCTCTCTGGGTTTGTTTTTGGCCCGATCGGGTTGTGTGCGGAAGAAGGAGGCTTTTTCAGAGAAAATGTGTTTCTTGTAAGAGGATCGAGCGGAGGGCAAGATGGGCAGGAGATGGGTGTTGTCTCCAAGTTCTTTCAGTTAGTCTAAGAGCATGTCTTTCTTTGTAGAGATTTGAATTGAGCCACGATTTGGAAGGAATATTTCTCAGAGTTTTTAGTTTAGACGGAGCAATTTGGTCTAAGACATCAAAGACAGTTTTATTAAAATGTTCGGTGAGTTCATTTGCATTTTCGGAGAGAGGGGTGAGAAGAAGTTGTGCTTGGAGTTTAGACTCCAGTTCACCTGGGGGAATACGATTAAGATTTCTGGTCCATTTCTTGGATTGGATGTTTTTGGTAGGGGGGGGGGGGGTGGAGCCGTGGAGGTGATAGAGAACAGAATGAGGTGATGGTCAGACCAGTCGAAGCGGATGATGTTGGGGAGGGAAGCCAAGTTATTATTGGCAATAATGGCGTTGAGTGTGGCCCCTTTGGTGTGGGTTGGAGAATCGTTCCACAATCTCTGCCAGGGGTGCGACCTATAGATTAAAAAGGTGGGGCTCAGAATGGGGCCCTGAGGGACCCCTTGAGGAAGAGCTATGCTTTTGGAAATGTGTGGACGTTGTGCCACCTGGAAGCTCCTGTCCTGCAGGAAGGAAGTCATCCATTTCAGTTCAACATTATCCAACCCTCCGACTCTAAGACGTTGTAAAAGTAGATGGTGGGAAAGCGTGTCGAAGGCTGCATTTAGGTCCAACAGGACCAAGGCCGCGGTCTGTTCCTCATCCGCGCGCCTACGTATGGACTCAGTGGCAAGGAACAACGCTGACTCTGTAGAGTATGTCGCTCTGAAACCCAAATGTGAGGGGTGAAATACGTTTTGCTGGTTCATGTGAGCAACTAGCTGCAAGTTCACCACTTTTCTGCTATTTTAGAAAAATAAGGCAGAAGTGAAATCGGGCGCAGGTTATCCGGCAGGCTGGGCTCAGCTCCAGGCTTTTCAAGTAGAGGGAGGACGATTGCCTTTTTCCAAGATTTAGGGCAGAAAATTACACAACCGGCAAGGTCATGGACACTGCGCACTGTTCCTGATGGGTAACAACCCTTTTACTATGTACATAAACATACAAATTCTTTTATAGAAATTAAAGCACGAAATTATAATTCAAACATGGCATTTTAGTGGTATTGACATATTTGAGCATATGTAACAATCCAATATAAATACACATCTGGTTTATACAGACATCAATGGTGTAGTCTTAACATAACAACAGCATGATAGTAACGTAAAAAAAGAACTTTTACGGTCACAGTTGAAATATTTATGATCATGCCCAATGCATTTCGGGACTGGCACGTCCCTTCTTCAGAGGCAACCTATGAAATAAAGATATCACATTTACTAAAACATATGTGTGAATGTCTGTCAGACACCAAGAGGGCACCATAGTGTGAAAATGCAAAGTTAACACGTGATCATGCTTTACCATTAGAGTAACATAGATATCCAGTGTTCAATGTGGCAACATCTATAGCGATGAATGAACCGGTATGGAGATGAGGAAAAAGAGGTGAGACCCTACTAGGACCAGAAAGGACGATTATGCATAGGTTGCTGGTGCATACAATGGTGATAAGTCAAGTATCAAAAGGATAGTGATGAAAATGTGGCAAACAAAGGGTGAGCTGGAAAGCATGTAGGATTGGAAAGAATAAAAAATATATATTCATACTCCTTTGGTGGCGGGTCCTTTCTGTATCACCACACATAAAGACACCGCTTTGTTATTTATATTGTTTTTATATTCCCCTCTCTCTACTGGTTTCCTGGGACCCCTCAGCTGGTCAAACCATGATTCCTTTTCATCCCCCTGTTCTTTTTTGCCCTGAGTCACATCGTTCCGTTTCCACCTTTGGTTGATCCTCATCTCATTATCATATTTACATATCTCTTCATTTACGTTTGAGCCAAGCCGTTATCTTTCTTATTACCTAGTGCTTCAGCACATTCTTCTCATTTTTCGGCATTTGTATCCTTTTAAAAAAAAACATTTTATACACATATATATTCTTTGCAGTTTCCTATTATTTTTGTTACTAGTGACAGCTTATCTATACAGTTTACGAGTCACCATCAGTCACACTAGTCTAAGATGTCTGACACCGGAGGTTACGCTTCAGTCCTCTTTCTACGTTTAACCTCGCTGCGCTTTATCAGAACCGTTTGGCACAGGGATAGCGGTATCCCTGTTTGCAGCAATGGCGTAGCGTCTGGTTCCCCCCGTATCTTTTCAGGTAGGCGGCTTTACCTATGCCCTCATTATTGATATTACATCTTAATTTTTTGAACGTTGAGTTCACGATGGCCCTGTAATTATTGGTACCTTTTTGCATTTCCACAGAATATTATATGCCCGTAAGCTGTTTCACCATCAGTACGGTCACCTTGATTCCACCGGTGAGCACACTTTGTATTGAATGAAATGAAATGAAGTGAAATGAAATGAAAGAGGCATTTATAGAGCGCATGGCTACCCTAAGGCCTCCCAGCGCTAAGAACCAGACGACCAGAAAGCAGATTAAATTATACAGTAGGAAAAAGATGCGTCTTCAGAAGCCGCCGAAAGGGCAGGTATTCCTCCTCCATACGGATGGAGTCTGGGAGGGTGTTCCATGTCATGGAAGCGACATATGAGAAACAGCGACCTCCACATCTGGACCTGAAAATTCTCGGGCCCATAGCCAGGCGCTTATTTCCAGAGCGAAGGTGCCTTCTGGGATGGTATGGAGAGACTATCCTTTGAAGGATTAGAGGGCCGTTCGCGGCCATGATCTTGTGCATGACACAGAGGGCCTTGAATTTAATCCTTTCTGAAATAGGAAGCCAGTGCAATTGTCTAATTGCTCCTTTCGCTGATTCTCTCCGCGAAATTTGCAAGAGAATTCTTGCCGCACAGTTCTGGACCTTCTGTAGTATGCCTATTGTGGACTGGGGGACTCCTAAATATAGGGCATTAGCGTAATCCAGACATGACAGAATCAGTGCCTGGAGGAGTAGTCTTCTTGCATGAAACGGGAGAAGAGGCAGGATCTTTCGTGCTGTCCTCAGTATCCCGAAACAGCACCCAGCTACCTTGTTAGCCTGTGTCTTCATGTCTAGTCTTGCATCCAGCCACACTCCTAAGCTCTTCATGTGGTTTTTAGGAGTAGGCGGGTTTCCCATACAACTAGGCCATGCCAACGGCATGTCTGGAGGCAAAGGTTTTCCCAGCAGCATAAGGTCTGTTTTTGCTCCATTTAGCTGGAGGCAGGACTTTTTCATCCAGACGAATATTTCCTCAAGGCATCTGGAGAGATTACTTCCTGGCTGTCCTGAGTCTTTAAGGGAGACAATCAGCTGGGTATCGGCATACGTGACAATTTGTATGCCAAATGCCTCCACAATTTTGGCTAAAGGACTCATGTAAATATTAAAAAGAGTGGGGCTAAGTGATGAGCCCTGAGGCACTCCACTCTTCAAAGGCACATTCCTAGAAGTCACATTCTCCTCAAAGACCTGGAATGTGCGGCCTTCCAGAAAGGAAGCTATCCATCTCAGTGCGGTACCAGTCATCCATATCTCGTGGCATCTTGAAATAAGGATTTGATGGTTGACGGTATCAAAAGCCGCACTAAGATCAAGGAGGATTATTGCAGCTGATCCCCCTGAGTCCATAATTTTCCTTGCCTCCTCCACTACGGCGATCAGGGCGGTTTCAGTGCCCTGACGAGATCTAAAACCAGTCTGTGTCGAGTGCAAGCAGTCATGTTCCTCCAGATAGGAGGAAAGGGTAGTATTGACATGCTTCTCTGCTATTTTGGCTATTCCCGGGAGCAGGGAGATAAGGCGATAGTTAGCCATTACCTCCGGGTCTGATCCTGTTTTTTTTAGCAGGGCCTTCACCATCGCTTCCTCCCATAGTGAAGGGACCTTGCCTGTTGCCAGTGAGGAGTTAATAAGTGTTGCGATGACGGGGGCTACTTCTAGGGCAACCTTCTGCAACACAGTAGGGGGCGCCTTGTCTTTTGGGGAACCTGATTTAAGTTTATTGAGTAAGGACATCGCTGTGTCTGAGTCCAGGGGCGGGAAAGATTCCAGGCTCTGATCTCGACGGTCTCTAATTTCTTCCGTCTGAGAATCATGGTCGAAAGTGGCGACTGCCGAAAAGGCTGAGTAAATCGCCTGTACCTTATCCTGGAAAAACTCTGCTAAATTATTACAGCGCCCTTGTGAATCAGTGGGGGTCACTGTGGTAAATGGAGGGGTAGTCAGGGATTTAAAAATTTAAAAAATGTCTCTAGGGGTGTTAGGTGCTGATAAAATCTTTGCTTCATAAAACTTGGATTGTGTTTTCGTAATCACTACTTTATACAATTTTAGTGCATCGCGATAGACTTTCTTTTTCTCAAGTGAAAAGTCTTTCCTCCACTGTCTCTCAAGTTGCTTACAGTTCCGTTTGAGATCTCTCAGCTCCACGGTAAACCATGCAACTTTTTTTGGGCCCTTTTTAATGTCCCTGAGTTTTATAGGGGCTAGTACGTCCAGTGAATTTTTGATCCAGTGATTGAATTGTAAATTTGCCATTTCAGGGTCAGGGTCGAGACGGGGACGTGTTTCTTTAAGGATGGCAACCCATTCCTCCATAGAAATATTTGACCAGTTCCGGTTCAGAATTTTGGAGTGGTTTTCAGCCTTCCTGCTCGTGGAGGCTGGCCAGGAAAATGAGATTAGATAATGGTCCGTCCAGGGGAGCGGCTGGGGGTCCTCTACCTGGATGTGGGTATTGGTAAAGATCGGGTCCAGCAGGTGTCCTTTGACATGAGTTGGACCCGTCACTTTCTGGGAAAGGAGTAACACCTCTAAGGCGTCCGATACTTCCTCCACATAAGTGGCGGCGCGGGATTCAAGGTGTAAGTTAAGATCTCCCAGAACAGTCAAATTCGGCAGGGAGCTGACCAATAAAGATGTATTATCCACCAAGTCACCAATAAAGGATCCTATCGCACCTGGGGGTCGGTATATTAGCATGCCTGAGAAGGTGCATGTAGGTGTAAATTTGATTGAAAAGGAGCAGCTTTCGCAATCCCGGATAAGCCCGTCCGAGATCCTACAGCTAAAGGAATCCCTATGAATAATGGCAAGCCCTACTCCTCTAATAAGGCAACGATCTTACCTCTGGATGGTGTAACCTTGGGGGAGTGCCTGAACAACCGCTGAATTAGACCAGTCCGTAAGCCAAGTCTCAGTGAGAAACATTACATCCGGGCTGGTATCTTCTAAAAGCAGTCTCATTTCTAGCGAGTGTTTTGGTAGTGAACGGCAGTTTACCAGCTTCATTTTAAAATCAGAGTTTAAAGGACAAATCTTACCCGCCTGATCCTCTGACTTCAGGGTGAAATTGCATTGAGCGCAGTGGATCTGGTCAAAGGGGGGGCCCAAGCAGTGGTGACATTTATGCGTGCCACGGAGTTTTCTTAGCTGATCAGACGTATAAGGGCGCAGTGCTACAGCTGCGGGAGCAGCGGTCGTAGCCTCTGGTCTCGTTCGGGCGCGGACGGGCGCAGACGGGCGCAGACGGGCTTGCCTTTGGCGAGCCTTTGGCGCGCCCGCTCCGCGCGTCCGCTGCGCGCTCGCCACATCCGCCCCTTTTGAGCCAGGACGCGCAAGCTCTCTGCGGCAACTGCACCGCTAACCCCCTCCTCCCAAGATGTCAGCCGCCCCCGGAGTATAACACACAACTCCGTCCCCAGAGCTCCACGCATCAACTATCCCCACAGATTCAAAGTGCAGGTAAAAAGTGCAAAATAGCAAACGTTTAAAAGGTTTTAAAATGAATGTTTAAAAGTATAACGCACAGCTCAAGAACACGCAGCTTCCTTCACTGCCGCCTAGGTTCTAGTGCGCGCTCGCCACATCCGCCCCTTTTGAGCCAGGACGCTCAAGCTCTCTGCGGCAACTGCACCGCTAACCCCCTCCTCCCAAGATGTCAGCCGCCCCCGGAGTATAACACACAACTCCGTCCCCAGAGCTCCACGCATCAACTATCCCCACAGATTCAAAGTGCAGGTAAAAAGTGCAAAATAGCAAACGTTTAAAAGGTTTTAAAATGAATGTTTAAAAGTATAACGCACAGCTCAAGAACACGCAGCTTCCTTCACTGCCGCCTAGGTTCTAGTGCGCGCTCGCCACATCCGCCCCTTTTGAGCCAGGACGCGCAAGCTCTCTGCGGCAACTGCACCACTAACCCCCTCCTCCCAAGATGTCAGCCGCCCCCGGAGTATAACACACAACTCCGTCCCCAGAGCTCCACGCATCAACTATCCCCACAGATTCATTGTTGCGAGTGAGACACATCTCTCTTTTTTGAAGATAATTGCGTTTTTATTGAGATTATTTATTGTTCATTGCTTTTACAGCTTTCATTTACCATCCCATAAGAAGGTTATTCTTTATCCTTACGATCGGTGAGCCCCTATTTTGTGTCTCCCTCTGTCCACACGTGACAGCACAGTGTTACGTTTTTTTGATTCTTTCTAATCCTACACGCTTTCCAGCTCACCCTTTGTTTGCCACATTTTCATCACTATACTTTTGATATTTGACTTATCACCATTGTATGCACCAGCAACCTATGCATAATCGTCCTTTCTGGTCCTAGTAGGGTCTCATCTCTTTTTCCTCATCTCCACACCGGTTCATTCATCACTATAGATGTTGCCACATTGAACACTGGATATCTATGTTACTCTAATGGTAAACCATGATCACGTGTTAACTTTGCGTTTTCACACTATGGTGCCCTCTTGGTGTCTGACAGACATTCACACATTTGTTTTAGTAAATGTGATATCTTTATTTCATAGGTTGTCCCTGAAGAAGGGACTCGCCAGTCCCGAAATGCATGGGGCATGATCTTAAAAATTTCAACTGTGACCGCAAAAGTTTTTTTTACGTTACTATCATGCTGTTATGTTAAGACTACACCATTGATGTCTGTATAAACCAGATGTGTATTTATATTGGATTATTACATATGCTTAAATATGTAAATACCACTAAAATGCCGTGTTTGAATTATAATTCCGTGCTTTAATTTCTATAAAAGAATTTGTACATTTATGTACATAGTAAAAGGGTTGTTACCCATCAGGAACAGTGCGCAGTGTCCATGACCTTGCCGGTTGTGTAATTTTCTGTTCTACTTCAAACGCTTGGTTCGACAGTAAGAGTCACACTGCAGCACCCTTGCATTAATCAGAATAGTTAGACGACAGGTTTACATAGGTGTGCGCCTCCTCACACATTTATCCAAGATTTAGGGACCACGCCCTTGGAGTAGGGGAGCTTGAGGAGTTGTCATACATACGGCAGTAGGATCTCCAGGCCTGCTTTCATGATCTTAGGCGACAGAGGATCAGTAGGAGAGCCAGATTTAATACTAGAAGCTATGGCTTTGAGATCAACAAGTGAAGGTGGGTCAAATTTAGAGAGGCAATTTGCCACATCCCCGTGGTCCATTCAGCTTGGCAGCTCCTCCCATCCTGAGCCTCAACCGGAAAGGTATCGTATATTTCAGCTATCTTTTCCCCAAAAATATTCTGCAATTCTATCACACGTTTCGGATGAGTTTGTCATCGGAATCTCTGTTCTCGCCAGTGAGGATAGATCTTTAAAAATGGTGAATAATTCTTTGGACGAGCTCTCTGCCTGCTCTATTCTATCCTTGTAGTAGGCAGCACAAGTTTTTTTGATAAGAGAGTGATAATGCTTTAACTTCACTTTTTATGAAGTCTTATTATCCTCTGAGAAGTCAGTCCTCTATATGCGCTCCAGGTGCTTACAAGCGTTTTTTTGCTGATCTTAAAGTTTCATAGAACCATGGTGAAGATTTGGTCCGCCGGCTCGGGGGCTGTTGGTACAGAGTGCCACCATATCCAAAGCCTCCTTAACCCATTTATCCACGGAGCCCAGACCATTGCTTCTAGGTATTATGATCGCGAACAATTGAGATGTGGGTGAAGAAGACTACGAGTAGCATGGGGGGCTAAGGAGAGTTTGGGGTACTGTTATCAAGCAATATATTACTGCAAAATGTGTGCAAGTACTGCAACACTGGAGTTATAATACAGTGTTAAAATACTGCGAAAATCAACAAAGAGTTTTCAAAAAACTGTCCCATCGCCACCACAATGACATCCACATGACTCTGGAGAGAGGAGACATATTGGCCCTCAACCTCCTGCACCTCTCTGCAGCTTTTGACACGGTCTCTTATCCCATCCTCATCAAATGCCTAGACAATATCCAAGGACAAGCACTCTGATGGATCTGTTCCTTCCTGGCTGGAAGGACCCAGTCAGTCGGCCTGGCTACGCACCCCTCGAATGCCTGCGACTTCATCTGTGGAGTTCCACAAAGATCCTCCCTGAGCCCGACCCTCTTCAAAGAATACATGATCCCTCAAGCCAGAATCATCTCATCTCACATCAACCTCCTCTCCTATGCCATGCAACTCATTCTCTCCTTCACTGACAAGATGCCCAGGATCCGGGTCAAGTTCAATGCCTGCATGACTGAAATTCCTCACTGGATGTAAGACCAACTGTCTGCAGCTGAACACCAATAAGACCAAAATCTTTACCCTCAGGAAGAGCTGACTTTTTAAAAATTGATTTTGCTGCATTGTGATGCCCGAATACCCGACGGGCATGCTCTAAGATGTGGAGGACTGGTCCACGACTTTAATCCTGTTTGGGCCGTACTTCAGCCAGAACAGGTTCTCCGCCTGTACATTTGTATTATCGCAGCATTATCGCGGGGCTCCTTTATGGGAAATACACCCACTAATAGGATTGTCTTGCCGGAATTGGCTTATATTAAGGATTTCTCCTGGCACACACAGTGAAGTTGTCCGTTCTCCCTCGCTTTCTGTACGGAAATAGAACCTGTATCTCCAGAGGAGCATTACTCCTTTCTGGATGCCCCGAAGAAGCCCGCCACGGGTGAAACGCATTGGCTGTATTGGCTTTGCTCATTTACATTTGAAATAAAGGATCAGAAAACTCTAAGAGGCCCATTAGTATAGCGGGCGGATCACCACCGCCCATATGGCGGTGGCGATCTGCCCGCTAAAAGCCTCCGCCCGCATTCAATTTCCCCCCCGCCACATTACCATGGCGGGGGGGACCCCGGCGGAGGGGAAGACCGTCCGCCAGTTTTCCGCCAGTAGGCAATCCGCCCGATTGCCTACCGGGCGGAAAAGCAGTTCATATGGTGGAAGAGTCTGGTAGACACCGCCATCCATATTACTATGAAGGCGGGGATCTGCCTTTCCGTGGCAGCAATGCCGCCATGGAAAGGCAGGCAGTGTTTGACATTGGGGGCCCGTAGCGGGCCCCCAGGGATTCTGGGTGCACATGGGGGGTACCTATGGTACCCCCCTGCATTTCAATGTACAACGTGGCAGGCACCGCGCGAAGCCTGTCACGTTGTGCATTGAAAGGCACAGGCTGCCTTTGTGGCATTGCAGCGGGCAGTGCTCTCTGCACCGCCCGCCGCAATGTTGCAGATGCGCCATGCACCCGCCAGTGTGGCGGGCGCATGCTAATCGGGAGTGCGGGACCGCCGCACCCTCAGCGGGCGGTCCCGTTTCCCGAGGGTATGGCGGGCGGATACTAATGGTGCCCTAAGACTTCCTCTTGTCTTAAGTGCTTGCGTTTGGCATTTATGCTGTTCACACTTTGTTTATGTTGCCTCTTGGAATTTTTGTTTAACACCCTCAGGAAGAGCACTTCACCGTGGGACTTCACCTGGTGGCGAACAGAGCTGGGACCGACACCCAGCCACGCCAAGAACCTCGGGATTGTCAGCAAACTCAAAATGACTGCACAACTCAGTGCTGTCACTGCCTCATGCTTCCAAACGCTGAAGATACTGAGGAAGATTTTCAAATTCAGCACTTAGTTTTGCCTATCTCACACCTGCTCAGTATGAGGATTCCCTCTCGGGTGATAATGCGATCTACAAATCTGCCTAACATAACAGGACATCAAGGCATTTGGAGAGTCGCAATAAAAAAATTCAAAAACGATGTGACAACATTTACTCTAATTTTCAACACTGTGCTGCGGTTCATTAAGTATATCTACACAAATCACGGTCCACAAGTTTCAAAGTATAATAAACTCAGTGAACAGACATGCTTGAGCATCTTTCTGCATACACTTATATTTTAGGAAATGTGCCAAAATGACTGACCAAATAATCTATACATTCCCCTGAAGACCCACTCCCAGCAATAATCAAAGCTCGTTTCACCAGTTGAATCAGCGTTCCAAACAAAATAAACAAAGACATCCCTAGCAGCATCCCTTGCTTGCATTTCACTAATGCTATTAATGTTTTAAGGTTTCAAGATTGTGCACCTGTAGATGTGCAAAAGCATAAGGAGACCACAACTTTTAACTCTATCGTCATGCAAGAATATTTAGAACTCATTATCACCAACTCTGAAAGCCTACCAAGGATTGGAGAACAAGAATCATGACCTCTGTAACTCAATCAAAGCATAGAAGTAGGAAAATGAGATTCCTAATTCCTATCATTCATGGCAGTACAGTGCTGCTTAACAGACAGCATCACCAAGAGCTCTTGAACGCTCCTAAAGAATAAATAGGCCACACGCATCATCAACTTTGCGACTGTATGCCAAGAGAACACACTACAGTCTTCACTAACAGGAAATACTACCTAGAAGACAGAAATGACCAACTCTGCCTATCTACCAGAGCATTAAGGCACAATGGATTCCGACAACCGTTAATGTAGGTAGTGTATCTTACCAACTCCATCTACGTACCTTGGCATAGACACGCTCTTGACTCCATTAGCCAGACAGTGATCTTGCATGGCTTCCAAACTCTTGCGCAGACTCTCATAAGTTGGTTTGTCGGATGCCTTTTTTTGTGATCTACAAAGGGAAATAGGTGAGAGTGGCATTACAATAGAAAAGTAGCATTTCAGGTGTTGGTATTGGAGAGAATGTCATGCCATAACAGTAACCAAAGGTAAAATGGTATATTCATCACGTGGCCCTTCAGAATCTGAAAGCAATGTAGCAGAATTGCTCCATGTAACACTTCACGAGATGGTCAATTTGCCGGGGAGATTAATGCGACTAACCCGAAGAGTTTCTAAAAGGGAGACAAATTTCAGGTAAAATGGGCTAACAGAATTAAAGATTTCATGTATTTATAAAACACATAAAGATCAGGTGTTACATCCTGCAATAGTGTACATTTACAACCACAGCGATAAGAAAACAAACATAGCCAGACTCACAACAAGAATATATCAATGCAATACGTACAAGTACATGGCTGGAAGGAGTTAGCAGAAACAAAGCATAGCGGCAGGTTTAGAAACAAGGTTAAGGCAATACTTTAACATAAGTCTCAGTCGACATAGTCGATATAGATAAGGAATAACAGGATAAAGCAGCAAGAGACAGTTGGAAGATGTAGGGGACTGGTTTCTTAGACAAATTACATAAAATCATGGGAATGAATTAACAGGTGGAGTCAAAAGTGCTGCATAGGGGAGTAAGAGAGAGACAAAACGTGGATGTGCGAGGCAATTGGTTAAAAGCAAAAAAAAAATATTATAAAAGATTAAACTTCACACACACACACCCACCCACCCACACACACAACACTAGCTTTCTGTGTCCCTTAAACCATGCCCCTGAACAACTTTCTTGCCTGAAAGCCTAGTACCTTTTTCCACTGACAAAACATATACTGTACTAGGACTCGAAAATGTGACTAGAATCATTCAGATCCATCAGTTACATTCTCCAAATTCCATTAACTGTATATCAACAGACTACTCGAGTACTTGTTCCTTTCAACATTGAGAAAATGCTTAACTTTGCAACTTCAACTTAACACACTGCAAGCACACTTCATACCAGGAGACAAGTTATTGATAAGCAATCGAGTATATTTTAAGCACCTATCCTTTTTCTCGACGGCAATCAACACCTGATCTGGACCCTATCTATTCAGCTCCTTCTATCACTCGAAAGCTGTGCTCAGCTAACAATAACCTGTCTGTGAACAATGCCCCCTCCCTCTGCACCATCCAGATTCCGTTCCGTGAGGGCCTACAGGCCAATCCATCTCTCCCGGCTCTCAATACTTACCACAAATCGTACCTTCTCAACCCAGCATCTCTCAAAAGCAACCTCACCAAAAATATACAAGGTAGTCGCTCACAACCTTTTTTCAGTCTGCCCACAATGTTCATAGACACAACCTACTGCTTTCGTCACTCTGTAAACAACCTCTAGAAATAACTATGTGGTTACAAAAACTATTGTGGTATGGCTGTGTCTCCCGTTTCGTCTTCCATTTGATAATCAAACTAACAGCTATAAAAGCAACATCCCAAACTCCAACACTAAGCTACGCGTGACAGTGTTCTGCGTTTTCTGTTTCAACAAATACATATATTTTAAAATATAGTTTTAAAAAGTAGAATATTGGCCCTTACCAGATAATACACATATCTGTCCCCATTCTTCAGGAAAGCAGCTTCTCCAGTCTTCTTATCTAAACGTAAAGTCAACACTGAATCAAAATGCTTGCAGCAGCTAGCTGTTTTTCCCCCATGCATATAAAAAAAATATCAATGCCCAAAACGTAAGACTGGTATCTTCTGTGATAAGTTCCTCCTCAAGTATCCCACAACTCACTCTGATTCTTCAATTCTTTAATACCGCCAAACTTCTTCTTGAAAATGACTGCAATGCCAGCTCCCATGCGGCAATCTTCGCTAATGCAGTGTGCTAAAGAGTCTGTGGCTGGGCAGGAAAAGAGGTCCCCTGTTACATCCTGGACCTAGAATCAGTGAGAAGGACACTGGCATTAAGTACTGCTTTTACAGGAGTAAATGGCGACTTTCTAAACATGTCAAATGTTTCACACAGGATGGTGGTGCAGCAGTACAATAGCCCTTTGGCTCTATTTTAACAAATGCCAAGAAAACTTTTCTCAGCTGATTCAAAACGTTAATTAGAAAAGACAGGCATGACACTAAACTACACTTACAACAGATCGCACTTCCCTTTTCAGGTCGCAGATTGATAAACTCCGATTTATATGGGTACTGAAGGAATTACAAAACTGCACAC
This sequence comes from Triturus cristatus, assembly GCF_964204655.1. Taxonomy (NCBI): domain Eukaryota; kingdom Metazoa; phylum Chordata; class Amphibia; order Caudata; family Salamandridae; genus Triturus; species Triturus cristatus. The sequence goes on along the minus strand of NC_140579.1, from coordinate 1,067,729,316 downwards.
TTAAGGGTCTTGTAATCGCTGTGAGAGCATGATAGTTCTTAAACAGGGCCTACATTATTTCGTATTACAGGCGTGTTCTGATGTGAAAACACGCCTGTAACGAGAAAACTAGAAACGTCGAAGCCAATTGTTCTGGCTTTGGAGAAGTGAAAAGTATTTTCGAAGTTTCACTAACAGGGCTAGAAACAGGGGCAGCTTCACTAACAACAAGCATTGAAAATGCAATAGGTCTCGCCTTTTATTAAGCTAAAGCCATTTGCTTTGCTAATGGTATTGCATAGCAAAGCAAATGGCTTTAATTTAATTAAAGGTGCGACCTATTGCATTTTCATTGCTTGTTTGCTCTCGTTTCACAGCGGACTTGTACCCGAGTACTGCATGTGCACATCTGTCATTTTACCAGATGATGATTTAGTTTGAGCCCAATAAGCATGTAGATATAAAAAAAGTAGAGGAAGGACCACCCCCGTACACCCTGAACAACTCCGCATTGCACTTTTGGTAGGGGTGAAACTGATTATTTTACTCCTATCTGCTGCTCCAGTTGTGAGGAAATGACGAAGTAAACTTAAGGGCCGTCCCTGATAACACAATCAATTTCTGAAGGTTTTGTCCATCCATTACACCTCTACCATAAGGTAATATGGATCACTTTATGATCGAGTGCCCAGAGACCAAGAACAATCAGGACCACTTGACGGCTGATGGGTGACAATGAGGTCTTCTATGATATTTTCCAAACGCAGTCTACACCTTGAGACGGTCTGTAGCCTGACAGGCAAACGTTCCAGATGATGTTGTGGTCAACATGTTCTTGCAACTGCCTGTGAAGTTGCTTTCCAAGATTCTGCCTGAATATGCAAGCTTTGACCCCAATTGATCGCTGGACAACACTTGGGGGTCTCACCGAGGTGTATGTAACAAGGAGGTGATGACTGTTTCAAAGAGTCAGAACTGTACCATTGCCAAGGCAAGCGTTACCCCTGCTTCTAATGTCAGCTGTTAGGGTTGAAAGAAGTGTCTTCATGGTTGAGGCGGGTATGGTTCAACTAAGAGGCTGGTGGCTTCACTTTTATTGGCAAGATTTGTCACTTCCTTCCATGTCATGAGTCTTACTCTCTGATCTTTCCATCTCCTAGTTGAGCAGGTGTATATTTCTCACCTCCAACCCGGAACAATGTCCTCATTGATTTAACATGAGATTAAAAGTGACAATATGGTGTGGTAGAGTGAGGGGCAGGGGGTTTAATAGCTCGGTAAGGTGGCTCCGATGTGTTGTGTTGTGAGTGATGGATTAAATGATGGAGAGTTTTGCAGCGCTTCAGGATTTGATATTTCTCGGAAAATGTTAAAGATATTCTTCCTTTGGTTCGAGGTCTCGTGGATGCATTGGGTGAGATGACCCTTTTTGCACAGTTTATTACCATGTTACATGCTATGCAATCTGCAGCTTGTTGTGAGTCAGTAATAACTAGACTTCTATAACAGACTCCTTGATGAAACTACACTCACCAACCCTAACACAGACTGGAACCATAAATCTACCTCAGCAACCCTAACCCCAATCCCAACCCTAACTCTACCTCACCAACCTCGATTCTAACCCTAAATCTACCTCACAAATCCTAATCCTGAGCCTAACCCAAAAACTACCTCACTAACCCTAACCTTGACTCTAAACCTAAATCTACATCTCCAGCCCTAACCATGTCTATCTCACCAAACCCATTCGTGATACTAACCCTATTATTAACCCAATCCTTATACTAAATCTTCTTAAGTAATCATAACCCCGACTCATCCTAAACCTTCCTCACTGACCATAATCCTGACCCTTATCCTAAATCTATTTCAGCAAGCGTAACGCTGCCTCTAACCTTAAATCTACCTCACCAACCCCAATCCTGATACCCTAAATCTTCTTCCGTAACCATAACCCTGACTCTCATCCTAAACCTACCCCACTTTTGTATAGGGTAAGTTGGCCATTTCAACTATGGGACATGTCATCTAGTTTCTGAATGTCTCTTTGGTGGAAGGCCTTGTTCCTTTAGCATGGAAGTGGGCCTTAGTCACACCTCTACTCACAAAGCCCAACCTGGACCTCTCAAATGGTCAAACTATAGACCCATTTCCCTCTTGCCTACCCTACCTAAGGTATTGAAAAAACATGTCAATCTGCAACTTACATCCTACATTAAGCTAAATGGGATACTGCACTCTTCACAATCAGACTTCAGGGTTGGCCATAGCACTGAATCTGCCCTTCTTGGTGTGATGTAATATCTACGAGGACAATTAGACTCCGGTAGGACGGTGGCGCTAATTCTTCTTGATCTCAGCACCACATTCAACACAGAGAATCACTCCACTCTGCTTCACAAACTAGAAGGAATGGCAGTGCAGGGCACAGCCTTGTCGTGGTTAAGATATTTCCTGTATATCGCAACGTTCAGGGACACTTATCAATACAAGTCCAAGTCACACCCTCTTGCCTCAGGGGAGCCACAGGGTTCTACCCTTAGCCCACTTCTGTTCAATCAATATGCAAGGCCTCTTGCCGACATTGTGGAATCGAATCCCATGCGGTTACACATTTTTTGTATGCCGATGACACTCTTATCCACCAAGGAAAACCGCATTGCTGAAGACATTAATATATGCCTTGCCCAAGTTTCAGCTTGGATGAATATCAGTTCACTGAAACTGAATGAGGACAGGACAGAGGTTTTGCTGGTGGCCAATCAGCCCCATCTTTAGGGTCCTCATCTTTGGCCATCTACTATGGGTAGAACCCCCTTCCCAGTTCAGGTGGTGAAAAGTCTGGGAGAGCATGCCTAGTTGACAAGCTGTCCCTGCGTCACCAGATAAATAAGGTGGCTGCCATGTGCTTTGGCATCCCTCAATGGCTAAACAGAATCTTGGAATAGTTTTCGGTCTCTGTTCAACCAACAGTAGTCCAGGCTCTGGTGATTTCCAGACTGGTTTACAGTAATGTTTTATATCTGGGTGCTGCAAAATCCCTGCTCGAAAGGCTCCAAAGTGTTCAAAATGTGGCAGCCCGTTTACTTCTTCATCCACCCAGGTTCACCACCTCAGCTAGTTTGCTGCTGACTTTGCACTGGGTACCTATTGAGCAGTGAGTCCAATTTAAGACCTTATGCTACATGCACAAGTGCCTCGCCAATACTGGGCCAATTTATCGGAGACCGTTGGTGTCTAAATATATGTTCCAAAGTGTGCTCTCTGTTCTAGCCATAAGGACCTGGCAATGGTTCCTAGGATAAGGAAGTCCCTCCGGGGTGGCCGGGCATTTGCTATTCTCTACCATAAGCTCTGGTGTGACCGCCACAATCACTGAGAGACTGCAAATCGCTCATAGTTTTCCGGATGCAGTTTAAAACTTGCCTGTTTCCATCACTATAATTGTCATGTGATGGTTTGATTGCCCTTGGTTTAGTGAGGAGGCTTGTGGTAAGAAGCCGTGTCTAGGTAGCTATGAGCTTTACAAATCACTAATAATTATAACAACAATTACAACAAAACTAAATCTACCTCAGCAACCACAACCCTGGCTCTAACCCTAAATCTACCTCAGCAACCCTCATCTTGAATCAACCCATGTAGCCTTAGCCCTTATCCTAACCCTAAATCTAGCACAGCAGCCCCTAATCATGATTCTAACCCTAAATATACCTCACCAGCCGTAGCCCTAAATCTACCTCAGCAACCCATACCCTGCTCTTAACCCTAATCTACCTCACCAACCCTAACCCTGATCCCAAACCAAAATCTACCTTCGCAACCCTGATCTTAACCCTAATCTACCTCACCAACCCTAACCCTGATCCCAACCCTAAATCTACCTTAGCAAATCTAATCCTGATCCCAAACATAAAACTCACTCACCGACCCTTACCATAAAACTACCTCACCAACCCTAAACCATAATCTACTTCACCAAGCCCAATCCTAACCCTACATTTTCTTCAGAAACCATAGCCCTGACTAACCCAAATCTACCTCACTAACCCTTATCTAAAACATAAATCTACATCACCAACCCTGATCCTAACCCCAAATCTACCTGATCAACCCCAACTCTGATCCTAACCCTAAATCCATCTTAAAACCCAATCTTAACTATGAACCCTAAAAGAACCAACCAAATCCTTCCCCTATAGCTCCTCTTAGCTGGGTCACTGGAATTATGTGATTCTGCAAATGCACCGCTATCCGCTTAAATATGGATTTGCCACCCGTGCCAAACAATCCACCACCTTCTGAAGAATTGCATACATTAATTAAAAAAGCTGTATCTAGCCCTAACAGCTCATAAATTACTAAAACCAACCACGTGTTGCCGCGCAGTGATAGGCCTTAGTCACATGGAGACAAGTTCCCCTTTCAGTTCATTTCTGCATTTAGATGTTACACCGATATTAGTGAGGTGACGCCTTCGTCCATACAGTGTTAATACATGTACAAAAATACAAAATAGTGAAGTAATAACGTTTCTAAACGTGCTGCATTATTTCCCTTTTTTGCCCCATAATTTAGTTAACCCTGTCACATAATTCGGTCCAACTCTCGGAATAATGCCTCAGCCTGCTCTATTAATATCCCTTGGGTTTTTAATTAGAGGCATGTCTTTATTTTAATGGTTTATGTCTCCTTTACTGATAACTAAGAATATAATTCCTATTAGCTACATTTTTTTCCAGGAAAATTTTGTCATCATGGAATTTTGCCCTCAAAGTATCTTCCTGGCGACATAATGCTGCGGATGGTGAAAAGCGAATCCTATTGAAAACAAGCATTGGCAAAGCCAAATAGTTGGACTTACGGAGTGATTTACAAAACACGTCCGCTGGTTTTGCCAGTGTTTGTTTGCTGTCAGAGGGAGCCGCCTGGTGCGCTTCCCAGCAGCAATGACCCCGCAGCACAGCAGTGAGGGGTAGCTGCCGGCAGTGCCCACAATGTGAGCAATGTCAGGGGAGAGGGCGAGGCGCCCCCAGGGATTCTAGGCGCACCCGGCAGCAGGGGGTGGGGTTAAAGCGTTGAAGGTGTGATGAAAGAATGCAGTGCAGCCGCTAAAAAACACTCACACATCGGACCTTTCACCACAAAGGTGGGCAAACAACAGCACACGCCGAGGAAAGGCACAGGCGCCGTTAAAGTGACAGTCTGTTTTCTAAAGTGCTACCACAGGATGGCTTCACAGTGCTTCGTCACGTGAACACCAACACTTTCTAAGTGGAGAGTTCACACGGCGCTGCTTTGGACATGAACACAGCTGGGACCATCTGATGTGGATTTATCGTCCTTCGCTTTTTTATTTTTTAACAATCCTGTAACATGCACAAGCTGTACAAGGAAAGATTTATAATAAAAAACTGGAATGATCCCATACAGGACAGCCATGCCAGGAAACACGGCCTGCAACGCTGCCATCGGCTATGCCACAGTAGACCTAGAGCCGCTTAAACTGTGTGACCTTGGGCAAATCACTATAGCCAAAACAATGTGTTCCGATATTTGTCAGTGTTTCCAGACAAGAGTAAATGTAGGAAGCAGGTCGTAGTTTAAACAAGCGCGGCCCGTCATGGGACACGAACGGCTCTTTACAGGGCGGACAGAAGATGTGCACGCGGGGACTGCCTTTACTGGTGGCGAAGAAAAGTCCCCAGAGTATCACTCCGCCAGTAAAGCATCCAATCCCCGCGTGCACATCTTTTGTCTCGTTTGTCTCCCCGCGTGCACGCTGGAATCGTATCGATTCCAAAAGGCCTCTGCTGGCAGAGCAGCGCATGCGCTGCTTTCGCCAGGCCGAGACCTAAAAAGGCACAAGGGCAAGGCGGAATAAGAAAGGAGAGAAAAGGATGGTGAACTAGGTGAGGGCATGTGGAGGAGGAGAGAGGGTACAGTGAGAAGTGAGAAAGAGGAGGGTGAGGAAGAGAGAAAGGAAGGGGCGGAAGAGAACAAGATGGAGGAGCGTTCACGGAGGTGAGAGAGAGATTGGAGAAGATTGATGCAGAGGGAGGGGAAAGAGGGGGGGCGGAGAGAACGGAGCAGCTATCTTGCTGTGGCTGTCTGGAGTTTTTTAAATCATCTTAGCAATGAGAGTGAGACTCCTCAAAGTAAGGTCCGTTTGCATTGCTGAAACGTGACATAACAAGGGAGGTGGTCGCTCTTAGCTCTTAAGACATAATTTACTTAGAAGCCATCCAGAAGCTCTAGTTCACTTTCCTAGGGACAGACTGAAGTGGCAGGTAGTTCTTCCAGCCTCTGCGTGTTAAGATGTATTTTTTGTACGAGTTAAACGTAAGGTAGGGTGACCGTGTGTTCCGGATTGCCAAAACTGTCCCAGTTTTTTCACCAGCTGTCGACAGATTTCAGCAAATTCCATGTCCCGGTTTTCAGACAGGGCCAAGCTGGAGGGAGCCCCATTTTCTTGGTTCTAAGGCAGGACTACTTAACAGCTCTTATCAGAAAACAAGTTAATTAACACACATGATACTGGGTTAAAAGTTACATTTGATGTGTTTCCTTAGTGCCTCATTTTCGGTGTTTCTAGGTTGATGAATGCTGTCATTTGAGTCATTTTGTGCGCCTCGGTTGATGTAGAATTGTAGTCCTTCTATTTTTGCAAAATTCCACGGTTTACAAAATCTGGCCACCTTAGCTTAAGGTGGTTAGTTAACTACTGGTTAAGTACCCAAATATACTCAATCAATCAGGTGACTTGTAATGCGGGACTACTCACCCGTAAGGGTCTCAAGGCACAGGGGAGTTATGGGAGGGCTGCAGAATCGCAGAACAGAAGGCACTGCAGTTCGGTCGAAGAGCTAGGTGCTGTGGTCCTTCCTGAATTGAGGCAGTGACAGTGATTGCCTGAGGTGTAGAGGTAGGGTGTTCCAGGTGTTTGCTGCAAGGTAGGAGAAGGATCTTCTTCCAGCGATGGTCTTGTGGATACGCGGGACTGTGGCCAAGGTCAGAAGGGCGGAGCAGAGGTCTCTGGTGGGTGCGTGGAATGAGAGGTGGTGGTAGAGGTACGCAGGTCCCGTGTCGGGGAGGGCTGTGTAGGCGTGTGAGGAGCTTGAAGGTGATTCTTTTGTTGACTGGGAGCCAGAGTGGAGGTCTTTCAGGGGGCTGGTGATGTGGCTGCAGCGGGGGATATGGAGGATGAGTCTGGCCTAGGCTTTCTGAATGTTCTGCAGTTTCTGGAGGAGTTTCTGGGTAATGCATGCGTAGAGTACACTGCCGTAGTCAAGTCTGCTGCTGATGAGTGCGTGGATGACCATCTTTCTGGACTCGGTGGGGATCCACTTGAAGATCTTTCGGAGCAGGTGTAGCGTGTAGATGCAGGATGATGAGACTGCATTGATGTGGCTGTTCATGGTGAGCAAGGAGTCCAGGATGATTCCAAGGTTTTGTGCGTGCTCTGTGGGAGTTGGGGGGGGGGGGGAGGAATTCCAAGCTCTGCGGGTGGAGGGGGTGGAGCCCAGGATGAGGATTTTGGTCTTCTCTGAGTTGAGCTTGAGGCAGTTGTCCTTCATCCAGGTAACGACAGCCTTAAACCAGTTGTGGAAGTTGTTCTTGGCGACTGTGGGTTTGTTGGTGAGGGAAAGGATCAACTGGGTGTCGGCGGCATAGGAGACGATGTTGAGTCTGTGGTTCCAGACGATGGCTGCGAGCGGGCTATGTAGATGTTGAAGAGATTGGGGCTCAGGGAGGAGCCCTGGGGCACTCCGCAGCTGATCTCTGTGGGTTCAGAGTGGAACGGATCCATTTCAGGGCTTTGTCGGCATTGTAGAGTCTTGTGCATATGGGGTATGGTGGCAGACCGTGTCGATGGCGGCCGAGAGGTGCAGGAGGATGAGGGCTGCAGTTTCGCATCAATTGAGGATGTGGCTGTCGTCTGTGGCAGCGAGAAGGGTGGTTTCAGTGCTTCGGAAGCCAGATTCAAAGAGGTCCAGGATGTGGTTCGCTTCTATGAACTCGGAAAGTTGGGCGTTGATGGCCTTCTCGATGACCTTGGCTGGGAAGGGGAGAAGAGAGATGGGTCTGAAGTTCATGAGGTCCGTAGAGGGTTTCTTCAGCAAGAGGTTGATCTCTGCGTGTTTCCAGTGTTCCGGGAAGGTGGCGGATGTGATAGAGCAGTTGATGGTGTGGCAGTTTGGGGGCAATGGATGTGCCGGCTCTGTTGAAGAAGTGGTGAGGGCAGGGTTCAAGGGTGCTCTGGAGTGGATGCTCTTCATGATCTTGAGGGTGTCGTCAGCGGTGAAGGTAATCCAGCTGAGCAGGGTCTGCTGGGGTCCGGTGGTTTGCGTGTTGGGCGAGAGGTGCTTGGGTATTGAGGCTGTTGAAGCTGTCGTGTTACTCCTTAATGTTGCGGTGGAAAAAGGTGCCAAGGTTGCTGCAGAGGTCTTGGGAGGGAGGGATGTTTGCCCACTGTTCTGGGTTTGGTGAATTCCTTGACCAAGGTGAAAGGTTCTTTGCTATTGAGAGCGTTGGTGTTGATCCTTTCTTGGAGGGCTGCTTTCTTTGTTGTTCTAATGAGGTAGTCGTGTGCTGTGACAGCGGTTTTATAGCTTGAGCGGTCATCCAGGTTCCTGCTGCTCCTCCATCTCTTCTCGAGCTGTCAACAGGTGTGTCTGGACTCATGAAGGGCGGGAAGAGTACCAGCTCGCTTTTTTGGAGTGTCGGTTGCTTGGGACTTACTTGAGGGGAGCCAGTGTGTCAGTGCAGTTGGGGATCCATCGATGAAGGTTGTGTGCTGAGGTATTAGCGCACCCGGATGTCGGTGGTGGGGTTTTGCTGAGGGGGGTGGTGAGCTGTTCTTCTGTGACCTTGTTCCAACTTCTGTGAGAGTAGCAGTGGGTGTGTTGGTGTAGGGTGGGTTTGGTGAAGGAAAAGTGGATGCAGCGGTGGTCGGTCCAAAGGAGCTCAGAGGTGTGGCTGACGGTGATATTGTCGCTGGTGGAGAAGATGGGGTCAAGCATGTGTCCTGCTGAGTGGGCTAGGTAGGTGACCCCTTGTTTTAGTTCAACGGTGGTGAGGTTTTACAGCAGGGACGCGGTGTTCTTGACGTGTGGGTTGTCCAGGTGAAAGTTGAGGTCCCAGAAGAGGATGTAGTCTATGGAGGCGAGAGCGTGGGGTGCGATGAAGTCGATGATTTAGTCACTGAAGGGTGGACAGGGTCCGGGGGACTGTAGATGAGGGTGCCATGGAGGGTGGTGTTCAGGTTGGTCTAGACCTGGAAGTGGAGGTGCTTTATGTTGATCGAGTGGTCGTCTGAGTGGGTGGTGAGGCATAGGGTGCTTTTGTGTATGATGGCGATGCCTCCACTTGGTTTGTTGATGCGGCCCTTGTGAATGTTCTTGTAGCTGTCCGCTATGGCTGTAGCTATGTCGTTGGCGTAGGTGGAGTTCATCAGAGTTTCTGTGAGGAAGGCGATGTCGGGATAGATGGAGTCGAGTAGGTCCCGGGGCGTGTTTGTGGAGGGAGTGTGTGTTGAGCAGAATACAGCTGAGGCGGTCGGGTCAGGTATTGTCGGTCGTGTTATGGGTGAAGCTGGGGTGTGGTGGCAGAAGGAGGTGCAGCTGTAGTTTCTGCAGGAAAAAGGGCCCTGGGTATCATTTGGCGATGCCCTGTGGCAGGCATCCGGTGTTGAGGGCTTGGAGGATGTTGGCGTCGTAGCGGTGGACGGTCTGAGGACCAGGGTCTGTGGTGCTGGGCATGGTCCAGGGGCCTTTGGCACATCAGCGGCTTGGCTGGACAGGGGCCACCGTTAGGAAGCGTGAGGAGAGGGCTGGACAGCTAGGAGGTGGGAACCAGTGGTGCCGTGGGTGAAGAGCAGCGGTGGGGACACGGTGAGGAAAAGGCACAAAAGTGTTAAGAGGAAGAAGTGGAAAAATGCAGAAAGCGCAAGAAGGTAACAGAAAAGCAGAAAAATGCAGCATGTGAAAGAGTGACAGAAAAGTAGAAAATATGAAAGTAGGGAAAAAAGAGATCAGGAGAAAAGGCAGAAATGTGACCAAGACATTTTTCTGCCGAGTGCAGCAGTGTATACGGTTGACACATTACTGTATACTGTGATGGTATGAACATTGTGACTAAAAGGGAAGTCCTGTGATTATTCGCAAACCAAAATCATTAATTGTTCAAGAATAACATTTTGAATAGGGTGCTGAACACGTACGACTTTCATAATTAGGAAACCCTGGCATGTACGATAGGATTGACACCTATTATGCATTCACTGGTGTTCAAATGTCAAAATAAGCTTATGAAGACATAAGGTTCCATACAAGTGTGTATTCTTCATAAATGGTCTTTCTTTGTCATGCATTTCCATTTCCTGTGGAAAGAAAATTATACCACCACTGCTGCCTAATTTCATTAGCCCAGTATCTAATAATGGATATTTATATGGCAGACATCACATTGAATTAAGTGTAGTACCTTACTTTTTCCTTTATAATGAAAAGTGCAAAAGGTCTTTAATCATCAAGGTACATGCAAGTACTCTTAGTATCTCGTGCTTTTTAATGTATTAATTCACTATACGGTAGCGCAAACTCACTAAGGAAAATATTGCTGCCTAGTTATTACGTCACATTTTACCACAGAGGACCTCCAACTTGATTAACTCATTGCTTTCATTAATATATGACTGCATTTGTACATATTCAAAGAGGTCAGTGTAAAAGTGTACTTTACAATTATGGTTTCTGGTACAATAACTGAATCAGCCAACACGAAGTTCCGTTCATGGCTATTGCAACCTCGAGTTTAATCAAGGCCTCATGAAATATCACCTAAGCAAATAGGGTTGAAATACAAAAGTCAAGTTTCTGGTTTTCACTCCAACTCGTGTCCCGTATGTGTTTAAACGGGGTGCCATTATTTACGCCAATATTTTGACTGACAGCTTGCCTCTCTGTATTATTCTTAAATGAACGATGGTTATTTATCTTCAGTTAGTCCTTCAGAAACAGGGTTTACATTGAGTTTCAGATAGCAAAATCACCCCTACGCCTCCAAAGCAACCTTAGCACTAGGTTCTCCAATAATAGATGCTTTTATAACCCAATTTAATGGGAAGTCGCATTGGAATGAATGTAGACCATACCCACCTTGCAGAGATTTGTAACAAGACATAGAGGTCTCAAAGCTGGTGCAAAGCCCAGTAGGATAAATAACTTGATTTAACACCTGTTCTGCGTACAGCTAGTCACGATATTCTTTTCAGTTTCAAAGGTGGTCTAATGTTGCTCCTTAGCCCATGCCACAACGGTCTTTCCATTAGGAGTAATAGGAATTTGCCAATTTAAAAGAAAAAGTATATTTAGGTTTACACTATATAAAACCAAAATCAATCAAATTTTGAAAAAAAGTCAAAGGGTTATGCTATTGCTCAATTCCCTCATTTGTGACGCTTTAACCAAGATTTAAGTAATGCAACAACAAAATAAAAAAGATGAGGATTAAAAACATGAAAAGCAGTAAAGAGTAAAGTGGAAGAATGGCCCTGTAAAACATACTCGTACATCTTAGATACTGAGGCAGGATCCCATTGCCCTATTTGTATCTTTCCAATTTGGAACCAAAAGGGTCATCACAAGAAAACGTTTCCTCACTCACTTCCATTTCTACAACAATGCTGTAGAGACAGATCCCTTTGAGCTTCGAATGGCCATTTATGACAGCTGTGAGAAATATTCCACACCACAAATAAACCTGTTGAAGTTCGATGATGTAGTTTGCAAAGAAAAATTAACAGGGCCCTGATATTCAGGAAAACAAGCATTGAAAATGCAATAGGTCTCGCCTTGAGATTAAGTTATAGCCATTTGCTTTGCTAATGATATTGTATAGCAAAGCAAATGGCTTTAACTTTAATGAAAGGCGAGACCTATTGCATTTTTAATGCTTGTTTTTTGGTAGGCACTGGGAGATTAAGTGATTTGCTCAGGACCACAGTATGTGAACTCGACCACGAGGCTCGAACCTTGGTTTCCCAGCTCCAAAGTCGGCAGCTCTAGCCGTGAGACTACATCCTCTCCCCCAAATGATGCTACCACAAGAACTGGTGCAGCCCACCCCAACAGAACGAAAGACACTTATCGAAAGATCATGTGCGTTTGCAGAGGCATTAGTAAACGTTCAGCTGATTATACGACGTTTCACCACACCAGCTTTAGACTCATCCCTACTACATTTCCCTGCGCACACATTTACATTGGCAGGCAGAACGCAAGCCTGCTTCCAGATCTAATATTGCCAGTCTTGGCCGCGTATTTGCAAGCGCTAATAATTGCTTTCTCGCTGCTGCGATCCTTTGGACGCGGGCACTGAAATGTGTGTTTGCGGTGTGCCTAAGACGAGCCAGGCTCCTCCGTGGACTGTATGAACATTTACCCACGCACGCCTGCGAAGGAGAAATATATCTCACGGCAGAATCGGCGCTTCCCCGTCAGAGCCACAGAGCCATTACAGCACGCACATGAAACAAGGAGCACGCGTCACACGTATCGATACGTTCACATGCTGCCCGAGGCACTATGGATCGACTACATTTGTTTGGACCAATATTTTGAAGCTCGAATATCAGCCACTCGTGCAGAATGATAATGTTGGAAAGATGGTTCCTTGCGAACATCAGTGCGCTGTGCTGCAACCTGCGGGCTCATTCAGCCATTCATCCTTCTAAGGTCAAAGTAATATGCAGCGCGCCGCTTCCGATTCACTATAGCGGTATTTTATTTAGCGGGTCAGATTGTTTGGGTTGGAAAGGAAGAAAGAGGCGTGGGCAGACATTGTTTAACAAGTGCTGACGCAGGATGAGGGGCGCATCCTGCCTAGCGTCCACGGTGCTCGCTATGCCTTGATGGCCCTTCAGTCTCTCAGCTTCTAGAACCCGGGCACACGGGGGGCATGAGAGAAGAAAGCCGTCGTGGTCCAGCACAGCAGGCTGCTCTGAGAGGGCGAGGGGTGTACAGAAGCAGAGAGGAGAAAGCAGAGAGGAGAAAGCGGACAAAAAAAGGGCAGAGAAAGATGAGAAAAAAGAAAAGGTACAAGAAACTGCACTTACCAGTTAACCTCCAACTGCCGCAGAATTTGCAGACTGGAACAACAAGCGTGGTACCGCAAAGGCAGCTGCGTGTTTACTTTCGCATCGCGTTTTCACTTTAACCCCTTCGATGCTCATGACGGAATCTGGGGGGCAGATGGGGGCATTAGCCCCCAATCTGCCCCACCGGGGGGAGGGGGCAAAAAGTCCACTAGACGCCAGGGATTTTTTTTGGGCAAATTTGAATTAGGGTGGGGGCTCCCAAAACGGGCATGCCCATGCCCCCCACCCTCTCCCCCGCAAAAATAACAGCCTTCCCGCCCCCCCCGGGGGGCAGATGGGGCAGTAGCCCCGGATTTTTTGGGGACAATTTTGAATAGGGCGGTGGCTCCCAAAACGGGCATTCCTACCCCCCACCCCCACACAAATTACAGCCTCGGGCAGATGGGGCAGAAGCCTCCAATCTGCCCGGGTGGGGGGGGCAAAAAGCCCACTAGACGCCAGGGATTGTTTGGGCACATTTTAATTAGGGTGGGGGCATTGGCATGCCCGTTTTGGGCAGCCCCCACCCTAATTACAATTTGCCCAAAAAAACTCCCTGGCGTCTAGTGGACTTTCTGCCCCCCTGGGGGCCAGATGGGGACATTAGCCACCAATCTGCCCCGCCTGGGGCGTGGGTGGGGGGCAAAAAGCCCACTAGACGCCACAGATTTTTTTGGGCAAATTTTAATTAGGGTGGGGGCTGCCCAAAACGAGCATGTCAATGCCCCCACCCGCAACAATTACAGCCTTTCAGCCCCCCGGGGAAAGATGGGGGCAGTATCCCCCAATCCGCCCCCCGAGGGACAAAAAGCCCACTAGACGCCAACGATTACGTTGGCTTTTTATATGCGTGGGGGTTGGGGCTGCCCAGAATGGGCACACCAACGCCCCCATCCAAAAACAAATAACCACAGTGTTTCTGCCCCCCTTGGGGGCATATCAGGGCAACACCCCCCCCCCCCCGACATCCCCCCAGGGAGGCAGAAAGTCGACTAGGCACGGAGTTGTTTTTAGCAATAGGCCTACCTGTGGATTTTGGGCCCTAGCGCAGCCGGCAGATAGGGAAACCTAGCTAACATGTACATTTTTTAAAACTAGAAACCCAGGGGAATCCAGGATGGGGTGACTTGGCTGGCTCTCACCAGGTTCTGTTACCCAGAATCCCTTGCAAACCTAAAACTTTGTCCAAAAAAACACATTTTCCTCACATTTCTGTGGTGGAAAGTTCTGGAATCTGCGTGGGTCCACAAAAATCCACCCACCCTGCATTCCCCAAAGTCTTCTGACAAAAACGGTACCTCACTTGTGTGGGTAGGCCTAGTGCCCACGACAGGCAAGGGCCCAAAACCAATTGAGGCGACATCAAAATTACCTATCACAAAACAACCTGGTTTTGCAAGGGGGGTCCCAGGAGTTTTTGGTCCCAGGCTCGGCGGCCATCTAGGGAAACCTACCAAACCTACACATTTCTGAAAAGTAGACACCCGGGGGAGTCCAGCGAGGTATGGCTTGCATGGGTCCCCTAACATTTTCCTACCCACAATCCCCTGCAAACCTCAAATTTAGCTGAAAAATTAACTTTTTTCTCAAAGTTGTGTGTGGGAAAGTTCTGGAATCTACGTGGATACACAAATTTACACTCACCCCGCCTTACGCAAAGTCTTCAGAGGAAAAATGATACCTCACTTGCATGGGTGGGTCAAGTACCCGCAACAGGCAAGGGCCCAAACCCTATTGAGGCAACATCAAAATGACCCATCACAAAACAACCTGGTTTTGCGCGGGGGGGGGGGTCACCTTGGTTTTTGTCCCCGGGCTCGGCGGCCATCTTGGAAAACTACCAAACCCAAACATTCCCCAACGTTTTCCTACCCAGAATCCCCTGCAAACCTCAAATTTAACTAAAAAATAATCACTTTTTCCATACATTTTTGCGTGGGATCACCGTGCTGGCACAAATGTCCTACCACACAGCGTTCCCCTAGTAAAATGATACCTCACTTGTGTGGGTGGGCGAAAGGCCTGTGGCTAGGAAGAGCCCAAAACATAGGGATTTAGAGTATAGCACAGAGAATTCAAAGCACTACTTTTTTAAAAAATTAATTTTTAGCCAGTTCTGCTTTGGACACCCACACAAGTGAGGTATCATTTTACTCGGGAGAACAAGGGGAACGCTGGGTGGTAGGATATTTTTGCCAGCACTGTGATTCCATGCAAAAATATGTGGAAAATGTGTTTTTTTCAGCTAAATTTGAGGTTTGAAGGGGATTCCGGGTAGGGAAACGTTGGGGGATCCACTTAAGCCATACCTCATTGGACTCCCCAGGGTGTCTAGTTTTCAGAAATGTGTGGATTTGGTTGGTTTCACTAGATGGCGGCGAGCCCGGGGCCAAAAAACCAGGTGCCCCCCCCCAAAACCAGGTAGTTTTATTATAGGTAATTTTTTAAGTCTCCACAATACGATTTGGGCCATATCCTGTTTCAGCCACTTTGCCTACCCACACAAGTGAGGTACCATTTTTATCAGGAGACCCGGGGGGGGGGGGAACGCTTGGTGGAAGGAAATTTGTGGATCCACGGAGATTCCAGAACTTTTCCACACAGATATTAGAGAAAAAAAAAGATTTTTTCAGCTAAATTTGAGGTTTGCAGGGGATTCTGGGTAGGCAAATGTTGGGAGACCCACGCAAGCCATACCTCGCTGGATGTCGGGTGTCTACTTTTCAGAAATGTGCGGGTTTGGAAGTTTCCCATGATAACCCAGGTGACCCCCCCTTGCAAATCCAGGTTGTTTTGTGATAGGTAATTTTGAGGTCTCCTCAATAGGTTTTGAGCCCTTGCCTGTCGCGGGTAGTTGACCCACCCACGTGAGTAAGGTACCATTTTTATTGGGAGTCCTGGGCGAACACTGGGTGGTGGAAAATTTGTGGATCCATGTAGATTCCAGAACTTTCCAACACAGAAATTTCAGAAAAAAAGTTATATTTTCAGCTAAATTTGAGGTTTGCAGGGGATTGTGGGTAGCAACACATTAGGGAACCCACGCAAGCCATATTTTGCTGGACTCCCCCGGGTGTCTAGTTTCCAGTAATGTATGGGTTTGGTAGGTTTCCCTAGATGGTCGCTGAGCCCTGGGCCAAAAACTCATGGGACCCCCCCTTGCAAAACCAGGTTGGTTTGTGATAGGTAATTTTGAAGTCGCCTCAATAGGTTTTGGGCCTTTGCCTGTCGCGGGTCCTTGACACACCTATGCAAGTGAGGTACCATTTTTCTCAGAAGACTTTGGGGAAGGCGGGGTGAGTGGAAATTTGTGGATCCATGCAGATTCCTGAACTTTTCACCACAGAAATGTGAGGAAAATGTGTTTTTTGTGTGACTTTTTTTAGGTTTGCAAGGGATTCTGGGTAACAGAACCTGGTGAGAGGCAGTCAAGTCACCCCATTCTGTATTCCCCTGGGTGTCTAGTTTTCAAAAATGTATAGGTTTGCTAGGTTTCCCTAGGTGCCGGCAGAGCTAGGGTTCAAAGACTACAGCTAGGCACTTTGACAAAAAAGGGTCATTTTTCACTGTGAAATTGTGGCGTGTTCATGTTTCGTTTTGCGCCGTTTCCTGTCGCGGGCACTAGGCATACCCACACAAGTGAGGTACTGTTTTTCTCGGAAGACTTTGGGGAACGCGGGGTGGGTGGAAATTTGTGGATCCAAGCAAATTCCAGAACTTTCCACCACAGAAATGTGAGGAAAATGTGGGTTTTTTGGACAATTTTTTAGGTTTGCAAGGGAATCTGGGTAACAGAACCTGGTGAGAGGCAGTCAAGTCACCCCATCCTGTATTCGCCTGGGTGTCTAGTTTTCAAAAATGTATAGGTTTGCTAGGTTTTTCCTAGGTGCCGGTAGAGCTAGGGTTCAAAAACTACAGCTAGGCACTTTGCCAAACAAGCATTGGCATAGCCAATAGGTCTCGCCTTCGGGACCTTATAAGTGTTTAGCCATGCAACGGTTGATGTTGTAGAACTAAGGATATTGTGCTGCATAACTAAATATTTATAAGGGCCCAAAGGAGAGACCTATTGGCTATGTTTTTCAATAGTGAAGGCAGTAATCCTTGTTATTGGCAGGGTGAATGGGCACACTGAACAGCATTTGCTGCTGCTTTTCGGCCAGTCCAGACCTGGTTGAATCTTTTTTTTATTATGGTGGGGAGAAGGGTTTACATTACTTATCAGATGACATTTGTGTCAGAGGGTGGCTGTTAGACTTGGGGGTCTCTAGTTGGCACAGGTATGCACTTGTGACAAATTGGGACCCTCGCCTCTAGTCAGGGTAAGGGGGTACACTCCTAAAATAACCCCTGCTCACCCCCTTGGTAGCTTGGCACGAGCAGACAGGCTTATCTCAGAGGCAGTGTGTAAAGCATTTGTGAACACATACAGTAATCAAGGGACAACACTACAAATGGACACCACACAGGTTTTATATCAAAAATAAGTATTCTTTATATAGATTTACCACAAGACCATTAACCGACAAAAACACACAATACTGTTACTTTTAAATGGTAGGATTTTGCTTAGTTCTCTTAAGTTCTTAAATGCAACACTTTAAGTCAATGTACCTTTTAGATGCGACAAGCAGGGCAACGAAAGTGTTGCAACGATGTTGATGCGATGAAGTTTTTGGTGCAAAGAAATAAAGACGTGAAGATCTTCCAGATGCGTTACGCTTCTCCGATGTTGCGAGAAGACTCGACGCATCAGCTGCAGCGGCGACACCCTTTACGCGATGCGACGACAGCGGCCTTGGCAGCGGCACTCTTCTCCGACGTTGCGAGACGCTTCCGCTCGATGCGATGCTGCAGCGGCGACACCCCTTTACGCGATGCGACAACAGCAGCTCCGACGGCGGCACGCTTCTCCGTGGATGCGAGGCGCTTTTCTTGATGCGGTGCAATGCGACAACTACCATGGCTGCCCGCTTCTTCCTCGATGCGAGACTTTTCTCTTGATGCGGTGCAATGCGTCGGCTACGATGGCTGCGATGGCGACACGCTTCTTCGGCGTTGCGAGACACTTCCTGGATGATGCGAGATGCTTCCGCTCGATGCAATGCTGCAGCGGCGACACACTTTACGCGATGCGACGACAACAGCTCCGACGGCAGCACGCTTCTCCTTCTTGAGTCGCGCTTCCAGCTCCTTGCGACACGCAGTCCCTCAGAAGGCCCAACAGCAGCAGGCACTTCCAAAGAACTCTGGGGAGCTGGGGGGTGAAGTCTTGTTCTTGAGACTTCAGCAGGAGGCAAGCTCTATTCCAAGCCCTTGGAGATCCTTCACAAGTTGAGCAAAAGTACACAAAGTTCCTTTCTCTTCTCTTTTGCAGTAAGGCAACCACTGCAGGCCAATCCCCCAGTTTCAGGGACAGTTTCCTCCGCAGCCTCTTCTGGTTCCTCCCTCAGCAGAGGTTCTTCTTGTTTTCCCAAAGTGATCTAAATTCTTGGGATCAGGGTCCCAATATTTATACCCAGAAATCCTTTGTCCTCTGAAGGCAGAGGGGTCTTTGCCCAGTCCAAACCAGTTCCTGAGCACTCTGTTTACCAGACTTCTCCTTTCCTTTCACAGTGCAGGGCAGAAACATTAGACGCCCCACAGGCGGTGGAGCCAGCATTGTGGAAGGCAAGTACAGCACTGGAGCACTTTGTTGACAGGATTCCTTCTCTTCATTCACTGTGCAGGGCAGAGACATCCACCGCTCCCCAGGGGGTGGAGCCAGCATTGTGGAAGGCAGGCACAGCCCTATTCAGGTCCCAGGTGCAACTCCTCCCACCCATCTAGATGCAGATCTCTATTCACCACTGGGGCACCTCACCCTGTCTCCTGGAATTCCCCAGCCCTGTCACTCAAACTCCAGACAAAAGAATACACACAGCCTAGCAGAGGCAGGTTTGAATGGTTAGACAACCAGTGCTGCAAGCCCACCAGCAGTATTTGGATTACAAGCCCTGGGCACTCCTGGTGCACTGTACTAGGGTCTGACAGGTAAACCAAACCAACCAATCATGGAATCACAAATCATACATTAATTTACATAGGGGAGAGCATATGCACTTTAGCACTGATCAGCAGTGGTAAAGTGCCCAGAGTCATAAAACAGCCAACAACAGGTCAGAAAAAATATAGGAGATAGGCAAAAAAAAGTTCAGGGATGACCCTGCAAAAAGGGCCAAGTCCAACAGTGGCGCTCTGTGTCACATGACACTAAGTACTTTAATGTGACCTATCCGTAGCTGCTTCCTGTTGTGCGCTTCATGCGAACTGTAACACCATGAATCCTGACTTGTTAATCCTAAATACTTGAGCTGCTGTCGCCCTTCATTTCTTTCAACTTTCCCTTTAGATTTATTTATTTCTGAATGGTGAAAATGTCTATGACGTACAGATAAGCCAGAAAGAACCACCACGGAGGCCGCAATTACTAGCAGTACATGATAGCGATAGTTGGAAACAAAATCTATAGGGCCAGAAAAACTTATTTGGATATAATGACCCGCAACCCATGTATACTGTTTATTCTTGCTTCAGATTGGGGGTTCTGCCAATGGACCAGCACTCCAGGCTGTGACAAGGTGTTGTTGCCACATCTGGTCAGTGCCAGATTGACACCAGAACAATAGAAATATCTGCCCATGAGGTATTTCTTACATCAGCTAATTAAACACTATAAAGCACTATAGCATGGCCACTAGAATTAAGTGGCAGTGAAGAATAGGGTTGACCTAATTATGCAGCAAGGAAAGTCGAATATGTAACACAATGTGGCACAATATGTAGCAGTAATATTTCATTTTTTTGACAGTTTAACAACTACTAATAGTGTATGAGCAAAGCCACACCGTATTAGTACCAATTTAACACCTGAATGCAGCAATCGTCAACTGAAAGCTGACCAGTTAACCCTTGCAGAGGGTTTGCAACTTCGCCGAACCACATAGAACTCCTTTTGTTTAGAAAGTGTCTACACTGGTCTATGAATACCCTTGTCTACACTGTGTGCTACAAAGTGTGAAGGGTACAATGGGAATGGTACACAACACAGAAGGCGTACCTAATGAAGGTTAGAGCCGTGGGTTAGAGGGAGCCAAATCTTGCAAACCTTTAATGCAGTTTCGAGCTTAGCAACAGTTTCTGAAAGGAAGATTCTGGAGTCCTCACTGTGAGTAATGCCGAGCGCGGACTTCGGAGACACGATCAGTGTTTATTCAACGGTAGCTGCCTTTCATTCAAAAGACTGATGGTGACGGATTGTGTATAGTTTGTACATTACAGTATGTGTCAAGTGTGTGGTGTGTACACTACAGTACGTGTCAAGTGTGTGTGTGGTGTGCACACTACAGAATGTGTCAACAGTGCGCCTATAACTACCGATGTTGTTGACACGTTGTAGTTGTGGAACAGCTGAAGGCTTGCAATTAAAACAGAATTATTGTATTTTTTGGTGGTCGGTGCCCCTCACATGCCTGACATACTCTGATTGCTACCGATCAAGGGAGGGCGCCTCATTTCCTCACAGCACTGCGCCTGTAGCATACGACATAGCGCCAAGAGGAATAAAGAGGAGCTAGACATCCAGGGGAGTTTCAGTACGCTGAGAAAGCGTGTGGCCAGGGACACAGGAGAGGTACACATAGGAATAGGTGTGTGGCTCTGGAGGTGTACAGAGTCGGAGGCTGCAAGTGAGTGTTACAAAGCTCAGAGGGTGCGCATCGAAGCACTGCCCTCTGTGGGGTCTGCATGTGAAACAGCTGGGAGACACAATCAATGTTTATTTATTCAACGGTAGCTGCCTTTCGTTCAGAAGACTGAGCATGACAGATTGTGCATAGTTTGTACATTACAGTACGTGCGAAGTGTGCCTCTCGGGTTTAAACAAGCATCGGCATACAAATAGAACATGGTGACCAGTACGGGGTTGTTTGCTCTCCCCCACGCCCCAGTGAAACACTCAGGAGTGACACCCTCAGTAATGACACCAAGTAGTGATACATCCAGGAGTGATAACCTCAGGAGAGAAACACAGGACTGATAAACTTAAGAGTGACACACTCTGGAGTGTAAGTACATGGGCCCCTGTCCCTGCAGGCTGGACTCATTAAGATGTGGCCTAACGGTTAGAGCATATGACCTCAAAGCTGGGTAACCAGGTTCGAGTCTCTGCGGCTCAACCTCTTGTGATTCTGGGCAAATCACTTCATCTCCCCGCGCCTAACAAAACATGGATGTGCCCGTCTGGAACAGCTGGTGCTCCTGTAAAGCGCCCCGATACCTCCAGGTTGAATTCGAGCTATATAAAACTGCGAGACAAAAAACACGGCTCTGTGGATCTTACACGCCCGGAAATTGCTTGTACTGTCTCCACGCAAGGAAGCTAGAGATATTTAGGAAGGACTGCTGTGGCACAAAATGCCATGAAGGTGCTTGTGTGTGGCATAGAAGGACTCCCTGCAGATAAATCACGGATTACAGTGACATACGCGTGACAGTAAGAAAATAATAAGCGCTCGCCATGACGTTTTCGTCGCCTTTTTCTGCTGTCCCACTTGGACGGCCTCGACTGCTAAAAGGTTTCTTGTCTTTATGGGGCCATGTGTTTGGCCCCATAAAGTAGATAAGAAACCTTTTACGCCAGCAGGAAGTCAGACGAGCCAGTCCAACTGGGACGGCTCTAAAAGAGGAAAGTGTACGTCACTTGAAGCTCTTTTCCAATGGCTGGCCACCGCCAGCCAATGGAAAAGAGGGGCTAGTGAAAGCTACCCAAAAACATAAAATCTCGCCAGCGAGACTGCGCATGTCTGCGCAGCCTACGCTAGCCGAGACCTAAAAAGGGTCACTTTTAGGTCTCGCCTGAGCCAGCGCATGCGCTGTCTCAAGCGAGACATTTAGTAAGCGGGCTTTGGAAGTGCTACCCAGAGGCAGCCGGCCACCAGCTTGCTGTTACGCGCACAAGCGCGCGCAGCCGCCAGCTTTCAGCGCCCAAGGTGCCATATGGACCCTGAATTACTTTCCCTTTTGCCGCTCGCGTGTTTGCCGTCGCGCGCGCGCACCCCTGCTTTCACTTTTGCCGTCTTGTGATCTATGCCACCTCTTTTCTCTCTGATCCTGTGCTTTCTGTTCTTGTCGCTCTAATTCCTCCGCGTGCTCAAGCAAAGTGTGCTAGACTTATTGTCACGCATATGCAGTAAAATACACAAAAACACGTTGAGAACATGAAAGTGACACACACATGGGCAAACTGAAAACTCGACAAATAGCACACCATTGCGCGCTGCCTCACCTCTTTTCCTGGTGCCCCCTTTATCTTTCGTCCCTTTTCCACACTTATATTCTCCGCTCGCAATTTCTGGGCCATGCCCCGGAAACCTCTGTTTGCGCCTCTTCTAGGCCGGCTGCAGTGCCTCTCCGGTTCCTACGACTCAAAGCTTGCGCTGCTCCTCTGATGGGCGCCGCCATCTTTCATTGACCCATGACCTTCTTTAGAGTATAAGAGGGCGTCACGACCATCTTGCATTGGGAACTATCTCCATTCAACAGAGTCTCTGCCATAACACCGTAATCGTTAACGGAGACGGAAAGCCCTTGTTTCAGATTGTCTGCCATTTTTAATTGGGTGAATTCTCGTTCTTTTTAAACTGATGGAAAACTTCAAGAGGATATTTTGGGTCTGAAAGCGGATTTACTTCAGCGATATGCATCAGAGCAGGTAAAATCCTAACGCAGTAAATTGGACCGGTGGCTCCCCGCTAAGTACAGGAGGCTTGTGTACAAATGATAAAAACAAAGTAAACGGCTTGTGGGATAGGACAAAGTAAGACGTTAAACTGCTTATGTAAGAAGCAATAGAATCACAGCATTTCGGAGAGCAGGCTGCAAGAGCTGTCAATATGGGTTTGAAACTACCGTTTTCTCAACGCTTATTTGAGACTGCTTTTTTAAACGTTTGAGTAATTTTAATGGTTTTTGAATGACAATAAAAAAAAGAAGTATTCATAAACAGACGTACTAAGGTTAACATAAACTCCGCTAGCTTGTAAATTGTAAATAATCAAACATTTTTAACCATTCATGAACAAGAATTTTCAATTCTGTGTCGATTATGCTTTAAATTCTATGTCAGGACCGGAGGCTCTGATTATGCTTTTAATCTCTTTGCTGCAAAGTTAACAGAAGCCAATTACAACAAAGTATAAGAAACAAGCATTGGCACAGCCACTATGTCTCACCTTTGGGACCTTATAAGTGTTTAGTTATCCAGCACAATATCCATGGTGCAACAACATTAACTGTTGCATGGCTAAACACTTATAAGGTCCCAAAGGCGAGATCTATTGGCTATGCCAATGCTTGTTCACTGTGAAGTTGTGGTGTGTCCATGTTGCGTTTTGCGCCATTTCCTGTCACGGGCACTAGGCCTACCCACACAAGTGAGGTACCGTTTTTCTCGGAAGACTTTGGGGAATGCGGGGTGGGTAGAAATTTGTGGATCCACGCAGATTCCAGAACTTTCCACCACAGAAATATGAGGAAAATGTTTTTTTTAAACTATTGTTTAGGTTTGCAAGGGAATCTGGGTAACAGAACCTGGTGTGAGCTAGTCAAGTCACCCCATCCTGGGTGTCTAGTTTTCAAAAATGTATAGGTTTGCTAGGTTTCCCTAGGTGCCAGCAGAGCTAGGATTAAAAAACTACAGCTAGGTACTTTGCCAAACAGGGTAATTTTTCACTGTGAAATTGTGGTGTATCCACGTTGTGTTTTGCGCAGTTTCCGGTCGTGGGCATTAAGCCTACCCACACAAGTGAGGTACCATTTTTATCGGGAGACTTGGGGTAATTTAGATTTGTAAAGCAACTGTTATTACGTATTGACTTGCGATGCATTTCTGCCTTCCAAATGAAAGACAATGTGTAAAAAAGAAGTAATTTTGAAAAATGATCGATAATTCTCATGCTAGTATGAATATTCCCAATTTCAGAAATGTGCAAATATCTACTGTTTCTAAACTCTATATTTTGTTCCCATTTCAGAAATACATGGTTGTCTTTCATACCAATTTTTCCATGTATACATTTTCCCAGAATAATTGCTATATACCCGGTACATAATAAAAAACCATTTCAAGTTGCTGCTCAGTTTTTGGCTCTGGGTTCATCGGGTTCTTGGTGAACCTACAAGTCCTATATATCCCCACAACCAGGAAGGTCCAGCAGATGTAATGGTATATTACTTTCAAAGAGTTGTCATAATTAGAAGAAGTTACATGTGAAAATGTTGACACAAAAGGCTGTTTTTTTCAACAAATTTTCAATTTTTCCTATGTTTAACTGTTAGTTTCTATAAAGAAACCTTGAAGGATCTACACAAATGACCCCTTGCTGAATTCAGAATTTTGTCTAATTTTCCAAAATGTATAGCTTTCCTAGATCCATTATTGCTTTCATACCCATTTCTACCATTAACTGGAAGGAGGTTGAAAGCACAAAAAATAGCAAAAATAGGCAACGTCCCAGAAAAATGCCAAAACTGTGTAAACAATTTAGTTTTTCTGACAAAAGTCTGCTTGTCCCTGAAAGCTGGGAACATGGTGATTTCAGGACCACAACCCCTTTTTTGATACCGTTTGCAGGGAAAAAAAACAGACACTTTCATCTGTAGCCCTTTTTCGCATTTTCCCCCCAAAAAACAAAAGCTGTATTTTGGGTAAATTATGGGTCCCCTCCAGGGGAATGCACAAACCCTGGGTACCTTTAGAATCCCCATGATGTTGGAAATTAAGGACGCAAATTTGGCGTGGATACCTAATGTGGTCGAAAAGTTACAGGGGCCCGAGCGCGAACAACCCAAAATAGCCAAAAAAAGGCTTAGCCACGGGTGGGGGGAGGCCTAGCAGCGAAGGGGTTAAGTGAAAGCGCGATGCGAAAGTAAACACGCGGCTGACTTTGCCAAAGCTGAATGCAAAGACAAGCGCTCGCCAGGCATCCACTGTTTATTTTTGCATCGCGCTTTCACTTTAAAGTGAAAGCGAGATGCAAAAATAAACACGCAGCGCCCTGTCTGCTTTTTTGTCCGGCCCAATCAAAGAGCCGGACTGGAACCTGCAAGGCAGTGTGACGAAGCTTCCGATAAGAAACTTCGTCACGACAGCCGTAATGCAGGTGAGCCAGTCCGGGTGGGCCAGACAAAAAAGTGAAAAGGAGGCCCCCCGGAATCCTGATTTCCAATGGCAGTGCACCGTTTAACATAAACGGTGACGCCAGCCAATGGGAATGAGGGGTGGGGCTTAAAGTCCTTTTGCAAAAGTACTCATCTGCATTAAATCTTGCTGAGCGTTGCTGCGCATGTGCGCAGCAACGCTAGGCGAGACCTAAAAAAACAGAAGACCAATATAATATTCAAATAACACCAGTGCATTCTCAGTGCTGAAGCAGGTGAATCTAATAAAAGCGCAATGCAAGTGGGAAAACTTGCAGAAATCAACCCTTCACCTTCTGTCGCCAACCAGTAGCTTGTTGGATTAAACTGGTGGAGTTACAATTTTCAAAACTTATCTGCACTCACAGACTTCCAATTAGTGCAGTTTTTCTACACATCGAGTCAAATTTATCATTATTTCAAGTAGCGATTATCTAATTGCGATTTTCTTTGAATCGCAATTAGGTAATCGCTATTCCTAATTTACGAAACTCTTGAGTTTCTTTAGTGATTCCTAATGGGTCGCAAATAGACCTACCTCATGAATATTAATGAGGTAGTTCGCGAACCATTAGGAATCTACGCCATCACAGGGATGGTGGGGCCTGCTGAGTTTAGCAGACCACCAGATCTGTGATTGCTTTCAAATAAGCATCCCGTTTTCCTTAAAGGAAAATGGAATGCATTTAAAAAGAAAAATGAAACTTCGCAGTTTAATTTTTTTAAGAGTAGGCAGTGGACCGTGGGACCACTCCCTGCTCTTAAAAAATATGTGTTTTTCATTATAAAAGAGGAAGGGGTCCCCTATGGACTCCTTCCCATTTGCGAATGGGTTACCACCTCCTTCAAGGAGTGGGCAAAATATGAATGTTTGGTGATCATAATTCGGTCGCAAAACATTCATACATCCCATTCAGCTTCGGTATTTGGAAAAGACGCCCTAAACACGCCCCTTCCAAATACCGAATGGCAAAAACAAATTGCGATTTGGTAACGTGTTACCGAATCGCAATTTGTGTTTCAGATATATATGTGAACGATCGGCCGTTTCCGACCGCAAAAGTGCTTAATACATGTGGCCTCTAAATATCTACCAGGTAACATTTCTTACATAATGGACGATTTCTGTCTGCCCTCTATATCCTATCTACATCTGTCTGGATTTCCTGATCAAAAGTGAACCTTTGCCTTCTTATTCTAAGCAGTCTTCCCTTAGATCATTAGATTATTGCTCCTCGCTATTCATGGATCCATTTAGAACTCACTCACCTCTATCCAGGTCTAAGTGTCTATGGTTTTCACAGTACCACCTCAAACAATCAAGTGTGCCTATTATGCACCATTTGGCCTGGGACCTGTGCATCAAATGGCATGGAACTCTGGACTGGGGTAAACTTCGATACTAGCACTGTATACAGTCAGAAATAGTTAAGCCATCTCTGGTATGTATATCTTGCACTGTATACACTCATAAATGGTTAAGCTGTCTCTGTTATGTATTCCTCTGAGCAGTTTTCTCTACCAACTATTGTAGTTCCAAGATCGCAGTTGCCTAGTAGGGAATGAGCAATCTTCCTATGTTGCGAGTGTCTGTCACTGCAGCCGTTACTTTTGGCGTGCGTGCTTAACCATGGGTCACTGGAAGCTAAGTATGCACTTCCACCTCCACAATGATCTGTCATGTATTCAACAAAATACGCTGTAGATGATAACACAATTAAGTAGATCATGAGCTGCATTACATATGTACTTGTATTCATTTTCCAATGTGCCAAATTAATCCGACATTAACCAAAACAGAAACTTCTCAATTCATCAGGTTTGTCTTTTTAAAGAAAAAATAAAACTGAGCTAACCAAAGAACAAGAAACAAGGAGCATACAGTACTGTTATTGCCTTCGAAAAGAAACTTAAAGCAGTCATTAAATTACATTGCCAAAGGTCGGTATTTTGATATAGGTGAAACCAACCTCCTTGCGGTTGGTTTCAAGGCATCACTTAAGGGTCAAAGAAAGGCTGAAGCTTTGAGTACACTTTTCTGCTGAACAGCATAAGCCTTGTGCAAGAGCACGCTGCCCCGGCTGTGGACGAGAACCCTGGCTGACCACTTCGATCCCGTCAGATAATCTCAACTATTTGAGGATGGCTGCAGAAGCGTTTTTGAAATATAAGGGGTCCAGGTTTCTGGTTGATCATCAAGAGCATCCGTTGTGAACACTCGAGTTTCTGAAAGGTAGGATACATTTCATATACATTTCTCTTGACTGGAGGGGAACAGATCTGTCTGATCAGTCAAATGGTCTGCCACGTACCATGCCCACTACAGATCTGCAAGAAGCACAAATTAATAGATTCATCGTTTTATTCAATACACAGATGGGCAAACTCACCAGCCACTGGGAAAACGTACATGCTACACTGAATTCTCAGGGAATATCAATTTTTACAAAATAAGCATATTCATGACACTCTGATGGTTTTGATGTTTACCACAAAGTTTCTACATACCCATTGCTTCAGCGCCTTGGAAGGGCTGGAGGCCATTTCAAAGTCTTTTTTTAATTACAATTCTTCACTCTAAAGTGAAATCAAAAATAGCACAATGAAAATCGTGGGGAAGATTTTAAATTGGAACATCCATTATGATGTAAAGAGTGAGTAACTTAACAAGCTGAAGAACCAAAGGATATGCATGGAACTGTCATGGTGCAGCTTACTTCATCTCTGCCAGTAAAGAGGAAGTTTCAAATTCACTTTATCTAGTGATGATCCATGAAAGCACTGAGCCATTTTAGATGACAGATCTGCCTATGCGCACCAGTCCTGACCCTCTGCAAACTTGCTCGGCCAGAGCAGAGAAGCAAAAGCACAATGATCCCAAATGAAAACATTGCCAATTAAATAAAAATTGGGAACGGCTTGCGACTTTTAATATAAACGGAAATTCCCCATATACGTTTCAAAACCCTCAGCAATGTACAACACCATTGCCTCACAGACACATAGCAATAATTACATCATAATTACTCTGGACTCAGATATAATTACTACAAAACATATAAGTATTGTGTCATTGCACTGCCCTTCCTACAACCTGATTCAGGTCACCAACCCATTGAAATGTACTGGTCAGTTTGATATAGTGCTTTGTCGCTGTGATGCACTAGGGGGGCTTTATATAGTAACCAAGAAATACAACATAGAACATAGAGGAGAAAACAGCAGGTTAGAAACGCAAATAGACTGGGGTATATATTGTTCTCAAAGACTAGGTGAGGGCCATCAGATGCGTATAGGTGGATGTGACGAGATGAGTTCTTTATTGTATGTAAAGTTCAGATGTCGCCTGGAGGGGAGTTTCAAACAGATGAGATGGCCCAAGAGAAAATACAATTGCCAGCTTTGGAGGTTTTACATTTTAGTGTTTCAGGGTGTAGCTTGATTCGACTTAAGGCACTTTAACTCCAGAGATTCTGAAAAGGCAGCAAGAGAAAGTGGACAGCAGATCCAGTTGAGAAGCAAAACTTCGAAAGACATCCAAATACCAACGGAACATTGGAATCCATATGCTGAGACTTCACAGTTCAGAAAACAGCACCATCGTTTGTAGAACTACTAAACCCCATCCATCTAAAACTGACATCTATATATCTCTGTTGGTGGCACAAATCCGAATCTTTAGAACCTGTTATACAGTAGGGTAAACACATAGCTTTGCTGATGCAAATACAAGCACCCTTAATAACACAGTAAATGCTCCCTAAATAATCCAATCTGATGTAGAATAAAAGATTATTAATATTGTTCACAATAATACCAGTAATGAGATAATCTCACATTCTTGACACAGCACCTGAATTCTTCAACTGCTAATGTGGTTCCTTCACATGTGCTATCTACATCAGGTAAGTGATAATCTGAGGATAATAAACATGGAGCCACAAATACTACCAAACAATGTTTAATGTGTGTCAATCACTCCTTCTGTTTCCACTGTGAGTGAGGGGATCATGTGACCATGTCGCAAAACACCCAAAATAATAAGCATTGACAATGCCAATAGGTAGGCTTAAAAGGAAAGGTATATTGTAATGTGAAGAATTGCAAATGGGTAGCAAGGGGATGGATTTGTATGTGTGTGGAAGCAAACGACTGCAGAACAATATTGGTATAGGTTAAAAGGGCAGGTGACTGTTGCGCTGTCAACAGTGGCGGTCTGTGCAGGTAAGTGGGATAGAGAATGTAAAATGAATTAATAAATAAAACCACTAACCTAGTGCTCGCAAGGTAAGTGGTTTTATTTATTTTACATTTTCTATCCGGTCGTTTGCCACTTGCATCCCCCACCCCTGTTCTGACCCCGCCATGCCCCACCGTGCTTACCTGCACAGATCGCCACTGACTGTCAAACCAGACCTAAAAATCCATGCCAGTCAATGACTGCCCTTCTCCCATCTGTGCTGCAGCCATAGAAAAATTCAATAAATTATCAGGCACTTTAATAGCTTTACAATCTCATGTATGTCCCTGAAGGTTAAAACAATGGAAGGTGTATAAATAAACAAAATGATCACAGCTGTGTGGAGGAAAAGCACTTTTATGTGGAAGCTGACAAAGTATGCCCAATTAAAACATGTATTTCTAGCTCCCAAAATGTGGCCAGAGCCCCTCACCTGGTGATTCTCACATAATAGTCTGGAGGCAGCTTCGCTGTCGAGCCAGAGCATAAAAACCAAGCACAGGCACTGAAACACTGAACTCAATCCCTAGACCAGACCATTAGCCAAGAATAGAAGGAAATAGAGGGGTGTCTTTACACAACATGGGAAGGTTACTGTCAAAGATATATGAGCATTAGTAGAAGTGTTGGGGTTCTGAGAGGCACAACGTGCCCATACTTTTTTTAATTTAGGAAAATAGTTCTCCTTTTTTTATGAAAAGAGAAACATCCCGGGATGTTAATTTTGACAGTAAATTCCGACAGTTGAAGGGCTTCCGGTTAATTGAAGGTAGGGAGTCTCCTGTGCTGTGAAACCGAAGGAGGAGCAGACAGCTATGCAAGCCTTGCTGCCAGGGTGCCTGCTTTCCTGAAAGAAATGTAAACGTGCGCAACTGGTCAATCTACAAATGTAAAGGGTGCTTGGAAGCCAATTTTGGTTTTCATTGATGGAATCACTTGAAGCTCCCTGATGAAGCACATTTATTAATTTTGAGAGCTATTGTAAGCGAGTTACCAGCGAAGCTGTGTAGTGTATGCTTTTAAATGACAGTTATAAAAAAATAAAAAAAAGTCCACTACGTACAGTCTGGGTATTACTGACATGTATATTTTGGAAGCACTTTTTTATTCTAAAACCTTTCTGTGCATTTTGTAGCAGCCTGTCTTATACTGTGTGTAATGTACATTTTAAAACATTACTTACATGTTCATAGTGCTAGCTATCTCAGGCTGGGACCTTTTAGTACTAAACATACACGAGCCACTATTCTTCACTGCAGCAACCAAGATTCAATGATGTAGCCCTCTGGTGTGGTGCATAAATTAATAGAGGTTTCATAATGTACAATAGTGCATTTCCGACTGATTAACATAACTTGCATTTAATTTTCATTTATGCTGTGCGTGGTTTTATATGTGGTTACCTGAAGGTGAAAGACCCAAAAAAGTTACAGAATATTTTTTAACCACGCCCCCATTGCCCGCATTACAGTTCCCGTACCTTTTTAATGTACTTCGACCACTGCATGAGATGTAGTTGGATCATTCGCTGTGCATTTTTCGCTCACGTTTTAAGGGTAGGGTGAACTGGAACGGTTGTTAGTTTGGACAATTACAGTAACCGTTCGTTGGACATGCTCATCTTAATTCCCACAAGTGAGTACAAGCAAGACGCGAAGTTCTTTCACCACAAACAGGCGCATGTGGTAACATCATCATCATCATAGTCTTTATTCGAATTTTAAAAGTTCATAAAAGACACAAACAAAAAAGAAAACGAAATGAAACAACTATTAACGCACCCTATAAAATACATAAAATCCATCCATCATTAAATACTTTAAAAAATTCAAGTTAAAAAGCATTAAACAAATCGATAGACTAGAAGATAAGATAGTATATAAAAAACTACAAGTGCAAAGAAATGGAAGGAGATATCAATTAAACAGGGGTCGAGTCACAATACAAAGGGAAAAAAGACCAACGGCCAAACAATACAAAACCTCAAGGGGGAACTACCGGTGTGTGCATGAGAGCTTTATTCCTTAAAAACCATGCCCAACCCAGGTATTTAGCTAGAGCGATAGAAATAATCGGTAGAGTGTTTGTGCGTAAAATTCTTAAAGCGACAGCACTACTCCTTGTGCCTAGAGTTTTGCACAATGGGGACAACCAAACTCGTCTTGGAATAGCATATGCAGGACAAACAAACAAAAAGTGGGCAATTGATTCAGCTTGCAAGCCACAAGCAGGGCATGTTTCCACGCCTACACTGGACCACCTACTTGTAAGGGACCTAAGTGGTAGAGAACCGGCTCTTAGCTGAAAGTAAAGTTTCCTGTCACCAGGTTTGATAATCAAATCCCAGTAGGGTTTCAGAGCTGGTGTAACTTTTGCCTCCAGATACCAACTGGTCATCCTGGAGCAATTAGCTCTACTCCAAACTTGGTAATCAACATGTTCCCAGTAAATCATTCTCAAGGATCTCTTTGAAGGGAACAAGACAGCCACTGGATCACTTCACAGCCCCTCCAGACCCAGGTCTATCAAGGACTCACGAAGATTCCTCAACCATCTGATCTTGTGGAATGTGTCGGATTTTATAACGTCCATGAGACCGTTGGCATATAGAGAAAGCTCCGGAGTAGTCCAAAGCCTCCGCCAGTATAAAACCGGACGGAGTTTGGCTAGGTCCATAATGGCCTTCCTGCCTAAGTCATATCTCAAGGGAACCAAAGGTGTACTCTGTGGGAGGCCAGTTATACTACAGAAAAATTTGTTTTCAACTACTGTTAAAGAAGTTAACACGTCGAAACCCCATAGCTCAGCCCCATACAACACAGAACTTAGAGCCTTGGCCACATAAACTTGGAGCACTGTTTGGTTTAGTGAGGGATTTTTTATGCTCACTAGATAGGGCTCCTGATATCTGCCTAAATTTCATGGTGGTCATCTGTTACATGCATACCTAGGTAGACGAAATTGTTGACCACTTCAAGCGGTTGTCCATTCATAAAAAACTCTCGCTCTATAGCTTGGGTGTGGATTAAAAACCATGAGTTTAGTCTTGGCCACATTTACCTCCAAACCATGTCCAAGACAAAAGTCTTCAAACACTAACAAAGCTCTTTGCAGACCACTCAGAGTTTTTGATACAATAAGGGTGTCGTCCGCAAACATCAATATCGGGGTAATAACCCCAGCCAGCTTAGGAGCGTCAGTAGTGACACTAAGCATGCGTTCTACTATCCCATTGATGTACAAAGAAAAGAGCGTGGGGGCCATGGTACAACCTTGGCGCACACCACGCTCTACCGGGAACTCAGAGGTAACATCGCTAGGACCTCCCCACTGAATGTTGGCAAAATTAGACTCATGTAACCTCATAACCAAGGTCAAGATTTCCACAGGAAGCCCCAACTTTTCAAGGACTGTACACAACCGCAGATGGGGCACTAAATCGAAGGCAGCTCTTAAGTCCACAAAAGCGACATAGAGACTAGCATTCCCCAAGGTAACTACCTTCCAGTGTAGTTGAACAAAGCGAAAAACCTGGTCCACTGTACTAGTTAATTTACGAAAACCAGCTTGAAATGGGGACAAAATCCTATTGTCTTCAATCCAATCCAATATCAAGTTCAAGACCATCCTCCCGATGATCTTCTGGATTGTATCTATCAAACTAATAGGTCTGTAGTTTCCTGGAAGTGCCTTATCTCCCTTCTTAAAAACTGGGATAATGACAGCACCACCCCATGATTTAGGAACAGGGGCACCTTCAGCCACGGCGTTAGCCACTAATGCGATGTACTTGCTCCAACAAGTTTTATTGTGGAGAAAGACATCGGATGGAACCCCGTCTAATCCCGGGGCACGCTCAGTTGCTACAGATCCCAAAGCTGTTAATACGTCTTTGGTACTAAAAGGACCTTGGCAATAAAAAACGTAAGATATCACCCCAGAGGGATTCCATGTGAAGTTACATGCGTATTGAGGCTTAAAGTACTTTAACCACTCCTCTTGGGTAACATGGTTTGATGGTCTGTCAGACAGACCTCCTCTATTCCACTTAATAACGTTCCAAAACAATCTAGAGTCCCTGGCATAGCTTGCTCCCTTCAGGTCTTGGCAATAAAGTTCATCCCCTTTCTTTTTTGCCTGGCCAAGACATTTTTTATATAACTGTCTGGCCATCTGGACACAGGTCTTATGACCACTGGAAAGGGCTACAGCCAGGTTAACTCTGGCTCTTATACAATCCCCGTCATACCAACGTAGCCGCTTAAGTGGGGGCTTTTTACCTTTATATACTGGTTTCAGGAAATACCTGCGTAATACCTCAAAAAAAGTCTCATGAAGCCCAGTGTCTTGAATGCTACCTTCTTCGGTGGCCATCACACCCTCTAATTTCAGCGTTACTCTAGCCAACTCAGTATCAATGTTAGCAATGACCTTGTCGTTGATCTTGACCTCTCGCCACTTGAGTCTACGCATGTCATTAGAGGGGACGACTTTGGGAGACTCAGATTGCGTCGCCTCGCCTTCTATTTGGGTACCCCCCACCACTGATTGTTACACAGATGGGATTATGTTCGATCTCTACTCTTGATTCAACCACCATATCTTTGATGGATTGCCATAACCTCATACAGCAGAGTACGTAATCAATCCTACTTTTAGAACGGCCATTATCAAAAGTACTGACACCCTTCTTGTCCCCCGGTGTCCTGCCATTCAATGCCCTTAGTCCTTTCTCGTAACAAAGGGAATTTACCTGTACTACCACCTCAGACCATCTTTTAATTGGAACTAGGGCCAAACCGGGTATACCCCACAGCCGGTCCTCCTCAGGGTCAAGGCCCCATTCAGAGTCCGGATCTAAGAGGGGTTCAAACGTAATATTCAGATGTCCCGCAATGATCACTCCCCTCTCGCTCGAGTGTACATCTATAAGGGTATCCAAAATGTCCAAGACCCGCGACCTTGTCCCCTTGGTCCCTCTAAGGTATAAGTTATAAATATCCAATTCGCCCTTAAGGCCCAGAATTAACCTGACTAATTGAATGTCGGGAGACCCTGTTGGTATCACACTAACCTTAGGAAATGAATCCTGGCGAGCCCAGGTGGTTAGGCCACCCATAGGGCGGCCTTTGGGACCCTTGATTGCTGGGACGTGGAAATTCAAATATTCCAGCAAGAACTGGGGCTCGCTAGACCAAGTCTCCTGGAAGAGGCAAACATCGAAGTTACCGATGAATTCAACCCATTCGGGAGAATCCATCTTTGCCTTTAGACCAGCTATATTCCAAGAGATCAATGTACCTGGCCCTGATCCTGACGGTGTGCCCTAATTAGCAATGTTGGAACTTGCTTCATATGGCCTCTCATTCTCCCTATACAAGTTTAAAGTTGGGTCCCTGTACGGGATGGACTTTCCGTGCGGGGCCTGATAAACTACATCTGATCCACCCAAGAACTCATCTCCAGCTGCCATGGCATCCCTAAAGGCTGATAAATTCGTCCCTCTCGTCTCCGGTCAATCCAGATCATCCAGGTTGCTCAAACCATTGTAGTGATGATCGGGGGGTAGAAAGGTAAACCCAGGGTTCGTTCCTCTCACTACCCAATCCTGTCCAATTCTACCCTCACGATTAGGGGAATGGTTATAAAAATGGTATAAATCATGCACCTCAATCCCCGACCGGATCCCAGAGAGTGCGCAGTCACAGATAAAGCTCGCTATGCGCCTATCTTTGAAATTTACAATGATGGAGTCACCCGGAACATCTTTGGGTCTGGATCCCACCCAACTGACCCTTCTGACAAATAAAATCTTCCCATTCATATTGTTGGGAATTGGTCTGTTCTTATTTAACCAAAATGTCACTTTATTTTTGAGTTCTTGGAAGGATTCAGATTTGCCACCTTTTAATACGGGAACACCAGTTAATACTACTACATAAGGAAG
This sequence comes from Triturus cristatus, assembly GCF_964204655.1. Taxonomy (NCBI): domain Eukaryota; kingdom Metazoa; phylum Chordata; class Amphibia; order Caudata; family Salamandridae; genus Triturus; species Triturus cristatus. The sequence continues at coordinate 1,067,693,772 of NC_140579.1, read as the reverse complement.
GGATTCTGGTGGAAGATGGAGATGGGCCAGGGGAAATTTGGTAAAGTTTTCATGAATCTCTGGATTTACAACTTCTCTCGCTTTCCTGCCTTCCTTGGTGGAATTACCCCCAGATACATTATTTGTCCGACCGGCCTCCCTGGTTGTTTTGAGAACCAGTGCCTATACTGGCATTAGTTATCACAAGAGGATTGTCAATGGGAACAGGTACAATAGTCAAAGACTTGTCAAGGGATGAAGAATTAGATTTAGCACTGTCTTTTGTAGAGAGTTTAACAATGTTTTTTAATGAACAAAAGTTATCAAAAGTTATCAAGAATCGTTTGTTCCAAACGTTCGATTCATTCGTTAACTAATTTTACCCTTTCTAGAAGGGGGAGTATAAAAGATCAGACCACCTGCTCGATCTGAGGGATCATGTCACCAGTATGAGGCAGATCAGGGGGGCATTTATTAGCTTCGCCCGTAACCAAGCAGTCATCGGGTAATGAGGCGCCAGGATTGGTCGTATTTTTTGTTGTTTTAGGAATTTTCGACTGCCTGGCACCTTGAACATCCCCACCTCGTTTCCTCTTAGAATTAGCAGGTCTAGATACTTTATTACTAGCCCTTGTCTGGGGAAAGATAACTTCGGAGCTTAAAGAACACCATTGGCCTCCTTAGCCCTTGTACTAGCCGATAACATAATGGGGCTTGCCTCAATATCTCCATGTTGGGGCAGATCACCGCTGCCATGCCCTTCTATCCTAGTTGGTGATTTGACCAATGCCAATGTGCCAATAGATGAACGTCTGGCATACATTGGTTCTGTTGAAAGGCGCCGCTCGGTAATAGTGATTTCATGTTCAAGAACCGAAACAGCTCTGGTAATAAACTGGTCTAAGGTACCAGTCACTGTTGCAGCCCCCAATGTACGCTTCCCTTTCCCTGCCATTTAACAGCATACACAGGGATACACAGTAATTCACGTTCCACAAAATGATAAACAGCAACAAGTACAATGAACAAAATGTACCACAAGTCTTACTGGGTCACAAAAGGTTAGGGAGGTGGCCCAGTCCGGCCCTTCTCGGCCCCTGACGGCCACAGATGGCCCGCCCTTTGCCCGGGCTTAGCCCGGCGCCGCCCGCGTGCGTCCTGCGTCCAGGAAGTTGCTTCCAACTATATCCGGTGATTTGGGGGGCGTGGCCTCGTAGCGCTGATGGTTCTCGCACTGCTGCTGCCTTCTCCCGACTCAATGGCACAAAGTCCTGGGTTCTGGTGAGGGTTTGTAGTCCTTCACGCTGCGTCTCCCGCGAAGCGGGAGGCGCAAGGTCAATTTAAATGTCCCGATGAATTGGGGGCGTGGCCTCGTAGCGCTGATGGCTCTCGCGCTGCTGCTGCCTTCTCCCGACTCAATGGCACGTGGTAACAGATCCTTCAACCCACACAACTCCCCTCGATGATAACGAGTACCCTACAAAACAGATTCATTTGAAAGCAGGGTAAAGTGTTTTACATGTTCAATTCTGCCGAAAACTACGAACATTTAGGGGCTTATTTACAAGCCCCTTGCACTGCCGGTACGTCACTTTTAACATGGAAAAAGTGACGTACCGGCAGCGCAAGGGGCTTGTAAATAAACCTAGTGTGGGCAGACTGGTCCTAGCAAGTAACAATTCCAGTTAGTAAGCAGCTCTGTACAGGCTCTATATGTGCAAAGCACCGAAGAAAACTTATACCAATCGAGTGGGTAATGCCAGTTGGTCACAGAATGACTGCGAACTAGGGAGACTCCGCCCTTCCCCATCCCATCCCCGAGCTGAGAAGGAGGCCAAGAGGCAGCGTAACCCCCTTCAACAGGTGCCGTAAAGCCTACGGACGAGGTGTAGTGTAACTATGTAAAACATTTATCCAGCCCGGCCTATACCACAGCTCCTCACTACAAAGGGGAGTCGCACTCACTGCAAACGGTATCCCGCAGGGTCACGCGCAGGCTTCTGAGACAAGGAGACGGGCCGTCCTGCCTGAAGCCACAGCCACCCGTCCAACTTGATGTGGCCTAGGACCCGGAGGGAGGCAGAGGAGGCCGCAGGGGGTTGGATGACGCGCTTGGCACGAAGTAAAGACCGGGTGGCTCTTGGCATCAGAGAGCGCTAGTGAAGGTCCTGCGACCGTAGTAGAGTTGGACCCTGCCTCTCGGCTTTGGTCCTTTAGTTTACCGCACAAGCTTTGAGCGACATCAGCATCGCTGAAAGGATTCTCTCCTCTGCGCAAATTGCCAGAGCACGCACGCTCAGAAGGCAGAATCTGCAACAAATATTTAAACGTAATACAGGACAATTATAATGAGCAAGCGTAGTGTTACATAGCACTAGTTACTATTATTATTATTTATTCCATCCCTAGACCTTGCATATAAGTACATTCTAGGAGCTGTAGACTTGATGCATTTTAATAGGGGAGTGGGTGCGCGGCTTTATTTTCTCCATTGAAGTCCACTGAAGTCTACAGTTTCTGGAGGGAGCTAGCCAAAATAAACCAATTTTTGGCTTTAAAAATCATGAGCCTCCGGCCTGGAAAGCTTTACAGATAGACCATCTTCACTAGCAAACCAAGCACATGTATATAGATTAGTACCTGGTCACACAGTCTTCTACGTTATGTAGAAATTGTCATGCTGACACGATTTTGTTCAATAACTCAAGCCTGTTTACAAATGTTAGTATCTACCATGTAGAGTCTTACTCCTGTTTAAAACTGTTTCTGCAGTACCAAAAACTTGTGTGGAACATAATGAACACAAGTCATGAGCTGTCACCTGCACGCAAAGTTACTCTTGAATACAAAGATTTATAACATGCCTCTACATACCTATCGTGCATTGCAAGTGGATGTATTGGGAGTGGATGTATTTCGTAAACACTTACATCCATTAGCCCATGCACTTTTTAAATGTAGGGAAACTGCCTATTGCTGTTTAAATATACGGCATGACTGACTGTTAAATATTTACTATCAGATCGTAATATTGTTATCCGCCAGTCTGACAAAGGGGGAAATGTTGTCATACTTAATGTGGATGATTATATACAAGAGGGGTTACGTCAACTAGATTGTCAGGACTGCTATGAACAAGTAACCAAAGATGTTGATGAGTCCAATGCCATTTTCCATAGTATGTTGAAAGATTGGCATTCACTAGGTATTCTTGAATGGGACGAGAAGTCTTTTCTTCTGAACCGTAATCCCAAGGTTGCAATTCTTTATCTATTACCCAAATTGCACAAAGACCCTATTATACCTCCCGGGAGACCCATTGTTTCTTCAATGGGTTCTCTATTGGAGAAAACATCCAAATATTTTGATTATTTTTTGCGGCCCTATGTGGAGACTCTACCATCTTATTTAAAGGACAGTAAGGATTTTTTGAATAAAATCAAAGATATTGATTGGCAGGAAGGTTTTTTATTGATCACTTTAGACGTCTGCAGCCTATATACATCAATCAAACATGCTGATGGTGTTGAGGCCTGCAGACAGTACCTCAGTTCTCGATCCATTTCGTTTTTACAACATAACGAAATGGTCTTACAGATGATCAAGTTCTGTCTCGAGAATAATTTTTTCATTTTTAATGAAGTTTGCTATAGACAGAAACAAGGCACAGCTATGGGCATCTGCTTTTCTCCCAGTTATGCTAACCTTTTTATGGGTTGCTGGGAGCACGTGGTGTCCAGGGCACAAGACCAATACTGCAGCCATGTAAATTTATGGCTGCGGTATATAGATGACCTATTTATCATTTGGGACGGGTCTTATGAACAGGCTAATAACTTAATTTCCACTCTGAATGCAAATGAGAACAACCTAAAATTCGAGGGAATAATAAGTGATCAGAGGATTGAGTTCTTAGATTTACATATAGAAGTGGTGGAGAACAAATTACCTTCTAAACTTTATCGCAAGACAACTGCGGGGAATACTCTGCTACATGCAGAAAGTGGTCACCCTAAAACATTGATCCGCAGTATACCTTATGGGGAATTTCTCCAGGCGCGGAAAAATTGTAGCACTGAATCAGATTTCAATCTAGAATGTGACTGTATGACTAAAAGGTTCTTGGAGAGAGGGTACAACCCTAATGCGATCAAAAAAGCACATTTGAAAGCAGCGAACTTTACACTGTCATGGTTCCGCGAGCCGCCCGCCACTCGAGAAGGAAGGTTAGCGGTCTAGTTCTTGCGGGACGACAACGGAAGTCCGAAAGACTCACTTCCGGTTGGTCGCGCATAATAGCCGGGAACTCTGGCTACTGACCGCTTTGAATTCAGGTCATCGCCACGGAAGGAGAAGACGAGTACCGCCGACGGAAGGACGCGGCTGCGGACAACCACGATACAGGTACTGTCTTCAACCAAAGGCGCTTCAAGGTTAGGAGAACGGCGGTCCTTGCCGTCTCAGCCCGGAAACGCATTGCTTTCCACGGCGCACCAGAAAAGTGCAGTGGAACGGGGGTTCTTACCCTCTTTATTATTTGCGCAGGAGCGCTGGTTTTGGTTCTCATTATTTTGGTTCCTGCTCTGACCTAGCTGGATTGGGCATGTTATAATTTGCGCAGGAGCGCTGGTTTTGGTTCTCATTATTTTGGTTCCTGCTCTGACCTAGCTGGATTGGGCATGTTATAATTTGCGCAGGAGCGCTAGTTTTTGTTTCTCTTGATTTTGACCAGACAGCGGAGGCCAGTTACTCGCACACCCTCACACCAGGTAAACCAGGGTCTCATAAGCACGACACAGAAATTAGGAAGGAGAAGGAACGTGCAGAACGCTAATAGTGTCCCCTTCTTTCCCTCACAGCGTGTGTCCAGCGCCATCTAGACCTTGCGCCTATCTGGCTTCTACCCCGGGTACCCCCTTCTCCTAGACTGAGTTACACCTCGACTAGGGCAAGGTGGGGAACGGGGTGGTGGTTCTTGTCGCCTCTGCAGGAACATCCCACCCAGCAGACGGTAAGTCGTGGGGGGACCTCTGACAGAATTCAAAGCCCACGCAATACCTCCTGCCCGGGCGACATGGGTGACCCTGAGATCACGCTTCAAGATATAGCTGCCATCCTGACGACTATGCAAGCGGAAAACCGCAGTCTACGGCAGGACATCACCGCTTTGCAGACGCAAGTGGCCGATCCCGGCACCGGACCTTGGGGACAGTACCCCATGGCTAGAGTGCTGCGAGAAGGCCTGTTAAGACCCGCCACGTTCCAAACCGGTGGGCCTCCCTCTGCTCCATCGCACAACACCTCCATCCAGGTGATAGCCCCGCACACAGTACAACTGGCCCCTCCTGAGTGCTTTTCTGATGATAGCACGAAGTACAGCGTTTTCATGCACCAGTGCCAGTTGCATTTCATGGCCCGTGCTACCGCCTTCCCTGACGATGCTTCTAAGGTTGCCTTTATCCTCTCCTATATGGGAGGCGATGCATCGCTGTGGTCCATACCTTTGGTAGAGAATGATGACCCTGTGTTGTACAACTTACCTGCCTTCAGAGACACCATGCGACGGATGTTTGGCCACCACACCTTTGTACAAGCTGCGGATAACGAACTCCTCGGACTAAAACAGGGGACCGCAGACTTGCTACACTATGTTACCACCTTCAACAGACTGGTAATAGACGCCCAATGGCCAGAGTCCAAGAAGGTATCGGTGTTCTATAGGGGTTTGCGGGACGACATGAAGGATCTCCTGTCCCAGATCCCGGACCCGCCAGATGACATCGGCTCGTTTATCGATTTGGTAGTGAAATTGAACTTCAGGCTACAAGAACGAAAGGCTGATCGACACAGAGGCGGAGACCCCCGAGTACTGCCACAAAGGGAGAAGAACACCAACGAGGCGGTATACAACCCTGATACACCAGAACCGATGCAGATCGGAGGGATTCGGGGAGCCCTGACCAAGGAGGAATGTGAGAAGAGACGGCGACAGAACCAGTGCCTGTATTGCGGCAAAAGCGGTCACTTCGTACGGGAGTGCCCTGTGAAACCCTCAAAACCAAGGCCAAAGAGACCTTTTGCCCTTCCGATTTCCAGAGGAGACTGGTCGGGAAACGAGGAAATCCAGTAAACGAAGGGGTCCGGTAACTGGGTTCGTCATCCATCAGGAGACCAACCCCAGGTAACGGCGTCAGTTGCCGTCATTTCGGAGTAGAAGTCACCCTACAAACACGATCAGGCCACGGATGGCAGGTGACAGCCCTCATCGATTCTGGAGCTACAGGCAATTTTATCGATAACCAGTACATGGCTAGCCTAGGGATGACAGGGGTACCAAAGAAGACGCCGGAGGCTGTGAAAGCTGTGGACGGGACGGATCTCACCTCAGGGCTCATCCGTTTCCAAACCGAACTTCTTGAGATGTCGTTCAAGAACAGCCACACAGAATCCATTACCTTTGATGCCATCGACGCACCGCAATTCCGCCTGATTCTGGGTCTTCCATGGTTGGCGGCCCATAACCCACGGATCGACTGGGTGTCCAGGGTGGTGCACTTGGATTCGGAGGGTTGTCAGTCTCACTGTTACCTCCGGTCGTGTACTCCCGGCTCATCAGGTATACAAGCTCACGTGTTGCCCCTTTCCAATACGGTCTTATCCGTACATGGAACGATACCTGAGGCGTACATGGACCTAGCCGCGGTGTTCGACAAAAAAGGGGCAAACACCTTACCACCGCATCGCAGCTTCGATTGCAGAATAGACCTGATTCCTGGCTCAAAGCTGCCCTGTAGTCGCATCTACTCGCTCACGGAAAAGGAAAATGAACACCTTCGTATGTATCTGGACGAGTACTTACGCAACGGGTTCATCCGCCACTCAAGATCGCCGTTGGCGTCTCCCCTCTTTTTCATGGCAAAGAATGAAGGAGACTTGAGAACGTGCATCGACTTTAGAGCGATGAATGCCATCACGGTAAAAAACAGATACCCGTTACCGCTGATCACAAACCTACTGGAGCAAGTGAAAAACGCCAGCATTTACACCAAGCTGGACCTCCGGGGGGCGTACCATCTCGTCAGAGTCCGAAAGGGAGATGAATGGAAGACCACATTTCGGACCAAATACGGCTTATACGAATACCAGGTCATGCCTTTCGGACTCTGCAACGCCCCGGCGGCCTTCCAGTTCTTTATCGACGAGGTACTGAGGGACTTCATCGACCAGTTCTGCGTCGTCTATATCGACGACATTCTGATATTTTCCACTACCCAAGAGGAACACATCCAACACGTACGCTCCGTTTTGCAACAACTGCTACACCATGGGTTGTACGTCAAGTTGGAAAAAAGCGTCTTCCACACCACAGCCGTTGAGTTCCTAGGACACGTCATCACCCCAGAGGGGGTTACCATGGATACTAAGAAAACGGCAGCGATTCAACAATGGCCATCCCCTACGTCGGTGAAACAGGTACAACGGTTCCTAGGGTTCGCAAATTATTATCTCCGCTTTATCGAGGGGTTTTCGAGGATCGTCACTCCCATCACTCGTTTTCTGCGCAAAGGGGTCCGCTTTGAATGGAATCACGACGCAGAACAAGCCTTCCAAGCCTTGAAGACTCGGTTCTCTACGGCCCCCATCCTGCTACATCCGAACCCAGAACGGCCGTTCGTAGTGGAATCCGACGCCTCCCAGGACGCCCTGGGTGGGGTGCTGTCCCAAAGAGATACCAAGACGGGCTTGCTGCACCCTGTGGCGTTCTACTCAAGGAAACTCCAGCCGGCAGAGCGGAACTACACGGTTTCCGACCGTGAATTACTAGCCATAAAGGCCGCCTTCGAGGAATGGCGCCACCACCTCAAGGACGCGAGACACCCCATAACCATATTCACGGACCACAGGAACCTCCAGTTCCTCCGTTCGGTGAGGGCCTTGACCGCTAGGCAGCTACGGTGGACCTTGTTCTTTAACGAGTATGAGTTTCACATCACCTACCGACCTGGTAAAAACAACGCCAAAGCGGATGCCCTGTCACGACTCACAGAAGCCGAAGAAACCCTACCTACTGACGTTCCTACCCCGATCATCCCGAACCGTTGTTTTCTGGGACTAGTCCTGTCTTCGGGTTTCTTATCCCAGCTGCGCGACGACCTACAACAGAAGGCTGTCTCGTCATGGATAGGGGAGCATAAAGGGCTCACCGCTACAGATGGGTTTCTCTACCAGGGAGACTTCCTGCCTCTACCGAACCTCCAACAACGAGCCTTGTACATGTGCCATGACCACCCTCTGGCCATTCACCCTGGCCGTCAGAAGACGAAGGACTTGCTCTCACGTCATTTCTGGTGGCCCACCCTAGACACTGATGTACACGCCTATATCGCACGGTGTGCCGTCTGCGCTCAGGGAAAGGGTTCATCTCAGCCCTCGGTGGGGTTGTTGCAACCTATTCCTGTGCCTCCGTACCCGTGGCATACCATATCCATGGACTTTGTGGTGGAGCTGCCCAGAACAAAGTCAGGATTCACCACCATCCTCACCATCGTGGACCATCTCTCCAAGATGGCCCATTTCGTCCCGTTGGAAAAACTACCCTCGGCGGGTGCCTTGGCTGGGATTGTCCTACGCAACGTAATTCGTTTACATGGCATTCCGTCGGTGGTGATCACGGATAGGGGCTCCCAGTTTGTGTCCAAATTTTGGAATGAGGTGTGTCGCATCCTGCACATGGAAGTACGCTTATCCACGGCGTACCACCCGCAAACCGATGGCCAGGCCGAGAGGACTAACCAGACCATGGAGCAGTACCTCCGATGTTTACTCCAGTCCGTGGAGGACGATTGGTCTGAAGTCCTTTGGTTGGTGGAATTCGCCTATAATAACAGCAGACATTCCGCAATCGGCATGTCCCCGTTCTTTTGTCTCCAGGGACGGCACCCCCGAACGGCCCCTTGGGAGGACCCTTTCGCCAGTCCTTTGCCCACTGTTCAGGCGTATCATGGGTTCCTTCACGACCTGTGGCAACAAGCCAGGTTTGAGCTAGCAAAAGCTAAGGAATCATACAAACTGTTCGGACCGGCACAGACGAGCCGAGCCCCAGTTCAAGGTGGGTGACAGGGTATGGGTGTCCCTACAGCACGTTAATGCTCATGGTTCCAAGAAACTGTTACCCCGGTTTGTGGGGCCCTACGTCATCGCTAAAGTCATCAACCGTGTTGCCATGAAGGTCTCACTGCCACCTCACATGAAATGCCATCCGGTTTTCCACGTTTCCCTCCTGCGGGCTGCTCACCCGGAGTGTGTTACCTAAGCTCCTCCTCCTCCTGTTCTTCGTGGTGACCACATCGAGTACGAGGTCCGGGCCATTCTTATGTCCCGTAGGACCCGGGGCCGGCTCTTCTACCTGGTGGACTGGAGGGGTTATGGTCCGGAGGAAAGGTCGTGGGAGCCACTGTCGCATGTCCGCCACGCCTCCCGGCTGGTTCGAGCCTTCCACTTGGGTCATCCTGGCTGTCCTCGGCCTGCCACCCCGGTGTGATCCGCCGGCTGCCGGGTGGGGGTCCTGTTTGGTGGTGGGTGCTGTCATGGTTCCGCGAGCCGCCCGCCACTCAAGAAGGAAGGTTAGCGGTCTAGTTCTTGCGGGACGACAACGGAAGTCCGAAAGACTCACTTCCGGTTGGTCGCGCATAATAGCCGGGAACTCTGGCTACTGACCGCTTTGAATTCAGGTCATCGCCACGGAAGGAGAAGACGAGTACCGCCGACGGAAGGACGCGGCTGCGGACAACCACGATACAGGTACTGTCTTCAACCAAAGGCGCTTCAAGGTTAGGAGAACGGCGGTCCTTGCCGTCTCAGCCCGGAAACGCATTGCTTTCCACGGCGCACCAGAAAAGTGCAGTGGAACGGGGGTTCTTACCCTCTTTATTATTTGCGCAGGAGCGCTGGTTTTGGTTCTCATTATTTTGGTTCCTGCTCTGACCTAGCTGGATTGGGCATGTTATAATTTGCGCAGGAGCGCTGGTTTTGGTTCTCATTATTTTAGTTCCTGCTCTGACCTAGCTGGATTGGGCATGTTATAATTTGCGCAGGAGCGCTAGTTTTTGTTTCTCTTGATTTTGACCAGACAGCGGAGGCCAGTTACTCGCACACCCTCACACCAGGTAAACCAGGGTCTCATAAGCACGACACAGAAATTAGGAAGGAGAAGGAACGTGCAGAACGCTAATAGTGTCCCCTTCTTTCCCTCACAGCGTGTGTCCAGCGCCATCTAGACCTTGCGCCTATCTGGCTTCTACCCCGGGTACCCCCTTCTCCTAGACTGAGTTACACCTCGACTAGGGCAAGGTGGGGAACGGGGTGGTGGTTCTTGTCGCCTCTGCAGGATCATCCCACCCAGCAGACGGTAAGTCATGGGGGGACCTCTGACAGAATTCAAAGCCCACGCAATACCTCCTGCCCGGGCGACATGGGTGACCCTGAGATCACGCTTCAAGATATAGCTGCCATCCTGACGACTATGCAAGCGGAAAACCGCAGTCTACGGCAGGACATCACCGCTTTGCAGACGCAAGTGGCCGATCCCGGCACCGGACCTTGGGGACAGTACCCCATGGCTAGAGTGCTGCGAGAAGGCCTGTTAAGACCCGCCACGTTCCAAACCGGTGGGCCTCCCTCTGCTCCATCGCACGACACCTCCATCCAGGTGATAGCCCCGCACACAGTACAACTGGCCCCTCCTGAGCGCTTTTCTAATGATAGCACGAAGTACAGCGTTTTCATGCACCAGTGCGAGATGCATTTCATGGCACGTGCTACCGCCTTCCCTGACGATGCTTCTAAGGTTGCCTTTATCCTCTCCTATATGGGAGGCGATGCATCGCTGTGGTCCATACCTTTGGTAGAGAATGATGACCCTGTGTTGTACAACTTACCTGCCTTCAGAGACACCATGCGACGGATGTTTGGCCACCACACCTTTGTACAAGCTGCGGATAACGAACTCCTCGGACTAAAACAGGGGACCGCAGACTTGCTACACTATGTTACCACCTTCAACAGACTGGTAATAGACGCCCAATGGCCAGAGTCCAAGAAGGTATCGGTGTTCTATAGGGGTTTGCGGGACGACATGAAGGATCTCCTGTCCCAGATCCCGGACCCGCCAGATGACATCGGCTCGTTTATCGATTTGGTAGTGAAATTGAACTTCAGGCTACAAGAACGAAAGGCAGATCGACACAGAGGCGGAGACCCCCGAGTACTGCCACAAAGGGAGAAGAACACCAACGAGGCGGTATACAACCCTGATACACCAGAACCGATGCAGATCGGAGGGATTCGGGGAGCCCTGACCAAGGAGGAACGTGAGAAGAGACGGCGACAGAACCAGTGCCTGTATTGCGGCAAAAGCGGTCACTTCGTACGGGAGTGCCCTGTGAAACCCTCAAAACCAAGGCCAAAGAGACGTTTTGCCCTTCCGATTTCCAGAGGAGACTGGTCGGGAAACGAGGAAATCCAGTAAACGAAGGGGTCCGGTAACTGGGTTCGTCATCCATCAGGAGACCAACCCCAGGTAACGGCGTCAGTTGCCGTCATTTCGGAGTAGAAGTCACCCTACAAACACGATCAGGCCACGGATGGCAGGTGACAGCCCTCATCGATTCTGGAGCTACAGGCAATTTTATCGATAACCAGTACATGGCTAGCCTAGGGATGACAGGGGTACCAAAGAAGACGCCGGAGGCTGTGAAAGCTGTGGACGGGACGGATCTCACCTCAGGGCTCATCCGTTTCCAAACCGAACTTCTTGAGATGTCGTTCAAGAACAGCCACACAGAATCCATTACCTTTGATGCCATCGACGCACCGCAATTCCGCCTGATTCTGGGTCTTCCATGGTTGGCGGCCCATAACCCACGGATCGACTGGGTGTCCAGGGTGGTGCACTTGGATTCGGAGGGTTGTCAGTCTCACTGTTACCTCCGGTCGTGTACTCCCGGCTCATCAGGTATACAAGCTCACGTGTTGCCCCTTGCCAATACGGTCTTATCCGTACATGGAACGATACCTGAGGCGTACATGGACCTAGCCGCGGTGTTCGACAAAAAAGGGGCAAACACCTTACCACCGCATCGCAGCTTCGATTGCCGAATAGACCTGATTCCTGGCTCAAAGCTGCCCTGTAGTCGCATCTACTCGCTCACGGAAAAGGAAAATGAACACCTTCGTATGTATCTGGACGAGTACTTACGCAACGGGTTCATCCGCCACTCAAGATCGCCGGTGGCGTCTCCCCTCTTTTTCATGGCAAAGAATGAAGGAGACTTGAGAACGTGCATCGACTTTAGAGCGATGAATGCCATCACGGTAAAAAACAGATACCCGTTACCGCTGATCACAAACCTACTGGAGCAAGTGAAAAACGCCAGCATTTACACCAAGCTGGACCTCCGGGGGGCGTACCATCTCGTCAGAGTCCGAAAGGGATATGAATGGAAGACCACATTTCGGACCAAATACGGCTTATACGAATACCAGGTCATGCCTTTCGGACTCTGCAACGCCCCGGCGGCCTTCCAGTTCTTTATCGACGAGGTACTGAGGGACTTCATCGACCAGTTCTGCGTCGTCTATATCGACGACATTCTGATATTTTCCACTACCCAAGAGGAACACATCCAACACGTACGCTCCGTTTTGCAACAACTGCTACACCATGGGTTGTACGTCAAGTTGGAAAAAAGCGTCTTCCACACCACAGCCGTTGAGTTCCTAGGACACGTCATCACCCCAGAGGGGGTTACCATGGATACTAAGAAAACGGCAGCGATTCAACAATGGCCATCCCCTACGTCGGTGAAACAGGTACAACGGTTCCTAGGGTTCGCAAATTATTATCGCCGCTTTATCGAGGGGTTTTCGAGGATCGTCACTCCCATCACTCGTTTTCTGCGCAAAGGGGTCCGCTTTGAATGGAATCACGACGCAGAACAAGCCTTCCAAGCCTTGAAGACTCGGTTCTCTACGGCCCCCATCCTGCTACATCCGAACCCAGAACGGCCGTTCGTAGTGGAATCCGACGCCTCCCAGGACGCCCTGGGTGGGGTGCTGTCCCAAAGAGATACCAAGACGGGCTTGCTGCACCCTGTGGCGTTCTACTCAAGGAAACTCCAGCCGGCAGAGCGGAACTACACGGTTTCCGACCGTGAATTACTAGCCATAAAGGCCGCCTTCGAGGAATGGCGCCACCACCTCAAGGACGCGAGACACCCCATAACCATATTCACGGACCACAGGAACCTCCAGTTCCTCCGTTCGGTGAGGGCCTTGACCGCTAGGCAGCTACGGTGGACCTTGTTCTTTAACGAGTATGAGTTTCACATCACCTACCGACCTGGTAAAAACAACGCCAAAGCGGATGCCCTGTCATGACTCACAGAAGCCGAAGAAACCCTACCTACTGACGTTCCTACCCCGATCATCCCGAACCGTTGTTTTCTGGGACTAGTCCTGTCTTCGGGTTTCTTATCCCAGCTGCGCGACGACCTACAACAGAAGGCTGTCTCGTCATGGATAGGGGAGCATAAAGGGCTCACCGCTACAGATGGGTTTCTCTACCAGGGAGACTTCCTGCCTCTACCGAACCTCCAACAACGAGCCTTGTACATGTGCCATGACCACCCTCTGGCCATTCACCCTGGCCGTCAGAAGACGAAGGACTTGCTCTCACGTCATTTCTGGTGGCCCACCCTAGACACTGATGTACACGCCTATATCGCACGGTGTGCCGTCTGCGCTCAGGGAAAGGGTTCATCTCAGCCCTCGGTGGGGTTGTTGCAACCTATTCCTGTGCCTCCGTACCCGTGGCATACCATATCCATGGACTTTGTGGTGGAGCTGCCCAGAACAAAGTCAGGATTCACCACCATCCTCACCATCGTGGACCATCTCTCCAAGATGGCCCATTTCGTCCCGTTGGAGAAACTACCCTCGGCGGGTGCCTTGGCTGGGATTGTCCTACGCAACGTAATTCGTTTACATGGCATTCCGTCGGTGGTGATCACGGATAGGGGCTCCCAGTTTGTGTCCAAATTTTGGAATGAGGTGTGTCGCATCCTGCACATGGAAGTACGCTTATCCACGGCGTACCACCCGCAAACCGATGGCCAGGCCGAGAGGACTAACCAGACCATGGAGCAGTACCTCCGATGTTTACTCCTGTCCGTGGAGGACGATTGGTCTGAAGTCCTTTGGTTGGTGGAATTCGCCTATAATAACAGCAGACATTCCGCAATCGGCATGTCCCCGTTCTTTTGTCTCCAGGGACGGCACCCCCGAACGGCCCCTTGGGAGGACCCTTTCGCCAGTCCTTTGCCCACTGTTCAGGCGTATCATGGGTTCCTTCGCGACCTGTGGCAACAAGCCAGGTTTGAGCTAGCAAAAGCTAAGGAATCATACAAACTGTTCGGACCGGCACAGACGAGCCGAGCCCCAGTTCAAGGTGGGTGACAGGGTATGGGTGTCCCTACAGCACGTTAATGCTCATGGTTCCAAGAAACTGTTGCCCCGGTTTGTGGGGCCCTACGTCATCGCTAAAGTCATCAACCGTGTTGCCATGAAGGTCTCACTGCCACCTCACATGAAATGCCATCCGGTTTTCCACGTTTCCCTCCTGCGGGCTGCTCACCCGGAGTGTGTTACCTAAGCTCCTCCTCCTCCTGTTCTTCGTGGTGACCACATCGAGTACGGGGTCCGGGCCATTCTTATGTCCCGTAGGACCCGGGGCCGGCTCTTCTACCTGGTGGACTGGAGGGGTTATGGTCCGGAGGAAAGGTCGTGGGAGCCACTGTCGCATGTCCGCCACGCCTCCCGGCTGGTTCGAGCCTTCCACTTGGGTCATCCTGGCTGTCCTCGGCCTGCCACCCCGGTGTGATCCGCCGGCTGCCGGGTGGGGGTCCTGTTTGGTGGCGGGTGCTGTCATGGTTCCGCGAGCCGCCCGCCACTCGAGAAGGAAGGTTAGCGGTCTAGTTCTTGCGGGACGACAACTGAAGTCCGAAAGACTCACTTCCGGTTGGTCGCGCATAATAGCCGGGAACTCTGGCTACTGACCGCTTTGAATTCAGGTCATCGCCACGGAAGGAGAAGACGAGTACCGCCGACGGAAGGACGCGGCTGCGGACAACCACGATACAGGTACTGTCTTCAACCAAAGGCGCTTCAAGGTTAGGAGAACGGCGGTCCTTGCCGTCTCAGCCCGGAAACGCATTGCTTTCCACGGCGCACCAGAAAAGTGCAGTGGAACGGGGGTTCTTACCCTCTTTATTATTTGCGCAGGAGCGCTGGTTTTGGTTCTCATTATTTTGGTTCCTGCTCTGACCTAGCTGGATTGGGCATGTTATAATTTGCGCAGGAGCGCTGGTTTTGGTTCTCATTATTTTGGTTCCTGCTCTGACCTAGCTGGATTGGGCATGTTATAATTTGCGCAGGAGCGCTAGTTTTTGTTTCTCTTGATTTTGACCAGACAGCGGAGGCCAGTTACTCGCACACCCTCACACCAGGTAAACCAGGGTCTCATAAGCACGACACAGAAATGAGGAAGGAGAAGGAACGTGCAGAACGCTAATAGTGTCCCCTTCTTTCCCTCACAGCGTGTGTCCAGCGCCATCTAGACCTTGCGCCTATCTGGCTTCTACCCCGGGTACCCCCTTCTCCTAGACGGAGTTACACCTCGACTAGGGCAAGGTGGGGAACGAGGTGGTGGTTCTTGTCGCCTCTGCAGGAACATCCCACCCAGCAGACGGTAAGTCGTGGGGGGACCTCTGACATACACTAACTGAACTGCTAGTACCTAAAGAGAAGACAGGGGAGGAAGGTGATAAGGTCAACAGATTTATTACTACCTATAACTCCAGCTCATGGGAGGTACGAAAATGTCTTAATAGACATTGGAAAGTCCTCAGAACTGAATCTACCCTAGAAGATGTAGTGGGTAATTTTCCAAACATTACCTACAGAAAGGCAGATTCACTGAAGGATAGACTATGCAGTAATGAGGTGCCACGTACTAAGAGTTCCAACATGGTTATTCAAGGTTTTTTCACCTGTATGTCGTGTAAAGCTTAATTCCCCCTTTTTGAGTATCTTGTACAACTGGCAGCTATTACTATTTGGGTTTACTCCCCACTTCTGTTTTCTTGAAATTGTCTTGAAATGTGCTTTTCTTATGTAATGTATATAGCAGGATACCGCAAATTTATGAGATGAGGAATGTGCTCTCGAATAGTCTCCTATGTGATATTTCTGTAATTTCTTTTAAAGGTTTTTTAAAAATCACGTACACATAAGTTAGTCAATTGTTCAAAGAAACTGTTTGGGCCGTGAATACTGTTTACATCTTCTGTTCCCCCTTTCTTTCGTTTAGGTGGGGTTACATTCTGGAGGCGAGTTGTTCGAAACAACTGTCACTTATAGTACCTAAAAGAGTAAAATGACCTTATGCCCATTTGGGCGAAGTATGATTCATGCTTTTCTTTCTCTTTAAGTTTAGTAATGAGAATAATTTAGAATTCAAAAGTACGAATAACCTTTGCCTAACTTGGGCGTAGTATGAATTTTTCCTTATATATGCTCTCTTCGGCTGTGACTGTGACTTTTCATATGTTTATTAACCGACTTGGGAAATTTGAAATTTTGAGTGAAATTGTGTGGCAATCCCAAAATCTGTCCATTTCAGGTTTGTAGAATGCTACTGGTCTCCGTAACCTAGGCGATTATTTGTTTCATTTAATTCAATGTCTGACTTATCGGATCATCATACAATACATTTTTGATTATTAAGTATGATAGTTTTTTGTGGGCTAGAAACGAACTGCGTATTATGTACTACGATTATGTCAGCCCGGTTATATGCAGAATGAATGCATTTGCTTATAATGAATTATAACATGAGAACTATTTACACTGCTTTTTCTCAACCACCTAAGTATGGATTTTTTAGGGGGATGTAAAATGTATTGGCGACATGTTTTAGCCCCTGCTTGGTGCATTTCCAAATATGCTAATTATACAATTGTGTTGGGCAGTAAGATGACAAAGATACTATGAATAGAACGGTTTGGCAGTCACAAATAAGAAGTGATTTAACATTAGAGATACTTTATTTGTCAGATGTGACAAGAAATGTAGCGAGAATTTATTTGTTGTTATACTTCTTTTGTTAATGCAAACGGTGAATGTGATTTTGATAATTCTGTGGAAAACCACTACAAGATGGCCGACAGTTCTTTGGGGCATTTGTCCACCTTTTATGTCTTGGCACTTCACGTTGCACGTAATTTTAATGTTTGTATATATGTCGATTCACTTTGTATTAAGTTAGCAGTGAGCAAGGCGTTTTCCGCTGAAACGCGTAGGGTGTGCTTTTTTGGCTTTAATGCACTTTCAATAAAAATCTTCGATTAATCTTGAAGACGGTGTCTACTTTGGAAGGAGTGCACGCGTGCTTTTTTGGCATGGTGAAACTATATATATATATATATATATATATGACTCGAACTCCTCTTAAGTTTGTCCAATCCTTTGACAGAAGGAGCGCAGACCACAAAGCTTTAGCGGTTAAAATAATTTGTTTCCTCAGCATAGCGATGGAACAGCCATTACGCGTTTCAGCCCCGGAGGGCCTTGATCACATGACGCGCTCAACAATAGTCACATGACTTTTAAACCATTTTTTTCTTGCTTTTTTTCCCCATTTCTTTTTTTTGTGCAAGTTTGATTAAAGTGACAGTGCTTTATACCCATTTGATACATTGACAACAATGCGACAAGTTTCTGCAATCAGACTTGTATACATGTTAGATGAACCATATATTTATAATCTGTTTGTTGGTGTCCATTGGAGACCCAACAACGCCGACTTTGTGCAAAATAGCAAAGCAGTACAAATAAAATATATATTTTTGTGCAAATACCATTAAGATGAACTGTGCAAAGATGGCAAATAAAACAGATTTCACCTTAGTTTTTGGTTTCTTTAAAATTCTGGCTTTTATATATATTCGCCGATTAACTGAAGGTTAAAATAACATTATAGTTAGGTGAATTTGTCAATGACAACATTAACATTTAGAACTAAAAAAAACACAGAGGGTCACCAATTATAGTTAGCAGTGCTAGCTATAACCTGGTCCCCTGCCATGCACTGCATATGACCTCACATAGGACATCGCTCATGGCATGTTCTATGACCTGTTCTATGTCATAATTTATGACATTACAAATGCCATCATCCAATCAGTGTGATAGTTTGGGTTATAGTTTACATAGTTTACATAGAGGCAGTGTATGTACCATATTACTTATCCACATCATTTTGTACAGGATGGATCCAGCTAATGGATGTAAGTGTTTACGAAATACATCCACTCCCAATACATCCACTTCCAATGCACGATAGGTATGTAGAGGCATGTTATAAATCTTTGTATTTAAGAGTAACTCTGCGCGCAGGTGACAGCTGATGACTTGTGTTCATTATGTTCCACACAAGTTTTTGGTACTGCAGAAACAGTTTTAAACAGGAGTAAGACTCTACATGGTAGATACTAACATTTGTAAGCAGGCTTGAGTTATTGAACAAAATCGTGTCAGCATGACAATTTCTACATAACGTAGAAGACTGTGTGACCAGGTACTAATCTATATACATGTGCTTGGTTTGCTAGGGAAGATGGTCTATCTGTAAAGCTTTCCCGACAATGTAAAGGGTGCAGGTAGTAGTCGTATAGCACTTTCAGATCTTGGTTATTTTTAGCAAATAGTGTATTTTTTTACAACTGTTGCATAGAGAGTACACTGTGCTTAGTAGATACTTTTTAAATACTTTGTGGTATGTTTCTTATGAAAGTTTCACTATTTGCAAACAGTGCGGTATGAAGTAAACTCTTTCCATAGAGTAAGCACTGTTTACAGTACCCAGTTCTCTACTGATATCAACTTCATTTCTCAATATAGGTTTGGTGAGTTTCAGGTGTTTGATACCGATAAAAGATTTCCATAGTAGGTCATTTGTTTTCGAACTGACATTCACTATTTTTAGGAACTTGGCTTTCTCTGAACAACAGTATAAAGACTGAACTCCGTACTCAATGAGGGCTTCCTATGTATCTGTGGCTGATTGTTCATGTAAACTATGCTAGCTGCAAAGTTTATGGTATAGGGTCAATGTTGCACAGAACACATGCTTTCTGAATCTAATGGAGTTGTGTCTGTGATGTCAGTAATGATGGCTGATATTCTCCTGGGCTATTTTGTACTTACTGTCAGACCTCTAATGCCATGGTAATTTATAGACCAATAGGTGGCAAAACGAAGTGTTAATGATGTCATCAGTGATATCATCAGTAATGTCGTTATTGATGTCATAAATCATGTCATAGAACATGTAATGGGTGATGTCAAATGTGAGGTCATAGCCAGTGCATGGCAGGGGCACAAGTTATAGTTGGCGCTGCTAATTATAACGGGTACATTTTTGTTTTGTTTAGTTCAAAACATTAATGTTGTGACTGACAAATTCACCTAACTATAATGTTACTTAAACCTTTGTTTTTTTCAGTGAATTTCAAAAAAATTTAAAAAAGTAAACAGATCTTTTTAGCACACATAATTATAATGTACTTTAACCTTTGGTTTTATCAGTGAACATATATATTATCTACTGGCGGTCGCCAGTAGATAGTTATAGTTAGGACCGTGTTTCCATAGGAAATCTCAAAATTCTATTTTGAATAACTTTGGCGCCGGTTGATGAATCTTCGTGAAATTTTCAAAAACTAATGGGGCGCTCCGCTCAGCTCCTACCCTGAAAGTCTCGGGGGGATTCGTCAAGGGGGGCTGAGAAAAAAGGGGGGTCCCAAAACGCATTTTCCCCATGCATTTTCCCATAGGACCTTTAGTCGAAGGTACAGCCTGAACGACTGAACAGAATTACTTGAAATTTGGCAGAGAGGTAGTCCTCAGGTCAGGGATGTGCCGTTTGCATATATGGAGTCAATCTGTTCAGTAGTTCCTGAGAAAATTGCAGTTAAAGCACATAAATATTTATAGCCGCGCACTCTAACGTGTGCGAGCGTAATTCTGATTGGTGGTTACATGTCAGTCAACGTTCGAAATCAGGAAGTGTCGGCTGCCATTTTGTTTGTTTTCAGTGAGAGAGTGAAAAAGGAAGGTGGCGAACGTGAAAAGAGGGCAGGGTAGGGAGTTCCTGACCCCCTAGCCTTTGTCAGGGGGTCGCTGAAGGACCCCGAAGGCAGAAAAAAACATTTTAATTTTTTTTTTTTTTTTTTTAAATCGCGGGGGTGTGCGCACCGTGCGCACCGTGAAAAAACAAAAAAAAAACTATAACTCGCGTGACCGCCACTCTATCACAAGGATGATGTCATCAGTGATGTCATGAGTGATGCCACTGACCATGTCATAAGTGATGTAATATGTGACATCATCAGTAGTGGATTGCGGGCGCGCAAGTTATAGTTATCTGAACTAACTATAACGGGGGAATTTCATTGGTTTTTTACGAGTGAAATATCCACCTAACTATAACATGTGTGAAACCTATGGTTTTTTAAGTGAATATATATATATATATATATATATATATATATATATATGTTCAAACCTTCGTTCGCGGTTAATCTCTGCCTCTTACGTGGTGGCGGGCTACCGGCAGGGTCGCGACCCCTCAATATCCAGAAAGGCAATCAATCCTTCTTCAAAGATTGCGCCGAGCCCCAATTTTCTTTCAAAAGCGTGCTTTATTGATTTAAAGCAAGGACAAACAATATCCCCGACGCGTTTCAGAACCTCAGTTCCTTGGTCACGGGTCGTCAGACATTTTACGTGCAACATGTGATATAGTGCAAATCATAATAGCGATACAAACGAAGGACTACGGTGTGGCCTTGAGATTGTAGTTAAATACGCCACCATATTGGAATGGTTGATAAATAACATTGAATATACAATAATGTGCTTATTTGAAGCATTTCCTCACTGATAAACAAAAAGTACCAAACCAAAACATGATTTGAACATTATGTAAATGCAATGCAATTCAGTAAATCAAATATTTTGCAAAGATATACATCATTTCTAAGCCAAAAAATAGAAATGAACAATAGTCCTCGTAGGTTGCCAAAAGCTATTACCCAAGTGGGTAAAATTAAATGCAATGTGGTGCCATCTTTGTAAACACCTACAAATATGTTTAAATACATTTGTAAACTGGCAATCTATTTGACTGTAAATCCATTTTGCTCAGACCTCCGAGTGTATTTACGGTATTCCCCCAGTGGGTCTGCATAATAACGATGATGTACATGCCCAAGTGGGCTAATCTTTCAGTCTATGCTTCATACAATACTATCAATTAATGGAGTATAACGCTGTAATTCATCCCCATCAGGCATACACTCCGTCTCCTATAAAAATAAACCAAAATGCACTAATCAATACAATGGTTCTTATTAACCTATTAAAAGCACAACAAACATCATACAAAAAAGGATGACACAACGAGGTTCAAAGAATTAAAAAGTTAAAAATAACATCAAAGATGGTCAGATCAAAGCTGCTTTCATTATATTTCAATTGCAATGAAAATATTAAAACATAATATTTTCTAACCAAGATGGACTGATAATTCTTCATCTTTATTAATGCCCCCTGGGGACATAGTTCCATATTTGATTATCAGTCGTGATTCTAATCTGCGCAATTCTTGCGTTCTATTACCTCCTCTTTCAGAGATACCAATTCTGTCAAGGGCACAATACCTCAATAGACTAATATCCTTCTTGTGACATTCTTTAAAATGTCTGGCAATAGGGTATTGCCTATCCTCATTTGTTATCGCACGCATATGTTCCAAAATGCGCAGTTTTACTTGGTTAATGGTACTGCCTATGTAGACCAACTGACATGGGCATACCAATGCATATACACAGAAATCTGATTTGCAGCTCAGATGTTTTCTAATAATGAATGGTTTCATGGTTTTAGATAAAGCTATCTGTTTACAATTGACACTGTTTCTACATGCTTTACATGAAGTACAAGTAAAAAATCCCTGAATATTGGGTCTACTTTCTGCTTCGGGCAAAGTGTTTTTACAAAGGACATCTTTTAGGGCAGGACATCTACGAAAAGTAATTTTAGGAAAATCATCAATGTACTGTCTTAAGGTTTCATCGATTCTTAACACCTTCCAAAATTTATTCAGACATTTTCTCACATCATTTGCTTGATTACTAAACGTGGTGATGAATCGTATTGTTTCATCTTCCACTTCTGTGATGGCCTTGGTTTCAAATAAGTCTTCTCTTTTTATTTTAATAACTTTTTCACAAGCTTTTCTGATCACTTTTTGGGAATAACCCCTTTCTTCAAATCTTTCTCTCATCGTGTTCATCTCTTGTGCAAATGCAATTCCTGAGCTGCAATTTCTTCTAGCCCTTAAATGTTCCCCATAGGGTATACTGTTGATGAGATTAACAGGATGACAGCTTGCCGCATGCAAGATGCTGTTTCCAGCCGTGGCTTTGCGGAATAGTTTACTTTCCAAATGGTTTCCAACTGGCTTTACTTCCACATCTAAGAACTCAATCACGTTCTTGTTGATTGTGCAAGTAAATTTAAGATTCAAGTTATTGTCATTAAGAGAATCTACAAAAACCTCTGCCTCTTTCATCCCCTTGCCAAATGCAGAAAATATCATCGATATATCTTACCCAGAGGACGACCTGATGGTTAAAGGCATTGATGTTTCTCGCCACCTGCTCCTCCCACCAGCCGAGGTACAATCCTGCATAACTGGGGGCGAAGCAGGTCCCCATCGCCGTTCCCCGGGCTTGATGATATATCACGTGATCAAAAATGAAAAAATTATTTTTCAAACAAGTTGACATCATGCTCAGTAGCATCTCAGTGTGCATGAGATAGCAAATCGGTCGATCTTTTAAGTAATACCTGCAAGCTTCTAACCCCAAATCATGTGGTATGCAGGTATATAGACTATTTACGTCTAATGTTAGCAAAAGGTAATTAGATTCCCATGTTACCTTATCGATCAATTTCAAAAAATGCCCTGTGTCTTTGACATATGAGGGTAAAGCCTGTACATATGGTCTTAAGAAGTAGTCGATGTATTTAGAGGTATTTTCAAACATACTTCCAATAGAGGAAACGATAGGACGTCCTGGAGGAATATCTTTATTTTTATGTACTTTAGGTAATAAGTACATGGCTGCTAATTTAGGAAATTTGCAACATAAAAATTTATACTCATCAGTAGAAATCAAATTATCATTTTTCCATTTTTCCAATTCATTTGCATAAATTTCGTTACTTCTTTCGTAACATTTTCTGTCACTTTTAGTGTAACTGTTCTCATCATTTAGTTGGCGTCTACCCTCTTCTAAGTACATGGTAAGGGGCCAAACGACAACATTCCCACCTTTATCTGCTTTTTTAATAACTATCTGCCTGTTGTTCTGCAGTTCCATGATAGCTGTTTGTTGTTGCCTAGTGAGATTGCTGTTGTATCGGATTTTACTTTTGGCTAATTTCTTAAATTCATTAAGTACACCCTTTTCGAATACCTCTATTGAATCGTTATAAATTTGTGGCAAAAAAAACGATTTGGGTTTAAAACCACTTTTGCATGAATGGTCAATCATTAATTTTTCCTGTGCTAGGCTATACAGAGGATCATCTACCCAATTATCATCCACTAATTCTCTCAGTGTGTGCAAATCTTCTATGTCGCCAATAGATAATGTGGGTTCTTTGACATGGGTTGTATACAACATAGGTTTTACTTTGTTCTCATGCCATTTTTTTAATTTCAATTTACGTGTGAAAAAGAATAAGTCAATCCTACTTGTGGTGTAATTGAAACTCAAAGTTGGACAAAAAGTCAATACTAATGAGAGTACATCAATTTGTTCGTTGGTTAACAAACAATTAGAAAGGTTCAGTACCGTAAGAGTGTTCTTCATGGTATGGCTGTTTTGCCCCTTGTCACCATTCCCATAAGGCTTTGTATGTTTCCTTGCTGCTTTGCGCCCCGCTTGCCTCCTCTGGCGCCTCAACCTCAACCTCGACCTCTCTGGGGACTTGCTGATTCTTGTCTTCCCTTGGCAATGATGTCGTACTCCCTTAAAATGCTGGATTTTACTCCCTCCGGGGTTTTGCTTTTTCCCATTTCCGGGAGTTCTACTTCTTGTGGCCGTGACGTTGTTGCCGCATCAGTCTGAACTTCATCACTGATTACTCCAGTAACAATAATTTCTTGTGTTTGGCCAGTGTTTGATGCTGTTTTCTCTCGTAGATGATCGAATTTCTTACCAAAAGTAAGAATTTGACCTAATTTGTAATCCATTTCATCACGATAGAATTTCCGCTGTTTTTTTATTTTAATTTCTTCTTCAGCTTTTGCCAAGCGTGTTTTCAATTTTCCCATTTCTGTCTCCAATTCGCTTGTTGTGCATTTGTTTTTTAGCACTTCAGAAAGCTTTTCTATTTCCAATGCCAAACGTTCTGTGTCTCTCAGTACATATTTAATCAAAAGTTTCAGCATGACTGTGGAACATTCATGATTGTTTGTCATCCATTCTTCAATCAGGTTGGGATCAGGATCTTGGAAAGTGGGGGTGATAAAAATCCGTAACCCTCTTGGTACTCTTCCAAAATCAACATATTTTTGGAGGGCAGTTGCCTCCCACCATTTAGCCTGTTCCATTTTGGCCGCCTTCCACAGTCTATCCCACAGTTCTTTTTTGTTGCGTGATTCATTAGTAATTGCACTGCCCACATTGTTCGCACCATCTTGACCATCTTTGGTAGGTATGAATAGCAACTCCGCTGCTTCTCGTCGTGTCGCCGCCCTGTTTGTCAACATCTTGCTTAAGTAATGTGGAACGTGTCATACGACCGGTTCCATTAGATGTAATTCTCTACACGCTTAAAGAACGCGACGCGCCCGTCACATTTTGTTCCACCAGCTTGAACTCGAAATCCGCGTAAAATCCGTTGGGAAGTAACGGGTTTTTTGTAGCAACTCACAAAGGAATTGCAATCCACCGTCAGAGAAGTCAGCCGACCTCACGTGCGTGTTCGTCGCAAATCCTTAACTTCGCTTGAGATTCACCCTTCCCTCAGTGGATACGCAGCGTTGCGTTCAGCGGGCAGAGAAATATTTAAATGTTTAAACCTTCGTTCGCGGTTAATCTCTGCCTCTTACGTGGTGGCGGGCTACCGGTAGGGTCGCGACCCCTCAATATCCAGAAAGCCAATCAATCCTTCTTCATTCAAAGATTGCGCCGAGCCCCAATTTTCTTTCAAAAATATATATATATATATATTCACTGAAAAAACCACAGGTTTCAGGGTCATCATAGTTCAGCCGTTATAGTTAGCTTAGCTACCTATAACTTGTGCCCCCCAAATGCACTGCTGATGATGTCACATATTACATCACTCATGACATAGTCAGTGACATCACTGATGACATCTCAAATGATATCACTCATAACATCATCCACTTAATATCTGATGCACCTCCTCACACCCTAATATAACCTTCCATACACCCAATCTAAAATACAGACTACCATTCTCAAAACCATAGACACACCAATACAGTTAGTACATACCCACTCACTGATTCATATGTCTCCACAAACATCCACTCACTCACACATACAGGCACTCATTCATGCAGTCACTCATCAATACAGCCACTAATATATGCACTCATTTAACCATACAGTCACTCACACACTGCCACTCACACACAGCGCTACTCACACACCTAGTCAATAACCTAAAGAATAAATCACACTGCCAGGAAAGCTAAACAGCTATTGTCCAATCTCACTACTGCCAGCACCAGCAAAGATGTTGGAAAAGGTAGTACTGCGCCAGCTGGCTAATTTCATTGAGGGGCATGAGATTCTGCATGACATGCAGTCCGGTTTTCGGGACGGTTTTAGTACCAAAACAGCTTGTTGGAGGTGACCGTCAGTAAGAATGACTGTGGATGCAGGAGCATCAGCAATGCTGGTGCCTTTGGACCTGTCCACAGCATTAGATACCGTGGAGCACCAAATCTTGTTAGATAGATTCTAATCGATGGGGCTGGGAGGAATGGTCCTTACCTGGCTAAAGACCTATCTGAAAGACCGCACGCAGAGGGTCGCTCTTGAACCCTTTCAGTTGGAACCTAAGCCACTATGGTGTGGGGTACCGCAGGGTTAATCCTTGAGCCCACTTCTCTTCAACATCTATCTGCCCCCCCTGTTTTTGCTCATAGCAAATTGGGAAGTAAAGGCAATATCATATGCTGACAACACCTAGCTGGTGTTCTCCTTCGAGGATCATTCTGTGGCTTCCTTCATTAGGTTTAAGGAATGCTTGTGGGACATCTCCGATTGGATGATCAACAAATAACTTAAGCTTAATGCAGAGAAGACTGAGGTGTTGTTCTTTGGCAAGGCTCCCCCTCCGGTGAATGGACTTTGGTGGCTGGTGAAAATGTGCCTGCCACCTATTCCAGCAATCATGGCAAAAAACTTGGGCGTAAAATGGGAAGCGGATCCTTCATTCCCAATCCAAGTACGACATGTTGCAGCTTCATGCTTAGGCAAACTGAGAAGCCTGAGGAAATTTCTGCATCTACTGCTGGAGGACTGTCATAGAGTCATTGTCCATGCCACAGTGACATCTTGGCTGGACTATGCAAATTGTCTATACTTGGGTTTACCTGCCTAGCTGATTAAGAGATTACAAATTGTACAAAATGTGACTGCGAGATTAATTAGGCAAGTACCGTATCAGCACCACATCTCTCCACAAATAGGACAGCTCCACTGGCTGCCGGTTACAAAAAGTATTGAGTTCAAGGCCTTGATCATGGCCTTTCAGGCGCTGCATGGCAGATGTCCTAGCTACCTTAAACACCGGTTATGCAGCTACCGGCAAAACAAAAAACTTTAATTGAGGTCCAACTCTCAGAACTTGCTCTGCATACCTCGCTATGCTACGGTACGCGCAGGGGGCAGATCCTTCACGGTGGTGGCGGCCAGGCTGTGGAACTCCCTGCTGATTAATATGCGACTGTTCCAATCCGAACTTGTGTTCAGAAAAACATTGAAGACCTGGCTTTTTAGCCATGGTTAGAACTTTTGGCTATGCACCTACTAGGCCTGCCCGCTACAGCGTCGGGACACCTCTGTTTGAGGTAGCAGTCACGCTCTATAAATGTTGATATTATTATTATTTACTCACCTATAAAGTTATACACACACCACCTCACGTATTCATACAGGTACTAACACATACTTAATCTCTTATATAATCACCGACACAAGCTCACATTCATCCATACAGCCACTCTCAAAATCACTCACTCTCACATATAGTCACTTAGATACCCCAACACTCAAATATACTGCCTTTCACATATGTAGTTACTCACACATATACCACTGAGACATCCATTCACTCACCAACACAGCCAAACGCACACTGACTCACCCATACAGCCCTTCGCAGATGCACTTGTGAACCCATACACCCAGTGAATCACCCACTCACACATCTATGCAGGGATTCACCCACCCACACAGACACTCAGGCACCCCTACAGGTACTCAGACAACCAATCATTAACCCATATGGAAACTCATGTAGCTACTCACCAACCCATGCAGCCACTTCCACACCAACTGACAGACTGATACAGACATTCACACAGATTAGTCATTCACCCATGCATTCACTAAGACATGTTTAATCACTCACTTATTAGGTCGGTCGCACACCCAGTAAATCATCCATTCAGACACTCATACACCCACACATTCTTCAATACACCTTGGTGTATACATATATAACATTCTTAAAAATTTTAAAAACACAGTCACTGGATGATCTCATCAGCAATATCATCAGTGATGTCATTTGAGATGTCATTAGTGATATCATCAATGATGTCAGTGACCATGTCATGAGTGATGTGACATCATCAGCAGTGCACTGCGGGGGCGCAAGTTATAGTCAGCTCAGCTAACTATAATGGCTGCATTTCTCTGGTTTTGTTTGAGTGCAATGTCAGTTTAACTATAACTTCCCTGAAACCTGTGATTTTTTCAGTGAATATATATATATATATATATATATATATATGCACTTTATTGCGTTATTTGCACAGTCAATGAAGATTGGATACCTTCAGGATAAAAATTATGGATCTATTGCATTTTATGCCAAGAAATTATGTTTATTTATATATGTTCCATATAATAGTCTTACAATGATTGTTATATAATGAATAATTGATTCACGTTGGATGGTTTTGGATTTTAACCTGTTATTTATTTACCAATTACGTACATTGTGGTTTGAAATGAAATTGTTTGGAAAACAGACTATGCAATTCGGAGTAGTATGTCTTCATTTTTCAAATGTCACATGGTGCAAAAAAAAAAAGAGAAAAAAAAAAGTGAAAAAAATGTAGCCAATTGAAAGTCTTAATGTATAAAATGGGCTCATTTTATTTAACTGACTGTCTGTGAACAATTGTGCCTTATCTGGATTTGCGTGGTCTCTACTTTTCGTTGATACGGATTTTTACGAGACTGCAAGTGTGGGATATATATATATATATATATATATATATATATATATATATATATATATATATATATATATATATATATATTATCTACTGGCGGTCGCCAGTAGATAGTTATAGTTAGGACCGTGTTTCCATAGGAAATCCGCAACATTCTATTTGGAATAACTTTGGCGCCGGTTGACGAATCCTCGCGAAATTTTCAAAATAGGTGGGGCGCTCCGCTCCGCTCCTACCCTAAAAGTCTCGGGGGGATTCGTCAAGCGGGGGCTGAGAAAAAAGGGGGTCCCAAAACGCGTTTTCCCCATGCATTTTCCCATAGGACCTTTAGTCCGAGCTACAGCCCGAACGGCTGAACAGAATTACTTGAAATTTGGCAGAGAGGTAGTCCTCAGGTCAGAGATGTGCCTTTTGCAGGTCTGGTGTAAATCTGTTCAGTAGGTCCTGAGAAAATAGCATTTAAATCAATATATATATCTGTAAGCGCGCTCCGTGCGCTTACGGTAAGCTTACCGTACGCGTACGGTGCCGTGCGCGAGCTCAATTCTGATTGGTGGTTACATGACTGTAAACATTCGAATCGGTCGAAATCAGAAAGTGTCGGCCGCCATTTTCTGTCTCTCGCACTGAAAAACAAAGGTGGATAACGTGAAAAGGGGGCAACGGAGAGAGTTGCAGACCCCCTAGCGTTTGTCAGGGGGTCCACGAAGGACCAAAAAGTACGAAAAATACATTTAATAATTTTTTTAAAAAAACGCGGAGTGCGCGTACGGTAAGCTTACCGTACGCGCACGGCAAAAAAAAAAAAAAAAAAAAAAACGAAATAACAATCACATTTATTAAATAAATTGAAGGACCCGCAAGGGAAAAAAAAAATTGTTACTATGTAAAAAAAGGCGAGGCGCGCACGGTATGAACTGCGCAACGTGGGCGCTCGGTGCGCGAAGCGCACCGTGCGCGCAGGGTGTGCGCACGGTGAAAATCCAGAAAAAAAATAAAAAAATAAATACATAACTTAGCATTTAAAAAAAACGTACAAATTCACTGAAAAAAACATAGGTTTCACACACGTTATAGTTAGGAATTAGCATTTAAAAAACCTTGCAAATTCACTTAAAAAACCATAGGTTTCACACATGTTATAGTTA
Source organism: Triturus cristatus (assembly GCF_964204655.1). Classification (NCBI taxonomy): domain Eukaryota; kingdom Metazoa; phylum Chordata; class Amphibia; order Caudata; family Salamandridae; genus Triturus; species Triturus cristatus. Next base: position 1,067,663,946 of record NC_140579.1, on the reverse strand, counting down.
GCTGTACATTTCACTCGTAAAAAAACAATGAAATTCCACGTTATAGTTAGATCAGGTAACTATAACTTGCGCGACCGCAATCCACAATGTGTCATTTCAGATGTCATCATTGATGTGATGAGTGATGTCACTGACCATGTCATGAGTGATGTAATATGTGACGTCATCAGCAGTTTATTGTGGGCGCGCAAGTTATAGTTACCTGATCTAACTATAACGTGGAATTTCATTGGTTTTTTACGAGTGAAATGTACAGCTAACTATAACATGTGTGACACCTATGGTTTTTTAAGTGAATATATATATATATATATATATATATATATATATATATATATATATATATATATATATGTATATATTCACTTAAAAAAACCATAGGTTTCACACATGTTATAGTTAGGTGGATATTTCACTCGTAAAAAACCAATGAAATTCCCCCGTTATAGTTACTTCAGATAACTATAACTCGCGCACCCGCAATCCTGTGCTCATGACGTCACATATTACATCACTCATGACATGGTCAGTGGCATCACCCTTGACATCACTGATGACATCATCCTTGTGATAGAGTGGCGGTCGCGCGAGTTATAGTTATCTGAAGTAACTATAACGGGGGCATTTCATTGGTTTTTTACGAGTGAAATATCCACCTAGCTATAATATGTGTGAAACCTATGGTTTTTTAAGTGAATTTGCAAGGTTTTTGAAATGCTAATTCCTAACTATAACGTGTGTGAAACCTATGGTTTTTTCAGTGAATTTGTACGTTTTTTTAAATGCTAAGTTATGTATGTATTATTTTTTTTATATATTTATTTTACAATAAACTATGTATTAACATTTTTTTTTTTTTTTATGGTTTTTCACCATGCGCGCACGGTGTGCGCACCCCCGCGATTTAAAAAAAAAAAAATGTAAATGTTTTTTTCTGCCTTCGGGGTCCTTCAGGGACCCCCTGACAAAGGCTAGGGGGTCAGGAACTCTCTACCCTGCCCCCTTTTCATGTTCGCCACCTTCCTTTTCCACTCTCGCACTGATAACAAACAAAATGGCGGCCGACACTTCCTGATTTCGACCGATTCGAACGTTGACTGACATGTAACCACCAATCAGAATTACGCTCGCGCACGTTAGAGTGCGCACACCGTGCGCGTACGGTGCGCGCACGGTGTGCGGCTATAGATATGTATGTGCTTTTAAATGCAATTTTCTCAGGAACAACTGAACAGATTGACTCCATATATGCAAAAGGCACTTCCCTGACCTGAGGACTACCTCTCTGCCAAATTTCAAGTAATTCTGTTCAGCCGTTCGGGCTGTACCTTCGACTAAAGGTCCCATGGAAAAATGCATGGGGAAAACGCGTTTTGGGACCCCCCTTTTTTCTCGCCCCCCGCTTGACGAATCACCCCGAGACTTTCAGGGTAGGAGCTGAGCGGAGCGCCCCATTAGTTTTGAAAATTTCGCGAAGATTCGGCAACCGGCGCCAAAGTTATTCAAAATAGAATTTTGAGATTTCCTATGGAAACTAGGTTGTAACTATAACTATCTACTGGCGACCGCCAGTAGATATATATATATATATATATGCAAAAAAGAAGCAGAGAACTCTGGGTAGTACTCAAGTTTAGGTGGAAAGCAGTTCCTGTATGGAGCACTCTCAACACCAGCGACACTCTAGATCTGCTCACCTCAAATATATATATATTATCTACTGGCGGTTGCCAGTAGATTGTTATAGTTAGGACCTATTTTCCATTGGAAATCCGCAACATTTTATTTGGAATAACGTTGGCGCCGGTTGACGAATCCTCGCGAAATTTTCCAAACTTTTGGCCAGCTCCGCTCCTATCCTGAAAGCTTTGGGGTGATCCGTCAAGCGGGGGCCGAGAAAAAAGGGGGGTCCCAAAACACGTTTTCCCCATGCAATTTCCCATAGGATCTGTTGTCGCAGCTACAGCCCGAACCGCTGAACGGAATGACACCAAATTTAGCAAAGAGATGGTCCTCAGTTCGGACTCGTGCCTTTTGCATATATGGTGTGAATCTGTTCAGTAGTTCCTGAGAAAATTAGGGTAAAAAAGTTAGTGATATCTATGGTCGCGGAGGAGCCGCGTACCGTACCCGCACCGTAAGCGCACCCTCCCCGAACCGAGCGCGCACCTTCCCGATTGCGCGCTGAATGCTAATTGGCTGTCGAGTGTCTCTCTACATTCGAAACCAGGAACTGTTGGTGGCCATTTTCTGCCTCGGTAGAAGCGAGGCTGAAGATGCAAGGGGAATAAGTGTGTAAAACATATAAAGGGGGCAGAGTGGAAATACTCTGACCCTCTAGAGGTGCTTAGGGGGTCCCAGAAGGACCCCCTGGGGCCCTCTTTTTAAAAACAAAAAACACCGGGAAATGCGCGCACGGTGCACTCATCCTATCGCGTTGGATGCACGGATTCTCTCGCGGTGGGTGCGCGGATCCACGGCAACGTTTTTTGAAAAACGACAAGAAATCATTGGTTGTATGACAACTTTCTACACTGAAAGGTAGGGTGTATATTTGTTTTTTAGAGGTATGATTGTTATTGGTTAACAAAAACAGATTGTAAGGAACATTATATATGATAAGCTGATATGTTGAAAAGCAAGCACACTTCCTGTCTTGTGTAGGAACATAGTGTGCTGAACTTGTGACCTGTGAGCTCAGTGCAGTGTTCCATGACCTGTTTCTATGGTAACAGGCAGAAGGCAGATTGGGGGGAAGGGTTGAAATGTACTTCAGTTGGAAAGGGTTGAAATGTTTAACCAATAGAAATGTGTGTTTGCTTTTGAGTTTATGTGCGAAGGATTGTGATTTGATGTTTACATGTATATGTGTGGAAAATGATTACAATGGATGGTATCAGTTCCTAAGGGTAAAGGGGAACACAGCCACTAATTACGTGGTGTTTATAGAGAAGAGGGGTAGTCTCCTGGGATAGGTGAGTGTGCAAAGAAAGAGGAAGGTACTCCTTAGTTTGGTACGTGGTGCCCTCACACACCCTTTCGAGTGTATAGCATCATCATCGGGCAGGGTTGCTCCTCGTGGGGGTGGCGCTGCAGTCCCTCACGGGCCCCAAGGGGCTCTCTGGCGGAGATCTTTTAGGAGTTTGCCACAGTGGTGAGTGCGGGTATGTGGGAAGGAAGTGTCAGTGAATGTGAGTTAAAATGGAACAGAAGGCCCTGTAAATTTTATTCGTAGGACCCCTGCTTCAAAATAAAAGTCAACGGGGATGGAGATGCACATTTGTGCCGTTGTGAGAGGGGAAACAAAAACAAATAAGTTCCCACTTCTCTCAACCCGAGTGTAAGTGTGATAAGGTGTGGTTTAAAAAGGGGGTCGACATGTTTCGCGCTACAGATTGGTCCCTAAAGGATCCTTAGCGCTTCATCAGGACCAGTTGGAGAAAGAAACCAGGGATCAGGAAAAGACACACTGTATCCCTCGAAAAACCTGTACCGCTGGACGGGTAGGTGTCCGGTTCCGTGAGGCCATATCAGAACTTCACATCGCGGTACTTCCGACGGAGCCCTTCTCAGACTATGGGAGGGCTGTGAATTAGGACTTTAGTATAAGAACGGGTCCTTCTAATTATTACCGTAACCAGGTTTTTCGAGGGATACAGTGTGTCTTTTCCTGATCCCTGGTTTCTTTCTCCAACTGGTCCTGATGAAGCGCTAAGGATCCTTTAGGGACCAATCTGTAGCGCGAAACATGTCGACCCCCTTTTTAAACCACACCTTATCACACTTACACTCGGGTTGAGAGAAGTGGGAACTTATTTGTTTTTGTTTCCCCTCTCACAACGGCACAAATGTGCATCTCCATCCCCGTTGACTTTTATTTTGAAGCAGGGGTCCTACGAATAAAATTTACAGGGCCTTCTGTTCCATTTTAACTCACATTCACTGACACTTCCTTCCCACATACCCGCACTCACCACTGTGGCAAACTCCTAAAAGATCTCCGCCAGAGAGCCCCTTGGGGCCCGTGAGGGACTGCAGCGCCACCCCCACGAGGAGCAACCCTGCCCGATGATGATGCTATACACTCGAAAGGGTGTGTGAGGGCACCACGTACCAAACTAAGGAGTACCTTCCTCTTTCTTTGCACACTCACCTATCCCAGGAGACTACCCCTCTTCTCTATAAACACCACGTAATTAGTGGCTGTGTTCCCCTTTACCCTTAGGAACTGATACCATCCATTGTAATCATAAGTAATAATTTTGGGAGCATTGGTTCAGGACCTACTCTGATTAGCTCCCAGTCCCCCCTCTCCATTTTTTGATTTGCTATGTGTGGAAAATGAAAGGGAAACTTTTTCATTCTTTGCTTTTGCTGAGAGATGCACAGTGCAGAGATTCTGTAAAAGAAAATATGGTGAGTGATTGATATACTTAATCTACAAAAGAACTTGAAAGGTGAGTTATTTAATTGTAAGGGGATGTATGTAGACTATTTTGATTTTAATCAGACTAATGTATTTTTCCTGCTAAAGTGTAGGGAGTACTTTTTTTCTCTACAATGTGTGTGCATGTAGAAACCATTCTGTGATAAGCATTTGTGTTTTTCATGTGTTTGTAAACAGATAACTGTGCAGTTTTTATATTTTGGTAGAATTAGAAACCAGTCATGAATTTGTGAAATGAGTTATGTTATGTTTCTATACTAAAATGTAGTACTACTTCTAGATGAAGAAATGTGTTTTGGTATAGTGCAAGGGATAGTGTTTGTCTAGAATCACGCAGTGAGTCTGTGTACATTTGGGAACCACTGTGAGAGAAGCATTTGGTAACATTGTGTATTTGCTGACAGATAACTGTTTTAACTTGTCATGTTGTGAAGTTTTAGTAGCATTAGAAGACAGTTATGGCTTATGATTTGATTAAATGAGTCAGGCTTTGACAGAAAAGTGCAGTCCTGAAATATGTAGATTGTGTGCAGTTCCCTTACCAGTTGCACTGTAGTGAATGAGTTTTGGTAAACTCCTAGGATAGTGTTGATTGTCTAAAATCACACTGTGAGTCTGTGTGCATTTGGGTAAGGATTGTGAGAGAAGCATTTGGTAACATCGTGTATTTACTGATAGATAACTGTTTTAAAACCGGTCAGGTTGTCAAGTTTTAGTAGCATTAGAAGCCAGTCTTTGCTTATGCGTTGATTAAATGAGTCAGGCATTGACATTAAAGTGTAGTCGTGAAATATGTAGATTGTGTGCAGTTCCTTTACCACTTCCACTGTAGTGAATGAGTTTTGGTAAACTCCTAGGGATAGTGTTGTTTGTCTAGAATCACACTGAGTCTGTGGGCATTTGGGAACCACTGTGAGAGAAGTGTTTGGTAACATTGTGTATTTGCTGACAGATAAGTGTTGTAAAACATGTCATGTTGTCAGGTTTTAGTAGCATTAGAAGACAGTTATGGCTTATGCTTTCATTATATGAGTCAGGCATTGACAGTAAATTGCAGTTGTGAAATATGTAGATTGTGTGCAGTTCCCTTACCACTTGCACTGTAGTGAATGAGTTTTGGTAAACTCATAGGGATAGTGGTGCTTGTCTAGAATCACACTGTGAGTTAGTGTGTATTAGGGATCACTGTGAGAGAAGCATTTGGTAACATCATGTATTTGCTGACAGGTAACTGTTTTAAAACCTGTCATGTTGTGAAGTTTTAGTAGGATTAGAATCCAGTCTTTGCTTATGCGTTGATTAAATGAGTCATGCTTTGACACTGATGTGGTGTACTTAAATATGTAGATTGTGTGCAGTACCATTAACTCTTCCAGAGTAGTGAATGAGTTTTGGTAAACTCCTAGGATAGTGTTGCTTGTCTAAAATCACACTGAGTCTGTGTGCATTTGGGTAAGGATTGTGAGAGAAGCATTTGGTAACATCGTGTATTTGCTGACATATACCTGTTTTAAAACCGGTCATGTTGTGAAGTTTTAGTAGCATTAGAAGCCAGTCTTTGCTTATGCTTTGATTATATGAGTCAGGCTTTGACATAAAAGTGCAGTCCTGAAATATGAAGAATGTGTGCAGTTCGCTTACCACTTCCACAGTAGTGAATGATTTTTGGTAAACTCATAGGGATAGTGGTTGTTGTCTAGAATCACACTGAGTCTGTGTGCATTTGACAACCACTGTGAGAGAAGCATTTGGTAACATCGTGTATTTGCTGACAGATAACTAATTTAAAAACGCTCATGTTGTCAAGTTTTAGTGGCATTAGAAGCTAGTCTTTGCTTATGCATTGATAAAATGAGTCAGGGTTTGACACTAAGGTGCAGTACCATGTACTATTCTGTTCACTGTGGCAGAACTGAAAATTTAAAAGTTTTACCTAAGCACTGTCCTAGAAGTAGTCTGATTATTTAGTCAGTTTCTAAGTACCAAATAGACTGCTTCAAATGTCTATGCAGTATGCATGTAGTGTTCTAACATACTATACACTTGTCTTTTACAACTTCAATTCCCTAGTCAGTATCCATACACTTCCAGGAAACATCCTGTCACTTCCTTTGCAGTCCTCTAGAGACCCATTCAACAGCATGTACTAATCCATTCACTGTGCCAAAACCCAAACACTTATAAATTCACCAAGACACTCTCTTTCCAGTACTCTAATGATTCAGTCACTGCCTAAGTATTCATGCACTGAGCCAGGTCTTAGCACATGGACTTCTTCAAACCCCTATCAACTATGCATGCAGTCCTCTAAGCACCTACACACTTGTCTTTCACACCTTCAATTCCCCAGTCAGTATCCGTTCACTTCCAGCAAACACCCTGTCACTCCATTTGCACTCCTCTAGTGACCCATTCAGCATCATGTACTAATCCATTCACTGCGCCACACCCTAATAAATTCACCCAGGCACTCTCCTTGCAGTACTCTAATCATTCAGTCAGTACCCAAGAACTCATCCAGTGACCAAGGCCTTAGTGTATGGACTGCTTCAAACCCTTATCCACTATGCATGCAGTCCTCTAACCACCTACACAATTGTCTTTCTCACCTTCAATTCCCTAGTCAGTATCCATACACTTCCAGGAAAAACCCTGTCACTCCCTTTGCAGTCCTCTAGTGACCCATTCAGCACCATGTACTAATCCATTCACTGTGCTAAATCCCAAACACTTATAAATTCACCAAGATACTATCTTTGCAGTGCTCTAATCATTCAGTCAGTGCCTAAGTATTCATACACTGAGCCAGACCTTAGCACATGGACTGCTTCAAACCCCTATGCACTATGCATGCAGTCTTCTAACCACCTAGACACTTGTCTTTCACACTTTCAATTTCCTAGTCAGTATCCATACAGTCCAGCACTTGACTGCCTTTGTACTCCTCTAGTGACCCATTCAGTACCAAGTACTAATCCATTCCCTGTGCGAAAAGCCTAGCACTTATAAATTCACCTAGGCACTCTCCTTGCTGTACTCTAATCATTCAGTCAGTACCCAAGTAGTCATGCAGTGAGCCAGGCCTTAGCACATGGACTGCTTTAAATGCCTATGCAGTATGGATGCAGTCCTCTAATCACCTACACAGTTGTGTTTCACACCTTCAATTCCCTAGTTAGTATTCATACTCTTCTAGCAAACACCCTGTCACTCACCCAGTGTGTCTCCTTATAGTACTGTAATCATTTAGTCAGTTAGCATGTAGTCTTTTAGTGAGGTAGGCTTTAGGGCATGAACTGCTTCAAAGTAGTATGCACTATGCATGTAGTGTTTTAACGATCGTCACACTTGTGGTTCAGGGCTATAGTTTCTTAGTCAGTTTTTATATAAAATGTGTGTACAGTAATGGAATAGTATAAATTTGAAAGTTATTAATATACATTTATTTGTGAATCTTTTTTACAGATACAGAACAGGAGTGTTTCTCATCTGTTTGCACTCTTCTCGTGCAAGATTGTTTGGATGAAGGGTCCTTAGGTGTTTCATCATACTTGCTGTGCCGCACGAGTATTTTTTGTTAGGATCCCCTCGTAACAGAACTCTTTGGCAAATCTTGCGAATGAAGAAGGTGGCATTGGTCTTTGTTTGCCCCTTGGAAAAAGTAAAAAATTTCTTCACCACTGAAGAAAAACGTTGTGGGCGTGGTGCCTTCTGCAAAAAAAAATCCTCAGATTCGGTAAATATTTTAAAGCGGCAACATTTACAGTTTTTGTAAGTTAAACTTATAAAATGTTGTTAGCTGTATACATTTTATATATCTGTGATTTGTTTCTTGTGGTATTTTGTTGAGAATACGATGTTTTTTTTTTAACAATCTTTCTGATTTTCCAGGTCTGTCGTCGACATCCGTGGTTCCCACAGGAGTGTTCCGCCTTGTTGTTTTGTATTATTTTTGTTACATTTTGTTTATTAGTTTATTGTTTATATTTATGTTAATAAAAAAATAAAGTTTGAAAATAGTTTGTTTATATATTTATTATTATAAAAAATAAAGTTTGAAAAGAAAATTAATAATGTTTTTGGTTGTTCTTTTAACTGCTGTGGGACTCTTTCTTGTTCTTATTACTGTTATTTGATGGAGTCCACCATGGTGTTACATTTTGGGGCACTTATCGCTGGAATACTGGTGATATCTGCAGTTTGCACCAACTTCTGAATCTCAACTTTACTTCCGTTAAAGTGCTGATAATGAAATGGAGACTAGCCGTTCCCGTGCAAAAAGACACTAGGTGCACCTTTGCGATTTATTCTAAATACTAAAATCCTGTATTGTATTGCACTGAGGTATTGGCTGCACTTACAGTGTACACACAAAATCTATTAAGAAATCTCATTGTATTTATATTGATTGGGAATAGTGAGTCAGGTGCTGGATCTTGACGAGATACACTGCTCAGTTCGTATATTGTTGTGCACACGAAAAAAATCAAATCACAACTTTCACACCAATTGCAATGCGAAACAAATTCTGGCGATAAGACATGTTAGCACCAGGGATTTTACACCTGCTTTCTGCTGGTGTTAAGAAGGACAACTACCTGCACCATGAAAGGGAACACAGCCAAGAGCCACACCAGAACACCCACAGGTGCCATAGAGTCAATGAGCATGATACAGGGATACCCATGAGGGCCAGAAGACTCATCTCAACAACTCCAGGACCGCCAATGCCCCCCAAACCCACATCTTAGTAAGTGTGTCCCTGTGGTCATTGTCTTAGCATGATAGACACGAGCCCTGCAACATCACAGTGTGCTGTCACCTCAGCGTTGGCAGTGAGCCTGGATGTGTAGCTACGTACACATCCTCCTGCATGCACAACTGGTGTGTGCTGGTCTGTTGTTCACAGGTCAGTGCAGGGGTGTGCCTATCCGGCAAGGGGAACGGGGTGTCTCGGACATGTCCGTGTACAGGAAGTGCGGTAAGTGTGTCTCTGTGTTCTGGTGTGGCCTGTTACAAGAGCCGCAGCAGTCGATGTTATAAAGTGGCATGCACCACCTCCAAACGGCACTGTGATGTTGTAGTTGGAATGTAGCAGGACATGCGCAAATAGGCATTACAATGGCGTGCCGTACCAGTGCACGAGATACAACAGCTCACTGTACAAAAGTGTGGGGGCTCGTGGGAGGGAGGAGCAGCCGTTTGGCAACATAACACACAGTGAACTTGACCATGTGCCACATGCTGGGCATCTCATCCGTGATGACCACGGTCGCAGACATCCCACAACACCAACGACTGTCCTTTGTACACATCCTGTATGAATGCAGCGTGGTTTTCACTTCTATGCTCGTTCAGTGGTGTGATGTTGGCAGGTTGTATGACTTGTGCTCCTTGTTGGTGTGTTTCATTTTGGCCATTGTTAGTCTATATGTGTGTTGTACTTAATTGTGCATGTGTGCCATTCTGCCCATCTCCCCCCCTCCCCCCATTCCCTGCTTCTTCCTCTTCCTAGTGCTGTTGTGTCTATAATTTTGTTGCTCCACACATAAATACATGTAAAGAATAAATTAGAATAGTTCCTTGATTCTTTTAGGTTTCAAAACTTCTCTATTGGTTTCTTTTTAATTTTCCATATGAACCGTTTTTTTTAATATTCAACAACACATAGAAGTCAGAAGTGCAACGTATTCTATCAACACACTTTCTAGAACATTCTACAATACGTGCAGGTTAAAAGTTAATCAATTTTTTAAAAAACTTTACGATATTTTTTTGTAACATTTTCTTGAACATTTAACGACACGTGCAGGTTAAAAGTTGACGATTGTTTTAAGTTCGAACAGTGCCTTTCAAATGCAAGTAGCAGGTGTGGTTGAGCTGAGCAAATTTTATCCTATATGTACTCCACGTTGAAACTGCTTTTTCTTAACCAATCACAAAGATGCGTTTCCACAAAACTAATGTGCACCCTACTTTTAAAAAAAGAATGCTTTTCATGATATCTTCAGAGATAAGTTATAGATAGGAATTAGCATTTAAAAAACCTTTGAAATTCACTGAAAAAAACATAGGTTTCATGCACGTTATAGTTAGGAATTGGCATTTAAAATACCTTTGAAATTCACTGAAAAAAACAAAGGTTTCAGGGGCATTATAGTTAGGAATTGGCATTTAAAAAACCTTAGAAATTCACTAAAAAAAACATAGGTTTCAGGGGTGTTATAGTTAGCTGGACATTTCCCTCGTACAAAACCCTAGAAATTCCCCTATTATAGTTAGTTCAGCTAACTATAACTCGCGCCCCCGCAATGCACTGCTGACGACGTCACATATTACATCACTCATGACATGGTCAGTGACATCACTGATGACATCACTGATGACATCTCAAATGACATCAGGCCTGTTGAAAAATAAGTGGGTGTACAAGTGTGTGAATGGATGATTTTCTAGGTGCGTAACTGAGTCTATAAGTGAGTCATTAAATGTATCTTACTGTAGACTAGTGACTAAACTGTGTGAATGTCTGTATGTGACTGTGTGTTGGTGTATAAGTGGCTGCATGGTTTTGTGAATAGCTATATGAGTGTCTATATGGGTTATTGATTGGTTGTCTGAGTATCTGTATGGGTGCCTGAGTGTTTGTGTGGGTAGGGTGTGTGTGACTCTGACTACATGTGTGAGTGGGTGATTCAGTGGGTGCATGTTTTTAAGAGTGCATCTGTGATGGACTGTATGGTTGGGTGAGTGTATGTATGGGTGTGTTAGTGATTGAATGTATATCTCAGTTGTACATGTGTCAGTAACTATATATGTGAAACGCAGTGTATATGTGTGTAAGAGTATATAACTATCTATATGTGAGAGTGTGTGATTTTGGGAGTGGCTGTATGCGCCATAGTGCAAGGATATCTGTGTCATGTGCTGTTTGTTTTTCTGCAGGAAGACACAGAATTTGTTAGTATTTTTATGAGTAAGTGAACTTGAGTGTTTTTAACTGTATAGGTGAGTAAATTTTGCGGTGATTTATTTTTTGCATGACTGACTAGATGTGTCAGTACCTCAATGGATGATTGGCGGTGTGTGAGTGTCTATATAGGTGTATAAATGCACAGAGTAACTGTAAGTATGAGTGACTGTACAGGTGAGTGAGTGGAGATGTATGTAGACCTAAAAGTCAATGAGTGGGTGAGCAGTTATTGGTATTGGAGTATCTATGGTTGGCAAAATGGCCGTCTGAAATTTTGAGTCGGTGTATCAAAGGTTATATTAGGGTGTAAGAAGATGCACTAATTTATCACATGGATGACGTCGTCAGTGATGTCATCAGTGATGTCATTTGAGATGTCATCAGTGATGTCATCAGTGATGTCACTGACCATGTCATGAGTGATGTAATATGTGACGTCATCAGCAGTGCATTGCGGGGGCGCGAGTTATAGTTAGCTGAACTAACTATAACAGGGGAATTTCTAGGGTTTTGTACGAGGGAAATGTCCAGCTAACTATAACGCCCCTGAAACCTATAGTTTTTTCAGTGAATTTCTAAGGTTTTTTAAATGCCAATTCCTAACTATAACGCCCCTGAAACCTTTGGTTTTTTCAGTGAATATATCTATATCTCTCTCTATATATATATATATATATATATATATATATATATATATATATATATATATATATATATATATATATATATATATATATCTCTATCTCTATATCTATATATATTCATTCAATGAAAGCACCAAAGGTCAAACCATGGTTATAGTTAGGCAAACTTTATTTATTATTTCTGTACAAATTTAAAGACACAAACATTATACTTATATCTTAAATGTATAATTTGTGCACCACCTTTAAAATACTATAACTTAATGTATTGATAATATGCAAACTAAACTCAAACTACATAAACAGACATTCTAAAGTTCTACTTATTCCTCAAATTTAAAATGTATGAAACACCTTCAAGTTATTTTAACTCGCACACCTCCATACACCGTGTATTGAACTCGATAGGCACACTTCATTAACTACAACTAGCGCCCACTACATGCCAGGGCCGGACTGGCCATAGCAGGCGCTGGGCATTTCCCCAGTAGGCCGCTAGGGTGGGGGCCGGTTTTGTTACCGGGGGTCGGCAATATCGGCCCTCTGTGACAAAATCGGCTGAAACCGGCCCTCGCAGTCTGCTCGGCTGCACTCCCCATCACCCCAGGGGGGTGGCGGCTGAGCAGTTTGCCAGGGCCGGTTTCTGTTCCCAGTCCGGCCCTGCTACATGCACTGCTTATACCCTTTCATATTACATCACTTATGCCATCTAAAATCATAGCATTTACATCAAAACTTAAGACATTGCACATCACATAATTTGTGAGAAGACACTGCATGGTAGAGTGGCGAATCATAGTTAAAATAGTGTGGCTAGAGTTCAATATACTGTGCTTCGAGGCGCGCAAGTTATAATAATTTGAAGGTGTTGTGTAAATTATATATTTAAGGCATAAGTATGACTTTAGAATATGTAATGTTTGTATAGTTTAAATTTGGTTTGTACAGAAATAATAAATAAAAATATAGTAATTTAAAGGTGGTGCTTAAATTATAAATTTAAGGTATAACTATAATGTAAGAACTTCTTATGTTTGTGTAGTTAAAGTTTGGTTTGTATAGAAAAAATAAATAACTTTTTTTTTTTTAACTATTACTGTGGTTTAACCTTTGTTTTTTCCGTTCAAATGTAATGTTTTTTTTTTTATAAAAATGTGCTTCAGATCGTAGAGTCAGCGTTGTCCAGTGAAGCGTCATTTAGTGGAGTGTTGGACAGTAGAGTGGATAAGAGTGTCATACAGTGTAGTGTCATAGAGTGTAGTGTTGTAGAATGGAATAGAGTGGAATGAAGTGAAGTAGATTTGAGTGGTGTAGTGGCACAGAGAGTAGTAGAGTGTGTACAGTGGATTTGCATAGAGTTGAGTACAGGATGGTAGAAAGGAACGGTGTAGAGTGGAGTATATTTTAGTGGCATAGGGTGGGGGTAAAGTGTTGTTAAGTGGAATATAGAGTGTGTACAGTGGATTTGCATAGAGTTGAGTACAGGATGGTAGAAAGGAACGGTGTAGAGTGGAGTATATTTTAGTGGCATAGGGTGGGGGTAAAGTGTTGTTAAGTGGAATATAGAGGAGTGGAGTCCAGCATAGTGGTGTAGCGTAGAGTGGAGTAGCATGTTGTAGAGTAGTGTGATGTGGAGTGGAGTAGAGTGGACTAACGTAGCATACAGCGGAGTAAAGTTTTGTAGAGTGGAGTGGTGTGTCATACAGTGAAGTATACTGGTATGTGGCGTAGACTGTTGTTGAGTAGAGTACAGTGTCGTTGAGCGGAATACAGTAGAGTGGCATGGAGCGGAGTTGGGTAGAATGGAGTGGCGTACAGTGAAATAGCATAGAGTGGAGTGGCATAGAGTGGAACAGCATACAGAGGATTTGGGTAGAGTGGCATATAGTGGAATAGCATACAGTGGAGTGGAGTACAATGTATTGGCTTAGAGTGGAGTGGCATAGAGTGGAATAGAATAGCATACAGTGGAGTGAGTTAGAGTGGAGTGGCATACAGTGGAATAGTGTACAGTGGAGTGGCATACAGTGGAGAGGTGCAGAGTGAAGTAGCATAGAGTGGAATTGCATAGAGTGGCGGGGCGTAGAGCGGAATTACGTACAGTCTAATGGCTTAGAATAGTTTGGCACAGAGTGGCGTGATGTACAGTGGAGTGGTGTACAGTGGAATAACATACAGTGCAGTGGTGCAGAGTGGAGTGGCATAGACTGGAGTGGCATACCATACAGCGGAGTGGGCTAGAGTGGAGTGGTGTAAAGTGGAATAGTGAACTTCAGAGTGTTGAAGAGTGGAGTATTGTAGAGTGAAATGGCATACAGTGGAATAGCATAGAGTGGAGTGGCATACAGTGGAATAGCGTACAGTGGAGTGGTGTATAGGGGAGTGGTGTGGAGTGGCATACAGTGGAATAGTTTACAGTAGAGCATCATACAGTGAAATAGCATAGAGTAGCATAGAGTGGAGGGCCGTACAGCGGATTGACATAGACTGGAGTGGCGTAGAGTAGAATAGTGTACATTGGAGATGCGTACAGTGGAGTGGCATAGAGTGGAGTGGGGTAAAGTGGAGTGGGGTAAAGTGGAGTGGCATAAAGTAGAATAGCACAGGGTGGAGTGGCGTCGAATGCAGTTGAGTTCAGTGGAATAGTATATAGTGAAGTGGCGTAACGTGGAGTGGGATACAGTGGAGTGGCGTAGACTGGAGTGGCATACAGTGGAGTACTATAGAGTGGAATAGCGTTAAGTGGAGTGGCGTAGAATAGAGTGGTGTACAGCGGATTGGCATAGAGTGGGGTGGCGTAGAGTGGGATAGCGTAGAGTGGGATAGCGTAGAGTGGAGAGGCGTAGAGTGGAGAGGCGTAGAGTGGAGAGGCATAGAGTGGAGCTGCATTCAATAGAATAGCATAGAGTGGAGTAGCAAACAGTGAAGTGGCATACAATGGAGTGACGTAGATTGGAGTAGTATACATTGTAATGGCGTGAAGTGGAATAGCATAGAGTTGAGTGGTGTAGAGTAGAGTGGGGCAGATTGGAATGGGGTAGAGTGGAGTGGCATAGAGTGGAATAGCGCACAGTGGAATAGTGTTAAGTGGAGTGGTGTACAGTGGAGTGCCGTAGAGCGGAATGGCAGAGAGGGGAATAGTGTTGAGTAGATTGGTGTACAGTGGATTTGCTTACTGGAGAATAGTGTATAGTGGAGTGGTGTAGAGTGTAGGTGCAGAGACTGCATAGAGGCGTATAGTTGAGTAGTGTAGAGAGGAATAGAGTACTGTGGAGTAGTGTAGAATTCAGTGGCGTAGAGTGAAGTGTTGTAGAGCGGAGTGGTGTTCAGTGGAATAGCATTACAGTGGAGTGGTGTAGAGTGGAGTGAAGTACAATGTAGCAGCACACAGTGAAATAGCATAGAGTGCAGTTGCATCGTGTGGACTGGTGTAGAGTGGAGCGGCATAGACTGGAGTGGGTCAGATTGGAGTAGCATAGAGTGGAATAGCATACAAGGGAGTGTCGTAGAGTAGAGCGGTGTAGAGTGGAGTGGTATAGACTAAAGTGTTGTAGTGTGGAATAGCATGGAGTGGAGTGACAGAGTGTAGTTGCGCACAGTGGAATAGAGTATAGTGGAGTGGCATAGACTGGAGTGGTATACAGTGGAGTGATGTACAGTGGAGTGGAGTACAGTGGAGTACAGTGGAATAGCGTAGAGTGGAGTGGCATAAAGTGAAGGGAGGTAGAGTGAAGTGGTGTAGAGTGGAATATCCTAGAGCTGAGAGGCGTAAAATGTAGTTGCATACAGTGAAATAGCATACAGTGGATTGTCGTACAGTGGAGTTGTGTACTGTGAACTAGTGTATAGTGGAGTGGTTTAGAATGCAGGTGTGTAGACTGGAGTGTGGTAGAGTGGAGTGGTGCACAGTAGAATAGCATATGGGAGAGTGGGGTAGAGTGGAGTGGTGTAGAGTGGAATAGTGTACAGTAGAGTGGGGTACTGTGAGTGGAGTGGTGTAGAGTAAGGTACAATGTAGTGATACACAGATAAATAGCCTTGAGTGGATTAGAATAAAATGGAGTGGTGTACAGTGGAGTGGTACAGTGGGTTAGAGTGGTGTAGCGTAGAGTGGAATAGCGTAGAGTGGTGTAGAGTAGAGCGGCACACGGAGTAGCATACAGTAGAGTGGCATACAGTGAAATAGCATAGCATGTCATGTTGTACAGTGGAGTGGTGTAGACTGTAGTGCCGTAGAGTGGAATAGCATGAAGTGGAGTGGCGTAGAGTGTAGTTGTGTACAGTCTGATAGCGTATAGTGGAGTGGCATAGAGTGTAGTTGCATTGAATGGAGTGGCATTCAGTGGAGTGGCGTACAGTGGAATAGCATAGAGTGGCATAGAGTATAGTTACATTCAGTGGAACAGCGAACAGCAGAGTGGCGTAGAGTGGAGTGGGGTAGAATGGACTGGTGTGAAGTGGAAAAGCATAGAGTGGCGTGGTGTAGAGGGTAGCTGATTACAGTGGCATAGCATATAGTGGAGTGGCTTACAGTGGTGTGGGGTACAGTGGAGTAGCATAGCCTGTAGTGGTGTACAATGGAGTTGGATTTTTCTGGAATACCATAAAGTGGAGTGGTGTCGAGTGGAGTGGTGTCGAGTGGAGTGGTGTCGAGTGTAACAGAGTACAGTGGAATGTCATACAGTCAAGTGGTGTATAGTGTAGTGGCATGGATTGGAGTGGCATAGAGTGGAGTGGCATACAGTGGAGTGACGTAGAGTGGGGTGGCATACAGTGGAGTGGCGCAGCCTGGAGTGTCATAGAAAGGAGTGGCGTAGATTGAAATAGCATACAGTGGACTGGGGTAGAGTGGAATGGCATAGAGAGGAGTGACATACATTGTATTAGCGTTGAGAGGAGTTGCGTATAGTGGAGTGATGTAGAGTTTATAGGCGTACAAAACGTACAGTGGAGTGGCATAGAGTGGCGTGGCATAGAGTGGAGTGTGGTAGTTTAACAAACGTAGCGTGAAAGCATGTGGATGAATGTAGATGTAACGTGACGGGAATATATATCCTGGGGTCTAAATGAAATTTTTGGTAGTAGGTAGAAATTGTTTAAGTAGCGTTAAAGTTATAAGTTTGAAAATACTTAGCTATACATTGTGCCACGGTGTACCATGGTACACAGTGATAAGAAGGCAGTATATGATTAGCTAATGGCTGTCTGCAGAAAATATAAAAGGCAGCCATGTAGTTTTAAGCACACTTTGGCTGCATTCTGGTTTAGGGGCTGAGATATAGTTAAGTAGTAGGTTTTATTGCTGTTCCCTACCTACTTCCACTTTATTAAAGGGTAATAGGTAGTGAAATGCATTTCAACTTTTCTATATATTTTTTAAACAGTTTATGGAGAACCACGCTATTACCTATGAAGTACTGTGGCAGCTTTCGGGATAAAAACAATTAAGTAGTAAAAATGTAAAATACTTTGTAATACACCATACTAGTAAAATATAGTGTAGTAAAGTGAATAAAACCTAATACTTACCTATATCCATTAGCCATAGCCTCCAGGTTGTTGCTTGCTTACCTGCAAGTGGGGTGCGCAGCCCAAATACAATACAATGGTTCTGGCTTCTTTGATGGAGACCGCCCATTCAAGATCCAATAAGTTTTCTAGAAAAGCCCTAGGAGTGGAAGGCACCTGGTATACTAAAACAATGTTGAGAGTAACATAGTGAGAGGCCATACAACAAGCGACCAATTCCTCTTCATCTGATACATCTCCAACAACATCAGGAGTAATAGTTAGGAGAGATTTAAAAACAAATCTCCCACAACCATACTGTTTAGGAAAGAAACACCAATTACAACTCCATAGAAGTTGGCTATAAAACTTTGAGCCAGGCAACGACTGGAAAACTACCAAACAAGGGAAATAGGAACGGCAAAAACAGAAAATATTCGACATAGAAGAGTATATCTGCAGTTGTCCTTAAGTAGGCCTCCTCTCCCAGACATGACACTGGTGGAGTGAAAAGTAAGTTTAAGACTCAAATCCCCAGTCAAAGAAAAGCTCAATAAAAATGAACTAACAAAGAGTAACAACATGTTATCACAAGTGTTGAACTACTGTTTAGGAAAAAAACAACATCAATTCAAACTTAATAGAAAATGAATAAAAAACATTCGCGTCAGGACACAACTTGAAATATTCACCAAACAAGGAAAATTAGCACGGTAAAGATAGCGAATACCCATCCCTGCACAGTATCCCTGGAGAAAGAAACAGTGTAGGGGGTGACACTCAGCGCTGTCTTTAAGTAGGCGTCTTCTTACTGAGGTAATCTCTAGGCTTGGATTACCGAATACAGAAACATTATGATTGATATAAAATAACTAGTATAGTGAACATGACTTTTGGTCTTACTGTGAAAGGTACCCAAGTATTACTAGTCTATCCAAGTGATTCCTCCTTCGGTGTCTAAGCAAAAAGGGGATTTTTATGCGTTGATGAATGGATTATGGAAATGCCTGTTGTCTATATATGAGAAAGTTATGTATTCAGATCAAAGCCAGAATATTCTTAATGAAAGGATTTCAGGAGCATTTACCGAATGGTATAAATAGATTAGATTCTTCTACTTGCAGATGCTATTTTTCTGTCTTCCTTTTGTGCGGGTCCACTCCTCTTCCCTGTCTGACTAGACATCATTTGAAACCAAGTCCTCATTCTTATATTTGAACTTTTTTTATGATTCAAATTATTTGCTTGCTGTTTTTACTTGTACTGGTCTTCTCCTTAAAACTGATTAACATTTTCTTGACAATACATTTGATATTTGAGTACTAATCACTACTGTTGTCTGATATCTAGCCCCTGTGACCAGTGCAATCTGTTTGATTTCCAAACACGTTGATGTCGTAACTTGAGTGAAAGCGCAGGAGTATGGGTCTGTCATATCTACTGCTCTGCTGTCTACAACATGATCTCGCGACACTGGGCCATTCAGTTTCATCCCTACCAAGGCATATCTCAAGTCATAAATGAGAATTTCCTTAGAAGTGGCAGGATGGAAAAATGAAAGGAAGCAAAATGTAGAAATGAAGAAAGATGCCACGAGAAATACAGACCCCTTTAAATATAATTTTATGATCTGAATGTTTCAGCTATAGCATGATAGCTATTTTAAGGGGTGTGCTGAAAAATTCACCATTTTGACACTATTCTCTTGCATCCTTTATGTAGCATGAACCAGCAAAACCACAGTGAAGCTGCAGCTTTCTTTGCACACAAGTAATGTAAAACAATATTTGAAGTGTGCCCTGTCAGAACATATCGCATTTTTGCAAAATGTATGTAAATATTGTGCGGTAACATGCCTCATAGGACTCACTTTTCCCCCAAATATTTGTGAGGGGACAGCACCTCAAACAGCCCTAGAGGAGGCATGACCCTCTACTGTCACTTGCTGGTCCAGTTCAGTTCTGTACCTTAAAATCACCAGTCCCCACTGAGAAACTTGAGCACGTCATGAAGCACTCGAACGATGTGGACGGGTCTTTTCTCTGTGTCAGGCAGAATGGTGAAGTGCTTGCATATCTTTTCTTAAGTAGCCTTCAGTTATCTTGTCTATACCACTACTTCACATATAGACTTGGAAGTCCCTGGCCTCTGAGGCAGACTCTGTGAGCTCGGCCATCCTGGGATTGGTGCACAACAAGCCTGAGAGAGCTCCCAGTTGCGCAGTTGTTTTGTCATGTGTTGTCTTCTCTCTGTGCTCAGAGGACAGCACCAATAGATTGATTTGAAGTGAAAGCTGCTCGTTTGTAAATGTCTCAAATCCCTCTCCTTCGCCACCGCAAACACCCTTCAGTCACGTCTCCGGGTATCGATGCTCAGCTCGCCAGCGTAGTCTTTATAAGGGCCTTGCCAGGCGTGCTAACGTGCAGAATGACACAAAAGAGCAGATGCGGCGCTCTCTCTCGGACAACCTCAGATACTGTCCAGACAGGAGGTAGGTTGTTCGGTTTAACGTCATAATGAATATGTGTATCTTCTTGTCGAGTTGTCTCACGTATGTCATCTTCTGTGCATAGAGTAAACGTTATGTGACTACTAAACAAAGATCAAAATGAAAAGAATCAGTAGCGAAATTCCCGACAATTGAAGTGAACATTTTGAGCTTTGTTTCTCTAAAGGTGTAAGTTTGGCACCAGTGTGCAGAATTGTGCAACCACCTAAGGGTTCGCCTGCAGGAACCAGACGCAAGACTGATGTCATGCCCGCTTGGAGCCATATGTAACTTCTTCCAAGGGAGCTAACATTCTGCACCTAGGGCTGTCATACATTTTCAAAAAGAAACATTTACACTGCTAATAGAAGCTGTTTCTTACCCAACCAGGAGGCAGGCACTCGTTTGTCGCTACCTCTGAAGAATTGTGCCCGGCTGGGCTGATCACAGTGAGATCCAAACCGGAGGTCTTCAGGTTCTCCGCAGATTGCCACAGTAGGAATATTAACCCCAGATCTTTTATCTGAGCGGCAAGTGTGTCTGCTGTAAAATACCTTAGGGCAAAAGGCGGCCTACGCAAGACCTGAGTGCAGCCACTATGTCTCAGGCGGTTCCCTGGCCATTCATTTGAAATACATCAGGAGACCTGCCGTTGGCATGTGGAGCGCTGCAGGTAAGCTGCCGGTCACAGGCTTGCATCCCAGTAGGATAGTTCAATGAGTTATGGCCTTTTGGAAAGACTAGTGATGTGCAAAGCACAGAGGTAACACCTATTATTATGTGCCAAAAGCAAGTCAGTTTGTTTTTTGTCTATATACGTGGCTGTTATTAGCACACATTTACTAATACATCAGTTTGAATATATCAGATACCTCCTAGCTGACTCATGAAGGCTGGCTGTAGATGGTGTATTTTAAACACTCCTGGGTCTGGATGGAAGGTGTGGAGGGTCCTGACGTTGCCATCTGTGTTCCCTTTGACTCTGAGACCCAGGTACAACAATTATAAAGTACCTGGTCTTTTGCTATTTGTTTTATGCTATTCTTGGCCTTAGTTACTTCACAAAACACTTAAGTAACTGGAAACACCACCACCAGAATGAGCAATACAAATCCGGCCGCCATGGACGCAATCCAGGCAGGCAATAATTCCACTTATTAAAGAGACCGTTTTGTGCTATGAGAGAGATAGGAAGTGCACTATTGGGTTGAAAACAATTCTTTGGAAGTTGTAATCGGGGATTTTTCTTAGTTACACGGTCATCTCTGGTTCAATTTTAATCTTTTTTTGCAAATCTGACTAGACTGTTCTTGTGGGACTAGGACCAAGACAAATTTGCATGTGGTTCTCCCTGTGTACTTTAGCACAATGGACAAAACATGATGGACTGGAATGTGCAACCAAGCCAGTGACTGAGATTCATTCAAGCATTCCACTCATAAATGTGTTGTTTATTGGTTTTGTTGGCATTACAGCACAGCCTTTAGATGGGTGGAGCCATAGGATATTGGGGATGTGAAGAAGAAAATAGAAAACATACTAAACATGCTCCATGAAGGTATTAGACCTCACACTTCTACATTTCCTGGACTTAGGTGATGTGTGAAGCTGGAAGGCAGGGTACAAGATGGTTGGGAAATATAGCTAGGTGCTAAGTGAGCAGAGGAATCTTTGAAGATGCTAGTTTTATGGCTCCCATGATTACACTGACCAGTGCCTCTCCTGGACTCGTTGTAATGGGGACACCATGTTCGAGTCCTTGGCCTTCCTGTTACAGTCCATTGTACCGCGGTGATTTAATTCAATTGAATGTAACAAGACTACGATTCCAGATTGTAGTACTAGCCCCAGTGCATAAACCGGAGTAGCGTGACCTGGAATGTTAAGCATATGTATTAAATTGTACCGTCAAAGGTCAGAACAAGTAAAGTATTCAAAACCTTACAAAATAATAATGCCCCAGCAGCCCCACGGAAAGACAGCTGCTTAACCTCAGGGTTGTCACAACTTGAAAAGAGCTTTCTTTTTGAAAATTATAATTTTGAGTTGATAAATGTGAGAACTGGATCCAAAGCTGTGGTTTGTGTTTTTAAATTAAGCACTTCAATAAAATCTCTTTTAATGCACGGATACCATTGATTTGACTTTAATAATTTCTGATAATCCATGACTCCTGATCCTGAAACTTTTCATCCCTGGAGGTTATGACGGCACATAGCCTGTGTACTTGGAGCCCTGGATGATTCATACAAGCTCTGTGAAGATCTTTTCATTTTATGATTTATGAATATGCTGCATTCTATTCGAGTCACGGGGAAATTGCAGATATCCTGGAACAAAACTGTTATAGTCGCAACCAAACTAGGGGGCGAGGTTACAACCTGTCTGCTAAAGGTGAATTTGCATGAGTGATACACTCACTAAAATCTTTGGGCGACTTCTATGAGCAAGGTTATAATACCGCAGCCATCCCTTCCAAGTTTCAGTATTTCTTCAAAAAGGGTCAAGGTACTGTGGATCTATGCTTCAGTGTCAACCCCGTGAGGTTAAATATATCAGAAGCAATAAGGGGTTGATAAACGAGGCAAAATGAACTTCTAGCATACCTACGATGGAGGTAATCTACCTAAGTAATTACGCAACCAATTATGAGCATCAAGTCACAATCATGAACAGTGAACATGAAACAGTAACGAGGTACCATGGGACATTTTTATAAGAAAATGGCTCGGCGCTGTACCGCAAACAATTTTGTAGCGCCAATCTGTGTCATTTTTTAAGCAGAGGAATGTGCCATATTTACAACAATATGGCACATTCCTGTACTCACCCCTGCACCAGCGCAAAAAAAGCAGCCGAGCACCAGCGCAGGATCCCTTTCACCATGGTGCAAGGGTGCCTGCGTTGCATGGATGATTGTTATTGTGTAGGAAGGGACACATTCCTATACAAAAACAATCAGTGACGTTTTGCACCTTCCATGTGTGCTGCAAAATGCCGCACACATAGAAAGAGCAAAAAACGAGGAGAAATAAAAGTATTTCTCCTCGTTGCGTCACTCGTACGCTTCCCTGGGGAGGCCTGAGTTTTTGGCACTGCCTCAGGTTTACAGATCCTTGCAAATCTGGGGCAGTATCAAAAAGCAATGGGTGTTGCATGGTAATGCCCACAGCGACACCCACTGCACACCCCTTCGCAGCACAAAACTGCTTTTAGGAGGGCTTTTATTACAAGGCAGGGTTTAGCCACACAAATTGGCTTGCGCCACCTTGTAAATATAGAGCAGGGCACAGCACCACCGGATTGTCGGAAAAAGTGATGGTCTAGTGGCTCAATGCCCTTGTAAATATGCCCCCACATATAGTGAGTCTCTTGCCTACTCTCACATCTTGCCATCGGTTGGATCTTGGCACGTAGGCCGTCACTGAGCTCAGCAAGCAGCGTTGGGTGTGGGCTACCTGTTGAACAGGGCCTGGTTACTAAAAGAGACAAGAAGCGCAGTAAGGAGGAGAAAGAACTGCGAAGAGGGTGGATTGTAGTAAAGTACCGCTTGTTGAAGGAGAGGCCAAGTCCGCAAGGGCAGACCTCAGAAATAATGAGAGAAGTCCAATCCTCATCCTGTTCCCTCTCAGTAAGGAGCTGCAGTGGTGGGGGAAGAGGAGTTAGGCAGGAGAAGAAATGGGCGTGTGGGATATACCTTGAGAGGCCTATGCAGTGGAGGTAAGGAGATGGCCAGCAGGCAACGAGGCATGGGGTGGTGACCGATCTCCGACCATGTAGGGGTGGGGGGGGGGGGGGGGCGTTGTTAGATCTGCATCTAAATCTGTAACTTCAACTTGGAAGGTCTCCCAGGCCCTTTAGTCGGTCTCCAGTGCGTAATTGAGTTTATACATAAACCTTTCTTGTGGGGCCCGCAGTCTAGGGCGGTGCCACTCCATATATATGATCGAATGTCCGCCTCTATCACCAGGAGAAGTGCACAAGGGACTCATAAGGACAGCATGCTAAAAACATAATTATATCTGGGACTACTGTTATTTCTTGCTTTTAAAGGAAAAGGTTCAAATCTTGCCATTTGAGAATGCCCTGTTTGGACCGTGCTTAAAGGGGGAGAAGCTTATTCTCCACCATCCGGTTAAGGCCACTACTCACTCGGATGCCAGGGTATTTGAGCCCTTTCAGCACCCAAAGCATGTCTCGAGCACAAAGCCACTAGTGCCTAGTGATCCCTCTGTAAACCAAGAGGGCTTTACTTTTTATCCAGTTAATTTTGTTTCCCAAAAGACGGGAACAGCGATCCATAATGGAATGGCTGCCATCAACGAGGTGTCGGTATTGGAAAGGAGGAGGTGAATAACATCTGTGTAGAGTAGCACCCTTACTTCAGTGTTTCCAAAATATATTCCATGCACCTCCGCTAGGACTCCAGAGCCAGTAGAAACAATGGGGAGAGCAAAAAGCCTTATTGGTGCCCCTATGAATCTGGAATGTGTTCAGGCAGACCCCCCGCAGTTAACCTCTGCTGTGGGAGAGTCGTATAGGAGCCAGTCTTTGGAGATTAAATCTGCTCCGAGGCCTATTTTGATCCTTACACTTAGTGCCAATATCGACAACACTCCCCATCCCTCCCACAGCAATATCCTGGAGAAATAATCAGACAAGACACATTCTTTGTGGAGAAAATTGCTGCAGGTTTATTTGCATAACAAATATACCAACATGGTGGGTTATCTTATGGGCGATCCCAGGGCAGGCAGCACCTCGCCGCCTGCCCACCTGATGAGTCAAGTGACACCGTGGCCCTAGCCAACCGGTGTTTGCCAGATTTGGGGAAAGGGGATAGCCCCTCCCTCCAGTGGACCGCCAGTCTACCCCCTTACTCACGCCCCCAGAAAGGGGGCAGAGCGTTGCAGGCAACCCCCGGTTGCTCAGTTCCACAACCGCCCGTAGGACTAACGGGGTGCCGTCGCTCCTCCAGGGTCCAAAGCGAGGACCTCCCAGGGGATATTTGGCCTTTGCACTCTTGTAGTGCTCGTGCAGAGGGTACCCCTCTGTACCTTACAGCCTCTGGATCGCCCTGTAACTCCGTCACAACACTGGGTGTGGCCACCGTCACCCCAGGGCCCCCCACCACGATAGGCCTAGTTACCTACACCCTGCTGATTCCAAGGCCTCCCCCAGATCAAGCAAGAACAGGTCCATTCCCCCTGGCCAGGCCCCGCCCATACTACATTGGGGTATCTCTGACCATCAAACTCACATGCCCACCCATTGGTGCATAACTTACAACAGCAGGAATTCAATTCTGGCAGCAGTACCCTCCTACCCTGGAAAGTCAAATCATTGCCTCCCAGGTGTCAGACCACAGTGATGAGAGGGGAAACACCCCCCCCACGCCAGTGCCACTGCTTCTACAGAAGCTGTTCCAGTGCCTGCACAGTAACACTACCCCTCCCCAGGGTGGCTTACGGCCAGCTGTACCCTTTAACGCCTTGGGATTCCCATCGCCTCACCTGCAAGTGCTGGAGCAGGGTTTTCTATTTAAACTCAAACTTCAGATTATATTTTTGTATGTCATAATTAAAATTACTAATGATTAATTATTAAGTACTAAGTTTGTCGAGTTTTTTATTAACCAACCTTACTAATGAAAGAACTATACGTGGGAATGCTATTGCATGGCTAAATTAATAAGTGAACTAAGACGGTGAGCAAATTAATTAAATAAGTGTGGCTTATGTAATGTTTGTTATGTGATTGCGCTTTAAAATAATATGCTTTAATGCTTTCCTATGTCGCAAATGGCTAGATAAATACATACACATAAGGGTATTAGTGGGAATTAACACTGTATAATCAATACAATGTAGTAACGTTGTTTATGTTTCTTTTTAATTAAGTTGTCCATTGTGGCCTGTTAAGAAAATGGCCGACATCTACAGCCTGCATTTGAGTAGATGAAATATGAAGAGAGGCCTCGCTGAATGTGACCTCGGCCTGAACTAAAAGTTATGAAAAAAGACGACAACTCTGGGATGGTCGCCAATTATCCTTGGTAGAGAACATTTGTCACAAATGAATATTTTTGATAAACTTGCGGTGGCTTCACTGCGAGTGATACAATTTTGGAGAAGAGCATCCATGGATGTTGCAAATTTAGTTTGGACTTCCTATTTCCGGGTTTTTATTTTTGAGATATCCGAGAGCGGAGATTTTTCTAATGTTGCAAGCTAACATCCTTTCCTGCTCAACGGACGTTTAAAGCTTTGTTTGTAACTTTTAGTATGTTAATTTTTAGTATAAATATTACTAGACTAGAGAGGGTCTGCGTGCCACTTCTTCCTGAACTGATGCTCAAGAGGATCGATGCTGACGGCAACTCGAGAGACATTAATTCTTTGCCGAGAGACCTGATCTGATTTAGGGAACAACATTTAGCCAGAATAGGTAAATATGAGAATAATGATTTTGCAATTGAATGGATTTCATATGAACTAATTTAGATAAATCATTCTTGTTTGAATTTCAGTGTCGGGTGGTTATTTCTTAGTCATTTATTGAGATCTCAAATGTGTTTAAACTGTTTAAATCATGACTTGAGACAATTCAATTTGGTTGCATTGACCTCAAATTAGGTGCAGATTGATTTAGGAGTTCTCTCTTATATTCAGTGTGGCTAGAGTAATAGAATGAATGTTGGTGTAATGGGCCCCACCAGCGTATGATGAGTGTATGTGCGCATGACTGTGAAATTACTCTGTCCGTGGAAGTAGGGAGAATTTATAAGCTCTGATCTGCAGCAGTTTCCTGGTAGCAGTATGATGGTTTTGATTATTGTCTTGATCTGATAGATTGCTTGTACATAGGCTTTTGGATTTATTGATTGATGTTGATACATGTACTAACACTAAATGTTGAAGTCGTCGTATTGAGTTATATGTAGTGTGTACGGCTTCTGGGACGTAAGGAGTCGGTGACGGTTCCGTAGTAGGGCAGTGGGAAGTGAGTGCTGCTCTCGGGAAAGACGGGATTGTTGGCCCTGTACGAATGCAGGGAAAAGCGTGTGACAGTTGAAGTTGCGCGTCGCATTGTCTGGGTTCGATTCAGTGACATCATCGTGTGTTACTACTAGAGACATATTTTCGGTATAAGA
Source organism: Triturus cristatus (assembly GCF_964204655.1). Taxonomy (NCBI): domain Eukaryota; kingdom Metazoa; phylum Chordata; class Amphibia; order Caudata; family Salamandridae; genus Triturus; species Triturus cristatus. Next base: position 1,067,636,733 of record NC_140579.1, on the reverse strand, counting down.
GAAGTGTGTATGGTTGCGAAGGTTATCTGTGAAGTTCTGGTCTTAGGTATCAGGGATCCTTTTGGGATTGCCGTTAACACTTATCACTGGGAAGGTAATAGGTATTCTCTGAGCTTGTCTGAAGGATTAAGCAGAGGTAAGCGCTGCTTGGTTAACGTATGTTATAATTCTGTAGTGGGACAGATTGTTCGCTGTTCTCGGGAAAGGCAGGATTCTGTGTAAATGTGCTACATTTTCTGGTGTGAAAGTGCGTGAATGTATGAGCATTTAGTTGATTGTGAAACTCTTAGGAGCATTCCGGGAGGAAACAGTTAATGAATGCATGTTAGAAGGGCAGAGTAGAGGGATGTGCTACTGTGTCAACGAAAGTAATAATTCCGTGTTAGAGCAGAGGTAAGCGCTGTTCTAGAGAGAAGCGGGATTCTCGTGGGAAAGGTCTTTACTATTCTGTGGTTAGCGGAGCAGACAATGGAGATGTTTATATGTTGTAACTAATAGATTTGTAGAATCTGAAACAAAGTCTACTGAGAAGATTTTGTAAAGGAGGGGTAGACGAGTGACAGGAGACAGAGCAGAAGCGTCTGCAGAGACTACTGACGTCAGAAAAGACCGCGCTGTGATTGGACAGTGGGTTAGAACAGTGCTCGCACTGTGATTGGTGCGTTGGTGTGAGCCGCGCAGGGATTGGAAGAAATACAGGGTGACGTAGACGCTCCGGGATTGGTGCGTTAGTGTGAGTCGCGCTGTTATTGGACAAAAGATCGTACAGTTGTAGAGAGGACTAGAGGGTTGCGGTAAACGCAAAAATGTATTACCAAACAGAGGAAAAGAAAAAGAAATCCTTGTTCAGTAAAATTAAAAAGTGGTTTGACAAGGATAAGGATATAATAACTAGAGAAGGTGAGTTACTACCTCCGACAAGAACACCTGCATCCTTCATGGTTGCGAAATATGGGTATCATACCTGTATTTGGTTAGACAATTGGACTAAGTACACTAGAGAAGATGGTGTTCTAGCATTCCCGGAACATGGTTCATTTAATCTGGCCGTGTTGAGAAATTTACGGGAAAGAATGATGAGTCTAGAGCCCAGACCAAGGCCGACACAGTTCGAGGCATTGGTAGAATGGGAAGATGAGGTGCATGAGCGAGAAAAGCAGAGGAGTGGAGGTAACTATAGGTATATTTTTGGGAGGAAATATGATCGTGAAACTCATCATGATCGAATGAGGAGATGGCGAGATGCTAGTATGTCAGAGGGACTATATCCTATGAGAACTGTTGAGGAAACCGAAGGAAGGAAAGGTACGGAAAGGGTACATGATGCAGAATTGAGAAGGTATGGGGCTAATGAATACGAGGATGAAGTCTTGGATGACATGATCTACAAGAGACCACCTCCATATAGACAAGAACCAGAAGTGAGAACACCAGTTGCTACCCCAATGAGAGATACTTTGCAAATCATAAAAACAGAAGTTGTGACCCCGGATCTGAAAAGTGGTAGCTCTTTCGCGGAAAGGGAAAGAGAGAGAGAGCGAGAGAGAGAAAGAGACAATGGAATTGAGGATGAAAAAACAAGAGAATTAGCAAGGACCACATCTGAGTTGACGGAGAAAATCAGGGAATTAACTAAGAATCTAGAAGCTGTTACAGTGCCTGTAACCATAGGTCCGGTTATGCCTATTTTTGATAAGCAAAGAATGGGTGAAAGTGGTTTAACAGTTCCATATGTAGGAAATGGATTAGTTAGTTCTCCGGGAGAGTCAGGATTGAGGACAGGAGAGAATCATTTGAGACAGTTGAGACATGACACATGTGGTGGAGAGTTAAATGTACAGCCTGATTCAGGATTGAATACTGGTTGTGTGGAAAGAAATGTTATGATGGGAGGATCAATTTTGGAACCACAGAGGATGGCAGAACAAGTGAGTACAGGGAAGAAATCTACAGAAATAACGGCTGAGGATTTGAATGATTGGTTGAAGGCTCTTCAAAGGAAGGACAAAGATTCACAGGCAATTGATGTAGCCAGGTTGCGTATAGAACTGGAGGAACTTATAGCGGGAACAATTCCTACAGAAATGTTAAAAGATCATCATGATGGAGAGTTGTTATTCATGTGCAAGAGTATCACATGGAGGGCTAAGAATACACGTGACAGGTTAAAAGGAATAGCGAGTGAAATGGGAATTGACATGGATAAGGTGAAAGCTTTACAGAAGCCTTACAGAGTGGATTTTTCGGATAAGGACATTGAGAATCTAAATGATGTTGGCAGAACAGGGCAGATTAAGGAAATGATTTCCTTATTGCAAAAATGGGGAGATGTGGAAAAGTGGAAGGATAGATGGTATAAGAAAAGAGAAGATACAGTGGACAGGACTTACTCAGCATTCCCCATGAGAGAAAAGGAAAAAACAGTGGATGCCTATCCTATGAGAGAGATTCCTGGAGGAGGATAGGTACATGTCCCATGGACTAGGCAGGATATTTTGTCATTTACAAATGATTTCCCTCGACTGAGAGAGAAGCCTGTCGAGTGGTATAGGCAGGTTGATAGGTTTGTGAAATTGTCAAAAGTACTGTGGATTGACCTGAATAGTCTGTTTGATATAATTTTTCCAGCAGACTTGTGGGCAGAATGTAAAATAGTCGTAGATTGGCCTGCTAAAGAATACCCGAGAGATCAAAGAACAGGAGCTCCAGACCCGGAGGTTATGAAAAAATATGAGCAGGTTGTGTTCCTGAAGAATAAGGTACCCCCTAAAGAGACAGATTGGGTTAAGATAGATCGAACACATCAGGAAGCAAAAGAATCAGTTCATGCTTTTTATGAAAGGTTAATACTGGCTTTTAAACAGTTCAGTCGAGATGAACATCTGGGTGATAAGGATTTGAGTCATTTTGTATACAGATTTGTATATGGCTTGAGACCCGAAATCAGTGAAATGATACGTGAGCACACAGTTGATTGGCAGAGTAAGAAAATTGATGAGATCTTGAGACATGCGAAGTACTTCAGTGATGAAATTGAGGCGAAACAAAGAAAGCTGAAGGAAAAAGCGATGTGGGCACAGGTGAAGGTTGCAGAAAGACAAGAAGCACAGCTGGTTGAACAAGCAAGTAATCCAGGAAATAGGCCTAGATATGGTACAGGAAAAGGAAAGGGGAACATCGAAGAGGCGAAAAAGAAGTTTCCGTGCCACAACTGCGGAAAATTAGGGCACTGGAGATCCGAGTGTACGAATCCACCATTAGTGAATAATGAAAATCAATCCTTGAATCAACAGGTGCAGAACGAGGGGTGTAATCATCCGCAGCAACAGCAGAAGGTTGTCAAGCAGCAGAATCAAGAGCCAAAACCGCCTTTGCCACAGAATAGAGGATCCCAGAAATACAATCAAGATTCGGGATTCTACAATGATGAACAGGTAAACAAATCGAGACGTACAAATCCAGTACAACAATACTGGCTAAAGAATGAGGGGAGTGAGTCTGAAGGGGACTACTGACGGTGGCGAAGAGAGGAGGAAGAGTGCATACTTGGAGCAACTTTAGAAATAGACCAGGCAGGACCATTTGTAGATGGGAAAATAAATGGGGAAAGTGTTACTTTTTTAGTAGACACAGGAGCGACAAGATCAACTGTCAGGTCAGCAGATATAAGAAATCTTCCTCTCTCGGACGAAGCAATCCAAGTGGTTGGTGTGTCTAATACACAGATTAAGACTCGACTTACTGAACCAGTGAGGGTAAGGATAGGGAAATTTTCAGATATGCACAGGTTCGTAGTGTGTGACACTAGTCCAGTGAACTTGTTAGGTAGGGATTTGTTGTGTAAAATGAATTGCACAATTTTTTGTACTCCAGATGGAATAGCCTTTGAGACACCGGATGAGGATGTCTTATACAGAGTAACTCTAGATAATAGAGAAAATGAGATTGTTGTAACATATGCTGTATTTAATCCAGATGACTTGCCTCAAGAGTTGAGACACACAGTTAAAGCAGCAGTTTGGGATTTTACTGGAGAAGATGTGGGATTGATGAATAATGTAGATCCAGTAAAGATTACAGTAAAAGAGGGAATCTCTTAACCTAATATCCCACAATACAGATTAACACCAGAAATAATTGAAGGAATAACACCTATAATTGATAAAATGATTCAGCAGGGTGTTTTGAGAGAGTTACTGAGTAGCCCATGTAATTCACCTATAATGGGACTGAAGAAACCTAATGGGAAGTTCAGGATAGTGCAAGATTTGAGAAAGGTTAACAAAATTGTGGTATCATGCTGTCCCATTGTGCCAAATCCATCAGTGATTTTGTATCAGATTCCTCATGATGCTGAATGGTATACAGTAATTGATTTGTGCCATGCTTTCTTTTCAATTCCATTGCATCATGACAGCCAGCCGATTTTTGCATTTCGGTTTGGACAGCGTATTTTGGCATGGTGCCGAATCCCACAGGGGTATACAGAGAGCCCTTCAATATTCAATCAGTTGCTGAAGAAATCTTTGGAAAGTCTGACTATGCCTGAAAGTTCAGTACTAGTACAATATATCGATGATCTACTTGTGGCATCGAAGACACGTGAAGCTTGTGAAGTAGATACCATAGCTTTACTGAATCATCTGGCTGATGGAGGATTAAAGGTATCTCCAGCCAAATTGCAATTTTGCAAGAAAGAAGTACATTATCTTGGTCACAATATTGAAAAGGGTCTAAGAAAAGTGACCATTGACAGGATCAAAATTATCAGAGGAATGAGAGCCCCAATGACCCAGAGAGAAGTGAGAATGTTTCTGGGAATGGTAGGTTATTGTCGTCAGTGGATAAGTAACTTTTCCCTGATAGCAAAGCCACTGATTAAATTGACCAACAGTGAAGTAAAGGACCCATTGGAATTGAATGCAGAACAAATGGCAGCATTCGAAGAATTGAAGAGCAGATTATGTGAAGCTCCTGCTCTAGGAATGCCAGACTATGAGAAGGAGTTTGAGCTGTACTGTAGTGAGAGGAATGGATGTGCACTTTCAGTATTAATCCAGAAACATGGACGTCTGAGGAGGCCAATTGCGTACTTCTCATCGACACTTGACCCAGTAGCTGTGGGTTTACCAGGTTGCCTGAAAGCAGTAGCTGCTACATGCAGAAGCTTGGAACAGAGTGAGGGTATAATAATGGGATATCCTGTAAGGGTATTCGTACCTCATGATGTGGCAATTCTTTTGACAAGAAGCAGAACTCAATATATGTCACATAGTCGGCTGACTAAATATGAGAAAATCATTCTGGGAGCATCAAATGTGACTCTTGAAAGAGGTGTGAATGTGAATCCAGCAACACTTTTGCCAGACGCTGAAAATGTGAGTGTGAGAGATGATGTTGATCATGATTGCTTGGATGTGCTTGATTACTGTACAAAACCAAGACCAGACATAAAAGATCTGCCACTGCCTGAGAGTGATCATGTGTTTGTGGATGGATCATGTCTGAGAACAGAAGAAGGTGTGCTGAGTGCTGCATATGCGGTGTGTAAAGTTTCAGAAGTTATGGAAGCTTCACCTTTGAAAGGAGTTAAATCTGCTCAAGTAGCGGAATTGGTGGCACTGACAAAAGCTTGCAAGATTGGAAGAAATGTGAGAGTGACTGTGATGACTGATAGTCAGTACGGATTCGGAGTTGTTCATGGTTTTGGCCAACTTTGGCTACAGAGAGGTTTCCTGACCTCAAGTGGAACTCCTATAAAGAATGCTGAAGTGATTGGGAAATTGCTTGAGGAGATGCAGCTGCCTAAAGAGTTAGCAGTTGTAAAATGTGCTGCTCATGGACAGGGAAATGATTTTGTTACTCTTGGTAACCGGTTTGCAAATGACATAGCACAATATTGTGCAAAGAACAATCATTCCATTAACAGGGGAAAGGAGAAAGAAATGTCTTTTTGTTCTGTGATGTTTACTAATGTACTGGAAACATGGGATGAGGTGAGGCAGTTGCAGGATGAAGCAGGAGATGAGGAAATGAAAGATTGGATCAAGGCAGGTTGTGCACCACGAGAAAAGGCTCATGTATGGATCTATAGGGATGGAAGACCAGTCATGCCAAATGCTATGTTGTCAACAATGGCAAGAATGTATCATGGCCAGGGACACCTGGGGAGGGATGCTATGATTAGATCCTTTAAACAGACCTGGTACAATGCAAAGTTCAGGCTGATAGCAGAGAGCATCTGTCAAAGATGTTTGATTTGTCAGCAATTCAATACTGGAAAGAAAACAGTGGTGAGCCTAGGAACAATAGGCAGAGAAGGAGGTCCGTTTACCAGAATGCAAATAGATTTCATTGAAATGCCCCAAGTCAATAGATTGAGGTATGTTCTAGTGGTAGTCTGTTTATTCTCAAGGTGGGTGGAAGCATATCCGACTAGGAGAAATGATGGAATAACGGTGGCCAAGTTGCTGTTGAGAGAGTTGACTCATAGGTACGGGTTCCCAGTGACAATTGAGTCAGACAGAGGAGGACACTTCTACAATGAGCTCATGAGTTTAATTTGTGAAGCATTGACTATACAGCAGAAGCTACATTGTGCATACAGACCAGAGGCTTCTGGTGTTGTTGAGCAGATGAACGGCACAATCAAAAACAGAATTGGCAAGATGTGCTTAGCCACTGGAATGAAATGGCCGGATGTCTTGCCTCTAGTGCTGATGACTATTAGATCTACTCCAGACAGAACAACGGGGTTGAGTCCACATGAAATATTAATGGGACGTGCAATGAGACATGTATTCGTGCCTGTCAACAAGCTGATGACTATAACTGATGACATGATTTTGGATTACTGTAAAGGCCTGGCTGACGCAGTTCATTCTGTGTTTCACCAGGTTGGAGAAGACGCCACCACACTTGAAAAGAAGGCAGCCCATGATCTGAGCCCAGGGGACTGGGTGAGAATAAAAGTGCACAGAAGAAGAAATTGCTTGGTTCCAAGGTTGGGAAGGCCAAGACAAGTCATTCTGACTACGACGACTGCTGTGAAGTGTGCTGGAGTGAAGAACTGGATTCATGCAAGCCATACTCTGAGAGTTCCAAATCCAAAGGATGGGACTGGAAAAGAGTACTTTGAAGAGTCAGATTCCAGTGATGATGCAGACACTGAAACAGTGAGAAGAAAAAAGAATCCTGAAAGGGGGGAAAAAGAGTCAGAAAGAGAGTCAGGTGATTCTTTTTTCTTACCAAGAGAGGTCTCAAGAGGAACATTGCGAACCTCAGAAGAGAGTTCAGATTCTGGAAAAGTGCCTGAAGTTCTAACAAGCAGTGAAGAAAATAAAGAGAAAGAAAGAAAAGAAAAGAGCGATTCCACAGAGACTCTACGTGAGTCAAATGAAGAGATTGAAAGGAATCCATCTGAGATAACTTCTGAAGAAGTAGGGTCAGAAGAAGATAGAGAGGGACAGATTGCGGAAGACCCCCGAGGAGGTGTAGGGAACATTCTTGATAAGCTAGGTGAAGGGACAAGTAGACAGCAAGAAGATTGCGTGTTGGAGACCCGAGGAGGGACAGTAGTAGGGAAATCTCAATCGGTGGAGAAAAAGACTGTGGAAAAAGAGAGAATTGTTGATGAACAAGAGGCAAATAAGACAGAATCTGATGAAAGTGAGAATGAGATACCAGAGGGTGGAGTTCTGAGAAAGAGAACTTGGATCGGAGAAAGGAAAAATAAAGAGGTAAAACAGAAAAGAAGTGTAAAAGGAGATCTTTGGCCTAACAAGATAAAGAGGCTGAGATATCGACTGACACGAGTAAATTCATTGAAAGCTGAACAGGTGAACGAGATGTCAAGCCAAAATCAAGCAAAAGAAGAAGAACCAAAAGAACCAAAGGAACCAGAAGCGATCAAAAGAATTAGAAAGCCTAAGCAGAAGTATAGGTCACCAGAATGGACGTATGTGGCACTGTCTGAAGAAGAAGAAGAGACAGAGAGTCAAAGAAATCCAGAGGGGACCTTACGGAGAGTGGTTGAGGAAGAGAAAACTGTTGGAATCCTGAAAGTTATCTTGTCTGGCATTGGAGAAGAGACAGATGTTCAGGACCTGATACAATTTGATGTTGCTGAAGAAGAAGTGAAAAGTGATGAAAATCCAAATTGAGTGAACTGAAGGAGTCACTTGGAGGAGAGTGAAGAAGAAGAAATCTAAAATTTAACAGATTGTAATAATCTAGTGTTCTAGAGATTCGGTAGTGGAGTAGTAGAGGTTAAGTCAAAAGACACAGTCAAAGTAATAAGATGGCTAACACAGAAAATAATCAAAGTAGATGTACCTTCCTGAAAAGATGGTGCAAAATGTGCTGCTGCTGTACAGGACTATTAATGCTACTATGGAGTGTGCTTGCTTTATTAGTTACTTTTAGAGTTACAATAGACACTTTGGGAATACATACCGAGAATATGACTAACATAGAGAAAGGTTCACAGAAAGTAGTACCAACTAGAATTAGTAATATATACATACACAAGGATAGGTCAATTAATGATTTTTCTAGCAATGTTTTTTCAAAATTGTTGTATGAATACGTAAAGACAATGGAGGTAAGGGATTGCTACGTCTGTATGCAGTTACCTGTATCCGTTTCAGAGGGAGTTACTTATCATCATCTTCCAGCTACGTTTTGGATTTCATGTAGTGTGTTGAGTAGTATTTTTTATCTATTAGGGAAAATAGATTATGATATGTCTAATAAGGATAACATTTTTGGGCAATTGCCTATGAATAAGAAACTGAATCCTGCTAAAGAAGCTAACATTTTAGGTGAGATTTTTATTGAGACAGAAGAATTAACATTAGATTACATTTTTAGAAACAATTTAACTTGTAGTTTGAAAGAAGAAGAAAAAGCTTTCCTAGATATGGTAGAGAAAAGGAGAATGAGCATGCATGAAAAGGCAGGAGGATATAAAATGAGTGAGACAGTGTGGGACATTGAGATGGGAAAGGAGTTGAAGAATGGGGCCAGTCCAACTTTGGCTTTAGATGCACCACAGAAGGGTAAAATATGCATTACTAGAAGGAGATCCCAATATGATAATTATTTTGTTGGGACTAGTGAGTGCCATGATACATACTTTATTGCAACAGGATGGGGATTCAAGGGAGGAGAAGATCCAGTTTTCCCGGGAGTGTATTATATTTGTGGGAATAAGGCTTATTACAGGTTGCCTGACCATTGGTATGGCACATGTTATGTTGGCCTGGTCTTTCCAAACATTTTCCATATGGATAGAATAGAAGACGCAGAACAAATTAATTTACTAACACGCTTTAAAAGAGAAACTTGGACAGAAATTGTAGGAGATATTTTTGGAGCTTTGATACCAGCAGTGGGAATTTCACTAAATGCATATGGAATTCGGAAGCTGTCAACAGTGGTGGATTGCTTATCGACAAGCACCGCTGGAGGGTTTCTATTGGTAAATACAGAGATGGTTGCCTTACGCGCTATGTCTATGCAAAATCGACTTGCCCTTGATATTCTATTGGCAAAAGAGGGTGGAGTCTGTGGGATGCTGAAAGTTCAACATTGCTTTCATCAGGAATGTAAGTGCAACAAAGATCTAAAGGTCTATATCAAACATATTACTGATTTGCATGAAGAATTAGTACCACTGGAAGCTGAAAGTATCTGGACTAAAATGGCTAATAAGATGATTGCTGTTAAGAATTTTATTACTAAGATAGGTAGTACCATTTTTGGTAAAATATTATTTCCATTGACATGTGTGATTGTTGCGTTATTGATTCTTAGATTATGGTGTTTATGTTGTAGATACAGGAGGAGTAAAAAGAGAATAATAAAAGAAAATGTTGAAAAGAGACAAAAGAGGTCAAAAAGAGACCCACAAGAAATTGAATTAGAAGAATTTAGGGAGAGCATGTATTTAGAAACAAAAAGATGATGAAAGAGAAACTGGTGTTTAACAAATGAACAAAAAGACATTTGGATTTCCCTAAAAAGAGGAACTAAATTTTTTGGGTTGGATTTTTGTGGTGATGATATATCACCAAAGGGGGGATTGCTGGAGCAGGGTTTTCTATTTTAACTCAAACTTCAGATTATATTTTTGTATGTCATAATTAAAATTACTAATGATTAATTATTAAGTACTAAGTTTGTCGAGTTTTTTATTAACCAACCTTACTAATGAAAGAACTATACGTGGGAATGCTATTGCATGGCTAAATTAATAAGTGAACTAAGACGGTGAGCAAATTAATTAAATAAGTGTGGCTTATGTAATATTTGTTATGTGATTGCGCTTTAAAATAATATGCTTTAATGCTTTCCTATGTCGCAAATGGCTAGATAAATACATACACATAAGGGTATTAGTGGGAATTAACACTGTATAATCATACAATGTAGTAACGTTGTTTATGTTTCTTTTTAATTAAGTTGTCCATTGTGGCCTGTTAAGAAAATGGCCGACATCTACAGCCTGCATTTGAGTAGATGAAATATGAAGAGAGGCCTCGCTGAATGTGACCTCGGCCTCTGTCTGAACTAAAAGTTATGAAAAAAGACGACAACTCTGGGATGGTTGCCAATTATCCTTGGTAGAGAACATCTGTCACAAATGAATATTTTTGATAAACTTGCGGTGGCTTCACTGCGAGTGATACAATTTTGGAGAAGAGCATCCATGGATGTTGCAAATTTAGTTTGGACTTCCTATTTCCGTGTTTTTATTTTTGAGATATCCGAGAGCGGAGATTTTTCTAATGTTGCAAGCTAACATCCTTTCCTGCTCAACGGACGTTTAAAGCTTTGTTTGTAACTTTTAGTATGTTAATTTTTAGTATAAATATTACTAGACTAGAGAGGGTCTGCGCGCCACTTCTTCCTGAACTTATGCTCAAGAGGATCGATGCTGACGGCAACTCGAGAGACATTAATTCTTTGCCGAGAGACCTGATCTGATTTAGGGAACAACATTTAGCCAGAATAGGTAAATATGAGAATAATGATTTTGCAATTGAATGGATTTCATATGAACTAATTTAGATAAATCATTCTTGTTTGAATTTCAGTGTCGGGTGGTTATTTCTTAGTCATTTATTGAGATCTCAAATGTGTTTAAACTCTTTAAATCATGACTTGAGACAATTCAATTTGGTTGCATTGACCTCAAATTAGGTGCAGATTGATTTAGGAGTTCTCTCTTATATTCAGTGTGGATAGAGTAATAGAATGAACGTTGGTGTAATGGGCCCCACCAGCGTATGATGAGTGTATGTGCGCATGACTGTGAAATTACTCTGTCCGTGGAAGTAGGGAGAATTTATAAGCTCTGATCTGCAGCACAAGCATGTCCCACCGAGTCTGAAACTCGAAGGGGGACCCAGTATCCAGGGCACTCGCCTCACCCAGCCCTTCAGTGCTGCCCTGAAAAGGAGAGACATAGTAGGAGCAACCTGGCCCCCCCATTGTGTATAATAGCAACTGCCAACCGGTGCTGTGTTGCCACACTAGTGTCCCTACCCCAGTGATTGTATATGCACCCAGGATGACCTAAAACAATTAGTTTGGTGTTGGCTAGATGTTAACATTGCCTGGCTGAAGAGCAATACCTTTGACAAGCAACTCCTTATAAGATGTGCCAATGCGGGTAGAAGTAAGAGTTATCAAGCCCGCCTTACTTCCTCTCACGCCAGTTATCTGTGTATAGCGCTTGTTGGAGCATGTCCATCGAATTAAGCCAGTCACCACCCTAGGTGTCACCTTGCCCTCCCAAACTTCTGCTAGTATACCAGGGAGCAGACAAGACAGTGTGACCAGGAGGGTAACTATATGTATAAAAACCTGCCCTTTTTTAATACTGGGAATCCCAAATGTTCTTTAATACTGTGTAGCCCATTTGTGCTTTCCCAGAGTTTGCCCAATCTTTGGACCATAGCACACTTGTTGGATAACAACTTCCACAACCTGCATGGCTGCCAGCTAAGGTTATAGGGCGGGAGAATTTACACATGTTTATTGTTACTCAACTCAATGGTACTCGTTTTATTGACCTCAGAAGGATGAAATGCTAAGTGGACCTACCAGGATCTGAACCTGTGACCAAGCGGTCGAACACAAGCCCCATCAGTTCTGCCGCTCCACAGGCATGTGAACTTGTATCCCAGGGCCGTCTTCTGACCTCTTACCCCTTACTTGAACATGCCTGAGCTATAAACCCACATCTAAAAGGCCTGCCAACCAGCTGACCACCAAAAATGCAGTCCCAATGTTAACTGACAACTCCCAAGGAAATTTTGCTTAACTGAAGCAACTGCTAACATGCAATCCATTTTGATCAGGAGACATGGAGTAAACCTATGAGTAATGTACCTGCACCCTCTTAACTATGACTGCAAAATGTGCTCTGGTAGTTGTGCGGATTAGTGCTCCATCCCCTCCATTTCAAGCACTATCAAGGCAAACCACACCCTCTTGGGAATGGCACACTCACGCCCCAGCTGACAGAAAGTGCCCATTCGTGTGTAGCCCATAACCTTACGTTTTTCACTGACGGTATACCAGGATTCTGCTGAAACTTAGCTTGCTTTACTACTTAGTGCGCATTGCACAATCATAGATATGTCTTTTCCTATTCCGTTTCTGGCCGCAAAGTTTGTTGACATTGCCAGCCCCAATCCCGGTCGAAATAAAAGAAAGCTTTACTGCCAACCATGTGACAGCTGCTGGTGCTAATGATGGTCCAATATAGCACTGGTAAACTAGATGCTGTACTATAGCATTAGTGGGCCATTGCATCACTTTATTAAAGTCCATGGCTAACCTACTCACAGTATGGCAAAACAAGAGAGGCTGTAAATTAAAAGCCAATTGGGATGATTGTTAGATAGACCCAACAACAGGGAGCAAACCTGTGAAATGAGGTAGGGACCACCACCACCCGCAGGTGAATCAGCCCAGGTTTACTCTGCGATTACCCCTCCTAAGCCCTTAGAGATCACCATAAACAACCTGCAGTGTCCAGGTGGCAGGCACCCAGAGGGACCTGGCAGTCCTATTTACTCACCAACTCCTTGCCACCTGGCGGCACTCCCTGCTGCAGGTGTCTTGTTGCAACCCCTACTCGCCCCTCTTGACCTGCAATGATTGACATCGCTGAAGATGCGTAGTTACCTCTCCTCGGGGGTCGGTGAAACGTATAACATGTGCCCTGAATGTACAATATATGTGATGTTGTGCAGGAGTAGAGGAATCAGAACCTAATAGTAACTGTGCATAGAATGTGTGCTAGTATTCAAAACTGTGACATATAGATTATGAACCGGTAGGCTCCCCCTCGCTTCCATTGCTCAGAGAATTACACTGGTTATCGGTGAAAAAGAGATCCTTTTTTAAGATCTGTTGTTTCACCTATAACGCTCTGAACAACAGAGGCCCCCGTTATTTACAAAAAAAGCTCCTCAAATATTGTCCATCTAGGAGTCTTAGATCTAGCTTGCGGGGCCTTCTTCAGGTTCCGTCTTACCCGGACAGGTGGCAGAGCTTTTTCATATCTCGCTCCAAAATATTGGAATCAGCTCCCCCAGACTTTGCGATCAATTCCCAAGTACGAACTTTTCAGGAAAAAGTTGAAAGCCTTCTTGTTTTGAACTCTCACTCTAGTTTACTCCACTGTTTTTCTTGTCCAGGATTTCTAGTCTACTAGTCAGCGCCGAGATGCCCCAGGGTGAGTTGAGCGCTATACAAACTATCTAACATAACATAACATGCACGACATGTGCTAGTATTCAAAACTGTGACCTATAGATTATGCACGGTGCCTTGCAGCACAACTTGGCCCTTCTCATCAACTTTACAAACCCAGGAAGCAAACCTTTGCTGGTTACCCCCAGATCCTTGGCGTGCACGCCTTAACCCACGGAGCTCTCTTACTACCGGAGCATTTGTCCAAACAGAACTGACACATCAGCCTCCCCCTTCTGGATGACGCTCAATGTGCTTCATGTGTGCCCACTTTACTGCTAAGTGTTCCAGATCTTGCACTGCTTTATCCAACCAGATTATCTACTTTCTCTGACCGCAAGTGAAAGGATAATGCAATCACCAAACCCAATGTAAACCTAAAATGCAAGCAGAACTTTTCAGGAGACATTCAACCTCTGTCCTTGAAGTGCAGTAAACATGGCAATCGAAATTACAGAGCTGTCAAGCCTGTATTTAACTTGAACTCGAAGTGTGACAAATGAGGCAATCCAGGTCCCCAAGGCCAAAAGGAAGGCTTGGGCCGAAGGCAATAGTCAACAATGATCTTGACTTATTGCCTTTTGTAGTGGTCTTCTCTAAAAAGACCGACAGTGCAACCTAGTGGCAGACTGTCAGAGGCGCAGGTGGTGACAATTAAGTGACAGTGCCTCGCACCAGAAAAAAAACACCCAGTCAGATTGAAGGTGAACTTGCTGCTGAAAATAGAAGTGGTGGGCCAATGCCGCACTTTCGGAAGTCCAGACTTGACTTTCTCACCTTGTGGGTTTAAACAAGCTACAAATTTGACAAGTGCATACCCCGTGACTAACTAGACGGGGAGAAAATGTTAGGGCCCCCCCTGCCGTGTGCAAAACCAATTGTTTGTCACATATACTGATTTGCCGATAACTTCATGAAAAAGTCCTCCATGCACCCCACAATGAGGACCAGACAAGTCTTCTACCATTCTACCCATGTGGTTACCCATCCTGTCACCTAGGAGCTGTGGCCAGCCAGGACTATTGGCTTTGTCGCTGTTTGGTAGTTGCATCAGGTAATTAAGCAACAACTGTGGCTATTGTGTAAGAATATCATTCTGAACTGATCAGACTGAGCCAAGGAAGTAGTACCTTCATGGGATCTTCATATACGCTACACTTATCTGTGCATCTACCCTTCCCTCAGTGGATGGGGCCTCATTTGTTCATAAATGCAATTGAAATTAGAGAGGACAAACAGCACAGTCCAACAGTACATATTCCACACTGATACTGCCCCTGTCCAAGAGTCGTGAATGCATTGTGCACAATATTGTGTAAGTTAGTCCCCCTTTAATGGGAATGACATTGATATAAGTGGTATCTTGCAGCCTCTGACAATATGTGCCCCCAGTCAAGCCGAAAAGTAGGTGGTATGAGAAAATTGTTCCCAAACCATGGCGATGCATCCCCTGCGCGTGCCACAGGCTCAGAGCAGCACAGTTGCGCATGTAAATCCAGTTGCACCCCTACTTCTATTTGCCTCACGCTGCGGCAAGGACTACTGGCGCAGCCAATGGGAATGATCCCCTATCTTACTCTTGAATCTGCACTTGTGACAACCAGTTGCGTGACCCAGGGACACACCCCTTACCCGTCACCCTGCTCATAAACTCATCTTTACTAGTGATAACCACATGCATTCGAGCTGTGTCCCAAAGCATTTAATCGCATGTTGTGCTACCCAGGGCAGAGTTGCAAACCCCAGTTGGCAACAACGTTTAAGTCTCCTCGAGTGAAATCCTGTTCGCTTTTCTGGCTGTAGTTTGGTGGGTAGTAGTGCCCATCCCTTGTAGGAGTTACTAGAGGCATGACTAGTTTGGAGAAATGTTCCCTGGGAGACGGCGAGATCTTCTCGGTCGTTCCCCGGGCGCAATGCCAACTGTGCATCCAGAGCGCGGCCCTTCTCCTGAAGAACTGCTCGCCCAGCGCATAATATAACTTGAGACCAAGGCATGGCCCACAACAAAACAAAACGATAGGGAAGGAAGACTCCTCGCCAACATCCTAGCGGCATGACCAAAATAACAAAGAAAAGCAGGCAATGATGAAGTGCACATGTATAATTACCGGTTGAGAACCATGCCACATGTGCATTTAAAAGCAGGAACAAATGCTTAATCACATACCCTCAACCTGTGTTTCCACGAGTAAAACAACCCATTCCCAACCTACCAATTGAAGTTACCTCCATATTGCTGAGGAATCTGAACCAATATGGGTCACTTAACAGCCCTACGAGGCTTTGAATGAGGAGATGAACGTTGCTCATCCAGGAAAACAACAGTTTCCCGAGTTCTACAAAACGACGTACCTCTCAGGAGTCTAGTGATAGATGCCGTCAAGCGCATTACACTGTGACGGCCCATACAGAGTACTGCCACACGCAGAACAGGGGCACATAGGTTTGATACCAGTGGGGGAAAACCGCCCTAGGCTGTATGTCACCCAGTCTACGCTGAGGTGTAACTGTGTCGGAGTGATGCGGTCAATCACCGCGTACGATCTGGTCAAGTGCACGATCGTGTGACGCTCGGTCACTGGATCTTTGCTTGCCTAAGGACTGTAACCCTGGTTAAGAGTTTACACTGCATGCATTAAAACCTTTCCATCTGCGCTGTCGCCAGCGAAGAAGCTCCCCCGCCCCGCGTCTACCAACCTAGACGCCCGACCTAATGGACCAATAGCAAGGTTGGCCAAGCATTCGTCGCTGGACCAGACAGTCTGACTCACAACTCTGTGAACCAAACAACGTGTGTATCACTCTCCCTTGAACAGGGAAAACACGGGGCCACCCCAAGAAACAACGCGCACATCCCCTCAAGCCCTAAGCCGCGTGGACATCCCGGGGTGCAGGGGTGGCTCGCACCCTGGCCCTGAGCCCTGCAGTCACCACAAAACCGTGGTACACGCGATTCGGCATCTCCACACCCCATGTACACCGGCCTACGCGCGTCTGAGCACGCAACCACATGATTGTGCAAATCAATGCCGCCCCGAACCCCCATGGCCGGCTAGCAGAGCGGACAACTGCAGGGAGCCCCAGCCGCCAGTTGAAACGTGTAGTGAAGAGGAGAGAGAAATGGGCCAGGCCAAACGACACATCGAAACAGTGCTCAAAATGTACAAACTCGGAGATGCTGCTCGTCTGGCCGGGACCGAGGTATAAAGTTTAGGTCCTCATGGGGGCGCGGTAAGCACACAGCAGGCTGCCCGCACACCACCCATGCCTCACACCTGTTGCCCCCGTTCCCGCCCGTGCCCAGCATTGCTCATACGCCACAGGTGGGACACAGCAGAGACATGTTGCGCTAACAGTGAAGTGTTTCCTTGCAGCAGGAGGTTACCACGCAACGAAACTACAGGTGAAAGCACTCCCTGACCCGGTCCCGGCTCCCTGTTCCCTCCATTGCACTCGGGATCACAGTTTGTTTGCTTTATGCCACTGGTTCTACCACCGGAACGCAGTGGTAGAGTGTGAGGGAGGCAGGGGTGGGGCATGCGACACGAACTCCGGAGGAAGGTAGCGCTGTTCTATCAGCACTAGCCTCTAGACACCTGAACCCGGATGTATGACGTTACAACGCATGCTATTACAACGCATACCTTTACAACGCATTTTTTACAACGCTAGTACTACTACAACGCATAACTTTACAACGAATACTCTTACAACGCAAAACCTATCAAAATACTGAAAAGTGCTTTTACAACGAAATCTCTTACAACGCATACCATTACAACGCGATTTTTTTTTTTTTTAATTAAAAGTACAATAAAATCTGGCACGGGATGCAGGGAAATTAGGGGTTTTAGGGTGGGGAAGTGTATTAAAATGTGGAGAACAACTGAGCGTAAATCTACTGAAACGCATTACCAAATTAATACTCGAGTATTAAAATTAATACTCGAGTATTAAAATTAATACTCAAAATCCCACCAAAAAATCCGTTTTCACACATTACTAAGTTTTTTAAAAATAACGAAAAAATAAATAACAGAACAAACACATTTTTTACATGATTAGATCGCAAAGTAAGTAAACCAACTAAAACATAACACACATACACATAGGCGCCATTTTACCCATCTCACTTGTAAAACTTGTCCTACCACAGTTTCTATGTAAACAATACCAAAAGACATGTTCCAAAATGGATGCCAAAACGGAGCAAATGAATGAAAACAATATTTGTTAAAAAGCATTTTTAAATTAACATTTTCCACAGCAAAACAAAGCATTAAAAAAAACACATCGAACGCAGTTTTTTATAAAATTAATAGTGACACAGAGTAAAACTTATAAATACAAGGGAGACACCATTTTGCACTCAGTTGATTATCAACTAGCAGAGAGAGCAGACGTAATAAGCTGACCCTCTGTCACCTGCACTGCGACCTCCTCAGAGAGAGCACGTAATTCACTCGTGAAAGCATAACAACAGAACAACTACTAGTAAGTTATTAATATATTTCTAAACGTTAGTTTTTAGAAAAATATATTTTCTTAAGCCACAAAAAATATATTTTTAATTTATATTAAAAACTTTACAAATGTACTGTTTCCAATATATTATCAATAAAATTAAACACAAAATTAAAACAAGTATTTTATTTTCCACAACCAGAAAATCGGAAGATTTTGACATTCCACAGTAGCTGAACCTATTTGGTCACCCCCACCACGTTAACGACTGACAAACTCAATAGTTCAGGTAAATGTTATTTATGTGTAATGGTTTTACTTGTAAAATTTTTTTTAAAAAATTTCCTAAAGTCATGTATAGCAAAGGTGTTTTTTTTTATTACTCAATCTCAACACATTATAAACGAAAAATTACCATGATGCTGGAGTAACAATTTCAAATAAGACTTCAGTTAGTTACCACATCTGCAAAACCGTTTCATATTACTAGGGCAAATATTTGTATTCTAAGTCCATGAATGTTCAGCATTTTACTAATTTAGTAATAGTTACGAAATTACCTGTTATGTTTTAGTTGAAAAATGCATCAAATGTGTAGTATGTTTACTCTCACCAATTGTTACTCATACTCCTTTTTCAAATTACAAATGTTTTTTATAATTTTTTTTTTTTTTTCTATCCAACGTTGACAAAGGAACAATTATTATTTTTTTTTTTTTCCACCAGTGAACATCTTTTCACCCAAAAAATTTTAACCTCCTACAAGCATCAGGTTAAAGGCACGATAACAAAAAAACAACTGGAAAAGGTATGTTACCTTTTCCATTTTTTTAATACTATACATTATAAATCATTCCTTTTGCAATTATTCCTCCTCTAACGTACCTAATTTGAAAAGTAATGGATATTTTAGAGAAACAATATACTATTTCTACTCTAGGAAGGAGCAACATTAGGGATATTTCTGTGTAGTGTAGGGGTACATATCTCTATTTCTACTGCAGTAAGGTGCATTGATTAGGACAGTGTCATGTAGTACTAGTTATATTGTATGTCAGTATAATTTTAAAGATACTCAGTTTCTACATTTGTAACCACCGTTAATTATTTTTTTTTCCTCTTGTTTTTTTCCCAAAGAAAACAATTTTAATTCACAACTAAAATCTTGAGCCAACAAAGAAAATCATCTTCAGCCACCTCATCCATAAAAGCAAGTTCTACAAAACAAGGTATTTATTTACAGCACGGATTCTTAACCTTCAAAATATTAGACTAACTATTACATTGCTAAAGTTTTCCAAAAAAAATCAATGCAATTATGATTACATTTCCCCATTTCAGAATTATATTTCATGTCTAAAGGATGGTTTAGCATTACGGAAATTGTTATGTGCTGCAACTTATATCACATGTGCAATTTTTGATGAAAAAATTTAAAAAACACATTTCTCAACATCGTTCTGTTTCCAAATTTTTTTCTTTTTTCAATTTTCCAGACATTTATTTATCGATTCCACAACAAATCACCTTGTAAGTGTCTACACAAGCCTACACACCAATACCACTGACCAAGAGTCAGCAAGAAAAGCAATTTCGAAAAAAAAAGGTAATTTCAACCAACATT
Organism: Triturus cristatus; assembly: GCF_964204655.1. Taxonomy (NCBI): domain Eukaryota; kingdom Metazoa; phylum Chordata; class Amphibia; order Caudata; family Salamandridae; genus Triturus; species Triturus cristatus. The sequence continues at coordinate 1,067,616,875 of NC_140579.1, read as the reverse complement.
GTAAGGTGCAGCAGATTTTAAAATGTACCATGCTGTAGAGGTAACAATTTACTATTCAAAATCAAGGAAGGTGCAGCAGTAGGGAAAGTGTTGGATAGTGTAGGGGTATCAATTTACTATTCTAACTCCAGGAAGGTGCATCAGTAGGGAAAGTGTTGGATAGTGTAGGGGTATCAATATACTATTCTAACTCCAGGAAGGTGCAGCAGTAGGGAAAGTGTTGGATAGTGTAGGGGTATCAATATACTATTCTAACTCCAGGAAGGTGCAGCAGTAGGGAAAGTGTTGGATAGTGTAGGGGTATCAATTTACTATTCTAACTCCAGGAAGGTGCATCAGTAGGGAAAGTGTTGGATAGTGTAGGGGTATCAATATACTATTCTAACTCCAGGAAGGTGCATCAGTAGGGAAAGTGTTGCATAGTGTAGGGGTATCAATATACTATTCTAACTCCAGGAAGGTGCAGCAGTAGGGAAAGTGTTGGATAGTGTAGGGGTATCAATTTACTATTCTAACTCCAGGAAGGTGCATCAGTAGGGAAAGTGTTGGATAGTGTAGGGGTATCAATTTACTATTCTAACTCCAGGAAGGTGCATCAGTAGGGAAAGTGTTGGATAGTGTAGGGGTATCAATTTACTATTCTAACTCCAGGAAGGTGCATCAGTAGGGAAAGTGTTGGATAGTGTAGGGGTATCAATTTACTATTCTAACTCCAGGAAGGTGCATCAGTAGGGAAAGTGTTGGATAGTGTAGGGGTATCAATTTACTATTCTAACTCCAGGAAGGTGCAGCAGTAGGGAAAGTGTTGGATAGTGTAGGGGTATCAATTTACTATTCTAACTCCAGGAAGGTGCATCAGTAGGGAATGTGTTGGATAGTGTAGGGGTATCAATATACTATTCTAACTCCAGGAAGGTGCAGCAGTAGGGAAAGTGTTGGATAGTGTAGGGGTATCAATATACTATTCTAACTCCAGGAAGGTGCAGCAGTAGGGAAAGTGTTGGATAGTGTAGGGGTATCAATATACTATTCTAACTCCAGGAAGGTGCAGCAGTAGGGAAAGTGTTGGATAGTGTAGGGGTATCAATTTACTATTCTAACTCCAGGAAGGTGCATCAGTAGGGAAAGTGTTGGATAGTGTAGGGGTATCAATATACTATTCTAACTCCAGGAAGGTGCATCAGTAGGGAAAGTGTTGCATAGTGTAGGGGTATCAATATACTATTCTAACTCCAGGAAGGTGCAGCAGTAGGGAAAGTGTTGGATAGTGTAGGGGTATCAATTTACTCTTCTAACTCCAGGAAGGTGCATCAGTAGGGAAAGAGTTGGATAGTGTAGGGGTATCAATATACTATTCTAACTCCAGGAAGGTGCATCAGTAGGGAAAGTGTTTGATAGTGTAGGGGTATCAATTTACTATTCTAACTCCAGGAAGGTGCATCAGTAGGGAAAGTGTTGGATAGTGTAGGGGTATCAATTTACTATTCTAACTCCAGGAAGGTGCAGCAGTAGGGAAAGTGTTGGATAGTGTAGGGGTATCAATTTACTATTCTAACTCCAGGAAGGTGCATCACTAGGGAAAGTGTTGGATAGTGTAGGGGTATCAATTTCCTATTCTAACTCCAGGAAGGTGCATCAGTGGTGAAAGTGTTGGATGGTGTAGGGGTAACAATTTACTATTCTTACTCCTGGTAGGTGCATCAGTAGGCAAAATAATGGATGGAGTAAAAGTTTTGTTGTAAAAAAATATTAAATTATATCATGCTAATTTTTTTATCTTTTTTCCTTTTTTCAGATAATGTCTAGCCTTGGAGCAGCCAACTTCATTAAATCCAGGAAGGGCAAAAATTTGTTAAACCATGGTGGATACATATATAGTAAGGAAAGAATAAGTTTAACTAGAAATCATTGGAGGTGCGTGCAATACTACACTACCCATTGCAGTGGCAGAGCGGTTACTGTTGATAATTTGGTTGTGAAAACCACAGAACATAACCACTCTGCCTCTGCAATGGATGTAGAAATCAGAGAGACAATAAATGAGATGAAAGCAATTGCAAGCACCTCCAATGATTCTACAGGATCAATTTTAAGGGAGGTTGCACAGCATGTCCCCAGTCATGTTGCTAGTAACATGCCTATAATACCCAATTTGAGAAGAATTATTCAGAGACAAAAGCAGGCAAGTAATATTCAATTGTCTACACCACATACATTCTCTGACATTAGAATTCCTCATGATCTTTCTATTTCTTTTTCTGATGAACCTTTCCTTCTGCATGACAACGAAAACCCTCAGAAACGTATTCTAATTTTTAGTACCCCACGTAACCTTGCTAAGTTAGAAAGTAGTGAAATTTGGATGATGGATGGGACGTTTAAAAGTACACCCCATCCTTTCACTCAAATTTACACTATACATGCTAAAATTAACAATAGTGTAATTCCCTTAGTGTATAGTTTGCTACCTGATAAGACTTCTGCAACATACACTGAACTTTTATCAGTGATTAAAAGCAAAACATCTGCAAGTCCTCGAAAAATAATTATTGATTTCGAATTGAGCATGATCAATGTGATCACTAAAACGTACACGGATACCCAAATTCAGGGATGTTTCTTCCATTTTTCGCAGGCATTTTGGCGTAAACTACAGAAAACATCCCTAGTTGCAGAATATTCTCGGGATAGCAAACTACAGTTTGAACTAAAAAAATTAACTGCACTTTGTTTTGTTCCTCCCGATAGTGTGGACGAGTACTACACTGCAATTATAGAATCTGTTTATTATACGAGTAACGAGGAAAAATTGGCACCCATTCTAAATTATTTTGAGGACACATGGATTGGACACCTAAGCAGATCGGGTCGCAGGAGGAAGCCACGATTCCATGTGGAGTGGTGGAACTGCTACACGAGTTGTTTAGAGGGAGAGGCCAAAACAAACAATGCCATTGAGGGGTGGCATAACTCCTTCAATCATACAATTGGAAAACCACATCCTAACTTCTACTCATTTTTGGAAACTTTGAAGAAGGAGCAAAGTTTCCAAGAAATGAGAATAGCACAAACACTCGCAGGTAGTCTAAACCCACGAGTAACAGTCAAAACAAGGGAAATGTCTGAGAGACTATTGGCAATTCTGCAACAGTTTTCGTTGTGTGTGGCTATAGACTACCTGGAAAATCTTTCTAACATTCTTTCTTTTTAAAACAATGAATTTACTTACTTTCCTGCTTTGCTTTAAATTATAGTAATTTTTAAAATTCAATTGGCATACAAAGTTTTTTTTTCTAAAAATTTTTTCAAACAAACAAGTCGGGTTTTTTTGTATTATTTAAAACAAATCTTCATTTCCACCAAAATAAACCAATTAGTACAAATTTACTGTTCCATAGTATTTGAACCACTTTTCATTATCGGAACTCCATTTTCCAAATTACCGAAAAAATCCAATTTAAATACCGTCAAAACCAAACACCAAATTTCAAACAGATGTATAATATACAAATCAAACCATATTCCGAAATGCACTTTGCAGCTGAATCATCATTTGTATTTCAATTTTTCATTTACAAAATTTACAAGTACGCATAATTTTTGAACTTAGAAATGAAGATCGACAGTACGTTTTTTACTTCGTAAATAAACAAATCAACTGTCTGAACAGTAACTTTTATTTTTGTAAGAGTTACATACTATTTTTAAATAACTAACTTACTTTAAGCGACCCGACATAGGCATGTATTAATGACATTAATGTGGACATGTTTAACAACATTTAAGACATCTATTAGTTTTCCAGCAACCTCCCCTTATTCTTTCCTTACTATATATGTATCCCTTTTAAATGTTTAATCTATAATATCAAGTGAAAAAATTTCCTACCTGGACGCAGATCAGCTTCCTGCTGCTTCCTCCTCCGATGCTCTGCAAAATGGCGTATTACGTTGACGCTCACGTCCTTACGTCATCGCGTGCATCTCAATTTATGGCGGACTACTTTTTTAAATTCTACTGTAAATAAATGTTAATATATGTAAATAAAATATATATATTTTGTTATAAAAATAAAACTTACTTTGAAAAATTAATGAAAAATATGCTTTTTTTTTTCATGATTTTTAAAACAAATAAAAATGTGAAATCAATAATTGTTTGCTGTCATTATTTTAAAATATTTTTTTTAAACTCCAATATTGTAATTAAATAAATGTAAATTAACTATATATGTTCCTTACCTTGACTCTATTGTCTTTTCCCTTCAAAACTTTCTCTTACTTCACTTTCTGTACCTTCTTTTCTTGTTCCGCGGGTTGTATATTGTGAGGCTGCCAAAATAAATAAAGGACAAAGACGCTCATAGACTTCAATGGAAAAGCGTGGGAATTTATTACAAAAAGTAAGTTATAAATGTTTTTTCTAATTTTAAAATTTTTTTAATGTTAAATTTGAAAATTTATTACTCTTTTAATTTTTATAGTATTTATTTGTATTTAAAAAATTAAATTATATTATTATTATAATAATTAAACCAAAAATAGTCTTCCATTACTTTAAAAAAGGGCACTGTCTTTTGTACTTATAAATACTCTAGTCTTTTCATGTGTGATAAAAATACTCTAGTATTTAAAATTAGGTACTCACTCATATTTATTTAAATTATAATATTAAATACTCCATTATTTTTTTTAATAAACTCATTCAATTTAGAAAAATACTCAACTCTTAAATTTGGTAATTATTAAGTATCAACTTTTAATATTTTAAAAATCTATTAGTTTTTTAACTATCCAACAAAACATTCCTACTAAACTAAATGGCCAATTATAAATATTAAAATACTCAAGTATTAATTTAACTGCTATCCAACCAAACATTACTACTAGACAAAATACTCAAGTCTTAATATTTTAATTAACTACTCACTTTTTTAAAATTAATCTTGCTTTCTTTAAAATAATTAAAATACTCAAGTATTAATTTAACTGCTATCCAACCAAACATTTCTACTAGACAAAATACTCAAGTATTAATATTTTAATAAACTACTCTCTTTTTTAAAATTACAATTGCTTTATTAGAAATAATTAAAATACTCAAGTATTAATTTAACTGCTATCCATCCAAACATTTCTACTAGACAAAATACTCAAGTATTAATATTTTGAAAAACAAATAACTTTTGTCAAATTACAAATGCTTTTTTAAAAATAATTAAACAAGATAAATATTTTTTTAAATGGAAACAAAAAAAAAAAAAAAATGCGTTGTAATAGTATATGCGTTGTAAAAGTACTTACCATATAACATCTTGCGTTGTAAAGCCATGCGTTGTAAATGAATGCGTTGTAAAGGCATTTTCACATAATGCGTTGTAAAGGTATATGCGTTGTAACAGTACTTACCATATAATGGCACGCGTTGTAAAAGCATGCGTTGTAAAAGTTTTTGCGTTGTAAAAAATGCGTTGTAATAGCATAGCGTTGTAAAAGTTGCGTTGTAAAGGTGGTTCCCCCCTGAACCCAGCACGGCAGAGCATGCTACAGGTAAAGAAAGGCAGGGGCGTACAGGAGTGAAAAGTGCTCCCACCCAGAGACGTACTTTTACCGAGACATGCCACTTATATGTTACCCCTGCTCCCGAAACCGCACTGAGCCCCGCGCGACCGCAAGGATCTCAGAAAAACAGCCCGGGATGAAACAACTTTTGACTGGAGAAGTCATAGCTGGCTACACGTGCTGCCCATATGGAAGCTGTCCCGCTAGTCACCACGCAAGCAGTAGCTCAGAAGGCAAACGAGCGGGTTGGGTTGTTTGGCTCCTCAATTCTAAAGTTCAGGAGCTCTGATCCTCAGGCCACATCTCCTTTCTATAAGAAGCGTGGGACCCGTGAGGTGCACCCACCCGACGCAGACTGCTCTTCCTCCGCTGCTGACCACCCAAGGTGGCGTGGCCAGGAGGAAACGCCGGTGCGAAAAGACGGCAAAGTCATGCAAGGCCTAGCATGCCTGCCTCGGTAGGGTGACCAGATTCTCAAAACAAACAAGCATTTGCAATGCAATAGGTCTCGCATTTATAGGAGTTTGAGCTATTGGCATTGTAAATGACAATGCCTTTTATTTATGTTTTAAAAACCCACACATAAATAAAAGGCATTGCCATTTATAGTGCCAATAGCTCAAACTCTTAACAACTGCGAGACCTATTGCATTGCAAATGCTTGTTTTCTTAGCCATGCAGGGTATATTCCTGTCCCGAATGTATGACGATACAATGCGTGGTGTTACCATGTGCAAGGTAACAACGACCGCGTTGTTACCACACGTGGCATTACATCGCAAGTCGTTTCAACGACTTTCGCTAGGTGGCGCGCTGGACTTAGGAATAGTGTAAATTACTATTCCTACTCCAGTTAACGCAACAGCAGGGTAGGTGTTGGATTTAAAATCCAACACATTTCCTGGTGTTGCACGCCACTTAGCGCTGGTCGGTGAAACTACTTGCGATGTAATGCCACGCGTGGTAACAACACGGTTGTAACGACCGCGTTGTCAACCCTGGTGGTATTGCCAGCGTTGTAAACCCTGTCTCCCTCCCGTCCCATATGTAGGATTCTGTCAGTCGTTGGGAGTCTACCAAGCACCAATTGGGGTGGGCAAGGGGGGCAACAGGAGGTTCTGCATGATGAAGAGAATCTTTGTTAACAATGTCCTTTTTACTGTTGCTATTCTGTCCACCCAGGAAAGATCTCCAGCACTTCAGGAAAGGAGAAGTCTGGTAAACAGAGTGCTCAGGAATTGGTTTGGACTGGGCAAAGGCCCCTCTGCATTCAGAGGACAAAGTATTTCTGGGTATAAATTTTGGGACCCTGATCCCAAGAATTTAGATCACTTTTGGAACAGGAAGAAACCTTTACTGAGGAGCGGAACCTAAAGAAACTGAGGAGAGACTATCCCTAAGCTGAAGTGCTGCTTGGGGGATTGGCCTGCAGTGGTTTGCCTGACTGCCAAAGGAAGGAGAAGAGACTTTGTGTGCTTATTTCAACTTGTAAGGATCTCCAAGGGCTTGGAACAGAGCTTGCCTCCTGCTGAAGTCTCAGGGACAACAGACTTCAACCCCCAGCTCCTCAGAGTTCTTTGGGAGTGCCTGCTGCTGTTTTGGGCCTTCTGAGGGACTGCGTGTCGCAAGGAGCTGGAAGCGCGACTCAAAGAAGCCGAAGCGTGTCGCCGTCGCTACTGCTGCCATCGCACTTCTGAAGAAGGGTGTCGCCGCTGGAGTTGTCGCACTCCACCGCATCGAGAGAAGAGTCTCGCAACGAGGAAGAAGCGTGTCGCCATCGCTGTTGCTGCCGTTGCACTTCTGAACAAGGGTGTCACCACTGGAACTGTCGCATTGCACCGCATCGGAGAAAGCGCCTCACATCCCCGAGAAGCGCGCCGCCGTCGGAGCTTCTGCCGTCGCATTTCTGAACAAGGATGTTGCCGCTGTAGTTGTCGCATCGTGCGGAAGCTTTACGCATCGTGGGAGAAGAGTGTCGCAGTTGGAGCTGTTGCCATCGCACTTCTGAACAAGGGTGTCGCCGCTGCAGTCTACGCATCGAACCGACAACTTCTCGCATCCCCGGAGAAGCGTGCCGCATCTGGAAGATCTTCACCTCTTTATTTTTTTGCACCAGAAATTTGCTGCATTTCCATCGCTGCGATGTTGCTTGTCGTGGAAGCGCAATGCAAGGTAAGGTACATTGACGCAAAGTGTCGCATCTTAAGAACTGAACTGAACTAAGCTAAAAACTACCATCTTAAAGTAATAGTATTGTGTATTTTTGTCGTTTATGGTCCTGTGGTAAATCTATATAAAGTGTACGTATTTTTTATATAAAACCTGTGTGGTGTCCATTTGTAGTGTTGTCACTGGGTTGCTGCACGTGGTCACAAATGCTTTATACACTGCCTCTGAGATAAGCCTGTCTGCTCGTGCCAAGCTACCAATGGGGTGAGCAGTGGTTATTTTAGGAGTGTACCCCCTTACCCTGACTAGAGGCAAGGGTCCCTATTTGTCACAAGTACCTACCTGTGCCAACTAGAGACTCACAAATCTAACATCATGGAGTAGATTTATGTGGCGTTAATTATGTGGTATGGAGTGGAGTGTAATTTTGTTGTGTGGCATGAAATTTATGTGGTGAACTGTGTGGTGTGGCATTGTGTGGAACTGTGTGGCATGGTGTGGAATTATGCGAGTGTAAATCTGAGGCACGTTACGGAGTTGAATTTTTCCGAGTGTAAATATGTCTTTTGGAGCTGAGTGGATGTGTGTGAAGTGTAATTATGTGGTGTGAAGTGTAATTATGTAGGTTGGAGTGTACTTTTGTGTAGTGTTATTATATGGATTTGAAATCTGTTGGATGGAGTGTAATTGAACTATCTTGCAAGGGGTGGTATTATGTGAAGTGGAATTCTGTGGCATGGAGCGGAGTGGACATTTTTGGAGTTGAATTTGATGGATTGCCATTATGTGGCCTATAGTATAATGATGCAGAGTATAAATGTGTGGTTTGGAATAATGAGATGTTGAAATGCGTTGTGTAGTGGAATGATGTGCTGTTCATTTGTGTATTGTGGAATTGTAAGGCACTTAATTGTGTGGCGTTGTGTTGAATTACGTGGAGTTGAATGCTTGTTGTCTTCATAAGCCATGCGAGTGAGTGCGCAGTGTGAATCAGCCGGCTAAATTGTCCAGTGATATATGCAGGCCTTAGATTGTGTTGACTTGGAATGTGCTATGGCCAGAGTTACCAACTTTGAAATTGGGGAAGTAAGTTCAAGTCTTAGTATCGCCTCCATATCCTGTGAATCTCACATGACTGCATGTGGTCAGTGTGTGGGGGGGGGGGGGTGGCCCTGTCCTTAACAGTGTAGTTAGTGCCCTCTTGGCCAGCTGTTTTAAACCACCAAGACTGATGCTACATTGCATCACTGTGAGAGATCAGTGGCCTTCCTTTCGTCCCCTCTGAAACAAAGGATTCACTCAGCAGAGAAATGCTTTATTGCAATAACTAAAGAATAAATAAAAATTGTGAGCTGATTTTTGTATGGCACCTACTGTGTGCTGTAGCACCTCTCTTCCAGTAATCTGTCTCTTCCTAATGCTGGTGAGGTGGATGAATTTGAATCCGCACCGCATGGGCTCCAGCTGGAGCTGTGGATCGCATTCCAGTGCACTGGCGTCGATGCAGTCCAGAGGAGTAAATGAAGCATTGCATAGGCAGATGAGAGAGGAATGCAGTGGGGCGGAAGCAGTGGGGGTGAGAAGGGAGACAGTATAGTGGAAGTAGAGAGGGGAAGCAGGAGAGGAAAGGAGTGGTGGGTAAGAAGCAGCGGGGGTGGAGCTTAGGGTGGCAGGAGATAGAAACAGAAGGGAAACCATACACAGTCCATTTTATTCCACTGCTACTGTACGGTTAAGATCAGACAGTATTAAAACGTGTTATATTCACAACATTGCAAAACTTCTTTCTGTTTTAAAACACCTCGCGAAGCGCTTTGCAACCGTTATGAAGAATAAGCGAGCCTTGTTGTGTTGCAAATGTGGATTAACACAGAGAAAATGCAAATGTGGATTAACACAGAGAAAATGTACACACACTGAGAAAGCTTATACCATGGGTCTTTTGAAAATACACTACACAGAAAGGGCACCAGGTATCCAGCACGACTGCAACTGCGAGATTTTACAAAAATCCTCATGGTAGGAGAAACAAAATGTATGGAAGATTACATATTAACCACCTTTGGCGTTGCAAGTTATACATCTACAAATAGTTATCTGCCATCACGTTAAAGGGAAGACCCAACGAACACTGGTAGTTGTTTTTTGAGTTCCTGTTTACTAGTAACCTGAAAGTTGCCCGGCCATGTTTACAACTAAGTAGCATTCTTCCTGTCCCTACAGCTGAGCAACCTATTCATATCAACAGAAAAGCACAGCAGGGCAGTGATCTGAAACTGTGTGGGAATCACTGCTGGTCTTGCTGTTGTCACGCAGTAAACTGTTAATGGCGGTCGCGCCCTTGACACGCAGCAAAATATGAATTGGAATCTTGAGAGTTTGTGGGATCTGTTCAATGAGGCGCTGCATTTGTGTTTACTGAGCATTTCAAAGGCGACAGCCAAACGCGGCAGTGGTCGGTGATCTTTTGTGACGAGCGGCGGTTCATTGAGGGATAAATACAAGCACATCAAATATCCCTAAGAGTGCACGGCTTATCAGAGCGCAGGAGGCTTGGTGTCTGCTGTCAGCTGTAGGCACGCAGTATCGTGCAGGCGGTGGGGGCAGAGGCAAAGGGAGATTAAACAAGGGCTGGGCGAGAAGGGAGAGGGGAATGTGAGCAACAGAGGAGCCCGCAAAAGTGAAAGTGATCGTGTTTACGATCCCCACGGAGGAAAGACACATGGCGCTGCGCGCATGCACGTTCACGTGCACTGTAGCTTTAGGCCACGGCAGCACTTTGAGAAGCCCAGATATAAAATGTCTCTTCGAGCCTTTGGCTCGCGAGACCTAAACACGGGGACAGGTCATAGACATAGAAGTAGGACTACGGTTTGCAGTAACCATCGACATAAAGGTAGGACTATTTGACAGCTGCCATGGACATAGAAAAAGGACTATAATGACAGCTCCCTCCACAGACCGAGATGAAGCATTACAGACGACAAATCAGAGGTCTTTTATTGGCTGTAACCATTAATTCCATTTAAACAGACTTTGCCTCAACATTTGCTATAGTTGGTGACCACGGCTTTAGTGCTGGTGGCGCCCTGTGCGACAGTGTTTGTTGGCGCCCCCCCAAGACCACCTCCACCATGGATTCTCTCACTAGCACCCTTTAACAGTGACCAAGTCTCCAATAACCACACTCTCTCAGATGCATTGAATTAGTTATATAGCGCCACTCATACCAGTGTAGGGTGTCCGAGCACTTCGCATCACACACACATTACACAGAGACAATCAATCATGCATGTGTAATCAGTGTATAGGAAATGTTACATAAGCCAAAGGACTAAAAGTGTAGGGAGTCACATGTCATCCATACTGGTAGGCAGTATAGTTTAAGAGTGCTTTGTGTGGAGAAGCACAAACGCAGAGTCGAAAAAGAAACAGCATAGTTGGGAGTTTTCTTTAATAATAAGAATCGATTTCTAGCCAAATTATCCCTTTTTGCAACATTAATCAATGCTCTAATAATGTATACTTTGCAGTGTGTATGCAGTTCTAGGATGAAAGTTAATAGCTCACTATTCTATATCAGGACTTTAAGTTATAAATTGCAAGTAACAAAAGGATATCTCTTTTGAAAGCAGTAATCTGCTGATCTGTTTACATCATACGCACTCTGTAATCTACTTGGTACAGGTTCTTTGCAGCAGGCATGTTAACCCTCTACACTAACTTCACCGAAGTCAAAACCTCAACTATACAAAATGCTGATCTCTCTCCAGGAAGATTATTAATCACACGAGTTATCTTGACATTTATGTGAGGCCTGGTAATTGCTGGGGGTAAAGAAACGCTGCAGCAGGTGCTTCAAAAGCATAATAAACTTTAAAACACGGCGCCCCCAGGAAGCCAGCACCCGGTGCGGTGGCACTCGCACCGCCCTAAAGCCGGCCCTGGACACGAAGTACAAACAGGTTACTGTTTCTAAACAAGGATATAAGCAGGTCCTGCAAGTAGGCTTTTACAAAATAAAGACATTCAAAGACGCACTGCCATCAGTAGCTGTTGGAGCAGGAGCGCTGCATTAACAAAACAAAGGTATCTCTGGAAGCACCCTAAGTGACCGGCATTCAGGTGTGAATGTATGCAGATTGCATCCTTTGACTTCTCGGCCTGGAGACAGAGGTCACATTCAAAGCGCTGAACCTCGCGCTGTGGAATGAAAGGAGAACCTCTCCCCACCCCCCATCCCATTCAAAGCCCGATTTCCCTTCCTGCTACAACGCTCACCTAAACGTCACGCTTTAATCAGTGCAAAGAGAGCATGCACGCGCATGCTCAAACAACCGAAACAAATGAAAAACCGGGACATTTGTATGTTTAACCCGGACACTGTTTAAAAACCCGGACATTTCATTGAATTGGAGAAAAGTGTCGGGACACGGGGACACTTCTCCAAAAACGGGGACCGTCCGGGGAAAACCGGGACGTCTGGTCACCCTATGCCTAGGCCGACCCCCGTGGGGGTTCCACCCGTAGCGGTCGGGCCCACTGTGGACTTCGAATGTCACACCCTCTTCCTCCAGGGAGCAGTTGGGGAGCGCACTCGCTCTGCAGTGCATCGGCAGCAGAGGGTGCGACTCGCCTCCCCCCCCCATCAGCAGACCCTGACAGGTCAGCAACGAAGGAGTGGGGACCATGGCTGCCCCCCATGCAACAAAGACCCACGTGGGCCGGGGCCGCGGCTGCAGCCCTCCCTACCCCCCAAAACAGGAAGAGGGAGGAGCGTCGCAGGGTGAAAGAGCTGCCATGTGCCCCCTGGGAGCTGCTACTCCCCGCTGGCGGATCGCAGCATCGGCGCAGGCCGGGCTACGGGGACATGCCTCCGCCGCCAAGGGACCTGAAATGGAGGGAAGGGGGGAGGGGGGGGGGGGTCAATGACTCACCGCATTGCAGCTCCTGGGGATTCTAAGGCACACCTAAACGGCATCAAGGCAGCAGGACAAAGAGGGCGACCAGTGGACGGGAGAGGTATAAGTACCTCGCTCCCCACAGCCCCTCCTGCCTGGAAGTGACGCGGGCATGCGGACCTTCGTGGGTCCCAAACTCTGGGTGGCTGACTCGTGTGCCATCCTGTGGCACTAAGGGAGGCCGCCCTCTTAGGAGGACCCCCTTTGTGGGCCCGAGGCAGCCCTACAGAAAAGAGGTAGGGCCACTCAACCCGGTCAAACACCTTCTCGGTGTCAAGGGGGAGCACCAGTTTCTCCTTTGGGTCATCTCTGATATGCCACAGAACATGGGTGAGAGTCCTTAGGTCGTTGCCAGAAGTGCGGCCAGGGACAAATCTATCTTTTGACTTATGAATCCGTTGGGGAATAGCTTTTCACAATCTAGGTGACGTAGTGGAAGTCTTACAGGATTGGCATCCATAGGGGATGCTGTGTACCAGCGGTGGAGGTATTTCACATCCTCCTCCGCGTTCTGGAGGTCAGTTTGAGCCTGACGTTTAGCAACTGTGGAGTTCCTTATCAGACCCCCCTCCCCCATAGGGTGGCTTTTCGTGTTCTAAACAACAGAGCCTGTATTATCCATCAAGTAGGAGCTAATGAGGCTATGGAAGGATTCTCTGCAATCAGGGAGGGTATAAGCAAAAACCTGCATCTGTCAACGTGCAGGAACAGGAGCGTCAGGCCTAGATCAAAGTCTAAGCCAACCATAGATACCGCGGTCCACAACAGCTGCCTCCTGAATGGTGCAGCCCATATCAGAAGCAAGAAGAGATTGAGGAGCAGGAAATAATTAATGCAGGATTGAGTGCTGTACGGACAGAAGAGGAAAGTATATTCCTTGCTCATGGGTGCGAAAGGAATCACACGTCCACTAAGCCATGTTCGACATACAATTGCACAAGACGGTTCTAATCAGCAACTCTTGGTGTTCTAGTCTAATGGTGGGATCTGTAGACTACAATATGGTTGTTGATTATTAGAGAATCTACTGCAAGTAATAGGTCAAGCTATGATGCAGTAGGCTGGTGTGGTAGTGACCTACTGTCCTATGTTAGTATTTTGATACTTTCCCCTTTAGCCATAGGTAGTGAAATGTCTGTATAGAATGCGGTGCATGCCAATATCAATTACCATGTATTTTCTTTTTCATGACTTAGGTTATGACTGTCGGTGTTCCCATGCAGCACATTTTACCAAAATGGATTCGCTATTTTGACTAGTGCAACATTGGACTAGTGTTAACTATTCCTTCATCCATGCAATCTACTATGACATAGATACCAATAGTATACTCTATAAAGCCATGTCCGAATTAGGTTAAAAAAATCATACATTTGTAAAATGTGCTTGCTCGTATTTGTACAATGATACTGCTACAATCATAAAAGGGACTAAATATTTGACTGAAACTCCTTGTTATAAGATATTTAACGATAAAGGAATAGTAGGAATTTTAAAAAATCCTAATTTAGAGCATATCTTTAGATGGAAACGATATTTGATTACTCTAACTTACAAGCCTTCTAAAATGTTAATCACATTATCACAATGTAGTTGTTGACCTCTATTATCGGTAAAAGTGAGCGCAACAAGCCAAACTCAGAACAGCTGCTTACATCTAGGTAATATAATTGCTTGTCAGAAAAATATACCCAGTCTGTGTTTGTGAGTTTTACATAAATCGTCAAAATAACATTTACCACTAGATTAGGAACTTAATTTATTAGACAATGCAGAGCAGTTTATTTTGAGCCCTTACCTCACTACATATTAATTTTGCCCCTCAGTAATTGCCTCCTGCCAGCCAAACCAAATTTCTTAAAAGTAGTCAATTTTGTTGCCCCTTTTACAGCTTACATGTAAAACACTGTGATCTATAATGAATGTAATCTCTGCACGCATCATGACATATCATCTCCCCTGGTCTCTATGAACCTACCTAGCGGCATATTTACAACCTCCTAACGCTACCGGAGCTTTATTTTGTCTGATGCTCTGGTGGCGTTGCGCCATTACCCATATTTACAAGGTGGTGCTAAGCTAAGCTTAACGCAACCTTGTAAATATGCCCCTTTCCATAGCAGTCTGCTGCATCAAAGGGGCAGGCAATAGTTGTTGCTGTGGGCGTTCAACTGCATATATACACATGTCACTATTGTGGTTTTCTCTCGTAAGGAAACCACGACACTCCAGTTCATTTTATTTTCGCGAATGCGGAAGAGACTTTGATGGAGCAGGGTTTTTACTTTTAAACCGAATACCTGTTTCATTTTCGCATGTTATAATTAAAAGTACTACTGATTAATTAGTAACTACTAAAAGTTTGTCGAGTCTGGTTTAATCAATCTTATTAACAGAAGAATTACACGTGGGAACGCTATTGCATGGCTAAAATAATAAGTGAACTAAGTTGGTGAGCAAATTGACGAAATAGGTGTTGCTTATATGATGTTATTGTGTTTTGCGCTTATAATTAATATGCATTAATGGCTTTTGATGTCGCAAATGGCTAGATAAATACATACACATAAGGGTATTGGCAGGGGAATAACACTGAATAATCATTTCCGTGCAGTAATTCTGTTTTATGTTTTATTTCACTTAAAGTTGACTAATGTGGCCTACCAAAAGATGGCTACCACCCGCAGCCTGCATTCGAGTTGATGGAAAATTTTGCAAGGAGGCTTCGCGTTGCCTGTGATCTTGCCCTCTCAACAAACTGAAAAGCCATGATCATGATGACAAACCCAGGACGGATGCCAAGAGCCCCTGAACATGATATTTGTTGCAAAACCGAATACTGAACTTATGAACTTGAAATGATCTCACGACTGGGATACAAATTATCCAAAAGAGACATCCGTAGAAGTAACGAATTAGTTATGGACCCCTTATTTTTCTATTCATTATTTGGAACGATCTAAGTGTGAGAAAATCTCGCACAGTATCACAAATGTACCAAAGATGACTTTATTTCCGCCATTTCATCCGTTTTGAACAATGATTGTAACATTTCAGAATGTAATTTTAGTATAAATATTAGTAGACTAGAGAGGTCTAGCGCCACTTCTTCCCGAACTGATGATCCGAGGTCCCGACGCTGACGGAGAGGACGGTGACTCTACATGACGGCTAGAAACTCTGATTGAATTACTGAGGACCGGTTCTGACTTAGGATCTGACTTTTAGCCAGAATAGGTAAATATGAGAGAAATGAATTTGCATTTAATTGGCTTTTCATACAATTTTAGATAAAAGATTATTCTGTTTGAATCACTGTGTCGGGTGGTTATTTTATTGTCATGTTTATTGAATTTATTTGCATATTATTTGAAATGTTT
Source organism: Triturus cristatus (assembly GCF_964204655.1). Taxonomy (NCBI): domain Eukaryota; kingdom Metazoa; phylum Chordata; class Amphibia; order Caudata; family Salamandridae; genus Triturus; species Triturus cristatus. Next base: position 1,067,600,804 of record NC_140579.1, on the reverse strand, counting down.
CCGCCAGATCTATAGCAAGTAGTAGATGCCATTGACCTCAGGGTACATGCAGATTGGTTAGGTATCGAAAGTGTTTCTCCTTATACAGGGCACGGATAGAGTGGTAGTATGAATGTTGGTGTAATGGGCCCCACCAGCGTGTGATGTGTGTGTGCGTGTGTGACTGTGAGATCACTCCGTCCGTGGAAGTAGAGGAGATTCGGAAGCTCTGATCTGCACCAGTTTCTTGGTAGCAGAATGATGGTTAACTATTGTCTTGATCTGGCGAAATTGCGTGTATATAGGCTTGTTGATTATTGATTGATATTTGTACTAACACTGTATGTCGAAGTTGTATTGAGTCTTATGTAGTGCGTACGGCTTCTGGGATGTAGGGAGTCGGTGACAGTTCCGTAGTAGGGCAGAGGGAGTGCTGCTCTCGGAAAAAGGGCGGGATTGTTGGCCCTGTATGCAGACAGGGGAAAACTTGTGACAATGGAAGTTGCGCGTCGCATTGTCTGGGTTCGATAAGGTAGCATCGCCGTGTGTTACCATTAGAAACGTATTTTCTGTGTGAGAGAAGTGTATATGATAGCGAAGGTTATCTGTGAAATTCTGGTCTTAGGTCTCAGGGATCCGTATGGCATTCCGTTAAAGCTTATCACTAGAAAGGTAATAGGTATTTACTGAGCTTGGTAGAAGGACAGAGCAGAGGTAAGCGCTGCTTTGTTAACGTGTGATATAATTCTGTAGTAGGACAGACTGTTCGCTGTTCTCAGGAAAGACAGAATTCTGTGCGAATGTACTACATTTTCTGGTGTGAAAGTGCGTGAATGAGAAGGCATTCTGGTTAATTGTGAAACTCTTAGGAGCATTCCGGAGAAAACAGTTAATTGGTGCTTGTTAGAAGGGTAGAGTAGAGGGATGTGCTACTTTATCAACGGAAGTAACAATTCTGTAGTGGGGCAGAGGTAAGCGCTGCTCTCGGGAAAGGCAGAATTCCTGTGGGAAAGGTCTTTTGCTGTTCTGTGGTTAGCGAAGCAGACAATGGAGATGTTTGTATGTTGTAACTAACAGACTCGTAGAGGTTGAAACAAAGTCTACCGAGTAGTCTTGTAAAGGAGGGGTAGACGAGAGAGACAGGAGACAGGAGCAGAAGCTGCTGCAGCGACTGCTGACGTCAGGGAGACCGCGCTGTGATTGGACAGTGGGTTGGGACGGTGGAAGCACGGTGATTGGTGTGCTAGTGTACGCCGCCCTAGGATTGGAAGACATACAGGGTGACGTGACGCTCCAGGATTGGTGCGTTGGTGTGAGTCGCGCTGGGATTCGTGGACTGAGTTAGTGACGTAGACGCTCCAGGATTGGTGCGTTGGTGTGAGTCGCGCTGCAATTGGACAGGAGATCGTACAGTTGTAGAAAGACAAAAAGGGTTGCGGAAAAATAAGAAAATGTATTACCACGCTGAGGAAAAGAAAAAGAAATCCTTGTTTAGTAAGGTTAAGAACTGGTTTGACAAGGATACAGAGATTGTGACTAGGGAAGGACAGTTACTTCCTCCAATAAGAACCCCCGCATCCTTCATGGTTGCAAAGTATGGGTATCATACCTGTATTTGGTTAGATAACTGGGTGAAGTACACGAAAGAGGATGGGGTTTTAGCTTTCCCGGAACATGGCTCATTTAATCTGGCCATACTGAGAAACTTACGGGAGCGGATGATGTGTCTGGAGCCTCGGCCTAGGCCGACACAATTTGAGGCATTAACTGAATGGGAAGATGAAATGCATGAGCGAGAAAAGCAGAGGGGTGGAGGGAGTTACTGCTATATGTTTGGGCGAAAGTATGATCGCGAAACCCATCACGACCGGATGCGACGATGGCGAGATGCTAGTATGACTGAGGGATTATATCCTATGAGAACAGCAGAGGAGACAGAAGGGAGAAAGTGTACAGAGAAAGAACATAATGTAGAAACAAGGAGATATGGGGCGAATGAGTCTGATGACGATGTCCTAGAGGACATGCTCTATAAAAGACCACCCCCGTATAGACGAGAACCAGAGGTAGGAACAGCAGTGACCCCAATGAGAGACACCCTGCGGATTATTAAGACAGAGGGTACCACCCATGGGTTGAAAAGCGGTTGTTCTCTGGCGGAAAGAGAAAGAGAGAGGGAAAGAGAGAGAGAAAGAGAAAGAGAGAGAGAGAGAGAGAGAGAAAGAGAGAGAAAGAGAGAGAGAGAGAGAGAGAGAGAGAGAGAGAGAGAAAGAGAGAATGAAAGGGAGAATGAAATGGAGGATGAAAAGACCAGAGAACTAGCAAGAACTACTTTTGAATTGACAGAGAAAATCAGAGAACTGGCTAAGAATCTTGAAGCAGTCACGGTGCCTGTGACAATAGGTCCGGTTATGCCGATTTTTGACAAGTAGAGGACGGGCGAAAATGGTTTGACAGTTCCATATGTGGGTAACAGATTGATTGTTCCTCCGGAGCAGGCAGTAATGAGAGCGGAAGAGACACAGTGGAGAACGGGAGAAAATCAGTGGAGACATACCATATGTGGAGGAGAATTGAGTGTGCAGACTAACTCAAGTTTGAACTCTGGATGTGTGGAAGGGAACAGGAGATCAATCTTAGAGCCACAAAGAGTGTCAGAACCAGGGGGTGCAGAAAAATCTGTGGGAATAACTGCTGAGGATTTGAATGATTGGCTGAAGGCTTTGCAGAGGAAAGAAAAAGAATCCCAGGGAATTGATGTAGCCAGGCTACGTATGGAAATGGAGGAGATGATTGTAGGAACAATCCCTACAGAAACGCTGAAAAATTATCAGGAAGGGGAGATTCTCTTCCTGTGCAAGAGCATCACATGGAGAGCAAAGAATATACATGACAGGTTGAAAGGAATAGCCAGTGAAATGGGGATCAACATGGATAAGGTAAAAGCTTTACAAAAGCCTTACCGAGTGGATTTCACAGATAAAGACATTGAGAATCTGAACAATGCAGGCCGGACAGGACAGATTAAGGAGATGGTTGATTTGCTGAGAAAATGGGGAGATGTGGAGAGATGGAAACACAGATGGTACAGAAAGCGAGAGGATGGGACAGATAGAACTTACTTGACATTCCCTCTGAAAGAAAAGGAGAAAGCAGTGACAGCCTATCCTATGAGGGAGATTCCAGGAGGTGGGTATGTACATGTCCCATGTACCAGACAGGATATTTTGTCATTTACAAATGATTTCCCTCGACTAAGGGAGAAGCCCGTCGAGTGGTATAGACAGGTCGACAGATTTGTGAAGTTGTCAAAAGTACTGTGGATTGACCTGAATAGTCTGTTTGATATAATTGTACCAGCAGACCTGTGGGCAGAATGTAAAATAGTTAACGACTTGCCCACTAAGGAATACCCAAGAGATCCAAAGACAGGAGGTCCAGATCCGGAGGTCATGAAAAAGTACGAACAGGTTATGGCCTTCTTGAAAAATAAGGTACCCCCCAAGGAAACAGATTGGGTTAAAATAGATCGAACACATCAAGAATTGAAAGAATCAGTCCATGTATATTATGAAAGACTAATATTAGCTTTCAAACAGTTCAGTGGAGATGGACATATGGGTGGCAAGGACCTGAGCCATTTTGTATATAGATTTGTGTATGGCTTGCGGCCTGAAATCAGTGAAATGATTAGGCAGCATACCGTAGACTGGCAGAGCAAGAAGATTGATGAGATCCCGAGACATGCAAAATACTTCAGTGATGAGATTGAGGCAAAGCAGAGGAAACTAAAAGAAAAGGCAATGTGGGCACAGGTGAAAGTGGCAGAAAGACAGGAAGCTCAGTTGGTTGAACAAGCAAATAACCCAGGAAATAAACCCAGGTTTGGTCCAGGAAAAGGGAAAGGAAATCTAGAGGAAGCCAAGAAGAAATTCCCATGCCACAACTGTGGAAAATTAGGGCACTGGAAATCCGAGTGTAAGAATCCACCGTCTACTAATGATGACAATCCATCATTGAATTCACAGGTGCAGAGTCTGGTCAGCATCAGCAACAGCAGAAGGCTGCTAAGCAGCAGAATCAGGTGCCAAAATCACCCTTGCCGCAGAGAAGAGGATCTCAGAAGTACAGCCAAGAGTCGGGGTTCTACGATGAAGAGCAGGTAATCAAGCCAAAACGTGCAAGCGCTGTATCTCAATACTGGCTGAAAAATGAGGGAAGTGACTCTGAGGGAGACTTGTGACGGTGCCGAAGAGAGGAGGAGGAGTGCGTACTTGGCACAACTCTAGAAATAGACCAGGCAGGGCCTTATGTAGATGGGAAAATTAATGGTGAAAGTGTTACTTTTCTAGTTGACACAGGAGCCACAAGATCGACTGTCAGGTCAGCTGATATAAAGAATCTTCCTCTGTCGGATGAAGCAATCCAAGTAGTTGGTGTGTCCAACACACAGATTAAAACTCTACTTACTGAACCAGTAAGGGTTAAAATAGGGAAATTCTCAGAAATGCACCGATTTGTGGTGTGTGACACTAGTCCTGTGAACTTGCTAGGCAGGGACCTGCTGTGCAAGGTGAATTGCACTATTTTCTGTACTCCAGATGGAATAACCTTTGAAACACCAGATGAAGATGTTCTATACAGAATGACCATGGATAACAGGGAATGTGAGGCTTTGGGAACATATGCTATATTTAATCCAGATGCATTACCCCCAGAATTGAAACAGACAGTGAAAGCAGCAGTTTGGGATTTTACTGGAGAAGATGTAGGTCTGATGAGAAATGTAGATCCAGGAAAGATTACTGTAAAAGAGGGAGTGGCTTACCCAAACATTCCACAATACCGACTGACACCAGAAATAATTGAAGGAATAACACCCATAATTGAGAAAATGATTCAGCAGGGGGTGTTAAGAGAAATATTGAGCAGCCCATGTAACTCACCAATAATGGGACTGAAGAAACCTAATGGAAAGTTCAGAATAGTACAGGATTTGAGAAAAATTAACAAGATTGTTGTGTCATGTTGTGCTATTGTGCCAAATCCATCAGTGATTTTGTATCAGATTCCCCATGATGCAGAATGGTATACTGTAATTGATTTGTGTCATGCTTTCTTTTCAATTCCATTGCATCATGACAGCCAGCCAATATTTTCTTTTAGATTTGGAGAGCGGATTTTGGCATGGTGCCGAATTCCACAGGGGTATACAGAGAGCCCTTCAATATTTAATCAATTGCTGAAGTAATCTCTGGAAAGTCTAACAATGCCTGAAAATTCAGTCTTGGTCCAGTATATTGATGACCTGCTTGTGGCATCAAAAACCCGTGAAGCTTGTGAAGTAGACACCATTGCTTTACTGAATCACTTGGCAGATGGAGGATTAAAGGTATCTCCAGCCAAATTGCAATTCTGTAAGAAAGAAGTCCAGTACCTGGGACATAACATTGAGAAAGGTCTGAGAAAAGTGACTACTGACAGGATTAAAATCATTAGAGGGATGAGAGCCCCAATGACACAAAGAGAAGTGAGAATGTTCCTGGGAATGGTGGGTTACTGTCGTCAGTGGATAAGTAACTTTTCTTTGATTGCCAAGCCACTGATTAAATTGACCAAAAGTGAGGTAAAAGACCCATTGGAACTAAACCCAGAAGAAATGGCTGCATTTAAAGAATTAAAAAACAGACTATGTGAAGCTCCTGCCCTAGGAATGCCAGATTATGAAAAAGAATTTGAATTGTACTGTAGTGAGAGAAATGGATGTGCACTTTCAGTGTTAATCCAGAAACATGGACGTCTGAGAAGGCCAATTGCTTACTTCTCATCAACACTTGACCCAGTAGCTGTGGGTTTACCAGGTTGTCTAAAAGCAGTAGCTGCTACCTGTAGAAATCTGGAACAAAGTGAGGGAATCATAATGGGATATCCTGTACGGGTATTCGTACCTCATGATGTGGCAATCCTTTTAACAAGGAGCCGGACACAGTTTATGTCTCATAGTCAGCTGACTAAATATGAGAAAGTCATTCTTGGTGCAACAAATGTGACCCTGGAGAGATGTGTGAATGTAAATCCAGCAACACTGTTGCTCGATGCTGAATGTGTGGGAGTGAGAAATGAAGTTGATCATGACTGCCTGGATGTGCTTGATTACTGTACAAAACCAAGGCCAGACATAAGAGATCTGCCACTGCCTGAGAGTGATCATGTGTTGTTTGTGGATGGATCCTGCTTGAGAACGGATGAAGGAACGCTGAGTGCTGCATATGCTGTGTGTACAGTTTCAGGAGTTGTGGAAGCCTCACCTTTGAAAGGGGTTAAATCCGCTCAGGTGGCGGAATTGGTGGCATTAACAAAAGCCTGCAAGATTGGAAGGAGTGTGAGAGTGACTGTGATGACTGACAGCCAATATGGCTTCGGAGTTGTCCATGATTTTGGCCAGCTATGGCTACAAAGAGGTTTCCTGACCTCAAGTGGAACTCCCATAAAGAATGCTGAAGTGGTTGGAAAGCTGCTAGAGGCGATACAGCTGCCTAAAGAACTAGCAGTTGTAAAATGTGCTGCTCATGGTCAAGGTGATGATTTTGTCACCGTTGGGAACAAATTCGCTAATGACATAGCACAATACTGTGCAAGAAACAATCATTCCATTAATTGGAGTAAAGAAAGAGAAATGTCTTCTTGTTCCTTAATGTTTACTAATGAGGTGGGAACATGGGAGGAAGTGAAACAGCTGCAGGATGAGGCAGGAGATGAGGAAATGAAAGATTGGGTGAAAGCTGGTTGTGCACCAAGGGAAAAAGATCATGTGTGGGTCTATAGGGATGGAAGACCAGTCATGCCAAATAGCATGCTATCAACAATGGCAAGGATGTATCATGGCCAAGGACACCTGGGGAGGGATGCTATGATAAGGTCCTTTAAGCAGACCTGGTACAGTCCAAAATTCAGGCTGATAGCAGAAAGTCTCTGTCAGAGATGTCTGATATGTCAGCAATTCAATCCTGGGAAGAAAACAGTGGTGAGCCTAGGAACAATAGGCAGGGAGGGAGGACCCTTCACAAGAATGCAGATAGACTTCATTGAAATGCCCCAGTCAACAGATTGAGGTATGTTCTGGTGGTGGTCTGTTTGTTCTCCAGGTGGGTGGAGGCATATCCAACAAGAAGAAACGATGGGATAACAGTGGCCAAATTACTGTTAAGAGAGTTCATCCCAAGGTACGGGTTCCCAGTAACCATTGAATCAGACAGAGGAGGACATTTTTATAATGAAATCATGGGTCTGATCTGTGAAGCATTGAGTGTACAGCAGAAGCTACATTGTGCTTACCGACCAGAGGCTTCTGGTGTGGTAGAACAAATGAATGGTACCATCAAAAACAGAATTGGCAAAATGTGTCTAGCCACAGGAATGAAATGGCCCGATGTCTTGCCTCTAGTCCTGATGACCATTAGGTCTACTCCAGACAGAACAACAGGTTTGAGTCCACATGAAATTATCATGGGACGTGCTATGAGACATGCCTTTGTACCAGTCAACAAGCTGATGACTATAACTGATGACATGATTTTGGATTACTGTAAAGGCCTGGCTGACGCAGTTCATTCTGTGTTTCACCAGGTTGGAGAAGACGCCACCACACTTGAAAAGAAGGCAGCCCATGATCTGAGCCCAGGGGACTGGGTAAGGATAAAAGTCCACAGAAGAAGGAATTGCCTGGTTCCAAGGTGGGGAAGGCCAAGACAAGTCATTCTGACCACAACAACTGCTGTGAAGTGTGCTGGAGTGAAAAATTGGATACATGCAAGTCACACACTGAGAGTTCCAAATCCAAGGGACGGCACTGGAAAAGAATACTTTGAAGAATCAGATTCCAGTGATGATGCAGACAGCGAGACAGTAAGAAGGAAAAAGAATCCTAAAAGTGGGGAAAGTGAGTCAAGAGAAATTTTCATCCCACCAGAAGAGGTTCTGAAAAGAACAGTGCAAACCGCAGAGGCGAGTTCAGATTCTGAAGAAGTTCCTGAGGTTCCAACTAACAGTAACCAACACAAAAAGAAAGAAAGAAAAGAAAAGAACATTCCAACAGAAGTGACACCTGAATCGAATGAGGAAATTGGACAAGTTCCACCTGAGATAAATATTGAAGAAGAAGGGACAGACAAAGACAGAGAGGGACAGATTGCGGAAAACCCAGAGGAGGTGTAGGGAACATCAACAACAAGCCAGGTGAAGGGACAAGCAGACAGCAAGAAGATTGCGTGTCGGAGACCCGAGGAGGGACAGAAGTAGGGAAATCTCAATTGGTGGAAAAAGAGACTGTTGGAGAAAAGGAAGTTGTTGGAGAAAAGAAAGCTGTTGATGAACAAGAGGCAACTGAAACAGAGTCTGATGAAAGTGACAATGAGATACATGGAGGATGAGTTCTGAGAAAGAGAACTTGGCTTGGAGAAAGAAACAATAAAGAAGGAAGACAAAAGAGAAATGCTAAAGGAGATCTTTGGCCAAATAAGATAAAGAGACTGAGGTATAGACTGACACGAGTTAACTCTTCGAAAGCTGAACAAGTGAACGAAGTGTCAAGTCAAAATCCCACTAAAGAAGAAGAAACAAAGATACCTGAGAACTAAAAGAATAAGGAAACCAAACCAGAGGTACAAGTGACCGGAATGGACGTATGTGGCACTGCCTGAACAAGGAGAAGAGGCAGACAGTCAAGGAAGTCCAGAGGAGGCTTTACTGAAAGAGGTTGCTGAAGAAGAGGCTGTGGGAATCCTGAGAGTTATCTTGTCCGACATTGGAGAAGAGACGGATGTTCAGGACCTGATACAGTTTGATGATGATGAAGAAACAGTGAAAAGTGATGAAAATCCAAATTGAGTAAAATCCAAGGAAGACACTTGAAGAAGAAAGTGAAGAAGTAAAATTAAGAACTAATAGATTGTAATAATCTGGTGGGTACTGGCTGCCCTAAAAAGTTTGGTAGAGGAGTAGAAGAGGCTAAATCAAAAGACACGGTCAAATTAACAAAATGGCTAACACTGAGAATAATAAAAGTAGATGTACCTTTCTGAGAAGATGGTGCAAAATGTGCTGCTGCTGTACAGGTTTATTAATGCTGCTTTGGAGCGTGCTTGCTCTACTGATTTCTTTTAGAGTCACTATAGACACTTTAGAAGGTCATACTGAGAACAGAACTAATATAGGGAAGAGTTCACAGAAGATAGTACCAACTAGAACTAGCAATGTACATATACATAAGGATAGATCAATTAATGATTTTTCTAGCAATGTTTTTTCTAAATTGTTATATGAATACGTAAATACAATGGAAGTAAGGGATTGCTACGTTTGCATGCAATTACCTGCCTCTGTTTCGGAAGGAGTGACTTATCATCATCTTCCGGCTACGTATGGAATTTCATGTAGTGTGTAGATTAGTATATTTTATCAGTTAGGGAGATTAGATTATAATATGTCAAATATAGATAATATTCTTGGGCAATTGCCTATGAATAAAGCACTGAATCCTGCAAAAGAAGCTAACACTTTAGGTGAGATTTTTTTTAGAAACTAAAGAATTAACCTTAGAATATGTTTTTAGAAACAATTTAACTTGCAGTTTGAAGGGAGAAGAGAAGAATTTTCTAGACATGGTTGAGAGAAGAAGGTTGAACATGCACAGGAAAGCAGAAGGGCATAAAATGAGTGAAACAATGTGGGATATTGAGAAAGAAAAGGAGTTAAAAAATGGAGCCAGTCCAACTATGGCTATAGATGCCCCACAGAAAGGCAAACTGTGCATTACTAGGAAGAGATCCCAGTATGATTATTATTTCATAGGGACTAGTGAGTGCCACGATACATACTTTATTGCAACCGGATGGGGATTTAGAGGAGGAGAAGATCCAGTATTCCCGGGAGTGTATTATATTTGTGGGAACAAGGCTTATTACCGTTTGCCTGACCATTGGTTTGGCACATGTTATGTTGGCCTGGTCTTTCCAAAGATTTTTCACATGGATAGAGTAGATGATGCTGAACATACTAATCCATTAACACGCTATAGAAGAGAAACATGGACGGAAATTGTAGGAGATATTTTTGGAGCTTTAATTCCAGCAGTGGGAATTTCTTTGAATGCATATGGCATTCGGAAGCTATCAACAGTGGTGGATCGCTTGTCAACAAGCACCGCTGGAGGCTTTCTTTTGGTTAATACAGAAATGGTTGCTTTGCGTGCTATGGCGATGCAAAATCGATTTGCCCTTGACATTCTTTTGGCAAAAGAGGGTGGAGTCTGTGGAATGCTGAAAGTTCAACATTGTTGCACTTACATTCCTGACGAAAGCAAAGATCTAAAAGATTATATCAAAAATATTACTGATTTACATGAAGAATTAGTACCACTGGAAGCTGAAAGTATCTGGACTAGAATGGCTAATAAGATGATTGCTATTAAAAATTTTATAGCTAAAATAGGTAGTACCATTTTTGGTAAGATATTATTTCCATTAACCTGTGTAACTGTTGCATTATTGATTCTTAGATTAGGGTGTATGTGTTGTAGATATAGAAGAAATAAAAAGAAAATTACAAAAGAAAATGTTAAAAGGAGACAAAAGAAACCAGAAAGAGATCCACAAGAAATAGAATTAGAAGAGCTAAGAGAAAGCATGTATATAGAAACTAAGAAAGAAGATGAGATGGAAACAAGAGTTTGAAAAGAATGAACAAGAAGATATTTTGAATTCTTCAAAAAGGGGAATTAAATTGATTTTTGGGTTTTTGATTTTTGTGGTGATAAGATATCACCAAAGGGGGGGATTGATGGAGCAGGGTTTTTACTTTTAAACCGAATACCTGTTTCATTTTCGCATGTTATAATTAAAAGTACTACTGATTAATTAGTAACCACTAAAAGTTTGTCGAGTCTGGTTTAATCAATCTTATTAACAGAAGAATTACACGTGGGAACGCTATTGTATGGCTAAAATAATAAGTGAACTAAGTTGGTGAGCAAATTGACGAAATAGGTGTTGCTTATATGATGTTATTGTGTTTTGCGCTTATAATTAATATGCATTAATGGCTTTTGATGTCGCAAATGGCTAGATAAATACATACACATAAGGGTATTAGTAGGGGAATAACACTGAATAATCATTTCCGTGCAGTAATTCTGTTTTATGTTTTATTTCACTTAAAGTTGATTAATGTGGCCTACCAAAAGATGGCTACCACCCGCAGCCTGCATTCGAGTTGATGGAAAATTTTGCAAGGAGGCTTCGCGTTGCCTGTGACCTTGCCCTCTAAACAAACTGAAAAGCCATGATCATGATGACAAACCCAGGACGGATGCCAAGAGCCCCTGAACATGATATTTGTTGCAAAACCGAATACTGAACTTATGAACTTGAAATGATCTCACGACTGGGATACAAATTATCCAAAAGAGACATCCGTAGAAGTAACGAATTAGTTATGGACCCCTTATTTTTCTATTCATTATTTGGAACGATCTAAGTGTGAGAAAATCTCGCACAGTATCACAAATGTACCAAAGATGACTTTATTTCCGCCATTTCATCCGTTTTGAACAATGATTGTAACATTTCAGAATGTAATTTTAGTATAAATATTAGTAGACTAGAGAGGTCTAGCGCCACTTCTTCCCGAACTGATGATCCGAGGTCCCGACGCAGACGGAGAGGACGGTGACTCTACATGACGGCTAGAAACTCTGATTGAATTACTGAGGACCGGTTCTGACTTAGGATCTGACTTTTAGCCAGAATAGGTAAATATGAGCGAAATGAATTTGCATTTAATTGGCTTTTCATACAATTTTAGATAAACGATTATTCTGTTTGAATCACTGTGTCGGGTGGTTATTTTATTGTCATGTTTATTGAATTTATTTGCATATTATTTGAAATGTTTCCGCCAGATCTATAGCAACTAGTAGATGCCATTGACCTCAGGGTACATGCAGATTGGTTAGGTATCGAAAGTGTTTCTCCTTATACAGGGCACGGATAGAGTGGTAGTATGAATGTTGGTGTAATGGGCCCCACCAGCCTGTGATGTGTGTGTGCGTGTGTGACTGTGAGATCACTCCGTCCGTGGAAGTAGAGGAGATTCGGAAGCTCCGATCTGCACCAACATCAACGCATTTTGGTGTCTGAACACTTTGGTCACAATGCTGAGCTCACTGTGTGATTAGTTATTTAAACAAATCATGTGCTCTTTTGGCATTGACATAAATGTACGACTGACATAATTACTTACAAGGCTGCTCCATCTTTGAATGGATTGTTTACAATGCATTTCGCATTATTTACATCATTTAACTTTTCTTTGAATTCCATTAAGATAAAATTGTGAATAAGGATAAAAAAAAATATTAGTGATCTTTTGTATCCTTTTAAATATTAATTCATGTTATCTCACTTATTGCAATGGTAATTAATCTCAATAATATTCCTTCGTCAAAGACAGATAAAGAGGTCCTAGCCCTTAGCGTCTCCCTTCGTCCGGTTTCATGTTACGAATCTGCTTAAGCTAGGATGGATTTGTTCAAATTTGTTTGCAAACTAAGACATAACATTTTTTTTACAATTGATCAAACCCGAGACATGAAAGGACAATTAAGACTGGCAATAATTAAATATTACAAGTTTCCGATGTAGACCATTTAAGAGATATGCTGACTCTTGAAGAAATAGAGACTGATCCAGGGTTGATTAATACCCAATTGCTTGATTTGGCTGGTATTAATATGAATGAAGATGGCAATACAGAATTTAGGGCAAAATAAAAATCTATTCCTCCCACCACTCATGACGGTATAGAAGTGTTCTCAGATTTAATTACAGTTGAGCTGAAAAAATGTAATTAGTTAATGAAACAAGAACAAAGAAAATATTTAAACAAAATGAGGAGTTTTACAAGTAGTGAGAAAGTGGAGTGAGAGTGAAAGCTGTGTGGCAAGAGGATCAGATAAAGGGGCAAATGTTGTCCTGTGGGAAAGGACAATGTATATGGATGAAGCAGTCGCTCCGCTAAATGATAAGGAATGCAATACCAGGATTGGGCAGAGCAAATACGAAACAGTGAAAAAAGATTTTCACAAATAACTAGATGAGTGGAGAGATGCAGAATTGCCAAACTGGTATGAATGGACCTTTATAAAGAACACCAAACCAAAGACACCCATGTTCTACTTGACCCCTAGATCCACAAGGACACAGTGAGACCACTAGAGAGGCCAATAGTGGTAGCTATTGATAGCCTTTTTGAGAATACGTTGCTGTATGTGGACCATTTCTTACAACCATTAGCACAAATAATTCTCTCGTAGGTTAGGGATACAACAGATTTCATTAAGAGAGTTTTTGATGTCACATGGAAAGAAGGGATGGTGATGATGACATTAGATGTAACATCACTACACAAGCATTAGACATAGATATGGTTTGCTAGCAACACAGCACTTTTTAAGAGCAATCAAGTGTTATGAACACAATAACATGATTTTTTCAACAATAAACTGTTTCAACAGCTGAGAGGTACTTCGATGGGCACCTGCTTTGCCCCAACTTTGCAAATCTCCACATGGGCTAGTGGGAGGAGCAGGTGCTCAACAGAACCTGACTGAGTAAATGGACAGAAAATATAATATTGTGTGTTTGATATATTGACAATATGTTCACACTGTGGAAAGGTGAGGAGGAGTCAGCTAGACGATTTGTGGGAGAATTGAATAATAACAGTCTCAATTTGAATTTCACAAGTGTAATAAGCAAGCAACAAATTGATTTCCTAGATGTGAAGATTGAGGTTAAAAAGTCAAAACTCACTACTACACTTTTTAGAAAATTCACAGCAGATAACAGCACACTGCATACAGTTTGGAGGATTATTAAGAGCAAAATGAATCTGCAGTGAGGAAGAACAGTTCAAACAAACACAAGCAAGAATGGTATCTAGACTAAGAGAAAGGGTGTACACAGAGGACATGTTAGAAAAGGCACAACAAGGGGTGGCAGAGGTAAAATGAGAGAACCTACTTTTTGACAAAAAGAAGCAACAACTAAAGAATTAGAGAAGGAGAAAACAGTCAGGTTTACTACATTATTTCATGCAAAGCACCCACATTTGAGAAAGGCATTAAATGAACACTGCCACCTTATTACAAACTATCCAGTAATAGGAAAAAGCATGTCCGCCAGATCACAAATAACATTCAGGAGGGCCAGATCATTGAGGGACCTTCTAGTTAAAAGTGATGTCACAACCACCAGTCAAAACATGGTTAAGACCCAGCCAAGGGTTCAAAAAATGTGCAAGGTGTAAAGCCTGTGAAAATTGGAAAATACTGTCTGAGCTGATCACCCATCTAGGGAAAAGAATCAAAGTAAGGAAACCCCTCATGTGCAAAACAGAATATGCAATATATGCATTCTAGTGCCCTTGCTCAAAATGGTATATAGGTAGTACCATATTACAGGTGCACAAACACATTCTTCAGCACCTACAGGCTATACAAAATACAGACAATACATACCCACTAGCGAGACACTTTCAGGAAACACATCAAGGGAACCACACACTTTTGACCTACAGTGTGATAGACAGTGTGCCCAAAAAATCAAGAGGGGGAATAGGGAAAAATATCTCAGGCGTTTATAATCCAGATACATATTGGAAATAGGTAGTAGGAACCAAATGGATTAAGCATGGAAGAAGAGCTCTTTGTACACCTATAACCTGATAGTTTAATGATCTTTTCTTTCCTTGCAGCTCATTCCAGAGATGGTAGAAAAAAAGTTTTTAATTGTAATATATTTAGAAAAGTTTTTAATAATGCATTTAGGTAATCTTTCTATAGGCATACAGGAGTGGATGCAGTTTTAAGCAAGCACAGAGAATAACGTCAGCCGAGTTAGAAATCATATCCATTACAAGCTTCTTGAAACTTGAGTAGATAACGGCAAATGTGGGTTTGAAATGCTAACATTTTGTCATTTATTTTGATTATCTTTTTACAATTTGGTTTAGAAGGGAATATTACAGGTTGCCTAGTGTTAAAGAACAATGGGAAATAGTGTTTACATAGAATAATGACTGGGAATATGACCCACTGGGGCGGTGAAGTGGATATGAACGACAGTATAAATACAGCAGATTTTTTCACTAGCCCACTTGGGTTAAAATATCAAATGAGGGGTTGTAATAAATTATCAGAACAATGACATGTTTAGAAGAACACGGGAATTAGTAATATATGCATTCATAATGAGGAAACTGTTCATACGTATTGTTGTCATCAGTGTACAACGTATATGAGACATTGCCCGCTTGGGTGGAATGTTGAACATGGAATTAAAACTGGTCATATTCCTGTGAAATGAGAGTTGACAGAATGCTATACGGGCAACAGGGAAATGAAAAAAAAATCAATAAGTGAAATAACATGAATTAATGTTTAAAAGGATACACAAGAGCACTAATATATTTTGTATTCTTATTAACAATTTTATTTTAATGGAATTTAAAGTCACGTTGAATGAAGTAAATAATAGGAATTGCAATGTAAACAATCCATTCAAAGACGGAGCTGCAGTGTAACTAATTATATGCTAGCCCTACATTTATATCAATGCCTAAAAAGCACATGATTTGTTTAAATAACTAATCCCACAGTGCGGATCAGGGCCGTGACCAAGGTGTTCAGACACCGAAATGGGGTGATGTCTCTTCTGCATTTGAGAAAATAAAAACAAACTGGATTTATACTCAGCATTGGAGTGCTGAGGTTTCCTTCCAAGAGAAAATCAGAATAGTGATTTAAATTGCAATGCGTGGCGAAGCGCTGCCTTCAAGCACCATCAGCGGTATGGAAGCCAGCAGGTAACACGCCGAACCCAGGATATATATATATATATATATATATATATTCACTGAAAAAACCATGGGTTTCACACACGTTATAGTTAGGAATTAGCATTTAAAAAACCTTAGAAATTCAATGAAAAAACCAAAGGTTTCACACATGTTATAGTTAGCTGGACATTTCACTCGTAAAAAACCATTGAAATTCCCCCGTTATAGTTAGTTCAGCTAACTATAATTCGCGCGCCCGCAATGCACTACTGATGACGTCACATATTACATCACTCATGACATGGTCACTGACATCACTCATGACATCACTGATGACATCTCAAATGACATCACTGATGACATCACTGATGACATCATCCTTGTGATAGAGTGGCAGACCTCCTCTCCCCCTAATATAACCATTGAAACACACATTCAAAAATAGAAACTAAAATGTTCAAAATAATGAACATATCAATATCAGTTACAACAACCTATTCAGTAATTCTAAGAACCACATACACATACAGTAATTCACCAACAGTCCTCTACAGTCACTCATACATGTACTCACTCATCATATGTACTCATACACCTGTACATCCCGTTACACAATGCCACTCATCCATAGAGTAACTCACACACATAGTCACTCATGCTAATAAAGAATCAATCATCCATTTACTTGCATATACAGTTATACACACACCACCACACTTACTTCTACAGAAACTTACATATACTTACTCTTTTAAACAATCACTTATAGAAACACATACTTATTCATACAGGAACTCTTCCAATCTCTCACTCTCACATATACTCACTTATATACACCAATAGTCACATATACTAGTTTAAAACATATGTAGTTACTCATAAAGACACTATTGAGACAGTCATTCACTCACTAACACACCCATGCACCCACTCATCCACCCATACAGTCCTGCACACATGCTGTATTCAACACATACAAACAGTGAGTCACTCATTCATGCACCTATGCACTAAGTAATACCCCCCACCGAACCATACAGAAACTCAGACACTCATAGTGATAAAAAACCAACTAATAACCTATATAGACACTCATGTAGCTACTCACCAACCCATGCAGCCACTTATACACAAAGTAAGAAACTGATACAGATATTTAAATATTTAAAGATTACTCAGTAAGCCATGTATTCACTATGATACACTTAAACAGTCAGTTACACAAAAAAAATTCCCAAAAAAAGTATCCATTTAGACACTTATATACCCATTTATTCTTCCTTTGACCTTGAGATATACATAAATATAAAAAATATATAATTTTCATAAAAACACACAATCACTGGATGATGTCATCAGTGATGTCATCAGTGATGTCATTTGAGATGTCATCAGTGATGTCATGAGTGATGTCAGTGACCATGTCATGAGTGATGTAATATGTGACGTCATCAGTAGTGCATTGCGGGCGCGCGAGTTATAGTTAGCTGAACTAACTATAACGGGGGAATTTCAATGGTTTTTTACGAGTGAAATGTCCAGCTAACTATAACATGTGTGAAACCTTTGGTTTTTTCATTGAATTTCTAAGGTTTTTTAAATGCTAATTCCTAACTATAACGTGTGTGAAACCCATGGTTTTTTCAGTGAATTTCAAAGGTTTTTTAAATGCTAATTTCTAACTATGCCTACAGAGATAGGACATGTGAAGAAAGAAGAAAAAATGCACAGAAAGAAACAAAAGAAGTGCAGAAAGAAGCAACAGAAGTCCTCAAATACGAAGATAAGTGCAGGAAGAAGGATAACGTGCAGAAAGAACAAAAAGAAGAGCAGAAAGAAGCCTTGTTGCAAAATCATCCTGTACCCTCAACTTTTTCAGACGGATACTGGTGGTAACTGAGTCTGACTAACCAGTCCTAGAGCCAGTGATATGTTAAAAGACACTTATAATACAGTGAAAACACCTACATACACTAGGGAACATTATGCGTTGGGGTCCCCCTGTGATTAGCATGACCTCCTCTGTAAGCCCCTAGTATATAATAGGGCAGGGGGATTAAAACTACCTCTTAAAACAGGCCACAGGGCGTTTTTGCACACATTAACTCAGGCCCCGTCCCCTCCCTTCACCACTGTGTAAACACGCCCTGTGTCCATTTTTAGTTGGGAGATTAAGTTCATTTGAATCCTGAGGGTCCCTAGGGTCCAACTAGCCCACTAGGTACCTCCAGTAAGTGCCACAGAGCTGCGTTGCAGAGAGGTGTAAAAAGTGGCACGGCCTGGACCACCTCTCTGCAATGCAGCTCAGTGGCGCTTACTGGAAGCACTTGGTGGGCTAGTTAGCCCCCAGGGGCCCTCAGTATTGAAGGGAAATTATATCCCCAATTTAAAACATGCCATAGTGCGTGTTTGCACACGTCACCTCAGGCCCCGTCCCCTCCCTTCACCACTGTGTAAACGCGCCCTGTGGCTGTTCTAAGTTGAGAGTCCCCCTGAATCCTAAGGGTCCCTAGGGTCAAACTAGACCACTAGGTACCTCCAGTAAGCGCCACAGAGCTGCGTTGCAGAGAGGTGTAAAAAGGGGCTTGGCCTCAGAACACCTGGCTGCAGCGCAGCTCCCTGGCGCATACTGGAGATGCCTGTTGGGGGCGCGTTTGCAGAGTGCTGCACGGAGGGGGCATGGCCTCCGGCACGATGCCAGTCTTTTATTTATTTTAGTTTTTTAAGAAGGGGGGCTGTTTGGTTCCCCTTCTTATTCTAATTTATTGGCCCTGATGACCCCATCCCCCAGGGCCAGTCTCCTAATTATATTTTTTTGACCCCAATCCCCAGGGCCGGCCACTGTTTTTTATTATTTTTAAAAAATATATATTTATAGACACACCTAGGACATGCTGGACAAACCGTACGTACCTATCACCATGACGATTTGCGTGATATTCATTAAAAGGCGACTATGCATGCAATGAATCCACGTGGAATGTATTTACACCACTAGTGAAGCTCTGACATGTCTGATGCCCTACCGTGCCTAATCCTGGTAGACACCCTTGTCGTTTATTTATACAAACATGGGTAGCTATTGACGGGCACATTTAATACACATGCACACCAAGCCATTCAAAGGGGATTCGACAAAAATTCGACCAAAACTATGCAAGAAACCCCCCTCACGGTTAATAAAACACACATCCACTGCCGGATGTGTAATACTTTTTATTTTACTCTCTGGAAAGGGGACGAACATCACTTGAGAGTCACAGCGTGCTCCTGACAGAGCCCAATGCTGTGTTACACCCACCATTGCCTGCCGAGTGCCACACACCTCTGTGTTGTATTCCACTAGCTAGTGCATATGCTATGACACTCTCTAGCCCATGTGCACTGTAACACCACCCCGTGAATATGTCATGCCACACTTGTCTTCGCACGGGTTATATTGCCCCATCTAACGTGCCTTTCTCGATGCCTATGTTATAACGCACAGTGCTATGCCATACATATTACAATCTGGGATCCATATATTTGTCACAGTGCATATGCAACGTTACACTCCCCAGCACATATTTTATATTACAACTTTAGAGACTAGTTAGGTTACACAACACTGCCCTGTGCATATTACACTCCAAGGCGCATATCGCATAGCACGCGCTAGTGCCTGTGCTATCTCGCGCTCTCCAATGAATCTGTCATTGCGCACAATGTATTGCAAATTATATTTCACGCCCGGTTCATCTTATATCACACTTTTTGGTGCATAGTTTATACCATACACTATATCTAGTTTTCATTTTCAATCGTGCTCTCAGGACTATGTTCTATATAACACTGTGTTCACCTACCCTTTTCACGGGCATTACATTTTGCGATAGGGGGTGGAGGGTCAGGGGGTGTTTCTGCCAAGTGAGCCCGGAGTCACAGTCACAAACGTCCTCTTCTTCCTGAATAAAAGTGAGATTATGCTGCATACTTGTTCATATTTTAAGTAGTTCGCACAGACACAATGTTTTAAAAACAATAAAGTTCCTAATACCCGCCTTCTCTGAACAGTTAGCTTGCTGCCCCATCCCCTTCCTCCCTATCCTCTGTTGTGTGAATCCATGGACTAGCCTCCTCCCTCCTGCCATGCATGGTCTGATGTGCTGCCACTGCCCTCAATTTAGTATGATGTACCAGTCCAGTCCTCCTGCCCTCCATTGCCCAATTCTATGCCCCATCATTGACCTCCTGCTTAAACTCTGTGCTTAGCTTGCTGCCCCTATTCTCCTTCCCCCTGCCCTCCGATGTCTTTGTGCATGCCCCTGCTCCATCCTTTTTGCCCACCATGTCCCATGGACCTGCCACGCCTATCTACTCTGAGTGTTCTGTTGAGCTGGCACTCCCCTCCCACCTGCCTAGCATTGTCAGATGACTGTAACCTGTCCCTGCCACCTCCACCCTGCCTGTCCACATGCCATGCCCCTATCCTCTTCCTCCTGTCCTACATGGTCCATTGTACTGCCACACCCTTCTACCCTCCCTGGTCTGTTGTGCTGCAACTGCTCCTCCTGCCTGCCCCGTGTGGTCTGTTGTGAGGTCCCTTCCCCTGAACTTTCTTGTCTGTGCACAGGTCCTGACCCTCCCTTCTATCCTCCATTGTCCTTCATGCATGCCCCTCCACCCTCCTTCTTGCCCATCATAGCCATTGTGCTGCCACTAACCCTCCCACTTGCCATGCATGGTCTTCTGTGCTGCCATGGCCCCTCCCACCTTCCCTGTGTGGTCAGTTAGCTGCCCCTGACCCCCTCCCACCTTCCCTCCATGGTCTGTGTGTATGCCATCACAGTCTCACTGTTGCTCTTCATGGTGTGTCTTGCTTCTAGTGCCCATCCTGCCTGACCTCCATGGCTATCTTGCTGCTCCTGCCCTGCCCCCTTGCCCCCAGCCCTACTCCCTCCCTCCTGGCTTGTCTGTTCCATTGTAATGCCCCTGATCCGTCCCTCCTGCCCTTTATGGTCTGTTATGCTGCAGCTTTCTCTCCTGTCTGTCCATTATGGTCAGCTAGCTACCATTGCCTCTTGCCCCTCTGTTCTCTGTTGTCCATGTGCATGGTCCTGTCCCCTCCCTCTTGCTTTCTATGGATTGTTGTGCTGCACTCCCGTCCTGCATGCCCTGTGTGGTGTATTGTGCTGCTGCAAACCCTGATGCCTGCCCTGCAGGGTCAGTTTGGTGCACCTCTCCATGTCCCTCCTGTCCTCTGTTATCCAAGTCCATGTCCCTATCCCATTTCCTTCCATGATCCAATGTACCATACTTGCGAACATTTTGAACTTGGTAAGAGGGAGATTTTGAAAAAAAACTGGGGTATTGATTTTCCCCTTTGAGTTACATTGAAAAAGAGGATATTGTAGACAGGAGACAGATCAAATAAAGCCCATTTGAGCTTAAAAACATTGGACGTTTCCTGGCTGAATCGGGTCTGTTGGCATGTATGGTTGTACTACCATTGCCTCTTCCTTCTGCCCACAATGGTCTATTACATTGCCACAGCCTTGAAGGAGGGTAGATTTTGTATCACAGGGGGCCCCTGGCCCGTTCTGTCCACACCTGAAGTATGAGACCCTTGTCCTTGCCCTGCCAGCTGCATTTGTAGGCCGTATTAAATTGACCAGCGGGTCCTGTATTGCTATATAATTATCCTGAGACATCCTTACCACTCAGCCAGCATAAAACCCCTGTGTAGGCCCTTCTGTTCAATATGTAGGCCTCTTTGTTAAATTGACCATAGCTCTGCAATTTTAGTGTATAGCAGTCTGAAGGCAGGTCTGCGAGGCCTTCTGATCCAAACTAGTAGCCCCCACCCTACCCGAGTGCTCCGTGCTCGGTATCAAAGTTCAACATCCCCCTGAAGCTGTCGACATACAGTAGGCTGCATCCTGGACTGGTACTTGCTTCCTGGGCAGGTTTCCCGCTTTTAAGGAAGTGGCAACCGCAGAGCGTCAAGTTAGGAGAACTGAGGAGATTTTATACATGAATATATTGAATTCCCGTACAATACCCATTATTTTCTGCTTGCTCTATGGAACTTACGATAAGCGATTGGCCTGAGAGACTGACCTTTTCACCCAGTCCATTGTCAGCATTAAGTGGGTAAATGAAGAAATGTCTGGTAAAATCTGCAGTCGAAGCTTTTGGGTAGCATACGTAGGTAGATGTAGCGTGCAAAGGAGCCCACAAAATGATATAAAAAGGGAGCACCCACAGATATCGACGGACTACCTCGCCGTCTGTATGTAGGTTAACAGGCAGTGCAGGTTTTCCCCAAGAGCTGGGAGCTCTTGTCTTCCTTTACTTAAAATGTCTTGCTCTGCTTTGCTTGAAGTATCTTATTCTATTTTACCTATATGAAATGTCATGTTATGTTTAACCATTGTTCTCTTTACTTTTGCATTTAAAAGATTTTGTATTGTAATTGCAGGAATGCTTGCTCTAAGAGTAAACGTGAGTGTTCCTAGGTAACATTTTCCTTGGTGTAACATGTTTCTCATGATGCATTTATAGATGTGTTTTCTCTCTCTCTCTGTCAGTACATTAATTGAGATACAGAGAATATTATGACAGCTGTATGATTATCTGGATTCTGTTTTTTGTACTTTATGTCTCTATTCTGCGGTTTCTTTGAAGTTGCATCTTCTCATTAAACTGCCATTGTATTCTGCCTCCAATTCCATGTCTCATATGTCTGTTTTCTTCATTTTTGGAGCAAGCGTTCCTAGGCACCCCGGCTCAAATTAAGGTGCCCCTTTTGTCCCTGACTCACTCTCCTGCTCAGTTCTGTGGTGGCTCCCGGGGATCTGGGGACCGCCCCCAGCTTCCTTGACCCGTAATAGATCTTCCCTCCAACAGCCTCTCTTGCAAGTCCTGTATTGTTGGTTTGTTGCCCCTGCCCCCCTTTCCACTGCCCTCCATAGTCTGTTGTGCTTCCACGGCCCTTCCTGCCTGCTCAGTGTGGTTAAATTGTTGCCTTTGCACCCTCCTACCTGCCTTCAATTTTCAGAGTCCGTGCCCCTGGCCTCTGCCTCTCAACAGTATCCTAATGAACAACTAGATTGCTAACATTCTATATTTATTACAAAAGTGTGGAACGCCTGACATCATCTTGATGTAATCAAAACTGTAATACCTAGAGCATTTCCTTTAGAAATTACATATATGAGAGGGTCTTATTGGCATCAAAATTATGGTTACTGCTCTAAAAGACTAAAATAAGGACATATTTTCTGAGTTTTCAAATAGCGACAAAGCACTTTTAAATTATTTGTTATCTTTATGTTTTTTTATCCAGTTGATCACTTGATTAAATGTTGCACTTAGGGGAGAGGATGTGGTGTTACTTCCAGAACTGCAGACTTTGCAACTGGGGAACCAGGTTGAAGTTTCTGCTTCAGCTCGACATTCTGTGATTCTGGTCAAATCACTTAGTCTCCCCATGTCTACAACCAAAATGAATTTGTTCTTGTGTGATGTAACCAATGCTCATGTAAAGCACTCCAATACCTGACAAGTCTGCACTATATAACACTGCAAAAACACAAAATAATACGTGTTTTGCACACTTCTGTCAGTGGGCTATATTTGGGCTACATCTGGTTGATTTTGGGCTACATTTGGGCTCTTTTGTCTCCGGTGGCCATCTTGGGAGATTTATTTGTTATGAAGTTTCCTAATTTCCTCATGTACTGCAGTCTCCTCAGTAGGAAATGCTTTCAGTTTTTTACTTTGATTCCATCATGAAGGTATTCAGATATGTCACACATTTGCCATAAATTCTGAATGTTAGCACTCTAGTTGCTCATTAGATCACTGTAGTAAAACTACTCCACCATGGAAGTCTGCTCCTGGTATTAAAAGTGCATGTTTCAGTCTGCATGTCAGAATTTTTTAATGAAATAGAAGAGGATTTGAGAAGTCACTCAAAATGTGCCCTCATTTTCTTTCTTCAGTATTAATCATAATTTCTATGGCAAAATGAACCTCCTCATTGTGTTCCTTTTTAAATTAAATGTTTTAAGTGTTACCAGTTTATTCCAATCAAGATGGCTTCAGGTGTGCCATACTTTTGTCATAATGAAGACAGTAAGCGCTCTAGTTGTTTTTAAGAACATTCTGGGACATTCTGTCATTGGGCTATACTTGGGCTACATCTGGGTGATATTTGGGCTACATTTGGGCTCTTTTGTCTCTGGTGGCCATCTTGGGAGACTTATTTGTTATGAAGTTTCCTAATTTCCTCATTTACTGCAGTCTCCTCAGTAGGAAATACTTTCAGTTTTTTACTTTGATTCCATCAAGAAGGCATTCAGATGTGTCACACATTTGCCATAAATTCAGAATGATAGCACTCTTTTTGCTCATTAGATCACTGTAGTAAAGCTACTGCTCACCAGGGAAAACTGCTGCTGGTATTGAAAGGGCATGTTTCAGTCTGCATGTCAGAATTTTTTAATGAAATAGAAGAGGATTTGAGAAGTCACTCAAAATGTGCCCTAATTTTTCTTTCTGCAGCACTAATCATACTTTTTATGGAAAAATGAACCCCCTCATTTTGTTCCTTTTTAAATTAAATGTTTTAAGAGTTACCACTTTAATCCAAGCAAGATGGCTTCAGGTGTGCCATACGTTTATCATAAGTAGGACTGTTAGCGCTCTAGTAGTTCTTTGGAACACTCTGGGAAGCTGCAGTAGAACACAAAGGAATCAACTGACAGTCTCTGCCCTTGTTGGATGTACATGTTTTACTGAGAATATCAGACTTCATTCTCACATGACTGAGAAAGATAATGTGAATTTACAGAAAATAAGCTCTCAGTTTAGCCTATAGATCACCTTCCAAACCTCTGTGGTAAAAGCATGAGAAAATATTTTTCTCTCAATCATGATATCCCAGCAGAAGGCTTTTTCACATGGTGAAATCACCTTAGAACATACCACAATTCCTAAAATGAGTATGGTACCATCAACAAATGATTTATAATGTAACTAAAGTCTTAAAACCTTCTATTAACTGCAATGCTTTTTAATGAGGTGCTATCATGTATATTTGTCCCAAGATGGCTGCCAACACTTCTTGGATGAAGTGCTGACAGCCAATCAGATCTCAGGATGAGATGTGTGGTTAGGCTCCGCCCACATATATATATGCTTTTAAATGCTATTTACTCAGGAAATACTGAACAGATTTACACCAGACCTGCAAAAGGCACTTCCTTGACCTTATGGCTACCTCTCTGCCAAATTTCTAGTAATTCTGTTCAGCCGTTCGGGCTGTAGCTCGTTCTAAAGGTCCTATGGAAAAATGCATGGGAAAAACGCGTTTTGGGACCCCCTTTTATCTCAGCCCCCGCTTGACGAATCCCCCCGAGACTTTCAGGGTAGGAGCGGAGCGTAGAGCCCCACCTATTTTGAGAAATTCGCGAGGATTCATCGACCGGCGCCAAAGTTATTCAAAATAGAATGTTGCGGATTTCCTATGGAAAAGGGGTCCTAACTATAACTACCTACTGGCGACCGCCAGTAGGTAATATATATATATATATATATATATATATATATATATATATATATATATATATCTCCCCAACAAAGAGAGTTGTCCCCTTAAAAAAGGCCACACACAGGAAGGTAAGTTTTCACACATTTATGAATGAAAGCTACAGCTGAGATGACCGGATGCTTCACCTTTAGTTCAAAAGCCCAAGGCGTTTTGTGCTCTCACACACTTCCTCATGGGCTGTGTCATCTGGCAAACACACCACAGATCAAGCACCGGATACTCGTTAGGACCCGCCCCAGTGGGCGTAGGCAGTTGCACAGCCTGTTGGTCTCTGTAGTGCTCTCAGTATTACTTCAGTGAGTTGTTGGTGCACTGCCTTGTAAAATGAATGTCGATTCCAAGTGGGTTGGTGCAATGTCCTGTTCACTCCCAACTGCATCGTAGAACTTTCTCCGCGCCCCTCCTGTCCACAAAACTGCTGTAAGCCGGCTGGTGTCATCACTAGTCTGCTGCAGCGCGGCAGGCCTCTTTCAAGGCAGGACTGGCCGTTTCTAAATCCAACAAAGAGAGTTGTCCCCTTAAAAAAGGCCACACACAGGAAGGTAAGTTTTCATGCATTTATGGATATATATATATATATATCCAAGAAAGAAGGGACTCAAACAGATAGATTCACCAAAGAACAAAAAATATATTTCCACTACGTTTCAGCTTCCGCCTTCCTCAGGTAGTACAAGATGGTTCTTGTGATCCTTCATCTTCAAGTATGCATGTGTATATATATATATATATATATATATATATATATTCACTGAAAAAACCATAGGTTTCACACATGTTATAGTTAGCTGTACATTTCACTCGTAAAAAACCAATGAAATTCCCCCGTTATAGTTAGTGCAGGCAACTATAACTCACGCGACCGCAATCCTCTGCTGATGCTAATACTGTATTTAGACACTTATTTGCCCATGTCTTCTTCCATTAAATTTTAGCTATACATATATTACAAATATTTTTTTTTCATAAAGACACATATGTCATCAGCAGAAGATTACGGTCGCGTGAGTTATAGTTGCCTGCACTAACTATAACGGGGGAATTTCATTGGTTTTTTACGAGTGAAATGTACAGCTAACTATAACATGTGTGAAACCTATGGTTTTTTCAGTGAATTTGCAAGGTTTTTTAAATGCTAATTCCTAACTATAACGTGTGTGAAACCTATGTTTTTTTCAGTGAATTTGTACGGTTTTTTAAATGCTAAGTTACTTTACGCCATTCGTGGCGTGCGCGCCCAGTTAACGCAGTTCGTTCCGTGCGCGCACGGTGCGCTTCGCGCACCGTGCGCGCACAGTGAGCACGCGGTGCGCTTCGCGCACCGCGCGCCCACTTTACGCAGTTAGTGCCATGCACGCACAGTGGTCACGCGGTGCGCTGCGCGCACCGCGTGCCCACGTTATGCGGGATGGGCCATGTACGCACGATGTGCTTCGCGCACCGTGCGCACATGGGGGACATATTATGCGCATCTTTGTGAAATTTATTCTTTGTTAATTTCTTATCTCTAATAAGCCATGCACAAATGGTGCCCTTCAGGCACCATTTGCACACGGGGTGGGGAGAGTGTGGATAATTTTTTTTTAAACAATTTTTTTACCGTACGCGTACGGTAAGCGTAATCGCCGATTTTCCAGAAAAAAATATTTTTTTTTTGGGCTTTGGGGTTGTTTGGGGACCCCTATATCAATGCTGGGTGGTTAGGATCTCAAGATACTGCCTCTTTAGACATTTTTTGGCTTCGTTTTTGCTTCCCAACTCAGAGAGCGAGAGAGAAAATGGCGGCCGCCGCTTCCTGGTTTCGACCGATTCTAATGTTTACTAAGATCTAAGAGCCAATCAAAATCGCGCTCGCGCACGCCACCGTACGCGTACGGTAAGCTTACGGTAAGCGCACCGTAAGCGCACCGTAAGCTGCCACAGATATATATATTGATTTAAAGGCTATTTTCTCAGAATCTACTGAACAGATTTACACCAAACCTACAAAAGGCACTTCCTTGACCTGAGGACTACCTCTCTGCCAAATTTCAAGTAATTCTGTTCAGCCGTTCGGGCTGTAGCTGTGTCTAAAGGTCCTATGGAAAAATGCATGGGAAAAACGCGTTTTGGGACCCCCCTTTTATCTCAGCCCCCGCTTGACGAATCCCCCCGAGACTTTCAGGGTAGGAGCGGAGCGTAGCGCCCCACCTATTTTGAAAAATTCGCGAGGATTCGTCGACCGGCGCCAAAGTTATTCAAAATAGAATGTTGCGGATTTCCTATGGAAACGTGGTCCTAACTATAACTACCTACTGGCGACCGCCAGTAGGTAATATATATATATATATATATATATATATATATATATATTTTGAGGCTCTAGCTTGGGTCCGTAGACTTAGGAAGCACTCGAACACCACGAAGGCTCCAAGCATCAGCCTTTATTCAAAGGTATGGAAAACGTGCCTCCGCAGATACCTTTAGCAGTCACACGCCTGCCTGACGCGTTTCGATAACTCTTCTTCAAAGGCTTCTGGCGAATGAAGTGCACTGCTGAACCTCCCTTTTCTCTCCATCGATATATATATATATATATATATATATATATATCCAACTACCACTCCAAAGCGCTTCTCGGCACCATGAACAGAGAGACGGACACCTTCTTCTTCGTAGAAAACTGCAGCCGCAGTATCGTCTTTATTCAAATCATAAATCAGTGCAATGAAACGGAACGACGCGTTTCGGCCAACTGTGTGGCCTTGCTCACATGATTGCGTTGCAAATAGGTAACATTTTTATACTTAACAGTAAGAAAGGGGAGGTGACATAGCTTTCCTTGCTATTGGTTGGCTACCCACTACACAATCATAGACATAGAAGAAATATGCATAAATGTTACAAAAATCAAGAGGTGGTCATAGGCTTAGTACAGGAACCAAAATGTTAACCACAATATAAATAAATGTGTTAACCAAAATGTAACCTCAATGAATTTCATGAATAATCAGTCTCTTGTGATTTTTAAATTCCGAAAAACAAAAAAAGTGCCGTAACTGAAAAAAGGCATTGTGGGGCCAATGGTTTCGTTTTATAACAGGTACAAATACTGGGAGGCAACAGGTAATAATCCACAACCATTGAAAAATTCATGTATTTCATAGGTAGCTCACTGATAGCCAACCTCAACAAAATATGCGTTTGAAATATATATTTCAGCAAAGACTCGTTTTGGCGGCATACGGCGCTCTTGGCGGTGCGAGCTGCGTGGAGACGGCAGAGTCAGCCGTTATAAACATCAAACAAAGCTCCTTCTCAGGATAAATCCACACGCACTCCCTGGTATGGTGTTATTTCCAAATTAATTTAATAATATCCATAGCATGGCAAGCAGGTAGCAAAACCCAACGCGTTTCAGTCAACTTTGACCTTGTTCACGGGTAAGAAACATTTTTTTCTTTCCTTTTTAAATATACACATCACTATGAGAAAGAATGTAACACAGCCCAACAAACGCTGAATTTGAATTTTTGCCTCCCAATATCCAGATTGAACAAATAGACAAAGCAAAATGTTTAATTATGTTAATTTTTAAATCACATCGTTCACATGATTAGTACATGATTAGTATGTTATCACAGAGTTATTAGGGGGGGCCCTAATTGATCATCACCCACTGGAGGGTATAACAATAATTGGCGATATAATTCACAGCCCACCAGCGGGCACAAAGGAACTATACAAATGCTATGAAATGTCATAAAATGGTTTTAAAAATGGTTACAAATTGATCTGATACTAGTCACGGTGACCATAAGAAAATTCATTATATAAGCATATAGTGACATATATAATTGTTCCCCCGAGAACAGGAAAAACACGGTGATCAAAACGCATGCAAAATACTAATGTGAACGAGCACTGTTATTTAATAATATAATCCAAATGGTTGATGTACTACAAGAACCATAGTGCAAAGCAGGATGTGATGTAACATCATGTGATGTGTATATTTAAAAAGGAAAGAAAAAAATGTTTCTTACCCGTGAACAAAGTCAAAGTTGAAACGCGTTGGGTTTTGCTACCTGCTTGCCATGCTATGGATATTATTAAATTAATTTGGAAATAACACCATACCAGGGAGTGCGTGTGGATTTATCCTGAGAAGGAGCTTTGTTTGAGATTATATATATATATATATATATATATATATATATATATATATATATATATATATATATATATTACCTACTGGCGGTCGCCAGTAGGTAGTTATAGTTAGGACCACGTTTCCATAGGAAATCCGCAACATTCTATTTTGAATAACTTTGGCGCCGGTCGACGAATCCTCGCAAATTTTTCAAAATAGGTGGGGCGCTACGCTCCGCTCCTACCCTGAAAGTCTTGGGGGGATTCGTCAAGCGGGGGCTGAGATAAAAGGGGGGTCCCAAAACGCGTTTTTCCCATGCATTTTTCCATAGGACCTTTAGACAGGGCTACAGCCCGAACGGCTGAACAGAATTTAATAAAATTTGGCAGAGAGGTAGTCCCCAGGTCAAGGAAGTGCCTTTTGTAGGTTTGGTGTAAATCTGTTCAGTAGATTCTGAGAAAATAGCCTTTAAATCAATATATATATCTGTGGCAGCTTACGGTGCGCTTACCGTGCGCTTACCGTAAGCTTACCGTACGCGTACGGTGGCGTGCGCGAGCGCGATTCTGATTGGCTCTTAGATCTTAGTAAACATTCGAGTCGGTCGAAACCAGGAAGCGGCGGCCGCCATTTTCTCTCTCGCTTCCTGAGTTGGGCAGCAAAAACGTACCCCAAATATATGTAAAGAGGCAGTTTCATGAGATCCTAACCACTCAGCATTGATACAGGGGTCCCCAAACCACCCCCAAGCCCAAAAAAAGAAAAAAAAAATTTTTTCGGAAAATCGCCGATTACGCTTACCGTACGCGCACGGTAAAAAATTATAAAAAAAACAAAACTATCCACATTCTCCCCACCCCGTGTGCAAATGGTGCCCGAAGAATACATTTCACAAAGATGCGCAAAATATGTCCCCCATGTGCGCCCGGTGCGCGAACGGCATCGGGCGTACATGGCCCATCCCGCTTAATGTGGGCACGCGGTGCGCGCAGCGCACCGCGTGACCAATGTGCATGCACGGCACTAACTGCGTAAAGTGGGCGCGCGGTGCGCGAAGCGCACCGCGTGCTCACTGTGCGCGCACGGAACGAACTGCGTTAACTGGGCGCGCACGCCACGAATGGCGTAAAGTAACTTAGCATTTAAAAAACCTTGCAAATTCACTGAAAAAACCATAGGTTTCACACATGTTATAGTTAGCTGGACATTTTACTGATAAAAAACCAATGAAATTCCCCCGTTATAGTTACTGCAGGCAACTATAACTCACGCGACCGCAATCTTCTGCTGATGACATATGTGTCTTTATGAAAAAAAATATTTGTAATATATGTAAAGCTAAAATTTAATGGCAGAAGACATGGGCAAATAAGTGTCTAAATACAGTATTAGCATCAGCAGAAGATTGCGGTCGCGTGAGTTATAGTTGCCTGCAGTAACTATAACGGGGGAATTTCATTGGTTTTTTATCAGTAAAATGTCCAGCTAACTATAACATGTGTGAAACCTATGGTTTTTTCAGTGAATATATATATATATATATATATATATATATATATATATATATATATATATATCTCAACATGCCTACTGGTGGTCGCTAGTAGGTAGTTTTTGTTTGGACCATGTTTCTATAGAGGAAGTGTTTTTTGACTTGCCTATATCTTTGGTGTTGATTGATGAATCTTCACAAACTTTTGCCCAAAAAACGTGTCATAGTGAGTCTTGTTGTGCGTGGAAAGCTTCGGGGTGATCCGTCCAGCAGGGGCCAAGAAAAAGCAGGGTAAAAAAAATATGATTTACTATGTTAATTCCCATGGGATCTTTGAACACAACTACAACTTCTGGACTGAATTTAGCAGGACACAGATTTTGGTTTGCAGATCACGCCTTGTTATTTGGTGTAAATCCGTTCAGTAGTGGTTGAGAACTGTAAGGGAAAGCAAATCAGGGTATCTGGGTGGAGTCTAATCACATATCTAATAGTGAGGTCTGGTTGGCTGTCAGCACTTCCACCAGAAAGTGCCAGTAGCCATCTTGGGACCAATATACATGATAGCATCCCATTGAAATGCATTGTAGTGAATGGCCGGTTTTGAGGGTCACAAAAAGGAGAAATCATTTTTTGATGGTAACATACTAATTTTATGAATTGTGGTGTGTTCTAAAGAGATTTTACCCAGTGAAAAAGTTGTCTGATGGGAGTACATCAATCATGTTTGAGAGAAAAATGTTCTCATGATTTTTCCATAGAGATTATAAAAGGTGCTCCAGAAGCTAAAATGAGAGCATATTTTCTATAAATTCACACTATGTTTCACAACCATATGAGAATGAAGTCTGACATTGTCAGTAAAACAGGAGCAGCCTGTCAGTTGATTCCCTTGTGTTCTACTGAAGCCTCCAAGAGTGTTCTAAAAAACAACTAGTGCACTAACTGTCTTACATATGACAAAAGGACGGCACACCTGAAGCCATCTTGATTGGATCAAACTGGTAAAACTTAAAACATTACATTTAGAAAGAACCACAATAAACGGGTTCATTTTGTCATAGAAATTATGGTTAGTTCCGTAGAAAGAAAAATTAGGGAACATTTTAAGTGAGTTCTCAAATATCTTCCTCTTCTATTTAATTATAATATTCTGACATGCAGAATGAAACATGCACTTTCAACAACAGCTGCAGACTGCCAGTTAACTCCCTGGTGATCAGCAGTTTACTACAGTGTTCTTTCTGATGAGCAACTAGAGTGCTAACATTCTGAATTTATGCCAAACATGTGGCACATCTGACCACCATCTGAATGGAATCGAAGTGGAAAACTGAAAGCATTGTCTACTGAGGATACAGCAGTCAATGAGATTAGAGAGCTTCATAAGAAATAAGTCTCCCAAGATAGCCACCAGAGAGAAAAGAGCCCAAATGTAGCACAAATATCACCCAAGTGTAGCCCAAGTATAGCCCAGTGTCAGAAGTGTGCAAAACACTCTTTATAAAAGTGCATGAAAGGGTTAACACACACTAACCATTCAGAAATGGGGTGACAAAATAAAAAAATGAAAGATATGTTTTTATTTGCTGCCTTCCGCACTATCAGAGGGTGCAAAGTTGAAAATATTGCCATTAATGGTTGCTTTGTGTGAGAGTGAAGTGGCGTTCTTATGTTTAGTTTTTACATTTCCTTACAGTAGTGTTATCTATCTGATAAGATTAACAAATTATATTTGATCAACAAACTCAATTTTTAGGTATGTGAGTTACATTTCATTTGGAGAAAAAACATGATTGAAAAGTTATATGTGTATTTGACAATGTTATAAGAAAGTATCAAATATTTTTGAGAAAAAGATGCTTTATGAGTGTACAAGAATGTGACAGTGTCTGAATGTAGACTAGGTGTGTGAGAAGTTGGTTCACAATATCTTGCTTTGAATTAGTATGTTGTACATTTGCTGCTTAGTACATGGTATAATTTGTAGTAAACAAAACTGTAGATTAAGAGTTAAACTTTTAGTTACAAAGGCATTAGACGATGTGGAAATATTTACATGTGTATATATGATGTGCTGTTCTCAAAGAGTGTTTTTCTTTGGATTGTTGGTGTTGTAGTTCTGTAATACTGCTTTGTCAGACAGTTACAGAAGCACATATATTTTCAGGGCCTCATTTATGAGGTTTTACCGTAGGGCAGCGCCACAGGACTCCCTGCTGCGCTGCCCTACAGTAAAAGAAAAGGGCAGGAATGAGCCGTATCTATGAGATACAGCGCATTCCAGTCCTTTTCTCCTGCGCACAATGTGCTGCCGTGCCCCAACACAGGCATCTTTGCACCATGGTGCAAGGGTGCCTCCTTTGAGGGGAAGATTGTTTTTGTGAAGGAAGGGAAACCTTCCTGCACAAAAACAATCACAAGAAGGTTTTTTCCTTTTTCTATGTGTGCTGCAGATTCCAGCACACATAGAAAGAGGAAAAACAAGGAGAAATAAAGATATTTCCCCTCATTGTGCCTCTTTTACACCTTCCCTGGGGAGGCGTAAGTTTTTGGCACTGCCTCAGATTTACGATTTCTCGTAAATCTGGGGTAGTGTCAAAAAGCCATGGATGGTGCTGGGAACACCCCTGCAACACCCATGGAATGCCCTTTTAATCACAGAAAACTGCGTTAAAGGAAACCATATTATGAGGCAGCATTAAGCCAAAAAAGAAAGTGGCTTAGTGCTGCCTCGCAAGTATGGAGCAGGCTCCTGTGCCATGAAATGCCACAAAAAGTGAATGAGGCCATCAGTCACTTACCCAGAAACTGCTGGTGCAAGCAGCATATTCAAACATAATTGTAGTCACATCTAAATTGCTCTCGTTTCCATAACACAGGCAATGATGTATTTGTTTATAGCCACTTACATAGATATGCAGAGAGTAATAGAGATACTAAAATAGACAGTCACATACCGTCACATTTTCTTTAACGTATCATGGCACTGCTACTGGTGTACTCCTACAATTTCGCAGATATGTTGGCAAGTACTGACAGAACCTTTTCATTCATGTAGAGAAATACCCTTTCAAACATGGATAATGCTTTATAGTACAGGTCATGTGTGTGCACTTTCACTTGGAGCTTGATTTGCCATGTAAAAGCTGTTTGTCAAGTCTTAAATCCAAGTTTCAGTATGCACAAGTTACATGTGAGAGATGCTGTGGATGTATTTTAAAGTATGCTGGGTTGTGCTGAAAAGATGAGACGTTCTTTTCAGTTCACTAAATTACTTGAGCACTTGCATGCCCCTATGCCAAGTATTACATAGAGTATGCCATCCCTAAAGCAACTGACAAATGTTCAGAAAAACCTAAATCCACTGTTTCAGCTATTGAGATAAATACAGAAGTACATATAGATTCAGTAACACACCTGAACCTATTAATACATGCAGCAGACTCAAAGGTAGTTGCAGTCACACCTACATTGCTCTGTGTTGCCTAACACAGGCACTGAAGTATTTCTGCAGTCACTTACATAAACATTTAGACAGCCATAGAGGTATAACAGGCAGTTACATACCAGGAAATTTAATTAAACATCTCAGGGCACTAATAGAGGTGTACTCAGACACTCGCTGAGATATGTAGGCAAGTACTGACAAAACTTTCTCAACCATGTGCAGAGATAGTCCTTTAAATATGGGTGATGGCTACTAGTGCAGAGCCTGTCTTTGCTCACTCACTGCAAGTTTCACTTGGCATGTTATAGGTCTTTCTCAAGTATCAACTCCACTCAAAAGCTCATGCATCCAGTCACTGTCCCACTTAGAAAATCATACACCCACTTAGACATCTACTCAAACAGTTAGAAACTCACTCAGACAGTGATGCACCCAATCACACACCCAGTGAGACAATTATGCAGGTAGTCCCTGGCCAACCCAGACACACACACACCCAGTCACACACCCATTGAGACACATACGCACTCAAGTACACACCCACTGAGGCAGTCTTGCACTCACTCACACACTCATTTTCAAAGGTTACTGGTATGAAATAAAATGTTAAAAAAACCTTAGTAATGCACTGAAAAAAACAAAGGTTAC
The DNA here is from genome assembly GCF_964204655.1 of Triturus cristatus. Lineage (NCBI taxonomy): Eukaryota > Metazoa > Chordata > Amphibia > Caudata > Salamandridae > Triturus > Triturus cristatus. Next base: position 1,067,565,613 of record NC_140579.1, on the reverse strand, counting down.
AGGGGCGTTATAGTTAGGAAATAGAATTTAAAAAAACCTTAGAAATTCACTGAAAAAAACAAATGTTACTGGGATGTTATATTTAGGCTCACATTTCACTCATACAAAATCAGTGAAATTTAGCAGTTATAGTTGTCTGAGCAAACTATAACTTACCCCCCTGCAATGTACTGCTTATGACCTCACATATTACATCACTCATGACATGGTCAGTGACATTACTGATGACATCTCAAACAACATCACTGATGACATCATCCAGTGAGTGTGAGTGTTTTCTAAAGGTTTTTGAGTGTTAAAGACAAATACTAATACACTACAAAACTTTTTTTTAAATTTTTTTATTGACATATTCAAAAACAACAAAATTACAAACAGTACAACCAGCCGGCATAGAAATCAATAGAGGAGCTCAGAAAGAGGATCACAATCTCACAATTGCACAAAAATGCATAGCAAACAGAAGCAAGTGTCCCAGCAGCCCACCCCCATCATAGAAATCAACATGCGACCTTCACCCAGATGATATCGTAGAGGACCAAATGTGACAGCAATAAGAATGAACTTCATTTCACAGCCCGGTTAGGTTCAAAAAAGAAAACAATCCAACCCTGACATGTCCTCCCTATCTGGTTCCCAAGGACTATCCCTCAGGTGTGGGCCCATCTGTTTTTGGTGAAACAGGACCAGCACCTGACAGTGTCGCAGTCGTGGCCTCCCCTTCAGTCGACTCCTGCTGCCTTTGGAGCCATGCCAAAAAAGACTCCCATATATCACGAGGTCTTGAAGACATTGGCATCAGTTCCCAGAACACTCCCAATTGTGTGTGCCCATACGTGACGTCTCGAACCCAATCCCTAATGTCAGGCACCCGTCTTTTACCCCAGTGAATCGCAACCTGTCGTTTCGCAAACAACAACAAAAGGGTGTGTCTTTAACATATCCCAAGAGTCCCAAAGCAGGGGAGGGGGCTAACGAGACATTCAGGATAGAATTTATGGAGTCAAAAACCAACGTCCAATAACTAGCAATCCTAGGGCAGTCCCATGCTATAAGCAAAAACGCAGCTGAACTGCGTCCGCACTGCCAGCAGTTGTCAGTGTCACGTAAACCCATGCGATAGAGGCTGACTGGTGTTCTATAAAGCCGATGCAAATACTTAAAATGTATCAGCCTCAATTTGTAGTTGGTGGATAGTTCAGTCAGCTGCCCACAGCAGAAACTCCATTGTGCATCCGTCAGAGGTGCCTCAAGATCTACATTCCATTTATTGAGTGACAGGGGAACTACCAATGGGGCAGTGTCTTGCATGCGTGTATATAGTCGCGTAATGAGTTTACATGGGGATGGAGGAGTTTTCAATAAGTTTTCCAAGGCAGGTAACTGCGGTGGCGCCCTTGGAAAGCCGTCCCATAAGGTCCGACATGCTGCGCGCACCCTGTGATACAAAAAGAGCTCCGCAAATGTCACCGGCATGCCCTCAGATGCCACGGGGGAGGTCTGAACTCGTCCCCAGGATACAAATCAGCAAAGGTGATGAGATTCATTGCCAGAGCCCGCGATTTGCTAACACTGTCCTGCATGCAAGGCAGCATTGGATTGTGCCTCAAAGGAATCGAAGGAGCAAACAGCACCGGTATACGTGCGCGCCTACGCAGCTCCTCCCACGCCCAACACAGTGTACCCGCAGAGTCAATGTCTCCCCGAGGGCGGCATACTTTCTGATATAGTGCCACATTAAGCGGGATGGGGGCCACCGCAGCCGTCTCCACCGCCACATGCGGCTGAAAGGGGGTGGGGTATACCCAGAAATGCAAAAAGTGTGCCTGTGCACATAGCGCATATAACTGCATGTCCGGCGTGCCCAGACCACCCTGCCACAGCGGGAGGGTCAACAGGTCCCAGGAAGCTCTAACTTGTCCGCCTGCCCACGCCAAAGAGATCGCGGTACAAAAGGGGGTGGTGATGGACGGAGCATCAGAACCAATCAAACACTCACACCCAGTCAACAGATCTGGGTTTGATCCATCACCGTTCTTTAGCCCACTCTGCCACCCCAGTTCAGACATGGCCATATGCAAATCAGTCTGACCCTGTGCCTCATGGGAACAGTCCAGCCCGAACTGCCAAGCCATGCCTTCCCTGGACCGGAAACAAGCTTCCTAGGACCGGTTTCTGGCATTTCAGCCGTCTTCAGTCAGGCTTGCTTGAATCCAGTGGCAAAGTGAGCAAGGGACTCACGTCTGAGCATACCCTGCCAACTTATGGCGAACAAAGCGGTACCAAAGAGATCAGCAAGGATCTCAGAGACTTGAAGAACTGCCGAGTGAGGGGGATCGGGATGTTCACAAAGAGGTACAGGAATTTGGGTAATACCACCATTTTGGCCAAAGCAATCCTGCCAGCAAGCGAAATGGGCAGTTTAGACCAAACGTTGACCTTATCTTCCAACCTTATCTTCCAACCATGTAACCGCTCAACCATAGTTTAATCTCCACACCTCCTGCGTGTCCCGACTTATCCAGATCCCTAGATATTTAACCTCATCCGCCTCCCACCTAACGGGGAATTCCGATGTCATGGGTGGGGTGCTGTCCGTCAATGGAAAAACCACTGATTTGGCCCAGTTAATAAAAACACCAGACAATCCCCCAAAACGGATGAATTCCCTCAAGAGGGGAGCAAGATTCTCCTCTGGATTCATAATATAAAGAGTAACATCATCTGCATAGAGTGAAATGAGCAAGCTTCTAGAGCTGAATCCAATGCCCCGTGCGGTATGATGTTGTCGGATGCGGGCCGCCAGCGGCTCCATCGCAATTGCGAAGAGCAAGGGGGACAGCGGGCATCCCTGTCTCGTACCCCGCGAAATTGGAAAGGGATCAGAAAGCAGGTCATTTACCTGTATGCGCGCGCTAAGTAGCGCATACAGCAGCCGTATGCTTTATATAAACAGCGGGCTAAATCCCATCCTACCATGAATCGCGAAGAGATACGGCCATTCAAGCATATCGAACGCCTTAGTGGCATCTAAGAATACAACCGCAGCTCTCACGTCGGGGTGTAGATAATGCAGCACTGAGAAAACGGTCCTCAAATTGTGGGAAGTGGCCCTCCCCGGGATGAATCCAGATTGGTCAGGAAGGGCCACCATTGGCAGCAGAGGCTGCAAGCGATTGGCAACAAGCTTAGCCAGGATCTTGACATCCACATTTATCATGGACAATGGCCGGTAGGAATCCAGGTCCTCCTCTGGCTTCCCGGGCTTGAGAAGAGTAATGATAATTGCCTCCCTCATAGATGGGGGCAATATCCCTCCCTCCAATGCCTCCCCGTAGACCGCCAGTAGTCTGGGTGCTAATTCGTCAACATAAGCTTTATAAAAGGCGGTGGTCAGCCCATCCGGTCCCGGGGCCTTACCCAGGGGCAAGCTTTTTATCACTTGTGCTACATCTGCCACTGTATACGGGAGGTCCATATACGCTCTATGATTATTATTGAACCAAACTAGGGCCACGGACTCTAAGAAGTCCTGCAGCTCTTCAGTAAGTATACCCTGTTTTGTAGTATATAAGCTAGTGTAGTACACCGAGCACTCAGTTAAGACTTTGTCTGGGCCTCGAACAAGTGTTCCCCCTGGGGTCCGGACAGCATGGATGAACGTGGCAGATCTAGATGGTCGAAGCAGCCCAGCTAATGTGCGTCCTGGTCTATCCCCTTCCCCCTACCTGCGCGCCTCTTCATATTTCCCCAAAAACTTCACTTCTCTTTGTGCTTCTTCCGCAAATTCCAGCAGTTTATCTTTCAGAGTTTTCGTGATGCCAGGTTTGTTCGTAGAGTAATATTGTTCCTCAAGCTGCTTGATTTGGGACTCCAGGGCTAGCAACGTGCCCCGGAGAGCCTTCAGCACTCCTGCCTGGCGAGCAATGCATTGGCCCCTGATTACCACTTTGAATGCCTCCCAAAGAGAGGCTTCAGTCTGAACTGAGCCCACATTGGTAGCAAAATAGTCAATGTCCGCCCTAATTTCTTTCTTAAAGGCGGAATCCAACAGGGCATGTGGCCGTAGGCACCACGTAAATGCCCGAGGACGTTACCTGGGGAGGGATAGCCGCAGTAAACAAGGGGCATGATCAGATAATGTACGCGGTAAGTGGGAGACCGCCAAAGTCTATGCAGCCACATCCCTAGAGACCAGCCAATAGTTCAAACGGGACCAGGCTCCATGGTGGTCGGATATACACGTACCGTCCCGCACCAGGGGGTGCCTGTCACGCCAAATATCCACTAACCGCCCCTCCGCAACAATGTTCTGTAAAGCGGCAGTAGCCGTCGGGTGTAGCGTGCGAGCCGCGCCCTTCCTCTACATAGCGTCGTTCAGGATTGCATTATAGTCCCCGCCCCACAGTATGGTGTCGAAGCCAGTCTTGACAGTTCTGGACCATATGTCCTGAAAAAATTCGGGAAAATCAGTGTTTGGTCCATAGATAGCCACTAATACCAATGAGATCCCTCCTAACACCCTGTGTAGTATAACAAACCATCCCTCGGGATCCTTGTGCACCCGACCCTCACGCCAGTCCAACCCCTTCCTCAACAACACCGCCACCCCTCTAGCATAGTTGGAATAAATAGCTGAATACACATGCCCCCACCTGCTATGTCGCAACCTCTGCGATGGTGCAATATTTAAATGCGTCTCTTGCACGAAGCAGATGTCAATATTATGTCTAGATAGGTAGGCATGCACAAGTCTAGCTTTCCTGCCATCATTCAACCCTCTGATGTTCCACGTTAAAAAGTTTAGGGTTACATTGTGTGTTCAACAATGCTGAACCAGTTATTGCGGTGGGAAACACCAGGACACAGTAACACCATGACATAGGCTGTAAGTGCGACCCAACGTCCTGAAATCTTACCGGCATTAAAAGAAATAAAAACCCCTACCCTCCACCCTCCACCCACTCCAACCCCACAATCAGGTTGTAGAAGACCCCCCCAGAACAGCCAAAGGCATAACAATCGTGTATATGAAAATGGGGAACTCCCCATGGGGGCGTAGTTGCTTCGGCAGTTTCCCCCGTTCGCACAGGGTGGCTGGGAGTACTGCAGCATGCATTACAGGCCCATCCCAATGACCCCAATGTACTTGAATGCCAAAGAGCTATGTATACTAGAGCCCAGTTCAGGGTGTACATAGATTACCACTCGCATGAGCACCTCTAGATCTCCGACTGAAGATGCTGAGGGACAAGAACAGTTAAATCAGTCATTATCACTGAGACAGCCAGAACCAGACGCCCCGGCTCCACGCAAGTCTCTAGCCGCTTTCCCACCAACATGTTTTGCAAACTTCAAGGCAGATTTCGCATCCGTAAAGTAGTCCGCAGTCCCATCGTGGGAGACTTTCAATTTGGCAGGGTAAAGCAAAGAGTAGGGCATTTGCGCCTGTAGAAGGATGCGCTTGGCTGGCAGGAACTCCCGCCTCGTCGCCTGCACTGCCGACGTGAAGTCCGGATAAAATGAGATGGTGTTACCTCCATGTGTCACCTGCCCCTTTTCCCTCGCCATACGCAGAATGGTGTCTCGATCCTGGTAGTTTAGAAGCTAGGTCAAAATCGGCCGAGGCGGCGCCCCCACCGGAGGCTTAGGGCCCAAGCATCCGTGCGCTCTTTCAACCGCAAATACAGGCGATAGATGGGGATCGAACAGCTCATGCAGGAGGTCTGAGACAAAGTTCTCCATTCTGGTCATAGCAGTTGTCTCTGGAATTCCCGTAATGCGCAGGTTGTTCCTGCGCGACCTCGCTTCTAAATCGTCATTCTTTGCCCTAATTACCCCCAAAAGTTTGTCCATATGTAACAACTGCTCCTTGGTCTCCACCTGAAACTCATGGAAGTCAGTTTGGCGGTTTTCCACGGCGTCCAAGCGAGTTTCATGCACTGCCACTTGGGTCTTGACGGAGTCCAGCTGCGCAGACAGGTTATCCAGCTTAGAATCAATGGTGCGTAAACTTGAGCGCATTTCCAACATAAGGGTACGGAGGTCCTTCCCTCCATCCTCCACCTGCGAGTTCTGATGTTTAGCTGAATGGGCACCCGAGGGGGACTCAGTGTATCGCGTGGATTGCTTATCAAAAGTTATCTTCGCCTGCTTCACGTCAGGCTTCCCCATAGTGAGGTAGTCAGGCAGCTCAGTATGCTCCACTTGAAAGGGGCGGCACAGGGTATCCAAGCACTGCACCCTACCAGCGTACCCTCGTCAACGAACAGGCAAGGCCGCGCCGCTGTCGTGCGCAACCTTCATCCAGCCCGACCAGTAGCTCACCCCAGCAGTGGCACTGGGCAGCGCGCCCTCGCAGGCAGCTAGTGCTCAAGCAATGAGCGAATAGCAAAGCAGATTCGTGCAAGAAAACAGGAGCAGCAGGGCACGGGGGTCAGACCAGCGGCACAAGCATCTTCATGCACCAGCAGGTACCCCCGCAGTTCTGCGACCAGCAGCAGCTCTAAGGTGCGCTCATGTATCCAGCAGCCACCGTCACCAACATCGGGCAGCCTTCCCCAGTCATCCAGGGCAATTAACAGCGGAGGCCTCAAGGGCACCGGTCTCAAATGTCAGCAGCCCATGCCATCCGGCAACTCACAGCAGGCCAAGGAGAGACGAGGCAACAAAGCAACACAGGAAGCGCCAGGTAAGTCCACAATAAGCCCCCCGCAGTGCGACTATAAGGTGACGGAGGTCTACATCAACACCTCCCAGGGATCCCCGTCAGGGGGGGGGGGAAATCTCCTTGCTTCCCCGCAGTGGTGAGCAATGGCTCTCAGCTGCACCTCAGGACATCCACTCAGGGCCCACATCAGGCACACACAGGGGGATCAGTCCACTTGTTAATGATGATATGTGGCGCTCCCCCCACACGTGCTCGTCAGGGCCACCGCGCGCCCATCTCTACAGCAGGCAGTTCATAAATGCAGAACAACACAGCGACTCACCCCTCCACGCCGCACACCATCCACGATGCCGCCGTAGGAATCAGCGGGGGGAGTGAGCAGGGTGCGAAGTAAAGAGCCGCCCGCGACCCGCTTCGGGCGCACAGCGGGTCGGCTCTCGAGAGGGCGTCGGCCCTTCCCTCCTCTCGTCCGCAGCGGCCGGAGTGCACAGCGGCGGGCCGAGCTCTCCCCGCAGGCCTCAGAGATCTCCGTCTTCCGGGAACAGCATCCGCCCCAGCAGCCACAGCAGCGCAACGCGGCGTAGACACCGCAGCAAAACGTGGCCTGTAAAGCAGACCGCAGCCACGGGCTCAAGTAGTGGGTCCTCAGCAACGGCTTTGCCTAGGGGGCGGACTCAGCGGCAGCAGGCCAGCACGGCAGGCCGTCTCGGGGCATCCAGGGCAGCAAAGCATGGCATCATTGTTATTCATCAGGCATCGCCCAGCAAGGGGTGTCGGTCCGAGGCCCAAGAGCACGCTGTAAGGCAGGATAATGATAGGATTACGAACCCAGCCCGCAGAGCACACTCAACGAGCAGCCATTCCGCTGCTCTGCAAACCACGCCCCCACAAAACTTAAATAGGTATAGTTTGTTTACTAGTGAAGAGTAATGCTATTTGTAACACATTTGTGTGTATCCATGTATGAGTAGGTGTCTGAGTGGCTCTATGGGTTGTATGAGTGAGTGAGTGACTGTGTGTGTGGCTGTGTGGGTGAGTGAGTGGTCATGTCAGTAGTGTGTGGGTGAGTAAGTGGGAATGTGAAAGGCTGTATGGGTGAGTGTGTGCTTATGTCAGTGACTGTATAGATGTGCGAGTACATGTGTTAGTATCTGTATGAGTAATTAAGTGGGTGCGTAAGTAACTGTATGGGTGAATGAGTGACTGTGTGGGTGAGTGAGTGGGCATGTCAGTGGTATGTGGGTGAGTAAGTGGGTATGTGAAAGGCTGTATGGGTTAGTGATCGGGTGTGTGAGTGGCTGGATGGGTGAGGGAGTGGGTGCATACGTGGTGTATGGATGAGTATGTTGGTGTGTGAGTGACTGTATGGATGAGTGAGTGAATGTGAGAGTGGCTGTATAGGTGTGTGCTTGTGCAAGTGATTATATAGATGAGGGAGTACATGTGTTAGTATCTGTATGAGTAAGTGAGTGGGTTTTGAGTAACTATGGGTAAATGAATGACTGTGGGTGAGTGCGTGCGTGGGCATGTCAGTGGTGTGTTGGTGAGTAAATAGATATGTGAGAGGATGTATGGGTGAGTGATGGGGTGTGTGAGTAGCTGGATGTGTGAGTAAATGGATGCATATGTGGTATATGGATGAGTGTGTTGGTGTGTGAGTGACTGTATGGGTGAGTGAGTTACTGAGAGTGGCTGTATGGGCGCGTGTGTGCTTGTGTCAGTGACTGTATAGATGAGCGAGTACATGTATTAGTATCTGTATTATAAGTGAGTGGGTGTGTGAGTAACTGTATGGGTGAGTGAGTGGCTATATGAGTGACTCTAGAGGTAAGTGAGTAGGTGGGTGAGTGGCAGTATGAGTGTGTAGATGCGTGAGTGGCTATGAATCAGTGGGTGAGTGTGTGAGTACATGTATGAGTCTGTGAATGGGTTTGTGAGTGATGGTGTATGTGAGGTTATATACAGGTGTGAATGGGTGTGTGAGTGGTTCTGCAGATGATGTCATCAGTAATATCATTTGAGATATCGTCAGTGATGTCACTGGCCAGGTCATGAATGATGTAATATGTGAGGTCATAAGCAGTGCATTGCGGGTCATAAGTAATAGTTAGCTCAGTTAACTGCAACTGCTGAATGTCACTGGTTTTGTACAAGTGAAATGTGAGCCTAAATATAATGGCCCTTTAAACTTTGTTTTTTCCGCAAATTTCTACGTTTTAGTTTTCTATTTCCTAATGATAATGTCCCTGTAACCTTTGTTTTTTTTATAGTGAATTTCTAGGGTTTTTTTAATTCTATTTCCTAAGTATAACATCCCTGGAACCTTTGTTTTTTTCAGTGGAAAAAATAAATAAAAATTATATATATATATATATAATCTACTGGCGGACGCCAGTAGATAGTTATAGTTAGGACCGTGTTTCATAGGAAATCCGCAACATTCTATTTGGAATAACTTTGGCGCCGGTCGACGAATCCTCGCGAAATTTTCAAAACTAATGGGGCGCTACGCTCCGCTCCTACCCTGAAAGTCTCGGGGGGATTCGTCAAGCGGGGGCTGAGAAAAAAGGGGGGTCCCAAAACGCGTTTTCCCCATGCATTTTCCCATAGGACCTTTAGTCCGAGCTACAGCCCGAACGGCTGAACAGAATTACTTGAAATTTGGCAGAGAGGTAGTCCTCAGGTCAAGGATGTGCCTTTTGTAGGTCTGGTGTAAATCTGTTCAGTAGGTCCTGAGAAAATAGCATTTAAATCAATATATATCTATCTGTAAGCGCGCTCCGTGCGCTTACCGTAAGCTTATCGTACGCGAGCTCAATTCTGATTGGTGGTTACATGACTGTAAACATTCGAAACGGTCGAAATCAGGAAGTGTCGGCCGCCATTTTCTGTCTCTCGCACTGAGAAACAAAGGTGGGGAACGTGAAAAGGGGGCAACGAAGAGAGTTGCAGACCCCCTAGTGTTTGTCAGGGGGTCCAAGAAGGACCCAAAAGTACGAAAAATACATTTAATAATTTTAAAAAAAAAAATCGCGGAGTGCGCGTACGGTAAGCTTACCGTACGCGCACGGGAAAAAAAAAAAAAAAAGTAACAATCACATTTATTAAATAAATTAAAGGACCCACAAGGGAGAAAAAAACAAATGTTACTGTGTAAAAAAAGGCGAGGCGCGCACGGCATGGACTGCGCAACGTGAGTGCTCGGTGCGCGAAGCGCACCGAGCGCGCACAGTGAAAAACCAGAAAAAAAAATAAAAAATACATAACTTAGCATTTAAAAAACCATACAAATTCACTGAAAAAACCATAGGTTTCACACATGTTATAGTTAGCTGTACATTTCACTCGTAAAAAACCAATGAAATTCCACGTTATAGTTAGATCAGGTAACTATAACTTGCGCGACCGCAATCCACAATGTGTAATTTCAGATGTCATCATTGAGGTCATGAGTGATGTCACTGACCATGTCATGAGTGATGTAATATGTGACGTCATCAGCAGTTTATTGTGGGCGCGCAAGTTATAGTTACCTGATCTAACTATAACGTGGAATTTCATTGGTTTTTTACGAGTGAAATGTACAGCTAACTATAACATGTGTGAAACCTATGGTTTTTTAAGTGAATATATATATATATATATATACATACATACACACACACACATATATGTGTTCAGATAGATAGATGTAAACACATATATATGTGTATGTGTGTGTATATATAAGTGTATATATCTAAAAATTAATAGATCTAGATAAATACATATATATTGACTAAAGAGTTTTTTTACGTGTTATATGCTTACCTTTTCGTTGTAAAGGTATGAGTGGTAAAGCATGTGTGTGATAAAGACTTGAGCGGTAAAGGCAAAGCATGGTAAAGGCCTTGCATGATAAAGGCTGCATGGTCATGGTATGTGTGGTAATGGCATGCATGGTTCCGCCATACATCCCACTGGCACACTTTGATACAGAATGCCATTCATTTGGTTTGTTTATATTTTTTAAATGCTACATTCCGAACTCCTGCTAATGTTCACTCGAACCCCCAACAGCCTCCCCTGCATTGATTGTCCTTGATCACCACTTTCCCAACTACGCCTTGACAGACAGTTGCACATATCATGTTGCCTTTGCCCATGTTTCACAAGACAAAGCAGGCCTGGGCCTGCATCACGCAATTACAGTGTGATTGACTGTGCAGGACCTAATTAGAGCCTTCTCATTAAACTGATTGGTTTGCTGAAGGCCATCTTCAAAGCCCAGCTGCCTTACAGGAATTAAAATGGCAGGCTGTAGCATTCTTTAGTAAAGGCTTAGTATAGGGTTACACTGATGCTCAGCACAAGTATGGCACCACTGTGATAGGTTGCCAGCAGCAGAGCGGCACCTGTACTGCAATGCCAAATATGCCTATCTTAAGCCACACGGTGCCCTTCTGCTACTTGAAGGGGATTATTTAGAAGTGCCGGTACTCAGTACCAGTGAGTACCAGTCAAGTTTTTCCACCTCTATATGACCCTCCGATTCAAGGCATTTGCCTGCACCTCCGCTTTCTAAATGACTCTCATGGTTTCCTTGGTGTCCTGAAATGAATAGCATGATTTTCTCACCACATTATTACTGTGTGAAGCTCCCAGCAATACATTGGTCCAGTAATCATCTTTTGTTTTGTGTTTTCTAGTACTGCATGGAGAGGTTATTCACAATTTCTCCATCCAAAAGGAACAACCAAGATCTACTGAACAGCACAAATTCCAGCTTGGGGAGTATGCCTGGCCCAATGCTAAGTGAACAGTTTGTGGTGCATGCCAATTATGCATTTGCTTCCATCTATGCCCTCATCTTCACAGTAGGCATGCCTGGGAACATCCTGATGTTCCTCATACTGCTCCAGGGCGTAAAAAAACCAGGCACTGGGCTCCTCTCACAGACCACCGCTCCTGTAATCCTGAATGTGGTGTTGGCAGACCTCGGGTTCCTTTTCTACTGCGTGCCGGTGATGTTCATCAATACCGTCTGGGAGGACTGGCGCATGGGCGTAATGATGTGCATCTCACACAAGGGCTTGTTCCTCTGGTGTATCTTTGTGAGGTTCTACAGTATGTTGACCGTCTCTCTGCTGCGTTACTCCGCGGTGATCCACCCAAACTACTCACAGTCTCTTTCTCAACCGCTCATGGTTGTCATCTGCATCCTCATTTGGTTGTTAAGTCTGGTCGTGTCCATTCCGTATTGGATGTATGCCACCCCAGTAGAACTGAAAGGTGTTGCTTCCTGTCAGGTGCTCATGACCAAAGAGCAGACTGCCCTGTACAGCAGGCTCCTTGGAGGGGTGGCCTTCTTCCCCACAACACTTTTGATGACCCTGTGCTATTCGAACATCATTTATGTCCTCTGGTGTCGTAAGACTGTCATTGTTCCCTCAGCATCGAGTCTTCGGGCCAACAGAAAGGCCACCATCATGATTCTGGCAACGGTGGTGGCCTTCATTATCATGTGGATACCTTGTTGGGTCCTGGTCTTCCTCTCAGAGAGCATGACCTGCAGGCCCAGCCCCACTGTGTTCCTTGCCACAAACATGACATACTTCCTGGCGTACACCAACTGCTGTGTCAACCCTCTCATTTACTTCAGCCTGTCTGACCACTTCCAGGCCAAACTGAAGATAATGCTTGGAGGCGGCGGAAGCAATAAAGAGAGTGTGAAGAACAGCCAGTCCTCTGGAAAGAGAGAGACATTTGAAACTGTAACAAACTCTTTAGATGTTGAAAACACTTCCTAGTCTGATGGAGAGCAAGTCATTAAATACACTTTGAACCCCAGTTTTAAAGAACCGCTTAACACAGAAGCATAATAAATTCTTTCACTAAAAGAAATCTGCTCCAGTTAATTAGAATATTCCTTTACTTTTGGATACAACATTAGGAGGATTGTGAAGGTTCTATGGGCCTCATTTCCAATATTTTGACACACTGTAGCGCAGCAAGCCTTCCTGCCGCGCTGCTAAATGGGCAGTAATGTGCCGAATCAGTAAAATACAGTGCATTCCTGTCCTTCTCCCCAGCGGTAGCGCACAAACAGCAGCCATGCTCCAATGCAGACACCCTTACGTCATTTTGCAAGGGTGCCTCCGCTGAGGGTATGATTGTTTTTGTGCAAGAAGAGACACCTTCCTGCATATAAACAACCATTAAGGGCATTTTCCTCTTTCTATGTGTGCTGCAGAATCCAGGTTTATTAAATGTTGTAAATCTGGGAATACATCAAGTTCCATGGATGTTGTGTGGGAACACCCACAGCAACACCCATGGAACGCCCCATTCACGCACAGTTATGCATGAAAGGGAAGCATATTTACAAGGTCATGAAAGGTCACGCAGGGTGACTTATATATTCTTGTAAATATGGGGAAGCCCATTGCGCTGCGGCAATAAAAGTGTCGCAAGGGCGAAGTATTGCATCGCTGGTGAAAAACATAGATGCAACACTTTTCATTGGGCCCTCCTTCTGACACCATGGATGCGCCGTATTTACACTAGGGTGCTTTATGTCGCAAGGATTGACCCGATGAGTCTGAAATCCTGATGTATCTGGTGGCGCAGTAATGAGGAATTGCTGGAGTGTGTCAGTAACCTGATGCAACTCCAGCAATGCATCATTACACATGGGGCGAGTCCCATGTGAAAGGTCCTGCATCACTCCTTACGCCTGCTTGAAGCAGGCATAAGGATTTGATGCAGTCAAGTCGTATAAGTGGCACAGTGAAATCTTCACGTCTTTTTACGTGGAAATGCCCACCCTGCAACTTTATGCCTGACGCAGGTATAATGTAGCGCAGGCATTTACAAAGTGCCTAGATGCAACACTTTTTAAAGGTAAACAGCGTTTACAATGCATCATTTATAATGCAAGTCGTTACAACAATGCGTTGTTACATCGCATGCCATTACAACACATGTCGTTACAACGACTTGCTGTAGGGGGCAGACAGTGTTGTATTTGTTGGATTTCCAATCCAACACCTTCCCTACTGTTGCACACACTGGAGTTGGAATAGTAAATTATACTATTTCAAACTCCAGTGGCCCCCCCTGCAGCAAGTCGTTGTAACGACTTGCGTTGTGAACGAATGCGTTGTAAAGAGTGCTATTCCTTTTTAAATAGGGTGCAGTATGGTGCATTGATAACACCGCCGCAGCATCACTGAAAAGTCATGCAAATGCAGTGTAAAGCCTTCATAAGAAGGCCCTATGTGTTTATGGTTAACTCTTACATATCCGAAGGCACATATTGAGAACTCCCACAAGCAGTGTGTGTCTGAACATACAGAGCCAGGGAATTGTACAATGCCCTAGGGTGGGGATCAGTCTCTCCCTGCAGAGCACTGCCTGTGGAATTAGAATTTTGCAGAAATTCCGTGGAAGTAAAATGTGAAATAAATACACCAATTCCACATGTATGGCAAAAGCTTTGTTCATGTCTAACTTCCATTTTCGTATGCTGAACACCACATTTCTGCCTTCCTTTGGAGATCCTTTGAACCATACTCTTGCTGTCCAATACAACACAATTTACATAATCCTCTACCCAGCGACAGAGGTGTACTGATCATTAGGGAAACTGGGCGACTTCACCTTCGGGTGCAGTGGGCATGTAATTGGCTCGCCCCCGCCCTGCTGCTGTAGCAGGAGCTCCAAAGTATCAAGTAACTCTTTTGATTTTCCAGTGACCCGACACCACACCTAAACAGATGTATATTTCTGTCCATCATTCTGGTATTGTATTTGTTGACATAAGTGGGATTCTGGATGCACTGTAAATCATGTGGGCATTCTGTGGATGCCATCTCTGTGCAAAAGTTCAGAAAAAGGTGGTATTCATTAGTGCAAAACCCTCAAAATCTTTTTTTTGTGATACAGAGTGCTAAGATTTATCCTTGAAAGAATGAATACCGAGTGGAATTTAAACAGCACTTTTTTTTAATATATTTTTATTTCAGTCCATGATAATACCATACAAATATAAATCACAGTTATTCTCTTTTTTCCAACAGTCTTAAAAAAAAAGGATAAAATAGGATAGAAAGACAAATGAACTATTACTACTTTATCCGATACACAACGACAGCTAAAAAAAATATAGTGGATATCTCTACAGTGATACGTCATAATATAGTTCTTAACAGTAATTAAAAGTTCATAGAGGGTTAATAAATATTCAATCCTTCATATATTCAATCACTGGACCCCATATTTCCATACCCAGTTTTCGTTTTCTCGAACCTTTAAGAGCATATAAACTGTATTCTAGATTAAAAATAGCAAAAAATCTGGTTCTCCACAGCTCAAAAGTCGGAACATCCTTCTGCAACCACATAGAGGCAATACATAATCTAGCGAAGGCAGTGGCTAAAAAAATTAAATACCTAGACTTAAATGCTAGCTGCTCTCCTTACATTTTCATCTATCCCCAGGAGCATATCGGAGGCAGATATTTTTACCGATCCCCACGTTTTTTCGGAGAGAAATCTCTCTAGATGCTCTAAAAAAAATACTCAATTGTCCACATGAATAAAATGTATGAACTATATCAGCATCCTCCCTACCACAACG
Source organism: Triturus cristatus (assembly GCF_964204655.1). NCBI lineage: Eukaryota > Metazoa > Chordata > Amphibia > Caudata > Salamandridae > Triturus > Triturus cristatus. The sequence continues at coordinate 1,067,550,324 of NC_140579.1, read as the reverse complement.
AAAACACTTCCCATCGTTTAACCCTCCCCATTTAAGCATTTTGGCAGGGGTATAATAGAGATTAAACACTGTTTTATAATGCTGAGATAGTAAATTAGCAGACATAAATAGCCTCCCTGCTAAGTCAATAGAATGTTCCACATGCTGTGGCACCCTAACCTATTATCCCATTTAAGATTATGTATATTCAGATCATCCGTCTGAGTATCCAGTAGTAATTTATATAGAGTGCCTATTCGGGCATTCTTCCTGATAGCTTCAACAACGGGATTTGGTTCTATGCTTCGTCTAATTTTACACAGAAAGTCACAGATTTGTAAAAACTTAAATAATTCGGTTCTAGGTAACTGATATTTGTCTGTTAGCATAGTGTAAGATGCCATGTTCCCATTAACATATAGGTCTCCAATATAAACCACCCCTTTAATCCTTCATCTGTCTATAGTTCTATCCCAGAATATAGAGGGTAATAGCCCAGTCGCAGACATTGGAGTATAAATAGGATACCTTTTTAAATTGATATCATCTCCGAAGAGCCTTCCAGACCTTATAAGCAGTGTTTAACACCTTGAACCTGTTTTTTTGTTATAGCTGAGCTCCAGCATCATAAAAAGACGGCTCTTGGCGGCCGCACCTAAAAGCATCTGGGAGATAGATGGAGATTCTGCTATATTAAACACCTCTTCACCGGTTAGTAGAACTCTCATATTTTGCAAAATACAGGCGTAATATAACGTAAAATCAGGAACTGTCTGGCCACCCTTCTCACAAGGTAGTGTCATAAAACGCATTGCTCTGCGTGACTTCCCTTGAGCCCATAAAAATTTGGCACAGATTGAATGAAGTAGCTGTAGTTTGGCACGGGTAATTTCTAGCGGAACCGATCTAAAAAAATATAAAACCTTAGGTAAAATCAGCATTTTAAGAACATTACAGTGCCCCACCAATGAGAGATGCAAGCATTCACAACAATCTAATTGTTGCCTCACTGCCCTTACAATACACCCCCAGTTAACCTCCACTAATGTTTTTAAACATGTTCTTAATTTAACACCTAAATATGATACCTCATTCATCATCCTTGGGTCATTATTGCAGTCTTGATTCATGCACAAGATTTGTGTTTTGGACAAATTAAGTTTGTAACCGGAGGCTGTACCAAATTCAAGTGCCAACTGTTCTATCTCAAGTATGGCAGCGAGAGGATTTGGTTGCACGACCGCAATGTCGTCCGCATACGCGAGCACACGATATTGCTCTTGCATGCATATTACTGATTTGATCATGGGGCTCTGCTCTAGCATGTCTAAAAAGGGATTGATATATAATGAACAGCAGTGGGAAGCACAGGCATCCCTGTCTTGTACCTCTGGTGATGAGTATGGGGTCTGATTCTAAGCTCATCTCACAGATTTTAGCCATGGGCTGGCGATATAAAACCTGAATAGCTTTAATAAAACCTTGTCGAAATCCCATTCATCATAAAACTGCCCATAGAAAATCCCATGCGACCCAATCGAGTGCTTTTTCAGCATCTAATAAAATCAGCCCAAATTTGCTGCCCTTGGTGTTGGCTACATCTAAAAGAGTTATTACCCTGTTAATATGATTAACTGTACCCCGCTCGGGTAGGAACCCATGTTGCCGAATTGATACTAAAGGGGTTACCACTTCCGCCAATCGGGTCGCCAGGATTTTGGCATCAATTTTGCCATCGCAATTTAATAGCGATATGGGTCGATAAGAACCCGGAAGGTTGGGTGGCTTATCTTCTTTTTTAAAGACAATTATATTTGCCTCATCCCATGACGTGCCAATCTGAACCTGTTGAAAAGTGAACAACATATCCACTTTCAACACTTCAAGGAAGATTTTATATACTTCTAGAGGCAATTTGTCGGGTCTCGCTGCTTTACCGCTAGCTAAGCTCTTAATGGCCGCCACCAACTCTTCCATAGTTATAGGTGACTCTAGCCCATCTATGTCTTGGTGGTTCAAAGTTCCGCTATTAATATTTTGCAGTAGGGCCTCACCTGTCAGTTTGTCATAGCTATCTCCAGTGTACAGCCCCTTAAAAAAATCATGGAAAACATTGAGGATCCCAGTAGGGGTTTCCACCGAATTGCTTTGAGAATCAGTCATGGCCACAATTCTCTGTGCTGCTTCTCTTTCCCGAAGCCTTTGCATCAAATAGCGCCCTGCGTCTTCCCCATACTCGTAGCTCTGTTCTTTGTTCAAAGTATGATTAATGGCTATTTCTTTACTCCAATGGAGGTTGATTTTGGCTTTGCAACATGCAACCTCTGTTTGAAGTGAAACAATACCGCCATGTGCATATATCCCCAACATAAGGTTTTCTTCAGCTGTTATAAGTTTCGCATACAGCTCCTGAGTTGCCAACTTCAGCTGTTTCTGCTTGTGTAACCCATAGCTGAGGGGTTCTCCCCTAAACCCTGCCTTTAGGGCATCCCAGACAAAGCCAGCCGCAGTAGAGCTGCGATTGATAACTAAGAATTGCCTAATCCACTCTTTCATGTGCGCAACACATATTTTGTCAAGCAAAAGCTTCCTATCAAATGAGAACAATCTAGCCTTAGTACCTGCATTGAGTGCATGAATATACAATACCAAAGGTCCACGATCAGCCGTAATCCTAGGAAATACATATATATCCGCATCGGCCAGTAACGCTGTTGATAAAAAAAATAATCTAACCTCACTAACTTCTGATGCGGGTATGAGTCAAATGTGAACCCTGGGTCGGAGCCACGTAAGGTAGCCCAGGCATCAACCAACCCATGATCCAAGACCCAAATGCTGAAGGGCCTTGAAAACTTTGGGTTTCCTGCCTTTGTAGCTTTTAATATCCACTAACAATTCCTGAGGCTCGGTATGCATATTAAAATCCCCACACAAAATCAGAGGAGTTGGCCATGTTGCTAATTCGACATTCAGTCCCTCTAACACTTCTGCCTCATCAAAGTTAGAACCATATACTGAGCAGACCGTGCATCTAGTATTCTCTAGAATACATTCCACGATGACCCATGGCCCCTGTTTATCCCACAGTCCTCTTCCTGTCTCCTGTATAATTATTTTTGCCAATACTGTGACCCACTGGGTTGTTGTAGATTCCTGTGTGCATATCAATGTTGACAATCCCAGTTCAGCCAAAAGTTCTCTTTTACCCCATGGTATAAGGGTTTCTTGTATACTGACTAGGTCTGGTTGGAGCTCCAGCAGCTCTGCAGCCACCCGTTGCCTCTTCCCATAGTTATTGAGCCCACATACATTAAAAGAGCAGATTCGTAATCCTGGGAGCCTATTCCTATCCCCCATCAAATGTCAATGTTTCTAGCCAGTCTAAGACCATATGCATTGTTTGTTTATGCTTTCCACTTCTTATTTGTACACTATCATGGATTGTTTTATCTCTAAACCCCCCCACCTCCAAGTGCCCCACCATCCTCCCCACCCCCCAACCCACCTTCCGACACAGGGCTTCATCTGAAGCCCTGCCCCTCCCCCTCCCTTGCCCTGAAACGCGGTTTTGAGACCAATGGTCCCAGAGATGGATCAAGCTCATGCCCCCCCCGGATGCTATACCCCCCCTCAAAAAACAATATATCATTCTTCATTCCCCCTTTTTTTTTGTTCTCCCCTTATTTGCATTTTTTTTTTTTTGTGCAAGAGTCCAATCATAAGCCTAGTGCTATAAAGAGGAGAGCAGGCTTATAAGAAGTATACATATATGAAAAAATAGAGAAGAAAAAAAACACAAAAAAACCCACAAAACCACGGCCCACCCTGTTAAAAAAAACAGCAGGAAAGAAAAGAGTCCTTATAGTTTGTCCCCCCCATATTTCACCAAGTCCTGCAGATCCGGTCATCTCTTACAGGGATTGCAGATATTCTTTAGCCGGCATTTCTGCAGTAAAAAAAAAAAAAAAAAAAAAACAAATCGGGTTTTCTCCTTAAAAATAACCTTCAGCTTGGCTGGATTCAGCATATAGGCCTGTGCCACTTTGCCTTGAAACGAGGTGATGAGTTGCCGTAGTTGTCATCTTTTCTCAACAGTCAGGGGGCAGTAATCTGGGCGCACAAAAAATACCATCCCCTTCCCTGATTTATTTCGATCGGGCGTGCTAAATCATAGACTGCCTCTCGTGACAAAAAGTTGTTAATAGATATTAAAATAGCCCTAGGTCTGGCGGTGTTTTGTCCAGGTCTTACACGCTGCGTGAAGGGGAATCTGTGTGCCCTCTGGATCTCCTGGTTCCAATCCCATTGCGGAAGACCCAGAAAAGCCTCAGTAAAAAGCTCGATAATTAATTTTCTCGCATCTAATCCTTCTGAACCCTCTGGAATGTCCAGGACCCGTAGATTGTTGCGGCGTAACCGATTTTCAAGGTCTGTCCGCTTCCAGAGAGTATCATCCTTCGATATGCGCATTGTTTCTGTGATTGCCTTCTGTGCCGCTAGTTCATACTCCAGAGTAGAGATGCGCGTTTCAGCCTCCTTAAATCTCTGCAAACTCAGTGCACGATTTGGCTATCCTGCGAACCGTATTCTGGAGTTTGACAAGCCCCTTGAGTGCGCTGACTTTCATTGCGCATCTCCTCTCTATGGGCCATTATACTTTGATATATGACCGCTAGTGAAATGTTCTCAACATTCTCCAAGGCCTTTTCACTGCGCTGCATTCCAGTTGACACACCAGTAGCTCCAGACTCAGCTAAGAAGGAATAGTCCCATTGCATAGCCTCGGTATTTTCAGTGATTTTAGGGCTTGTACCTGATCCGTCTCCCTTCTGCACTATTCTTGGACTGCTATCCGGCGTGCCTGGCGAATCTGTCCCTCAATCATCCTGATAAAAGTTACTGAGACCACTGTGGCAGCTATTAGGAGAACACCTCTTGCGTCTTGGGTTGGAGGTTGATTCAAGCTCATCTTCGGAACCATCGGAGGGGTCAGAGAGAGAAACCAAATTGTCCCCAGATCCGATCTCTTTTATCTCGTTTTGACTGTTTAAATTTCCTTTAACCCTTACAATATCCTGATTTAGGGTTTGATGCACCTGCGCATTCATTGTATCTTATACAACCAAGAGATCGTCTCCAGGAGCCTCTGCTATATTTTGTTTCATCTTAACATTTTCAAGATTAATATCGGTCCCTGTTTTATCAAATGTGTTTAGAGCCTTTCCCCCGTCATTCAACTTGCCAGGTATGCCCCCTGTTAAATCATCCTTCTGTAGATGAGCCTCTTGTAAGCCCCACACCAATATTGAAACTTTCCCTCTTTTTACTGTTCTGTCCCGTTCCCTTGCCAGGGCTTGTATGTGCAGAGGGGAGTTGCTTCTTCGTTTTCCCTTTCAAAAATAGAGACGGCACAGTTTTCTTACCGCTTGCCTCCAGACGCATGGAATCTTTTCCCCCCTCCGCTATCGGGTCATTATGCTTGCTGCCTCGTAACCCTCCGGGTCCTCCAGCTTCCATGGGGGTTCGGATCTTGCAGCGTCCAGTCTTTGGAGGCATTAGAATCGAGGATGTCAATCAGCCGGCCCACCTACAATCCGCGGTCTCCTGGCACATGTGAATCCAGAAGACCACCGCACCAACTCCAGCAGCCGCCGAACCGCTACGCGGGACGCTGCTACAGCACAGTAGGCAGACCAGAGCATACCGCTAAACCGGACAGATTCAAATTGTTTATTTTGTCGCTTAGTAGTCACATACAGGTGCCGATTTTCTTTTCTACAATGGATTCATCCCGTTGACAGTGTGCAGCGCCAAACACAGGGGGGTATAGGTCTGGGAGCTCGGGCTTACACGACCGTCAGCACCGTCACCATCCTGCCTAATTTAAAGAGCACTTTTATGGGAAAGTGATGCATGAAGACTTTGGTGGAACAGGCCCAAAAACAATGTATCGAGGGGCGCTAGGTGGCGCTGGAGCAAGATGGCCGCACCGAGGTGAAGCTTCCGACGGTCGGCCCATCGACTCGCCGATAACTCCTGACTAACGGATGTCATCCCCTCCCGATTGCCTCTGTGGGATCCTGGCGGCGTGAGGCACCCTCGCTGGGAATTTCCGCGCTGAGAGTCGCGGAGCGCCGGAGCTGTGCCCCTGTCGGGCTTTGACCGGGGAGCTGCCCTAACTGTCTGGAGCTGTGCGGCGGAGCGCGGGCTGGCGCGAGCCCACGGATCCCACGTGGCGAGTGGGCCGTGGCCAGCGGGGACGCGCTCAATGAGCTGCGGCTGGTGCTGAGAGGTGGCCGGCCTGGAGGGATACCCCGGGAGGACTGCGCCAGCTGCCCCTGTTGTGCGGTGAGTGGCCACCCTGCCTGAGACCACTGGCGGAGAAGGACGGAGGCTGCTGGCATCGTGTCTGGCCCGAGGGATGCGCTGCGGCCACGAGCGCAGTTAAAACCTGATAGCTGGGAAAGGTGGCTGCTGCAAATGCCTGAGCGGGGTGCGAGCTCAGAGGCGGCCTGCCTGTGAGAGGCTATCTGCTGGGGAACCCTGGCTCTGACCTGGCTGCGCGCCACTCCGCCTGACGGGCCTGCGGTGGGGGTGGACCGAGGCTGCTGAGGCGCTGCCCGGCCATTATCACTGCGGACGGAGGTGAGGAACCTGGCCTGTCGGGGCCCGGCTACGCTGAGCAGAGAGGGGGCGCGCCTTGCCTATGTGCCTGGTGTAGACTGCTGATAGAAGGTGAGCGCGACGGCCCAGAAATCGCTGGGGGGAGCCGGCTAACACTGTTGGCCCTCTGGGACTGCCTGTGCCCTGCTACCGTTCACCCCCCTGGCTGGCACTTCACGAGAGTCCTAGAACACTTGCTCTGCCCGTGGATTGGGGTGCTTCGCTTGGGTCTGGAGACATGGGTAAGCCCAAGGCCAGGGCGGTCTCGGGCTGTGGGCCGGCGGGGGCGCCCTCTGGCTTGCCGCAGGGGGCGGCCGGGGACCCTGTGCAGCGGCAGCTGCAGGAAATCCTAGCAGCTATATCGGACCTGAAGACCACCCTTCATCAAGATATCGCGACGGTGTCGGTCGGGCTCGGCCTGCTGCGCGATGAACACAAGAAACTGGCAGGACGGGTCAAAGACACTGAAACGCACTTAGAAGAACTGGTGCCGGCTAAGGCGGAGATGGCCCAGCAGTTGCACGAGCTTACGACGAGGATGACTACCCTGGAACGCCGGGCGGAGGACGCGGAAGGACGAAATAGAAGGAACAACGTCCGGGTGGTGGGGCTGCCGGAAGGCACGGAGGAGCATGACATGGTGGGGTACCTCGAATCATGGCTCAAAACGGTGGTGGCCCCGGAGGGGTTATCTGGCTTTTATACCCTGGAGCGAGCCCATAGGGTCCCGGCTCGTCCCCCGGCGCCGGGGCGCCCGCCGCGGCCAGTGATTGCCCGTCTGCTCCATTACCGCGACCGGGACCTACTGCTGCAGAGGGCAAGAACAGCGGGACCTTTTGTGGTGGGGGAACAGCAACGTGACGCTGTTTCCTGACTATGCACTGGAGGTTCAACGGCGGAGGGCGTCTTATTTGGAGGTCAAGAAAGCTATGAGGGCGGCGAACCTACAATACTCCCTCTTGTTCCCGGCGCGACTCCGCGTGGTCCTTGAGGGCGCATCCCATTTCTTTGACTCGCCTGCGGAGGCCTGGGAGTGGATGGAAAAGCATACGGGGGGACTCTCGGCTGCGGCCCGCGGCGGAGGGGCGGCGCCCTGAGGTGGCCGGTCTGGAGGGTCTGGACTGAGACGACGACGACGGAGTGCCCGGCAGGGACCCTCGACGGCGCAAGCGGAAAGGGAAAGGGCGGCGGCCCTGCGGGCGGTTGAGTCGGTCTCTGGCTCGCCTGGTCCGCTGGTACGGGCTGCGGAGGGGACTTCAGCGGAGGACTCAGCAGAGAGTGGCACGGATGACTCTTCAACCAGCAGCACAAGACTTCCGGTGGTCACGCCGCAGAGTGTGGATGATTTAGTTTGACTTAGGGCAGGATCGGGTTCGAGGTGGATTGGGCCCCTCGCTACGGCGCACTGGCTCACGTGCGAGATGGGAGGCTTTTGGGAGGGGGGTTCTCCTTCTCTCGGCAGGCGATGCTGGCTGGCTGACCGGGATACCACCCTGGGCCAACTTCGCTCACCCTTGCCTCTGGAGTAGTCCGAGGGATGTGCATTCAGTTACAGGGTGTTTGGATGGGTACTAGTTTGGAGGTAACTGTCCGTGGGAGGGGGGTTGGGGAGTTGTGGGATGTTTTACGGGGATTCCGGCATGACTGCGGCGAGCTGAACTTGAGACACTGGATGTATAACAGACCATGGGTACACTGAATGACCTGAAGTGCATAACGTGGAATGTGCGGGGCTTACACACCATGAGCAGACGGCACAAGATTCATGCCTACCTGGTCAGACGAGGGGTGCATGTGGCGTTTCTCCAAGAGACGCATATTGCGGGTGGCGAGGGAGGAGCGCTCCGCTGCAGATGGAGGGGGCAAGTGTACCATACCTCCTTCTCGGCATTTGCTCGGGGGGTGCTGGTGTGGATCAGGGCTGGTGTCCCCTTTCAGATGGTGCGACAGGTTGTGGACCCAGAGGGGCGGTATGTACTAGTGCAGGGCAGGCTGGACGGGCGGGACCTTACCCTGGGTAGTGTTTACACCCCAAACGGTGGGCAACAGGCCTTCTTCGACTCACTGTCCAGTAAGCTTTCCTCATTCTTACCTGGCCCGTTTATGCTTGGGGGTGATTTTAACTCGGTGACAGATATAGCGCTTGACAGGTCCCACCCGCCGCTTTTGCTAGCGCCGTCTGTCAGGGCGGCCAGGGCCCGTGGTGCATGGCAGACCAATTGGGGGTTGGTAGATACTTGGAGGGAGCACCACCCGGATGAGAGGGATTACTCTTTTTTCTCCGTGATTCATGACTTGCATGTGCGGTTGGATGCGGTGCTTTGTTCCCCCGATGTACACGTGGCAGTCCAGAGCAGCGAATATTTGTCCAGAACCTTGTCAGATCATAATCCCCTGTTGTTACGGCTGTGCTGGGCTCCACGGCGCCCGCCCGTATCTGCGTGGCGGCTCAACCCGGAACTCTTGGATGATCCGGTCTACCGTACTGCAATTGGCGAGGGGGTCTCTCAGTACTTCCGAGAGAATGAGGGCACAGCCTCCACACCGGCGGTCGAATGGGACGCCTTCAAGGTGGTAGTGAGGGGGCTCTGTATTGCGCAGAAGATAGGGGTGCAGAGGGACCTCCTTAAGGACATTGACGCTGCTGATCAGCACCTTCGCGTCCTAGAGCGCGACCGCCCGGAACCTCCGGAGAGGCAGGGGGACCTATTGGAGGCCCGTGAAGCGGTGGCGGTGGGGGTGGAGAGATTACGATCTTATGACCATAAGCGCTACTTGACTAGAGCTCATGCGGAGCGGGATAAGTCTGGTGCGTTGTTGGCGTGGCTTGCGAACCCCTTGAAGCAATCGAGCCCTACATTGGCGTTGATGGCCCCAGCAGGGGAATTGTGTCATACCCAGCAAGGTATTAACTCCATATTCGCTGGCTATTACGAGACGCTGTATACCAGCAGAGTAGACTTAGATCCCGTCCGGCTGGAGCATTTTTTGGCAGGTGGCGATTTACCAGCTCTCAGTAGAGGGGAGGCGGACGTTTTGGGCCAGGAGGTCACGCTTGGGGAGGTCCGAGGGGCGATTAAGCACATGGCACGGAAGAAGTCCCCCGGGGTGGATGGGCTCCCTATTGAATTTTACGCGGCTTATGCCGAAGTTTTGGCGCCTAGGCTGGTATCCCTTTACAATCAGTCACGGGCTGAGGGCAGGCTCCCTGCTACGATGCGGGAGGCGTCGATTGTGCCCTTGCTGAAGCCGGGGAAGTCCCCCTCTGAGGTGGCCGCTTACCGCCCGTTGGCAATGCTTACCGCCGATTGATTATAAAATCCTAAGTCGGATATTGGCCTCCAGACTCCTACCCTATATGGCTCGGCTGGTGCACAAGGATCAAGCAGGGTTCATCCCCAAGCGTGAGACGGCCGGTAATGTCCAGCGTCTCCTTCGGGTACTAGAGGCGGTATCAAATAGCTCCCAAACTGCTACCATTTTCTCGGTCGACATGGAAAAAGCCTTCGACAGCTTGGAATGGCCGTATTTGTACCGGGTCCTGCGCGCCTTCAGCCTGGGGGATCGCTTTGTGTCATGGACAGAACTGTTATACAGGGGCTCCACGGCCCGTACTCGAACGGGGGGTCTGGTGTCCCCCCCCGTGCGTAGTGGGCAGGGGAACACGCCAAGGATGTCCCTTGTCGCCGCTGCTGTTTGCCCTCGCCATAGAGCCGCTGGCGGCTCAAGCCCGCAAGGGTAGTTGGTTCAAGGGCCTCCAGGTGGCCGACGATACCCACTATATCGCGTTGTACGCGGATGACCTCCTCCTGTTTTTAAGTAATACCCGGGGCGATCTGGAGGGAGCCAAGAGATTGCTGGGTTGTCTGGAGGACTTGGCAGGTCTGAAGGTAAACTGGGCTAAATCGTGCCTCTTCCCCGCTTTCCGGATGACTGGAGGCCCTAGCTCTACGGAGGGGGTCAGCTGGGAATATAGTTGCATCACATACTTGGGGACCCGCATTTACCATGACCGCGCGGACTTAGTGGAGGGCAACATCGGCAGGGCGATGCGGGATCTCCGAGGTACTATGGACTTCTGGCAGACGCTGCCACTTTCCCTGATTGGACGAGTGGCTCTACTTAAGATGGTGGCACTCCCTCGGCTGCTGTATTACTTCAGGACGCTGCCAGTCTGGGTTCCGGCGTCAACGTTCAAACGGCTCCAGCAGATGATCACGGGGTTCTTATGGAATTCGGGCCGGCGTTGGGTAGCTCTGCACAAACTGATGAGGCCGCGGGGGGAGGGCGGTCTGGCGGTACCCGATCTGGAGACTTATTATTTGGCTGCTCAATTGCAGTGGCTGACCCAGGCTGTGGCCCAAGAGTTCCGGGGAATCGGCGGGGGTGCGGGAGGGCGGATACCGGCCCCTATTCTGGCACAGATAATCCTGCAGCAGCCGCTTCGGGTGGGGATTTGCCTGCTGAAGTGCAGACTTTTCGGCGGTGTTGGTCTCGGAGTCAGCAGAGAGCGCGGGTCGCTCGTCCCTATGCGCCCGAGATACCGCTCTTGATGTGTGGGCAGCTCCCGCATGGGGGCGACTGGGCGGCATTATCGGGGTGGAGCGACGCGGGGTTGACGACGATAGGGGACCTGTACGAAGATGGTGTGCTCCTGCCATACGGCTCTGTTCGTGAGCGTTATGAGCTGCCGTGCGGGGATTACTTGCTTCACACAGCTCTGGTGTCGGCCATTCAACGTCGGTGGCAGACTGGATTATCGGAGCCACAGACCTCCGCATCTTGCCAATATGTGGTTCTAGCGCCGGGCACACTAAAAGCGGTTACGTGTCTATATCGGCGGATGACGGCGGAGCGACTGACCCCCCTTGACAGGTTAAAGCAGCACTGGGAGGAGGATATTGAACGGGAAATTCCTGATAGGGTGTGGACTGAATTGCTAGAGCGCCCTTGGAAATGCTCTAGGAATGCTCGTTTTCAGCAGATCCAATTTTTTATTTTGCACCGGGCTTATCTTACCCCAACTAAGATTCAGAGTTACTTTAATACTCACACGGCGCTCTGCCCTCGCTGTCGGGCGGAGGGTGCCGACCTCTGCCACATGCTGTGGGGTTGCCCCCAGATTAGGGAGTACTGGCGGGAGGTGTGGACATTGCTGTGCACTATCACGGACAGGGAGATAGACTTTGGTATCAGCCCGAGCTTATTACATTGGTTCCCCCACACCTCCAGGAATAAACTGACTAGCAAATTTATTGATCTGGGGCTGGTGTTAGCTAAGCGGGAAATAACGGCTAACTGGAAGTTGCAGCGGGGACCGCGTTTGCAGAAGTGGAGGGCGGAATTTACTCGATGGGCGGACTGCGAGGCGACCCACCGAACGCAGTCGGCTGCCCGGGCGCATAGTGATAGGGCGATGGAGTCGGCCCGAGCTTGGGGTGCGCTGGTGGAACTACTGAAAGTAGCTGACCCGACTGTGGATGAGGCCTCTGAGGCGGAGGTCGGGCAGGTCCCGGCCTCTCCTGCATCTGCTTAGAGTAGAGAGTAGCGACTGGGACATAGCGCAACTGGGGGGTCGGCGGGCCTGGATCGGGAGGGTCAGAGATGTAGAGTCCTCGTCTTCAATGTATCATCAGGTATCCTGTCAAGTAGTCATGCCGGAGGGGGGGGTGGGTGTAGGGGGGGTGGTTGGGGGGAGGGTCATCGTAGGGGGTGGTTGTTTGAAGTTTGAACTTTATTTGGCGGCTCCAATTACATGGGGGTACCATCTGTGTGGGGACCCCGCGCCCTGCGAGTATATACTATGCCTACGGGGGGACGCCAGGGGGCGGGCCTCTAAGGATTATCCTGCAGGGTGACTAGGGGGGGCAACGATTTACCCATGTACTGTTGACTCATAGCTGGGACATTTATGCGATGGTAATTGTATATTGACATGCCCTGACAGGGGATAGTCGTTGATTGTACTGTTTTCCGAGTGTTTAAATGCCAATAAAAATATTCAACAAAAAAAAAAAAAAACAATGTATCGAGTCCGTTCATTTCGAGCACAAGTTTCATCCTCATCATTTTTGTTTACTTTTGCCAGGATTTCCCAGAAGGACTCTATCAATTTTGAGAGAGATCCAGGGATTTTTTTATATGGATTCCAGGGAGGATATCATTCAGTAGTGTTACTACAAATAATCTTGGCGACGCAGCTCTCCGTGTACTTCATTAATGAAAAGATTATTTTGATGAAAGCATGCATTCTTCACATTAGTATGATAGAAACTTCGCAAAGTATTCTCTTATACATGACTGCTGCGTGTCTTGATAACTGAATGCCTAGTGTGTCCAGCTAAAAAAGTTGAAATCTAATATTTAAGACCTCAATAAAAAAAAAAAATAAGCAGAAGAGTACCACATGGAAATATAAAGCAAGAAAATGAGTAGCTTTTAAGATATTTTGTTTGGAAAAATTAAAACAAAGAATGTGGGACAGGAAACTCGGCCTAAACACAAATATAAAACATACACATGGTGTTAGAAATGGGATTTCTGGTTGGCTAAGGTTTGCACCCAAGCCAGGCAGAAACCACCTCTCTAGTCAGGACAAGGGAGTTACATTCCTAAAATAAGCCCTGCTCGCCCCCTTGGTAGCTTGGCACGAGCAGTCAGGCTTATCTTAGAGGCGGTGTGTAAAGCATTTGCACAAAACCAACAGTAATACAATGTAAGCACTACAAACGGACACCACACCAGAAAAATATCCAATACAGATTCATTCACAGTACCTTTCTTAGTGCGGCTCACACGGGTGTGCGAGTTGGTCTTGGCATTCAACACAGTTGCTATTCAAAATGGTGCGGTGTCCCTCGATGCGGTGCGAGCTGCGGCTCGGTGACGATCGTTCAGACGGCGTCGGTGAGACCTATGCTTGCGGTGCAGGGAGAGTCGGTGCTTGATTCGGTGCTGGCAGGTTGCGGTGCAGGTGACAGAGCCGGTCGAGATCTGTGAAGTCTTTTCTATCCCTGAGACTTCCAACAGGAGGCAAGCTCTACTTCAAGCCCTTGGAGAAAATTCTAACAGCAGGATGATGAAAGCACAGTCCAGTCCTTTCCCTACCCAAGCCAGAAGAAACCACTGCAGGCCAACCCCTCAACACGCAGCATAGGGGCAGTAATCCTCCTCCAGCTTTCCCGGTCCTTCCTCCTGCAGGTTCCTTAGTTCAGAAGTAATCTAAATCTCTGGGGTCTGGGCCCCAATATTTATACCAGCAAATCCTTTGTCCTCTGAGGGCAGAGGGGCCTTTGCCTAGTCCAAACAAGTTCTGGTCCGTCCTGGAGCACTTTGTTAACATGACTCCTTCTTTCCTTTCAGAGTGCAGGGCAGAGACATCAGATGCCCCATAGGACGTGGAGCCAGCATTGTGGAGGAAAGGCACAGCCCTGGAGCACTCTGTTGACATGATTCCTTCTCTCCTTTCACAGGGCAGGGCAGAGACATCAGACGCACCACAGGGGGTGGAGCCAGCACTGTGGGGGGCAGGCACAGGCCTATTCAGGTCCCAGGTGCAACTCCTCCCTCCCATCTAGATGCAGATCTCTCTATTCACCACTGGGCGGACTCACTCTGTCTCCTGGAATTCCCCAGCGCTGTCACTCAAACTCCAGACAGGGAATACACAACCTAGCAGAGGCAGGCTTTAAATGGTTAGACAACAAAATACCTACTTTCTAAAAGTGGTATTTTCAAACACAGAATGTTAAAACCAACGTCACTAAAATATGTATTTTATCATTCTGAGGTCAGGCATACTAAACTCGAATTTCTACAATGTTCCCTGGGTCAGTTAGGATTATAGGATGTAATAATCAAACCGCCCATTCTGGCCTATGGAGAACAGATAGCCTTGCAATAGTGAAAAACGAAGTAGGCTGTAATTCGCTATCAGGGCATGCCACACACACCAGGGCATGTCCTACCTTTCACATACAATGCACCCTGCCCACAGGGGTACCTTGGGCCTACCTTAGGGGTGACTAACATGTAGAAAAGGAAAGGTTTAGGGACTTGCAAGTGTGTGCACTTGCCAAGTCGACATGGCAGCCCCAGGCTGCAAGCAGGCTCTGCAATGGCAGTCCTTAGACACACTTTAAAGGCTGTTTGCGTGGGTGGCACAATCCAGTGCTGCAGCCCACCAACAGCATTTGATTTATAGGCCCTGGCACTCGCAGTGCACTTTACTAGGGACTGACACATAAATCAAATAGCCAATCATGGAAACACCAATCAAAACACAGTTTACACAGAGAGCATATGCACTTTAGCACTGATCAGCAGTGGTGAAGTGCCCAGAGTCCTAAAACCAACACACATAGGTCAGGAAAAAATAGGAGGAAAAAGCAAAACGTTTAGGGATAACCCTGCAAAAAGGGCCATTTCCAACACAACCCCCTTCCAGCCTAAAGCCAGGGAAGACCAATCCATACCTCGATGGACTTCCCTGCTTGGGGTAATAGAACATGGAACCTGGCCTGCCACAGCAGGGTTTTAGTCCCATTCTATGCCTTCCTGAACCTAGTTGGATCCCTCTATCCATACTCTCAGGGCCCACTAAGCTGACCCATGGGGAATCCTTCTCCTCACCTGTGAACACCATCTGTGCAGCGCCTAAACTTATTTTACTCACAGATGTGTCCCAACAGGCCGACAGTGCCCACATGGCCACCACAGTGGTGTGGCCCAGTCCACCCCTGGGGTAGGACTCCTGTCCCCCTCCCAGGGGCAACCCTGTCCACCAGGACAGCAAGCCACAGTGGCTACTGACAGTTGTCAGTGGGGAGACCCAGGCCACATGCCTCTCAGGGCTCTCTAACCTCTGTGGTGTCAGAGAGTGGGGGGTGGTATCCCCAGGTGCCTGGCACACTTTGTCCACTCTCCCTCTTGTCAGGTCAGGGATGACATCCTGGCACTGACCCCCAGCCCATGGTCTGTACCCTGCGGCTGGACAGGAGACTGTGGTGGGCTCTCCCACACCCTGTCCTCCTCCACGGGGCTCTGTACCCTCCCACCTGGAGCGGTACCCCCCTCCAGAATTGCCAGGGCACCTGTGGCAGGTGTCCTGTACAATTCGCCCACCAGTTCAGGGGTGCTATCCTGCAACTGGTACACCAGCCCAGGGTCTTTACCCTGAGGCTGAACAAGGGACTGGGGTGGGCTCTCCCACACCCAGCTCTCCTCCTTGGGGCTCTGTACCCTCCCACCTGGAGCGGCACCCCCAGAAGACCAACTGGTAGGGGGACTGTTAGCAGTCACCCCTCCCTCCAGGTCAGGGGGGACACCCTGTACCTGGCCCTCCAACCCAGGGTCTGTACCCTTAGGCTGGACCTGTGCCTAGCAACCCAGGACTTCTGGGGGAGTACACCAACCCCCCCCCCAAGGGAAACACACTCCTCATGAGTTGTCCGAGAGTCTGCCTGGAACAGGTCTACAGCCTCCTGTCCACCTGACAGAGCATAAAGACCCCCCAGGCCAGAAGTGGCCTCACCAGGGTCAGTCCCGGGTCAGTCAGTCCTCAGAGCTGGCAACCCCTGACCCACTGGTCCTTCCAAAATTGTCAGGGCACCTGTGGCAGGTGTCCGGCCCAACTCGCCTACCAGTGCAGGACCTCTCTCCAACAACTGGTCTATCAACCTAGGGTCTAAACCCTCAGGTTAACCGGGGTCAGAGGCGAGGACTCCCTCCCTCTGTACCCCCTTCCAGAGTTCTGCACCCTCCCACCTGGAGTGGTACCCCTAGAAGACAACCCGGTCAGGACACTGCTTACAGTTGTCCTTCCCTCCAGGTCAGGCAAGACCTGAACCTGGCTTTCCAACCCAGGGACTAAACCCTGCGGCTGAGCACCTGCCCGGCGCACCAGGACTTCCTTGGGAGCAAGCATGCCCCCCCTGAGGGTAACACATGACTCATGTGTTGTGTGATAGTCTGCCTGGTGCAGATCTCCTGACCTCTGTCCATCTAACAGTGCATGAAGATCCCCCCAGGACAGAAGTGGTGTCACCATGGTCACTGCTAGGAGGCTCAGCCCTTCTGGCTGGACCCTGACCCACTGGTTCTCCCACTGGGGAAAGCATCCCCCTCTCACCCCTCCATCTGGACTCATGCACTCTCCCAACTGGAGCAGTGCTGCCAGACACCAAATCCGGTGGGATGCTGGTTACAGCGGTCCCCCCCAATCCCCCACACACTAGGGGACCCCCCTCAAGGGGTGGCCTTCCAGTACAGCCTAGGCTCCCTACCTGGTGTTCCCTCATGGAACCACCCAAGCTCTGGAACCGGGTTTCGGGCACCTTGGGCCTCAGCCCCTTCCCACTCCTTCTCCGCGGAGACAGGACGTGAGTCCCTACACCCTTCCCACGACACCGGGACCTATCTGGGCTACCACAAACCTTTGCCACCACCCTTGGTTGGAAAATACCTGAATCACTTTCTACATGGTCACCCCCAGATGCTTCTGCAGACCCCATGGCATCCACCAAAAGGTCTGCCTCCAGTGCAAGCTCCCTGGGGTCAGAGAACTCACACTCCTCCGGGTGTGGGCATAGCTCTGGAAAACAGGGACTTAAAATATGCTCTCCAACAATTGAATCACATAGCCCCCCACAGGTGTTAACCAAACTACCCTTCACCCAACCATCCAGTGCCTCAGAAAAGTACCCCATATCATTCTCACAAGACTTGCGAGACAGTGTCTGACTGTTGCTGTCTCTCAACCCATGCTCTTCTGGCTGGTCTCCATACTCACTTGCCAGGGTTTCTATCATGAGGGAACCCCTCTCCCTGCACCTCTCATCTAGGGTCAGTAGAGTGTCCCTCCCATTACCAGGAATATGACCCCCTGTGCCAGTTCCCCTATCCACCTCAGGGACACTGCATACCACTGGAGTAACCTCACAATCCTGAACCCCCTGGTGTATGTCAACCTCCTCCTTGAAGCAGGGCCCCAGAACTGTGTCTGCGTGTACCTCACCCTCAGTACTGGACCTAACACTTTTGCTGCCACCATCCGGGCTGGACAAAGCCCTACCGGCTTTCCAATCCAGCTCTCTCATTTTAAGCTCATGATCCAAGATCATCTTCCTTTCCTCCATGGCCATTCTTTTGTCTTCTATTTCCCTCTCCATCTGGAGCATTTCCAACTCAAACTTCCTTGCTTCCCGCCTGTCCTCCAGCTCCTCTGGGGACAAGCTACTGCTGTCTGGCCTGGAGGGTTCACCCCCTGCCAAAAGCACATCCACCCTAGGAACAGGCTCCTCCACCTCTCCAGTGAGAGCACCAGATTGCCCACTGGCATCTCTGGCTGCTACCCAGGCCCTCAGCGCCTTTTGCAGCTCCTCTTTCCTGGTGAGGCCTCTGACCTGGACTTTCAGGTTCTTGCAAATCGATCTTAACTCCCTCACAGTGTAGGCTTCCAATCGATCCTCCTCAAAGGCAATATCCATTGATGCAAGTGATGACGCAATTGATTCAGGCATGATGAAGCAAGTTTAAACTGGCAAGGTCAAAAATAGGCCAAAAAGAAAAAGAACCTGTACGCGGTACGTAATGGTCTGCTATGGTAGTAGTACATACCAATCATTGTAAGTCAAGTGCAAACACAAGTCCTATCCTCACCGCTGACAACCAATGTTAGAAGTGGGATTTCTGGTTGGCTAAGGTTTGCATTTATCCACAAATGGGAGCTTAGGGGGAAAAAATGAAACAGGCCGCCCCCCACTCAATAGCTACACCTCAACAACAGACCTGTTTCATCTTAGTGTGTGAACAAAAACACGACGTTCACCATATACTTTTAAAGGAAACACATAACTTTGTGTCCATGCAGAGAATCCAAATTGTAGTTCTGCCATTCAATTACCTAAATCACTATTTATAATTGTGATGTATACTGTCTACTAATGCAGGGTTTCCCACCAACGTGTAGGTGAATAAGAAAGAAACTACAGAAAAAGGTGAGGGAAAGAAGACAGTGCCTCACGGGAGCAACACCAAGGGAGGTTACAGACTAGTACTCGCCTGCGTCCTCAGGTTCTCATTATCAGCATCTGTCAACTTGAAAGGTTGTGAGGAAAAAGTGAACCAAATGTGGAAAATAGATTTAACAAGTGAACCATAAAAAAGGAAGACCAGGGTTTAGCATAGAAACCCGGTGTGTCTAACTTTAAAAATAAGCTAGACACACTGGCTATAATAATTTATTCCTTGCTGTGTGTCTGCTCAAACTAAAACCAACATGTTTCATTGCCTTGTAGATTTTATGGCAATTTCATCAGGGCTAGGGTCAGCGTCCTCACTGCACCTTTTTCCTCCGTTATTTATACCTGCAAATGACAACACACCACATTTCGTCAGCACATACCTGGACACACATCAAATTAAAAGCTCTCTCTTCCGGGTATCAAAGAACTCATTTGTAATATAATTACCGAATGGTTGCCCCACTTCGGCATACCAGCAACCACGGTTTGTGTTTACTTAACAGCTCCTGTTACTGCAATATGTCAGTCTGTACAGAGAAAGTGAAAGAAAATTAAAAGCTCATTCCCTATGTACATGAAGTGCAGTAGTGTCTAGCTGCATCCCCCACTCTTGAACCCTTAGTTGGTTTCCTTCGCTATGTGTCCCAACTACAACTACCTGTTCTGCATGGACACCCTAGCCTCAAATACCTTAGAATGGCAGCCGGGCCCGCTGGGTTATGTATGCTGGCACCCCTATCGAGCGGACCCCTAATCCAATATTTTTATATAAACAAGATCAAATACGATAAAAATCCACAATACAGTACTTCAAAAATGTCTTTAAGTTGCAAAATACGTTGAAAAACACAGTTCGTACGAGTCGGTAGCTCGGTCCGAGCCTACCGCAATGCTGAAAACAACAGAGTCTCGCAGTTCCCGCTGACCGCGTCGATACGGGCCAGCAACAGCGGGACATATTTGTTCACAGTACCTTTCTTAGTGCGGCTCACACGGGTTTGCGAGTCGGTCTTGGCATCTGTCGTGGTTGCGATGCAAAATGAAAGCGGTGCAAGGTGCGGTGTCCCTCGATGCGGTGAGAGCAGCGGCTCGGTGACGATCGTGCAGACGGCGTCGGTGAGACCAAGGCTTACGGTGCAGGGCGAGTCGG
Organism: Triturus cristatus; assembly: GCF_964204655.1. NCBI lineage: Eukaryota > Metazoa > Chordata > Amphibia > Caudata > Salamandridae > Triturus > Triturus cristatus. Next base: position 1,067,530,506 of record NC_140579.1, on the reverse strand, counting down.
TGCTCGATGCGGTGCTGGCAGGTTGCGGTGCAGGTGACAGAGCCAGTCGTGGCATCCGTCGAGGTTACTGTGCAAAGCGGAAGCGGTGCACGGTGCCTCTCGATGCAGTGCGAGCAGCGGGTCAGTGACGATCGTCCAGACGGCGTCGGTGAAACCAAGGCGGGCGGTGCAGGGCGAGGCGGTGCTCGATGCAGTGCTGGCAAGTTGCGATGCGAGCGACAGAGCCGGTTGGCGGGAAGTGACACTGGCCGAGTCGGGCAGCTGTGCTTGACGAGTCAGTCACGGGTGTCGAGCCAGCAACGATCGTGTCGGTGAGCCCAGGCCAGCAAAGTGAAGCGAGCCGATGCTGTTTGCCTTCTCTCTCTTTTTTTTTTTGTTTTAACAAGCTTTTAATTAAACAATTGAAATCTTCCTCACAACACTTTCTGAAATGTTCTAATAAGGCAACCCAATGTGTCATTGGACCAAATCACCCTGAAATGGCTGTCAGAACTGATGAGCAGAGAGTCTATGGATAGCCAGTTAACAGGAAACTATATAACATTGCATATACAATGATAACAATGCAACAAGTGATGTTAGTTCTACAAATAGTAGAATCTACTGATATAGTCATGGCACATAACTGATCAAGCTATTGTAAGTGGATCTGTTGTGTGGGTATCTGATTGAATGGATGACTATACAAACATTTGATATGTTAATGATGGATCATCAGATCCTGTCTTTGTTTTGCTCCTTCCCACAAAATTGTTTATTTAACGTGCCCAATATATCATTATCCTGCACAAATATTTCAATACAACAATCTTCAGTTCATTACGCTAAGTATGATTTCTCAGCTATTATGCTAATTGTCGCAGATGGTTCTCCTACCAGACTTGGCGAGAGTTTCAGCTGGAGGCTACTGAAACCTTCAAGGTGCCTACAGGTGAGAAATGCCCTGCTGTTTGTGCTGCTGAGGGGCACAGAGGTAAAGAAGCCCCCCCCCCCCCCCCCGGGGACTGGCTACTGGGTGACTCCATGGCTAAAGAAACAAATCACTGACATGTAAAAATATTATAAAGCATACCCTGGATGCCCTACAGCAACTGAGGGAAACGTTTGAGCGGTTTATGGGGAACCATTTGTGCCTCCAGAGAGGTTGCCATAAAATCAGGATTCAGGCTCATTCAGCTACAGATTCTCCACTGCTCCTGGTACTCTTTGCCTCAAATCTATGCTTGAGGGGATGCAGGCAAACTGGATGCATCTTACACATTCTTTAGGACTGCCCTGCAATACAGATATTCTGGGACAGAACAGATGGTTAGATGATGTAGTTCTTGAGAGAGTAAAGGACTTTGACTACCTTGGAATATGCCTGTCCAGTGGCAGCTCATGGGTTAACCAGATTTCAAAGAGCGTCCTTACACTAACCTACAGAGCGGCAGCCATACTGAAACTTGCAATTAACACCCCTAAACATCCCATATCTCCCCTTCTTGAAATATGGAGAGTTCAAGTGGTGGCTTCTGCAACTTATGGGGCTGAAACCTGGTGTTATTGTAAAGCTGATTCCTTGGGAGTCACTGAAAATAGTATTTTAACAGCAGCTTTAAAACTTCACCAAAGTACCCCTTTAATTTTAAACACAACCCGATATGCATCCTGTTACTTCTCAGGTCAGATTGAAACCAGTCCTGTACTGGATAAGAACCTGGAGCACTCCAGAGTTGCACCATTACAGAAATGCCCTCAGTGACATACTGAAGGATCAAACACTCCCATGGCTCAAACATGTGAAAGAGAACTTAGTGACTCTAGTCTCAGATGACCTTTGGTTATATCTTGATTCTACCCCTTTCAGCAAGTTCTGATTGGTTAAAACTCGCTTTTGGGAAAAAGGTGCCGGAAATATGATATGCTCCCAAAAAACATGGGTCCGTCATAGATTTCCGGAGATGAAGTTAGTCCCAGGATTTGAGCCCCTTATGGATACGATTGAAGCACCTTTTACAAGTGGTCTCTGTATTCAATTTAGACTAGGTGCCTTGCCGCTTGCCAGTTTCACTGCCAAGTGGAAGAGCCTGGCCAATGAGAGCAAAACATTTCAAGCCTGTTTTAGTGCTGATTAAACTGATTAGCACCTTTTATTTTTCTGCCCTGTATTTGGAAGTCAGGGCAAGCATTGCATTGTGCCTCTCTGTAGGAACCTGGGAGTTCGACAGTGGAAGGTTGCACTGAGAGTCTGTAGATCGGATACATCTTCCTAGATAATTCTCCGTAGCAAAGTATCTCGAATCTATATGGCCCATCCGATCCAAACTCCACCAACGAGGGATTCTTGATCTTCGTTAAGTTTATCTGGGCCATGGCTGATTGGATGAATCTTCTTTTCCCAGCCAAATTTGTTACTGATTAGTTTTAAGAATGTTAACCTGTACTTCATATGTCTTCATGCCATGTGGCTATTTTACTATTTGGTTATTGTTGGACTTGGCCCTTCTGGCAGGTTCACCCCCGAGACTTTTTGCTTTTTATTGGTGACTTGGTGTAGTGATTTTTGGTTTCTACGCACTTTACCGCTGTGTCCCAGGGTAAAGTGCGTGCGTGTAGTGAGGTTGGCCTGCCCTCCCATAGGAATGCATGGGGGAATGTATGTGTCCTGGTAGTTCCTGATGCGTGGGGTGTGCAGGCCCGAGTTTGGTATGTGCGGACTCGTGTGATTGAATGCTGCGCGATGATGTGTGCGGCGTGCATGTACCTAGTGTGGAAGTGCCACTTCTAGAAGTGGGCACTTCGGTGTGCAGTATGAAATGTGTGGCTTGTCTGGCGATTGGCTGGTGGAGGTCATGTGACGGGCTAGGGATTCCCCAGAGTCAGGAGGAGTCACCCAGTGGTGAATGGGAGTTTAGCATACTGATGGCTGGGGAGGAGTACACCTGGGTCCTGAATAGGACAGAGCTTTCCCCACACAATACTGGCTCCGGCCCCTGTGGTGAGTCTAATGACCCTAGCCCTGCCAGTGAATAGGGAGAGGGGCTGAGCAAAACAAAGTGCTCAGGAACCTGTTGTAACTGGTTCGCCCCTTCCCTGCACCTTCCGACAAAGACTTTTACTGTATAAAAAGGGGCTGTGTCCCCTTACAATTTGTTCTCTTGCAGGATCATCTGGAGGGGGCCTGCTGCTGCTGGGCGCCAGGAGAGACCGCCACTGGGGACTGCCTCCCTGCTGGAGGGCCCTGTGAGCTGGCTCTGGGCCCAGCCTTTGCCCCCCTGCGCTTTAAGGACTCTCTGCTGGACATTCTTGACCTGCAGCGCCTGGGAGCGCTTTTATGGGCTCTAGAGCGCTGGGAGCGCTGTTTTGCTGTATAGCGCTGCGAGCGCTCTGATCCTGATAGCGGGTGCCCACCCCGCTCATTTAATTATTTAATTTGCGGGTGCCCACCCCGCTTATTTGGTTATACTTACGGCGGGTGCCCACCTCTATCATCTCTACCGAGGGAGCCTAGCCCTCTGTGGACCGAGTTTGGAGATCACCGCCGCGGCCGGGCTTGCAGGAAGTCAGGCAGGCCGAGGGCGGGACGCTGGGACAACCGGAAACGAAACTAGGAGGGCGGGAGCCTACCCCGCCTCCTTCCCGAGACTCGCGGCTGTATTTGGGCCCCGGAGCAGGCAGGAGCCGACCCTGCGCGCCGGTGCCCTCGTAGGAGGGGAGAAGTGACGCCGTGAGAAGAAGTGCCCCCATCGAGAGGAGGACCGGGAGCCCACCCCGCCTCCGTGTGCTGTCTGCCTGTGAGCCGGTGAGTACGGATCAGCTTGGGTGGCTGGGGGTGTGGTGGGGCGCATCGTCCGGGGCCGTCCTCGTGTGGAACTCGAGCACTGCGGGCGCAGTGCTCATTCTTCCCTCCCGCTGCCCCACCTGACAGGGGGCAGCGGCAACGCTTGAGGGACAGAGTTGCTACCAGCGCGAGTTGGGACCATTGTGCGTCAGAGTCCAGTGTGACTCCAACGTTCCTGGGGGCATTATTCTTTGAGTCCAGGAGAAGGACTCCAACGTGGGGGACATTGTAGTTGCTGAGCCCGTGGCGCTCCAACGTGGTGGCAGTATTTTACCGAGTCCGGTGAGGCTCCCACGAGTGGCCCAGTATTTGTCTAGAGCCTGCGAGGCTCCGGGGGCATTGCCTGTTCTAAGAGCCCAGAGGGGCCCCCCGTGACTGAGTTGTGGTAAAAGGGCACAGTGGTGCCCTCGCTCCGTTTCCCAGCTGCCCAGCACTTAGTGGGCAGCTGCAACGTTTAGGTGGTGCATTTTGCGCCTGGCTTGCGCAGCCTGCGCAGTCCTGCCCCTAACTTTTCTGGACACAGGGCGTCCTTGCCCCGACCAGGCCAGTTGGCCTAGGGACTGCCACAGTGGTGGCTAATGTGAGTTTGGCGTTATTGTCTTCCTAACCTGCACCGCTGAATGTGTTTTTATGCATCATGTGCCTTGTTTTACACCTCTGAATGTTGTGCATCATGTGTTTATGTGCTTAGACCCCTATAGGTATTGTGATACTTAGGTGGTTGTTTTCTCCCTAGTACAGGTGGTGCTAGTGAGGTCCTGATTCCCTGCGCAATATTTTCCTAAGGTGGTTAGGGTTGCGTAGGTGGTACTTACCTGATGCTAGTGTGATGACGCTGAGGTCATTATTGCGCCAGTAGTTACTGGTTGGGTGCTACATGTTCTATTTTAGTGCTACAGTGATTGTAAGTGCTATGGTCTAAAGTATTGTTCCTAAGTTCTAAAAGTGCTAATTCCAGACAGTGGTCCATGTGGCCCTGTCCCCTGTACATATAATCCCTTGTAAATTCTGCCCGTGCCTGTTGGCACATTGTAAAGTGTGTGTTTTTATCTAATGTGTTGTGTATAATACAAAGGCTATTTTTATAGAATACCTTGTGTGGAGTTTCCTTTGTGGTGGGCCTTGGGTGTTGTTGCTGGGTGCGCGCGCAAACGCTTTACACATCGCCTCAGAGATAAGCCTGACTGCTCGGGCCAAGCTACCAAGGGGGTGAGAAGGGGTTATCTTTGGCGTGTAACTTCCTTGCCCTGACTAGAGTGGTGGTTTCTGCCTGGCTTTGGCGCAAGCCCTAGCCAACCAGAAATCCCATTTCTAACATTGGTGGCAGCGGTGGGATTTGGACTTGCGTTTGCGCTGTACCGCAGCGGCAACTGGCCGCACTACAAAACTCTGCATTTAGATAAATCACACGGTATAGGGATTATTGTTCTAAGTTTGTTTTTAATTGTCATTTCTTTGGAAATGTGTTTTTGTGCACTGTGAGTTAGGTGTCCCTAGCTCGGGAGGGTAGATCATCCCACCCAAGTGCATTGTGTTTTCTGGATTCACCAGAGGGTGGGATCCAGTGGTGGCAGCGTAATAGTGTCCAGTACATTTGTCCCCCGCCCTGCGCCCAGAGTTGGTACCTGTGTCACGTGGTGGTCAGGTTGAGGAATCAGGGGTGGTAGAAACTGCCTTACCGGTCCGAGGGGAGGGTTGTGTGTGGATGGATGGTGTGTGGCACTAGGCAAGTGAGTGTGAGTTCTCTGGGATAGAGAGCTTGCTGAAACCTTTGTGAATTGTGTACTTCTGTTCAGCTCAGATACCTAGGTCCCTTGTGTTGCACGTGTCCCTGAGCGTCCTGCCAATATGGAGTCTGCTTTTAATTTCTGTGGTCTGTTTAGATACAGTATGGGGGAGTTGGTTGAGTTTTGTGAGGAGAGAGACATAGCAGTGAGTGTGTCAGACTCCCAGTCAAAACTCAGGGAAAACTTGATCCATTGGCAGAAGGATGAATGGGAACGTGAGCGCAGTGAGGAAGATAGGGCCCGGGCCGCACGCCTAGAGGGTGGTGGGTCTGAGGGGAGCCCTGAGGAATCTGAAGAGGAGGAAGAATGTGACCTGACAGGGACGCCAGTAGAGAGAGAAGACCCCATAGATAGGGAGTCCCTTGCTGGGTCCAGTGTCAGGAGCAGCACCCCATCTCTTTCCCTGTCCCCAGAGGAGTGGATAGATAGGAGGGAAGAAAGGGAGCATCAGCTGGCCCTGGAGAAGCTCAGGTTAGAGCAAGCCAAGGAGATGGCGCAGCTGAATGTGGAGGAGAAAAAGTTTGAGACCGAGAGGGTCTTAACGGAGGAGAGGATAGCGGAGGCTGAGAGGGCCTTCGCCAGGGAGAAATTAGCTCTGGAGGGTAAGTTGTCCCCTGAGCGCAGTTCTGGTTTTCTGGATTCCCCAGGGAGGGTAGAGTCCAGTGGTGGCAGCGAAATAGAGTCCAGTGCAGGGCGTCCCATTCCCAGTTCACCCAGTCTGGTACCTGTTTCCAAAGAAGAGGAGAATAGGTTGAAATTCAGGGGCAGTAGGAAGCTGTCTCACCAGTCTTGGGACACGTTTGTGGGTGAATGTGAGGATGCACTGGATGATTGGTTAAGGGTAAACACGAAACGGGATTTTGACGGACTGTATGCTCTGGTTATCAAAGAGCAGCTATTCAGTAGTTTTTATCCCGAGTTGCGCCAACACCTGTTAGCGTGGGGGTGCACTGATCCATGGAAACTTGCAACGGAAGCAGACCGATGGGAAGGGGCCCCAAGTTATGATGAGGAATGGGAGAGTACTTCTAACAGTAGTGACTCAAGTAGCTTCCAGTCCAGTATTGAGGAAGAGGCTCAGAGTAGCCCAGCTAGGTCCCAGAGTAGTGAGAGGGGTGTAGGGACTCACGTCCTGTCTCCGTGGAGTAGGAGTGAGTGGGTGACTTCGAGTCCCCAGAGGCCCGAAACCCAGTCTCAGAACCTGGATGATTTCTTCAGGGAACACCAGGTTGGAGGCCTAGGCTGTCCTGTGAGTCCATTTGAGGAGGATCACCTACTGTATGGAGGGCCTGGAGCGTCTGTAAATAGAGCACCAGTGGTTCGGATGACTGGCAGTACCGCTCCAGTAGAGAGGGTACAGAAGTCCAGCGAGAGGAGTGGCATGGGGCTGTGTTCCCCGGTGGAGGAGCCAGTGGGTCAGGGACCAGCCGGGAGGGCTGAGTCTCCTAGAGGTGACCATGGTGACCACACTTCTGTCCTGGGGGATCTTCGCGCACTGTCAGGTGGACAGGGGACGGGAGATCTGCGCCAGGCAGACTGTCACGTAACATATGAGGAATATGTCACTCTTGGGGGGATGGTGTGTAAGTCCCCAGAAGTCCTGGAGTGCCAGGCAATTATTCCGCCAAAGGTTCTAGACCAGAGGTTGGGAGGCCAGGTTCAGGATCAGCCTGACCTGAAGGGTAGGGCTACTGTAACAAGTGTCCTGACCGGTTCTTCTTCCAGAGGTACCGCCCCAGTTGGTAGGGAGCAGGACTCTGGAAGGGGGTGCAGAGGGTGGGAGAGCCCACCTCTGACCCCGGTGCAACCTGAGGGGCTAAACCCTAGGTTGGGAGACCAGTTCTCAGGGAAGGGTCCTGAGCTGGTTGGTGAGTTATGTTACGGGGTCGCCTCTCAGAGGAAGAGAGGGCGGAACCCTAGGAGAAGAGGTAGGGGGAGGATAGCCTCACCCGTGACTTTTGGTCAGCCTGAGGGTACGGACCCTAGGCTGGAGGATCAGTGGCAGTTTAGAACTGCCCTGATGAGGGGTAGAGTGGAAAATGGTCACTATGTGCCAGGGGTTACTACCCCCCACTCTGTGGTTAGGCAAGGACCAGTGGCGCCTAGGTGGTCTAGGGCCTGGTCCTGGCCACGGACAGCTGAGGAGTACCAGGGGGGGTAGCCCAGTTGGTCCGCCGAGTTTTTTCAGAGGAAACCATGTGAGTTCAGAGTGGCGTAAAACCGGAGAGTGTACCTGCCGTTGCGGGCCTGCGTCCGTGTTTTATCGCCCCAAGCAGGGAAGACCATCACGGTGGTGATTGGTCTACCCTGCGTTTTGGCTGGAAGGGGGTTGTGTTGGACTTGGCCCTTCTGGCAGGTTCACCCCCGAGACTTTTTGCTTTTTATTGGTGACTTGGTGTAGTGATTTTTGGTTTCTACTCACTTTACCGCTGTGTCCCAGGGTAAAGTGCGTGCGTGTAGTGAGGTTGGCCTGCCCTCCCATAGGAATGCATGGGGGAATGTATGTGTCCTGGTAGTTCCTGATGCGTGGGGTGTGCAGGCCCGAGTTTGGTATGTGCGGACTCGTGTGATTGAATGCTGCGCGATGATGTGTGCGGCGTGCATGTACCTAGTGTGGAAGTGCCACTTCTAGAAGTGGGCACTTCGGTGTGCAGTATGAAATGTGTGGCTTGTCTGGCGATTGGCTGGTGGAGGTCATGTGACGGGCTAGGGATTCCCCAGAGTCAGGAGGAGTCACCCAGTGGTGAATGGGAGTTTAGCATACTGATGGCTGGGGAGGAGTACACCTGGGTCCTGAATAGGACAGGGCTTTCCCCACACAATACTGGCTCCGGCCCCTGTGGTGCGTCTAATGACCCTAGCCCTGCCAGTGAATAGGGAGAGGGGCTGAGCAAAACAAAGTGCTCAGGAACCTGTTGTAACTGGTTCGCCCCTTCCCTGCACCTTCAGACAACGACTTTTACTGTATAAAAAGGGGCTGTGTCCCCTTACAATTTGTTCTCTTGCAGGATCATCTGGAGGGGGCCTGCTGCTGCTGGGCGCCAGGAGAGACCGCCACTGGGGACTGCCTCCCTGCTGGAGGGCCCTGTGAGCTGGCTCTGGGCCCAGCCTTTGCCCCCCTGCGCTTTAAGGACTCATTGCTGGACCTTCTTGACCTGCAGCGCCTGGGAGCGCTTTTATGGGCTCTAGAGCGCTGTTTTGCTGTATAGCGCTGTGAGCGCTCTGATCCTGATAGCGGGTGCCCACCCCGCTCATTTAATTAGCGGGTGCCCACCCCGCTTATTTGGTTATACTTACGGCGGGTGCCCACCCCGCCGTATATCATCTCTACCAAGGGAGCCTACCCCTCTGTGGACCGAGTTTGGAGATCACCGCCGCGGCCGGGCTTGCAGGAAGTCAGGCAGGCCGAGGGCGGGACGCTGGGACAACCGGAAACGAAACTAGGAGGGCGGGAGCCTACCCCGCCTCCTTCCCGAGACTCGCGGCTGTGGGCCCCGGAGCAGGCAGGAGCCGACCCTGCGCGCCGGTGCCCTCGTAGGAGGGGAGAAGTGACGCCGTGAGAAGAAGTGCCCCCATCGAGAGGAGGACCGGGAGCCCACCCCGCCTCCGTGTGCTGTCTGCCGGTGAGTACGGCTCAGCTTGGGTGGCTTGGGGTGTGGTGGGGCGCATCGTCCGGGGCCGTCCTCGTGTGGAACTCGAGCACTGCGGGCGCAGTGCTCATTCTTCCCTCCCGCTGCCCCACCTGACAGGGGGCAGCGGCAACGCTTGAGGGACAGAGTTGCTACCAGCGCGAGTTGCGCCAACGGTTGGGACCATTGTGCGTCAGAGTCCAGTGTGACTCCAACGTTCCTGGGGGCATTATTCTTTCTGAGTCCAGGAGAAGGACTCCAACGTGGGGGACATTGTAGTTGCTGAGCGCGTGGCGCTCCAACGTGGTGGCAGTATTTTACCGAGTCCGGTGAGGCTCCCACGAGTGGCCCAGTATTTGTCTAGAGCCTGCGAGGCTCCGGGGGCATTGCCTGTTCTAAGAGCCCAGAGGGGCCCCCCCGTGACTGTGAGTTGTGGTAAAAGGGCACAGTGGTGCCCACGCTCCGTTTCCCAGCTGCCCAGCACTTAGTGGGCAGCTGCAACGTTTAGGTGGTGCATTTTGCGCCTGGCTTGCTCAGCCTGCGCAGTCCTGCCCCTAACTTTTCTGGACACAGGGCGTCCTTGCCCCGACCAGGCCAGTTGGCCTAGGGACTGCCACAGTGGTGGCTAATGTGAGTTTGGCGTTATTGTCTTCCTAACCTGCACCGCTGAATGTGTTTTTATGCGTCATGTGCCTTGTTTTACACCTCTGAATGTTGTGCATCATGTGTTTATGTGCTTAGACCCCTATAGGTATTGTGATACTTAGGTGGTTGTTTTCTCCCTAGTACAGGTGGTGCTAGTGAGGTCCTGATTCCCTGCGCAATATTTTCCTAAGGTGGTTAGGGTTGCGTAGGTGGTACTTACCTGATGCTAGTGTGATGACGCTGAGGTCATTATTGCGCCAGTAGTTACTGGTTGGGTGCTACATGTTCTATTTTAGTGCTACAGTGATTGTAAGTGCTATGGTCTAAAGTATTGTTCCTAAGTTCTAAAAGTGCTAATTCCGGACAGTGGTCCATGTGGCCCTGTCCCCTGTACATATAATCCCTTGTAAATTCTGCCCGTGCCTGTTGGCACATTGTAAAGTGTGTGTTTTTATCTAATGTGTTGTGTATAATACAAAGGCTATTTTTATAGAATACCTTGTGTGGAGTTTCCTTTGTGGTGGGCCTTGGGTGTTGTTGCTGGGTGCGCGCGCAAACGCTTTACACATCGCCTCAGAGATAAGCCTGACTGCTCGGGCCAAGCTACCAAGGGGGTGAGCAGGGGTTATCTTTGGCGTGTAACTTCCTTGCCCTGACTAGAGTGGTGGTTTCTGCCTGGCTTTGGTGCAAGCCCTAGCCAACCAGAAATCCCATTTCTAACAGTTATCCTCATGAGTTGATTTTACATAAAGTACTATTCAGTGAATATTACTTATGATATCTCATCCGTTTACATTGATTTCTTGTCCAACAACCCAGAAACATTTGAAACGTTTTTATATTATATGAATTATTGTAAAAATGGCATGGAATATTGCAAATATTGAATGTGGATTGTTGCCTCAAGGGCTTTGATCGAAATAAAGTGCCTGAAACAAAACAACGATATCTCAAATAAAAAGATATGTTAAAAAGAGATTCCTCATGGTTAATATTAAACAAAAAGTATTGTTATGGTTTAGAAGCGCAACATGCATCGAAAACCATCTGGCTGACATTTACAAAGAAAAAAAACAAAGAAGCAAATTTAATAGAGCACTAGGTTATTACAGAGAAAAATGTGCCATTGCTCGGAGAATAAGACCTCATTTGTAGTCACATAAATCTTCAATTTCTACGATTAACGCAGGTTTACATATGCAAAAATGCTCAATTACTCCAAGGTCTTGCATTTCCAAATGTCTTTTGTGAAAGGTTATAGTAAGGATTCCTATTTCCTGAATAATTTCGAGGTTCAGAAATTGGCTGCTGATCTTTTTGATCAGAGTTCAAATAATCGTTTGTGTTGCCCAGAAAATTAATTTCCAGTTTTGTCTGAATTATTTTATTATTGTTACCGCAGCAATACCCCAATTACGAAATATTTGTCATGGCTTTAATTTTGGGGCTATTGCAACCTAGTTCTGCTTGTATTCTGCCATCCTGTGACTAGTGCTAGCAACTATGGATTTACTACACTTTCCAGATAAGCATCCACCTGCTACACATTTTCCTATCTCAAAAGAAAATTGGGCCTCTCATAAGTAAGTACGGTCTGATCGATTTTGCTCTTCATATCGCATGTTTTCAGCCATATCCCTTGTGAGAAATACTCAATTCTTTGAACTTTGGGATTCTCATGCTTCAGAGACCCTTGAATTACACAATAGCATGGCTGCAGTTATCTCGACATGAAGTTAGATTTGACACACTTTCGCCATAATCCACTGTCTGCTGCACAGTTTTAAGATGAATTTAATGAGTTTTTGAGCTCCCTTGAATCAAAAGTTATCAAAACTGCTACACATGGGAGAGAAAATAATATCAGATAATTTGCAGAAGATAATTGGTCAGCTTCCTAGCTACTCATTGCTATGCTCAGACTTTAAAGAGGCACTACTGTGCTGAGATTGTATTCACCTCTGTGAGTCATTGACTGAGAAATAACTTCAAATGCGGCAGAAAATAAAACAGTACATATCTTAAAGTAATTTATATAGGATAATCGTTCACAACACGGAGGCATAAAATGACAATGGCTAGCTAATTAATTTGCCAAATAATTTCCTTTCCTTTGCCACATAATGTAAACCGTGATGCACAATTTGTCTCTCCGTTGCTGAACATCTCCCATAGCTCCATTGCTGTATAATTCCAGTGGCACTGCTAAATCACACTATTTCGTGAAGTTACATACTAAAGTTGATGAAAATAAATATCAAATCTAGACTCTAATCCTCCCTATGAATTGTTGAACTGAAAATCCGAAGTGTATGGGTTAATAATCAGTCATCCTAGTCAAACCTCAAATTATTGTTGTGTCATGAATCTTTTTGAACAGCCTACCCTGACCATGGTCGTTTCCATGCTTCTGTCTTTCAAATAACATCTATGAGTTAAATACCTTCCTTTTTTTTTATATATATTTTTATTGAGCAAAATTCAAACAAAAAAGGTTCGACAATACATATTCAGTCAATAAAAAAAAGCAACAAAAAAAACTAATATATCGTCAAATACAAAAAAACAACAGCAAATTTGATACAGGAGATCATACGAACGGTTTACATAGATATAAGATCCAGCAAGGAAACTTAGGTTAAATTAATTATACAAAAATAAGAGAAAAAAAAGAAGAAAATACATCAATCAAGTCGAGGGAGGTATATCATTAAACCTCTGATTTGAATACCATTTGGAGATAGGAGCCCAAATCCTGTTTTTTTTACCTCTGGAACTATATATTGAAAGCTCCTGTTTATAGGTTGCCAAGAAACGGCTAAGCCACATCTGAAAAGTGGGTAGTTCAGGGTCCTTCCACCGCGCAGCAAGAATACGAAAAATAGCAGTGCCCAAAAAAAGTATTTGTTCTTCAATACTATGACCAAGAGAATCATCATGTCCCATTAAATAAAGAGTTACTGATTCTTGGATGTCGTGACCAAATACCCGAGCCCAGAATCCCATAATCGTAGCCTTTAATAAACCTAATTTGGGGCAATCCGCGAACATATGTATTAAATTCGCTTGGAGTTGGCTACATCTGGGGCAGCTATCATCAGCCCGTAAGCCCCAGGAGAATAACTTTGCAGGCGTAAAATAAAGATTATAGAGAACTCTGTAGTATTGGGCTTTAAGGTTCGAGGCAATAAAGAGTTTAGATGAGAGGGCCAAGCATAGGTCAATGTCAACATTTGGATTAGTTAACCTTGTGGCCCAAGCCTGCTCAACTCGCTCTACGTCATCTACAGTGTTTTGGATCAGCAATTGATAGAGAGTGCCAATTCTAGTAGAGCGTTTTCCAATAATAGAAAACAGATTGATATTATCCAATTTAATTCTAGGGATACAGTTGCAAATGCTTGTAAACACCTGAAGGTATTTCAGAAAAATCGGTAGTTGGAATAGTAAATTTCTGCTGCAGCCATCCAAATGACGAAGTAATTTCCTGACCAAGAAAGTCACCCACTGTATTAATACCTAAGGATTCCCACCTCCGGGAGGTAGAGTCGTTAAGACTAATAGAGATAATAGAGCTACGCCATAAGGGGGTATATTTTGTAAATTTTGGAATAACTAAATGTTTGGATACAGATTTCCATACCTTCCAAGCATCTGTGACTACCTTTAGCTTAATTTTTTTATAATATGATGGTTCAACCTGCCTTAAAAATAGGCCTTGGCATTTAGTCCCAAGACTCAGCTCATAAATGGAAGGGATAGAGGGTTCCATAGTAATCGAAGTGGCTGATTTAAAATTCAGTAATGGGCCTATATGTTGAAGAAGTGTTGCCCATAAGTATAATGTTAAGCTGGGAATACCTAGCCCGCCCCTCTCCTGGGGTAGAGTCAAAAATGGTAGTGCTCTTCTAATCTTTCCAAAGCTCCACATGAACTTAGACATGGAGGAGTCAATGATCTTAATAAAACTACCTCCAGGTAAGATCGGGATTGCTCGAAACAAGTAGAGTATCCTTGGAAAGATATTCATTTTTAAATAATTAGCCCTGCCAATTATAGAAAGATGTAAATTATCTACTCTCCTGAGGTCAGTCTTTATTTTGTTAATCAGGGGAGTATAGTTAAGATGGTCAATTTCCCTCACATCAGAAGACAGACAGACACCTAAATAGGTGGCTTGCTTCACTTTAAGGGGACTATCCAAAACCGTATTGTTTGTACAGAGAACCATTGTTTTATCCCTGTTAAGGGAATAACCTGAAAAGGTACCAAAGGCCTGGGTAATTAGTTCGATTTCCTGAACTGCGTCAGCAGGATTTGTTGTTAGAACAGCCACATCATCGGCATACGCCAAAACTTTCGTTGAGAACACACCTATATCAACAGGCCGAATACCGGGTGAAGAAAGCAATTTTACAATTAGGGGATTAATATAAAGGGCAAATAATATCGGAGAGCAGGGACAACCCTGCCTCGTACCCCTCTGTATCTCAATAAACTCCGACTCGGTACCACAGATGGAGACTTTTGCCTTAGGATCTATATACAAGGTCTTTATAGCTCTAATAAACTTATTCCCGAAGTTATTAGATTCCAAGACACTCCACAGAAAGCTCCATGAAACACGATCGAATGCCTTCTCGGCATCGAGAAGCATCATCGACATCTCCCCCCCCCCGTGGTGCCCATGATGTCACATAGGGTGATGACTCTCCGGATGTGATCCGTAGTGCCCCTACCGGGGATAAAGCCATGCTGCCACGGGGAGACAAGATGCTCGACGATCCCACTCAACCGATTAGCTAGGATCTTGGCATAAAGCTTTGAGTCGGAGTTTATTAGAGATATGGGTCTATAAGAGGATGGGAGATGCGGGGGTTTACCTTTTTTCGCAAAAATTGCTATATTGGTATGTTTCCAGGATTCAGGTGGGGTTGAATGATACTGAACCCCCAGAAACAGATCCAATAAATAGGGGAGTATTTGTTTACCTAACACCTTATACAGATCAAGCGGAATTTTGTCCGGGCCTGCTGCTTTACCATTTGCAAGATCAGAGAGTGCAATCTCCAACTCCGAGATTGAAATTTCTTTATCAAGATCTTCTTTGACTAATTCGTCAACCGAGGGATTGAAATCTTGGCCCGATAACCAGTTATTAAGAAAGGTTTTTATAACGCCATCAGAATATGAGTTATCGCTATGATATAACTTCTGATAGTATTTTCGGAATACCTCCACGATATCATGTGAAGAGGAATATTCCTGGCCCTCATACTCAATCCGCTTGATCTTATTTTGAGATTGTTTTTGTCGTGTTCGAAGGGCTAGATATCTGCCTACATTCTCTCCAGATTCATATAATCTGCTTTTATTGACTTCGTATATTTCAACGGCTTTTCGGGTTAAAGTGCTGTTAATTTCAGCTTTTAATACTAGTATTTTTTGGAGAGTATCAAGGATTGGAACTCCCTGTTGTATCTGGGCAGCATGGTGAATCTCAAGATTAGACAATTCGCGCATTAGATTCATATTGATGTTGTCCTCTATCTTTTTGCGCCTAGCCACAAACGCAATAGTCTCCCCCCTTAATGCTGCTTTAAAACAGTCCCATATAATCAGTCTAGGAGCACTAAACTGATTGCAGTCGAAAAACCCCTGGGCCCATGATGTTATATGGTCTATATATTGATGGTTAACGAGAAGCTTTCTATCAAAGGACCATTGCACTTTCGGCTTCTCACAGCTTGGCAAATCAAAAGTAAGGGTAAGTGCATTATGGTCCGAAATTGTTTTTGGAGACTTGATTATATCGAGCAGAAGCAGATCCTCTAATGATGACATAATATAATCAATTCGAACATACTTGTTGTGTGGGTATGAGAAATAAGTAAATCCATCATCATTTTTCATCCTCAATCCCCAGACATCAAGTAAATTATGGCTATCCATCAATTGGCACAGGGCCCTGTATACCCTAGGCTTACATCCTTTATAGTTTAAGGGTGATTGAGTATCAAAACAGCTCCCTACGGCAATGTTAAAGTGTCCGCATAAAATAAGAGGGCCAGGCCAAGAGGCCAATTCTAGCTCTAGATCTCTAAAAAGTAGGGGATCATCCAGATTTGAACCATAAATTGCGCAGATTATAAAACCAGATTTCAGTTGAGCTATAGCCCATCTGCCATGTTTATCGGCCAATGTACGACTAGGATCACCCATTATAGATTTTACAAGAATAGCAACTCCTCGTGTTTTAGATGTTTGTGAGGTGGCTGTGATAACATTATACCCCGGAATGTTTAACAATTCTTTATCACAATCTGCAATACGAGTCTCCTGTAAGCATAGAATATCAACGGGATCTTGTCGTAGTAGTTGATATAATTGTGCCCTTTTATTTCTGTCGTTAAGACCCGCGATATTCCAGCTACGAAGTTTTACTCTCCCCATCTAAGATGAAAAATCCCCATCCTGACCATCAAAAACAGTAAACTATGTAAGAACAAGAAACAAAACACAATTCATAATCTGATTCCCTCTTATTACTACAATATATTATATATTCCATATACAAAAAACTTGGCATTGTCTTATTTGTGCAAAATTGCTCATTTTTATGCTTTTCCCCCCCATACCCCCCTTCCCGGACACCAACCACCAGGGCATTTAGACTCTAAAGAGTCTGTGATGGTGGAGAGACATTCCCTGACCAGTACCAATAAAAATAAACTTACACGGTGAAGACCAGTAAGACTGAATAGGTGCAAAAATAGTGATTTTTGATATTTGAATAAGAAAAATAAAAAAAAAACAAAAAAAAAACGAAAGATAGACATATAAAGGTATTTTGTGGATAATAAGAGTAGCAAACTAGAGCAGGGTAGCTATTCCAATATCCATAGCTATATTATATTATCATGATTACAATAGTTATATCTGAATATATAGTAAATATATAATAACTAATCAAGCTGCTACAAATCCTTAAAGTTCTAAAGCTTACAAAGTCCTGGACTGATCCCCTACCAAGACATATACCAAATATCGAACTCCAATGGGCAACAAAGCAGAAGAGCAAAAAGCATCCTAACCCATTCTTCACTCCTAGACTCAGCATTTCCTAGCATTTCCTAACATACAATTATTCAATTACTAGCATGAAAAAAAGGCTTAAAGCTTCAGGACAGACTATCCAGAAACTCCTTGGCTTTAATTTCTGAGGTGAAAAATTTAGCCTGACCATTATAAATGACTTTAAGCTTGGCAGGATTGTTAAGATACACCTGAGCTTTTTTTTCTTGGAAAGGTTTGATCAATTGGTGAAGACGCCATCTCCTCTCCACAGTGGTGTGGCAGAAATCGGGCCTCACAAAGTAAGAGATAGCGTCTCTGCTGCGCCGAGCTTCGGGTCTTGCTTTCTCAGCAATAGCCTGACGGAGTAGAAAATTTCCGAAAAACACCAAAACTGCACGAGGGAATCCCCCTTGTGATGAGGCCTTTAAAGTAAATGGGGTTCTGAAAACGCGTTGAACTTCCAAGTCCCAATTCCAGGATGCAAGCTCAGGGAGTGTGTCCTTAAACAGCTGAATTATAAAGGAGCGTATATCATCGCCCTCAATTTTTTCCGGAATTCCGAGTACGCGGAGGTTGTTGCGCCGAAGGCGATTTTCCATATCCTCCAGCTTCCATCTAACATCTTTCAACTCGGCTTCGTGGGCTTCCGCTTTCTCCTGAGTCACCGTGGCTTCAGCTTCGTTCGTCACTATTCGATCTTCGATCTCCGTCAGACTTATATTGGAAGCTGCAACAGTTTTTGAGAGTTTTCGAACTACACCCTGTACCTTATGCAGGGCTAATTGTGCCCTACGACCATCCCTGGAGGTCTGTTCCCGATGGGAGGCAATAGCCTGCAGTACTGTATCCATCACAGAAGTCAATGTAGTACTTTGCGGGTCAGTGGCGGACAGCTCAGGATGAGATATGGAGGTATAATCCTGTGAATTTAGAACTGTTGCTGGAGAATAATCCCAGGCTAACCCTGAAGCACCGTGATGACTCCTTTTCTTCCTCAGCACAGTTCTCCTGCTTCCCCTAGACTCTCCCTGGGTTGGGTCATGATCACTTTCAGTTGCGCTAGTGTCAGAACCAGTGTTAACTTCTGAGTCCAAATCTGAGTCTTGTGACCACCTAGGGTCTTCCAGACCTTCAGATATCGAATAAAAATCCGACGGGTCTCTGTCTGTGTCGAGTGAGTCAGAAGCAGCATGGTCCTTACAAACCTTCCCCCTAGGACCCAGAGACCCATGTAGAATATTTTTAGAAGTGTTTGGTGCGGCACCAATCTGAGGCAAACCGATAACAGTCCCTTGTTTAGAGGAGGAGGCCACCGGCAGTTGTGTTGCAACTGCAGCAACTGTAGCTGAAACTTCACCAGTAGATTCATCTTCATCAACATCTAGTGCAATTACAGCATTTATTTGGGGAAATGCTGAGCTAAAGTCATTTATGTCTAAATTAAAGTTCTCCGGCAGCACAGATAAAGATGCGGCTAAGCTAACCATGGGGGAGGGGATAAGGACAGAAACAGCAGGAGATGCAGTGTCCACAAAGAAGGGACATAAACCTTGTACATCCCTACCTTCAAGATTTTCAATTCTTTGTCCTCCCGCCGCTTGCGGGTAAATGATCTTCTCACCCCCTGAACTGCCCGGTATACAGCTTGCCGGCTCAATATCAATTGATTTCACTGCAGCTTTTTCTCGCTGGATTTGCTCGAGAGCACCACCTCCAGGCAGCGCACTCAGGTCCAACAAAATCACTGCTGTGGATGTCGGCAGATGAACGGGGGAGGGAGAAGAAACAGCACCGGGTGTTTTTCGTAGAAGCTCCATCACTGAGGGGCCAGGTCCTGGAGTAGGCGGTAATTGTTTGGATGATTTTGCTAACTTCGCCGGAGCAATATCCAGGCTGCCGGGTCCTTCCAGGTAAGGGATCTCACCACGCTTCAGCGCCAGCTCCCGGTCTCCAAGAGCCTGCTTTGCTGCCCGAGTTTTAGAAGCGGCCACTGCTGCGGCGTTCTTTGGTGCCATTGCCTTGCTGCAATCCAACCTCGCAGCGTCTAGGGAGCAGGAAATGCTTTGTGTACTCGCTGTAGCGTTTTGTGGACTAGCAGTAGTGACAGGAGTACCAGCGAGAGTTCTACCCAGCTGCGAATGTCTGATAGCTCTCAACACCACAAAGCCGATCAAAGACGCCAGGATATGCAGGTGAGAACGAGAGCATAATACCACGGCCGTAATTTCGTCTTGTGGAGCTGTAACAAACGATCCGAGCCCCTCCATCCGGCTCGCGATAATCCCGTGGCGTTTTTTTTTCCCCCCTCAGGGTTAGTTGAAAAGTCTCACCACTTCTACTTAAATATTTACTCCATGTTCCAAATCCAAGTTAAGAAGTTCATTGAGTTTCTAATTCCGTTTCATTTTCCTTCTGAAAATGCAATAATGCACCCCTCAGTCCACCAAAATCAGTACTGGTCAGAGGAGCATCTCACAGCGGTCTAGAACGCCGCCGCCATCTCTCAGCAGTTTGCCTCGTCTCTCAATGCGGTGCAGGCAGCGGCTCAGTGACAGAGTCGGTGAGACCAAGGCTTACGGTGCAGGTTGTGTAGGTTGATCGAGTCGGTCGCGGTTCCTTCTTCTCTGTGGCAACTGAAACAGCGGTTCCAGGAGCGGTACCCAGAGGTTGGTGAAGTCTTTGCAGTCCCTGAGACTTCTTAACAGGAGGCCAGCTCAGTTCAGGACTTCGGAGATACTCAGCACAAGTAGAGAAAGTTTAGTCCAGTCCTTTCACTGCCCAAGGCAGAAGCAGCAGCTGCATGCCAACCCAACAAAGCAACAACACAGCAAAGGGGCAGTACTCCTCATGGCAGCTCTTCCAGCTCTTAGTCTTGGCAGGTTCCTCGATTCCAGCGAGATCTGTGAAGTCTTTTCTATCCCTAAGACTTCCAACAGGAGGCAAGCTCTACTTCAGGCCCTTGGAGAAAATTCTAACAGCAGGATGATGAAAGCACAGTACAGTCCTTTCCCTACCCAAGCCAGAAGTAACCACTGCAGGCCAACCCCTCAACACGCAGCATAGGGGCAGTACTCCTCCAGCTTTCCCGGTCCTTCCTCCTGACAGGTTCCTTAGTTCAGAAGTAATCTAAATCTCTGGGGTCTGGGCCCCAATATTTATACCAGCAAATCAATTGTCCTCTGAGGGCAGAGGGGCCTTTGCCTAGTCCAAACCAGTTCTGGTCAGTCCTGGAGCACTTTGTTTACATGATTCCTTTCCGAGTGCAGGGCAGAGACATCAGACGCCCCATTGGAGGGGGAGCCAGCATTATGGTGAAAAGGCACAGCCCTGGAGCACTCTGTTGACATGATTCCTTCTCTCTTTTCACAGTGCAGGGTAGAGACATCAGACGCACCACAGGGGGTGGAGCCGGCACTGTGGGGGGCAGGCACAGTCCTATTCAGGTCACAGGTGCAACTCCTCCCTCCCATCTAGATGCAGATCTCTCTATTCACCACTGGGCGGACTCACCCTGTCTCCTGGAATTCCCCAGCCCTGTCACTCAAACTCCAGACAGGGAATACACAACCTAGCAGAGGCAGGCTTTGGATGGTTAGACAAGAAAATGCCTACTTTCTAAAAGTGGTATTTTTAAACACAGAATGTTAAAACCAACTTCACTAAAAGATGTATTTTATCATTCCGAGTTCAGGCATACTAAACTCGAATTTCTACCATGTTCCCTGGGTCAGTTAGGATTATAGGATGTAATAATCAAACCGCCCATTCTGGCCTATGGAGAACAGGTAGTCTTGCAATAGCGAAAAACGAAGTAGGCTGTAATTCACTATCAGGACATGCTTCACACACCAGGGCATGTCCTACCTTTCACATACAATGCACCCAGCCCACAGGGGTACCTTGGGCCTACCTTAGGGGTGACTAACATGTAGAAAAGGAAAGGTTTAGGGACTTGCAAGTGTGTGCACTTGCCAAGTCGACATGGCAACCCCAGGCTGCACACAGGCTCTGCAATGGCAGGCCTTAGACACACTCTACAGACTTTTTGCGTGGGTGGCACAATCCACTGCTGCAGCCCACCAACAGCATTTGATTTATAGGCCCTGGCACTCGCAGTGCACTTTACTAGGGACTGACACATAAATCAAATAGCCAATCGTGGAAACACCAATCGAAACACAGTTTGCACAGAGAGCATATGCACTTTAGCACTGATCAGCAGTGGTGAAGTGCCCAGAGTCCTAAAACCAATACACACAGGTCAGGAAAAAATAGGAGGAAAATGCTAAAAGTTTCGGGATAACCCTGCAAAAAGGGCCATTTCCAACACATGGAAACATGTAAATGGATAATGAACTGCAAAAGACTTGGAAGAGCACATGAGAAACAAACTTAAATAAGCAAAACACATATCAGCTGCCTGCTTCATTAATGGTACCGCAGTTTATGGTATCATGAAGTTCTGAATAAAGCGAAAAGCATAGAATATTCATCATGGCAAGTATGAAGTGCGAATAATATAAAATGAAAGTAAATTGGCGTCGCGATGAGTGTATGCTTTAATCAAAGTTCTGCACAGCATTAGTAACTATGGATGCACCATGAAAGAGCCTTGAAAATTAATCAAATTCTCAACTGTGTGTGAATGCCAAGGTGCACAATAGCTTCTGTAAGTTTTTTAATTAATATAGGGATTCTGCTGGTTGCCTTTTTGATAAAAAAAAAATCTGAATTGAATAAAAAATTTAAGTCATTTAAAATGTATGCCTATTTTTGTGTATTGTGGATAATTCAAAGCTATAGATGTCAGAGCTGCATTTAAATCGCCATTATCAATACAGATATTGTCAGAACCCCATTTACAGGGCCAAGTGGCAAGTAGCAGCTACTGGATCCCACCTTTTCCTTTTCCACCTCATGTCCCGGGGTCCGACCTACTATGGATCCTGAGCAACTGGACCAAGTACCACTCCAGCGCTTGACTCTCAGTGGTAGCACAGGATGAGCAGTCCTAGGGAGAGAAGGGGGAAATGTAGACATAGGGGGTGATAACAGACTCACAACTCAAAATAGGTTCAATAGCAGTAATACTCGCTTTTATGAAAAAGGAGCATTTATATGCCAACACACAGTAAAATGCAACATTTGCAAACAATACATACAGTTCCCCGGGGTCAGGGCTCTAGTGTTTAAAAAGGCGGTTCCTGAGCCACATTTCCCTCTCACTAGCAGTAGTGATTATTCCCCATTCACTATAGCCGACATTTAGGTTAGGCTCCATGTCTCAGGAGTCCCACTCTGACTCCAATTAAAGTCAAAAGTGTCTCAGCATCGAAGCGCTATATGGTAGGCAAGATTCCTCTGGGGTCTCTATTCAGTCTTACCTGCACCATCAAAACCTGCATGAATAGAGTCTCTGAACACACCCCCCTTGCTGGTGCTGAATCTGCAGTGGCTGTCTCTGGTGAGTACAGCACACAGAGCCGTGCATTCACAGTGGTTAGGTTTCATCGAGTTCCTCACACATGGACCTGCGGGGGCAACAGACAGGTGTACCTGACGCTCCTCCGATGCTCGTTAGTTTCCTTGGATCATTCCCACATGTGGCAGCTCCTCAACTAAGGCAGTGGTGCGGCGCCCCACTGCTTTCTTGCAGTGCGAGAAAGCCAAAACATAAAATGGTAATAACTTTTGGTTATTACCATTTTATGTTTCTTTCTGCATTGGGGGCATGCGGGTGGGCGGAGCTGCCCGGGCAGGGCAGGAGTGGTCTGACGACTCCTGAATGCGCATGACTGGTTAGGCCAGCCCTCTGGGTCTGCCCAAACCAGTCATGCGCATTCTGCACTTCTCCATGCATTGCAGCCTACATGGAGAACAGGTCATCCCCTACAGCCCCTGGCTGGGCGGTGTCCTGACCAATCACAACGCTCCACTGTAGCATTGTAATTGGCTTAGGGGAGGGGAGGGAGGCTGCCTGCTTCCTGTTCCTGCTGAAGGCAGGAGAGCAGGAGCAGTGAAGACATGGGACCTGGACTGGCAGAAAGGTAGTTTTTTTAAAATATGTTTTTAATTATTGCCCCCCCCCCCACTCCCCGCGAGACCCCCCCTCAGCCACGAGCTATGCCAGCTGCCACCACTGCTTATGCTGTTGAACTCCTGGAAAAGGCAGTAGCATTTCACCACTATGAGGGTAGCGCTTTAGGCAGCCCTCCCAGTCCAAACAGATGGCAAACCATGAGACAGGCCTATGCAATGTTACCCATGCTTGATCCGTGATCGCCCATTACACAGCGAAAACCAATACCAGAGATCCAGACATCATTGCAGCAGGGGGCACTCAGGGCAGAGGTACACGTCTACCACCATGCAAGGCAATTTTCAGTCTCAACAAATATAAAAATAAAGCTATGTTATTTTCTATCCAACCAAATTATAAGACTCAGAAATCACCACAAGTGGTCTCTTGGCACTACCAACACAAGACAAACTAAACTGACTGCTACTTCAGAAATTGCAAAGAATTTGAATATTTTTGAGTGATATGAAAAATGTATTATGAAGCAGTTTCATAATAAGAAAAGGTTCATACATTGACTTGAGTTCAAAATAAATGTATGTAGTGTGACTGTTTATGTGAATTGCTAGTTCATTATGGATATATATATAATTAGTAATTGGTGAATTAAAGCAGAACCGTCGAAAATAAAATTAGATTGTAAATGGAACAGTTTGTATAAGCCATGGCCTAGTTTCCTAGTCCATCTTTCTAAATGTTTATTCTATGCACACGGAGGCCAATTCACAATTTTTTTCCCCTGGTGTAAGACACGTTTACTAGTGGAAATGATGAAACGCATGTAAATGCATGGACAGAGATTGGATATACATATGTGTAATATATATGGTGATGCATACACTTCACACACCAATTCTTGGTATACTTTAGTTAACTGAGCGTTATAAGGAGAGTAGAAAGATAAGTATAATAGATATGAGCATTAAACCTATTCATTTGTAACTTTGTGGAGAGTCTCAAAGATTTTGCACCTGTCTGAATGACGTCGGATAATGCAATGTAGGTATTGTCCGTCTAATAGAGTGCTCTTTTCCTGACTTATGCATGGATGACCTCAGACACAATTAGACGCTTACATCACAGATTTCAGTCCATATTTATAAGCCCATTTGCGTCTCATGCATCATGCAACGTGGTACAAGAGGGACTCAAAAATGTGAATTATGAAACTACACAAGGCCACGTGGCATGACCCTGAGTGGCTTCATAAATCTGGGGAAATGTAACGCAAATCACTGTGCTGCGCCATTCTGTCCTAGGAAGACATTCCATGGGTGATGCGTGGGTGTTCTCACGCAACTCCATTGGTTTTTGATGCATTTCCAGATTTACCGAAAGTGGTAGACCTGGGAATCTGCCAAAAAGATATGCCTTCTCGGGAAAGATGTAAAAAGAGAAATATCTTTATTTCTCCTCATTACTTTCTCTTTCTATGTGTGCTGCATTCTGCAGCACACATAGAAGGAGGAATAAGCCTTTCATGATTGTTTTGTGCAGGAAGGTGCCCCTTCCTCCACAGAAACAATCCTGCTTGCTACGCAAGCACCATTGCACCAAGGTACAAAGGTGCCTTTGTTGGGGATAAGCAGCCAATTGTGTGCCAGCGCTGGGGAAAGGACAGGAATGCACCATAGTGCAATAAATAAGGTGCATTCCTGCCCTTTCTCTGTAACCTAGTACAGCACAGCAAGGTGACTTGCTGCGCTGCGTTTCAATCCCATAAATATGCCCCTTAGTTTTAAACTAGGAACTAATATTTCGGCAAGTATTTTACTTCTTCTAAAATGCACCATTGTTATTAGCTTGCTTTTGTCCCCACACTTAGACACAATCAGGAAGCTTGTATTCGCATGCAGGGTGATTTGAGGGGGCATTTCATCAGGAAACAAATGCATCAGTGGAATACAGCTGCAACTGCCCTACAAGCCCAATATAGGCTGTTACGGCAAAACAGCTCTACCTCAGACTCCGCAGTTGAGCAATTGTGATCCTGCGTTATTTCGCTGCCTATCGTGCACAGCTTTACCAGAGGCAGAAGTTGTTGAAAATGAAAGCATCTGCAATCAAGCAGCAAACCGAGGATACAGAGCAAGGAAAGCCCTTAACATGCAAGTCAGTGCAGCACTTACAATTCATACTATTTTAGAGCTTACCCTTGCCAGGGGAAATGATAGTTTAACCTTCACAGCATGCCTTACATTTTAGAGGTTTTCTAGGGCTTACCTCTTTTCGAAAAGACAATAACCGCATTTCTTGAAGGTGAGGAAGGCTGCAGTGAGCTTAAAGCAGCTTTCCATGGCTAGCTTGTCCGTATGCAAATCCAGAAGCAACATAATGCTCTTGCGGTGCTCCAGTCCAAAGAAGCGTGAATCTAACATGCCAGAGGCTACTGCTTACACTACTACTAAATTGGACAGAGGATGTGGCCTAGCGCTCAGAGCTGAGGAGTTTGGAATCGGAGAACCGGATACGTCTCTTGTCATCGCCTCAATGTCCTGTGATTCCTAGCAAACCGCTTAATACTCTGGTTCAAGAAAAAAAAAAAAACATAATGAATATTTCCTTGTGTGATGTAAATGCTGTTCATATGAAAGAAACGCTCCAATACCTTCGGGTCGAGTTCGTGATATAAAAAAGTGCAAAAAAAGAAAAAAAGTAGGTGCATAATTTAACACAGGCATTAGATCACAACACTTGTAGGGTTTGTGGAAGTGAAGTAATGCATCGCCGTCCGTTTCGCCTGCATATGACATCACATCAGTGACATCTCAAGACGTGATACAGAGCCTACCCCCAGAAGAAAACCGATAAAGATTACATAAATTAGCTAATTTAGTGAGAGCAATATGCTGGCTGAAAAAAAGTAACATCCTGGACAAAGCAAACATTCAAAGGGAATGCAATAGTAATTAAAGCATGTGAAACATAAGCAGGAACAACATGGTCACCGTAACGCTTTTACACCTATTATTCAGAAATCAATGAGTGTTTTTGCCTAAACAGTTAAGGACATGACTACAAGGCCCAAAAGGGACCCGTTTCAATGTTTGTTGCTTATATCCTTACAAATCGTAAGCAGTATTGATTAAAAAAGACCACATCCCTGAACACTGAGCTGCGGTACACATTTTCTGAACTAAAATATGAGAAACAGCTGTAAGGATCACTAAATGTTTTCAAATCTATACATTAACCAGGTATTGCAGTTCCTCCAGAAATGGTGCACTTCCCCAACAAGGGAAAACAATGTTGTTCAAAGAAAGACGAGAAAACAAAAGTAGCGCTTCACTGGCATACTCTAAAGTGGCAATAATGTGTGTGGTTGTGAATAAAACCAATCTGGCCACTTTGTGATCACTCCCTTTTGCTTTATTTATTTCGTATTTTGTACCTTTTTTTCCCCTTTGTCCAGAGGATGCACTTGAGAATAGAAAAATGTCAGAAAAAGACATTTGCAGTCAAAGTGTTTCTTTCCTTTTTAGATCCATTTCACATGGAAAAAAATAAAGGAGAGGAAAGAGAGGGTATGAGCTGTTTGTTGAAGTCATGGTTTTCAGAAAGTGAGGAGGAGCGAGACAGAAAAAGAGAGAATAAGAGGAAAAAGAGGGGGGGAGTAGCTGCCATCGGCAGACCAGGAGATGTGAACACTGTAGGCAGATGAGTGGTGTGAGATGAGTGTGATGAGGGGGAGGGGCCTGGGGTTCATCACATTCAGAAGCGGGGCCCCTAGACCGTAGATGAGCCGAGGAGCAAACCGAATGCCTTCAACTAAGCACAGAATATCTTTACCATCCAAAACATGAAGCTTGGCACCAGTGAAACGGCCGCCGTGCTGATACATGAGTCCAAGAGCAAACCTAATGCAGTCAGCTTAGCACAGAATCACATTACTGCCAAAACATGAGCATGGTGTCTGTGAAGCGTGCGCTGTGCTGATACACGAGCTGAGGGAAAGGGTAAAAAAAAAAAAAGAGTGCACAAGAAGGTACATACATAAAAATAGAGTAAGACCGTATGTGACTGGGCAGTCGGCTGGGAGGATCCGAAGCGACAAAAGGTAGGATCAATTAAGCATATCTACCAAACAAAAGCAAGCATTTAGGAAGGGCACTAAGAGGAGCCAATAGAAAAGATAGGAAGTGCTTTAAGCACATATTCTGGATACAGCATGCCTCGCAGAGCAGCGCATGCGCTGCCTAAGCTCGACCTAAAATAGAGCTATTTAAGAGCTACGATGTGGCATTGACCATGTCATATTGCATGAAAGGTACCTGGATTCCAACTCGAGCGGCAAGGTAAGTAGTAGTGTAATGGCTAGAGCTTCTGGCTTTGGAGGTTCAGAACTAGGTTTGAGTCTTAACGTCGAATCAACATCCCTGATTCTGGGAAAATCACTTCATCCCTCCAGGGCGAATAAAGAAATGGCGAGTAAAAAAATGAATGTGTCCTTTTGTAACATAACTGGTGCTCATGTAAAGTGCTCTGTTGTGTGCAGTTCTTATTTCCATAGTGACGTTATATATCTACATGTTTTGTTGTTCCCAAACACCTTCTAAAAGCGTAACACACATTGGTTCTGCTGAGGCAGTTGCTGCTGATCCCTCAGATGGCCTGGATGCTATTCTGGTCGTGGGCTTCCCTATTATAAATAAACTGCGTTTCTTGAAATATTCAGCACCTGGAGTTATGACTACACATGCTACACACTCCAAAACCTTCGGGTAAAACTGCAAATAATGAAAGGTGGGGAGTACTAATTAAAGTTAATTACTCAGTACTTCGTCCATGCACCACAGCAATAGAAGGAAATGATGTATTGCAAGTGCTGCTCAATGAGAAGACAGCAATGAAGAGCGACAACGGTGCCAACGGATGGTAAAGTATGGGTTGGTTCCAAATCCATTATCAAACGCAAGTAAGAGCTCATGCACTCGCAGGCTCGACCTAGAAAATGCTCATTTTAAAGTAAATGTATTTTATTTTTTTAAAACAGAACATTTTTACTGGTGCTAAGCATGAATATTGTATGCAATATGTAAAGTGCCCATACTTAAGGTTAGCAGGCCAAAGTCAACGAAGTATATGTGTAACATACACCTATTTTTTTTTTAATTGTTTTTTTACTGAGTTTTATATAGCGCAAACCTGACCCGAAGGTATTGGGTATTAGAGCGCTTTACACAAGCACCAGTTGCGTTACATGAGGACACATTCATTTTTGTTAGGCACGGGGAGATTAAGTAATTTGCCCAGAATCACAGGATGTTGCACGTCCTTGCCGAGCCTCGAACCCAGTTCCCCAGATTTGAGGTCGACAGGCCTAGCCGTTAGGGCAACTCCTCTTCCCTTGTATATGTACAATATGACACGTAGAGTTTAGGCACCTGCAGGTTAGGTATGACTGGAAATCAGGCAAACATTTTGTAAATAATGGCAGCGAAAAGATGTAAAATGGGCAGTGGCGGCTGGTAGGGCGTAAACGTTAGAGGTAAGTATTGTGCTCGAGCGAGCCTGACCGTCGTCATGAGAGTTCAAAGGGGTACTCACCACAGGAGTATTTTTAAACAAAAAGTTAGTGATTTTAGGGTAGGTATAGAAATAAGACCTTAACGTACTTTTTTTTTTTAAACTTGAAATTCACTGAAAAATACCACACATTTTAAAGTGATGTTTTAGTTAGGTGACAAAATGAGGCAATAACTAATGTTTCAAAAATGGAAAAATTACAGATATTCACCAGTTCAGTTAACTTCACTAACCATAACTTGCACCATCATAATGAACTGCCTATGGCCTCACATATTAAACCACTCATGGCATGTTAAATGACATCATTAATGCACCTTCAGAGCACTATTGACTCATTGGTTCTGTATACCATCACACTGTGTATATAAAGGCCTAAGAAACTGCAAAAACAATGCCATATGGCATTGTTTTCGTATATATGGAAACTAATCTGTTATAAGCTTCGTCGAAGCCTATAGCTGTGGCCTTGGGAAGCCTGCACTTTATTATATATTTATTTATTTTGCTAAATTCAGGAGGCATTAAAAGAATGTGTAATAAAATGTTAAAATAATGCTGTGTAACTGTGCATATGTTGGTAAAAAAAAACCTTATGAGTACAAAATCTAACCATTACAAAAATAAATTCAAAACCCCAGGAATGGAAAGCAGAGATTGTTGGCCTACCAGCCCTGGCACTGAAGTGAATGCCTTTTTAGTCAGATGTGCACATTTCCATGAGCCAAAGGCACCACTGACAGTGAAGACTGCCAGGGACTACTGGGGGCTAGTCCACTGCCCCATGCTGCGGTGGGTCCGAAACAAAATGTGAATGAGAATTGAACAGTGGATTGATGAAGAGGGCTGACAATAAACTCCCATGTGTTTTTATACATGTATGCAATTTTATTATGAATTTTTGGGAACACATGAGGCCGGCTAAACAGCTAAAACTGCCTCTATGCCAGACCTAAAAATGCAGTGAATTTAAGCGATGAACTGTTTGCTGGGAAGCATGTACTGAAAGCGCTCCAGGCAGTCTCGGGATATTGTGTGTGGTTAGTGATTGGTACACCATTAATTATAAAGTGAATAATTAACTTGCAACTCCTAATTATGTCAGCCTTGCAGTTTCCCAAAAGAGCGCTATGAGGTAAGACACATTT
This sequence comes from Triturus cristatus, assembly GCF_964204655.1. Classification (NCBI taxonomy): domain Eukaryota; kingdom Metazoa; phylum Chordata; class Amphibia; order Caudata; family Salamandridae; genus Triturus; species Triturus cristatus. The sequence continues at coordinate 1,067,500,792 of NC_140579.1, read as the reverse complement.
TACTTTGCCGATCTTTTTAATAGAAATCTTTTTAAATCGTAAGGCAGGCGCACGCGAATCTAATGTTTTGTGCAATAACTATGATTGTAATGCGACCAACTTTGATGTATCTCTTCTTCATTTGCATTTAAAAATGTGCCTGTGGGCTGCCAAAGCCACTATGATTGCCATCGAATGCGTTTTTTTCGTGTAAAAAATCTATACGTGGTCGATCGCCATTTAATAAACACTCCTTGCATGGGGACGGGGTGTGGGGACATGTGCTCTGCATCCGCATCGATATTCTTTGATTTTCATCCTCCTTGTACCCGTGCGTCGTTCAATGAAAGCATTCTTCACAAATCCTTACAATTGGAGACATTTGTCATTTTCTACTTTGTTATTAAATAATCAATGCACAACAGCAACTGAAATTCTCTTTTTGTCGATGCTATCGTGACGCAAATGAACTGACTGGAGGCATGAGAACAATTGAACACGGTTTGACCTTTCTCTGGAGTGTCTGGCATGACTTATGACGCAGTTCAATTTAGAAACTCCAGAATACAGCCATATGGACGACATTTTGTAAGGGGTGGATTGAGGAGGTCAGCAGTCCCAAAGACCCCATCAGCTAACGGCCCTAATTTCCAGTTAACATCATATCGCGTGTCACCTTCATTCAGACCTGGCCAGCCCAACAGGTGCGGTGGAATTACTAATTCGGCGCGTACTATGTTAAAAGTAAGAAACGTCTTATTGTAAACGGGACTGGATGGTGGTGTCTAATACAAACATGGCGGCATTTGGTAACTGCGTAATGGCACGAATCACCGGTTTGTTGACAGCTCGCACTACTCTAAAGCAACAAGGCACATTTTGCCGTACCTATATCTGTGTGGTAAAGCGTGTGTTGTGCCCTTGTGCTTGCCGCCTACTATCAACCTTTCGTGGATGACATGTTTTCCTGGTATCACCATTATTTCTAAGTCCTTCTCAAAAGTGGGAAGAAGTGTAATTTTCAACTTTTAATTTTCCACATAGGAAATTACCGCCTGCACAATATTCATATACTTAAACAACAAAAAGTACGTACCTGCGTTGCCTCCGATTAAGACCGGCCATGCTGTACTGGTGGGTCTGCGTGTTCCTGCCCTCCCCTACGCAACGCAACGCAACTCAAGCCAATCACAAGGCTGGTAGGCGCAGCAGGCGAGCGCCCCAGCCGGGACATTTTCTCTGGGTAGAGAACAAGGGAGAATGGGCGGTCCTGCTCGAGGGCAGGGGGGAGTGGCTTACCCACTGTTGTAGGTACTGACTGTTTGGTCGTCTCCAGGGCTGACCAAACAGTCAGTACCCACAACAGTGGGTAAGCCACTCCCCCCTGCCCTCGAGCAGGACCGCCCACCCTCCCGCCCCCAACCAGACAGCGGCCCTTCTGCTTTCTCGCAATGCGAGAAGGCAGAAACATAAATGGTAGTTTTTACCATTTATATTTCTGCCTTCTCGCATCGCGCGAAAGCAGTGAGGCAACGCCCCCACGCCCCAATGGGCGAGCCGCCGCTGAAAATGGGCACAAAAGTTAAATCACAGGTAAATATATTCTATTGAGAGTTAACCATTATATGTTAATTGATTCTTCCCTTTACAGAAATGTTTCCTGGAAACGATACATGGATTGAAAGAGCATGAGAGTGCAAAAAGAACTCCCTATTTTCTGCAATATGCAATGCAACAAAACTGAATAGATATTTCTTATTCACATCTTCTGTCCAGGATGGCGGGAAAAGGGGCTGAAGTAGGAGATGAGGCAGAAAAGAAGGAGAGGGCAAGATTTCTCTAACCTGTCTGCTTCCATACCAAGTACAAGGTTACCTCATGTTACTGAGGACACAGTGGTCCAGCCCTCTTGTTGGTTTTCGAAATCGAATAAATCAGTGAATGGGAACCAAGACTCCACCTCCCACAATGTATTTGGTTGTTGAATGAAAGTCCTGCCAGAAGCATGGTGCCTTGAATGATTTGGCTATATAAACAAATTGGTCCACTCAGGAGAGTTAAAATGAGAGAAACAAAAAAAGGTAGGCCAAAAATATGATACAGTCCCTTGATAATATAATAAATTGAAGGAGAGTTTAAATGCACAAATCGTCATCATAGGACTATTACTGAAATGAAATAAAAATCTATATATCATAGAATGATAAAGCAAGGGGGGGCGTGGCTAACTGCCGAGCATGGCGGCCGCACCTTAGTGGAGCTCCTGGCCGGGACCCGACAAATTCTACTGTCCTGGACGGAACCTGGGGAAACTTCCCTTCAAATCTTCCCCAGGTGCAGAGGAGGCCCTGGAAACATCTCCTCGCAGCAGCGACCCTGATTGTCCCCGCGGTTGCTGTGAACTGCAACCGGGAACAAAATCCGGATGCCGATGGCGGCTGCTGCTGCGGTGAGAGCGGGAGTTCCTATGAGGCAGTGCCTGCTGACCTACCATTGATCGCAGCTGAACTGTTCCTGCGGCGGCGTCGCTGTTGTGCTGCGACATGTGCCCGGATTCTTAGAGGTGTGTGTCTTTGTCTGTAACATCGGAAATGGGCTCTGACATGCTACGGGCCCCGGAGTGCTGGCCCATGACGTACTTTCTTTGACTCTAAACGCGCTAACTTGCTTGGGGCTTTGAGTGCATATAGACACTGTTACGGTCACTCCACACGGAATATCCTGGAGGACTAAGGTTGGCGGTCGTGCCAGCCTCTCCAGCAGACTGGCAGGAGTTCCACCGACCAGATCTGGCACTCATGCATCACTGGTCCTGGTGCTGGAGACTCTATCCCTGCTTTGCAGCACTGCCATAACTGTACCGACGAAGCCGGAGCACTGCAGGGGCTTGCGAGCCCTCCTTGGGCCTGCGGACTTGGTCCGGCACCGACGGTGTACTGAGCCACCTCTAAAGACACTCATAGCCAGTGTTGCCAGATTTTTAGACCCGTCCCAAGCCCAAAGCCACTCAAATATAAGCCCAACCAGACCAGCTGCAGCCCAAAAACCAGCCCAAACATGCAACTCTCAAATTATGCAGAAATAGTCATCAGAAACCACTTAAAGGATGAATCTAAATTTTATTCAATATACAGATAGTGGAAGGGGGTTAACTGGGCACCTGTGTTAATGCTACTCATTTTCGTGACCCGCCACCACTGTGACATTGCAACTTGTAACAGGCACTGCTAAAGCTACAATAGAAGAAAACACAGAGATTGAGAAAACCAGAAATAGTATTGTGCGCTAATTTCTGCTCCCTCGAATTTGCATTTTAAGCAACTCCAAAGGTAATGCTAGTAGCCCCAGTTTACCCCCTAGCCCTCAAGCCCCCTCCCTCCTTCCCGAATGGAGTCTGACAACCTCCACTTCTATTTCATCCACAGCATATTTGTCAACATTTGGAAACAAATAAGAGGGAGATTCAGAGACAAACCCATGTTAAAATAATTACTCCTGTAACTTGTATTTTGTTTGGGGGGGGTACTTTAAGAGGTAATTACGTAAAATAGTACACTTTTTAGCTTCCAAAATGTGCAGTCTTCTGCCTAAAGTGAATAATAGTACCACCTATGGGAGAGGATGTGGCGGCAGCAGCAGTGTGCGCTTCCCTCACACACAACAGGTAACACACAGACAGTAGCAAAGCAACTTTCACTTATTTATTTGAGATTAATATATAGCAATAGCTAGATCCAAAGTTATCAGAACACTTTACAACAGCAAATGTTCACATAAAAGATAACAAGTCTATACAGAACATCTGATTCAGAGTACTTTACTTATCATATAGCACTCATTCCTACTCTTACTATAAATGAACTTACTTCAATTTGTGCTTGCTTCTACATGCTGCGGCCAGGCCCCACGAGTCGACGGCCACAGCAGCGCAGGGCTGCACCACCAGGCCAGGTCTGACAGTCTGAGACCCGAGAGAAAAGTGACACAGTGCATAGCTGCCAAGGTTTCAGATTGCTTATGTGTGATATTTTCATAATTTCAGTGTAATTATGAGTGACATTCAATGACGAGTGACACTTTCTCGCAAGCAAAAATCAAGCAACGAAGATGAGGGAAACATATAGTAGTGAAGTATGATGGTATGTAGGACATCAAACAAGGATACTTCAAGACTTGTGTTTATTAGCCACAGCTGCTGCAGTCAGAGTAACAGTAACATCTGGAATCTCTGAGCTACAAGCTCACACAGTACATTCTACATTCCAATGACATGTCACCATGATGGAATGAATGCAAGATTACAACAATATCTCCCTTCTTTACGACAAATGAAAACAGATAAAACAGGAAATAAAATGTCATAGTATAAATACATCAAATCATAAACATACAGTAGATAACTAATAAAGATGAACATCAATTGCGATATCTTAAAGGTTTGATAATATTTCGTCTATTACTCCTACGTACGGGTTCAGGATGGAAAGAGCACCTTGGTTCTAAAACATCAATATCAGAAAAAGAAGATGAAGGGGAAACACAGGAATGCAAGAAAGGTTTGGATGGAAAAGAAGAATCATTGGGAAGAACATCATGATTATCCACTTTCACCACTCTTCCCTTATTCCACCATTCATTCTTGCTAGTCCTCACTGCATTCCTGGTCACAACCTCAATTCTGGCAGGAGGTCTAAATTTCGACATTCCCTTGGGAACGTGACTGGGATCCTTGACATGAATCCAGTCTCCAATCCGCAGTTTGTTTTCTACAGGTTTAACTTTATGAGTAGTGTCATAATGACTGTAGGAAGGTGGATATCTGACTATGGTTACCCCCAAATTTTTGCCTAGTGTCTAGCTGGTTTTTCGACTTAGTTGGCCTGAGATCCTGCCATTCAGGCTCTCAGGCTATCTGCTCTCTCTGTAAAATGGACTCCATGTACCCTAGGTACATACCCAATTGGTTGGATCACCCTGTCAGCCCCTGTACCAGTGTACACTAGGTACCCAGGGCATTGGTGTACCCAAGGCCTGCCAGGGGCTGCAGCATGTATTATGCCACCCCAGGCTTGGCCTAACAATCTGACACAACTGGCTGATCACTCAGCTGGGGTAAGTTGGTGTAATCACCTCTTACTTAGGTGTAGTATACCTATACCTAACCTTAAATGGGACACCTGGTAACCTCTAAGTCACTCCTATGGCAGGCCTTAACAATCCTGAAGGCAGAGTGCTTGGTTCCATGTGAGATGGTGCTCTGGCATGAGCTGAGCCTGTCTGCAGTGGTCGGAACAACTTCCTTCTACTGTTTCCAGATATCGTCATACCATATACTCTTAAGTGCATTATGAACCTCGCGGTTAAATGCTATCTTTGGTTTGGCTTTATCAAAACATGTCGAGTAAGGTGTCATACGAATTGGAATACTAACCCCTCGCCAATTCTGGCGACGGGGTTAGCATTCCACCCTTCTAGAGGGACACGACATGTACAGTACCTGAAACCCGGGTAAAATCAGACATAGCCTCAGCTCCACAAAATGGATGCTGCCACCACAGACACAAGTCTGCCCTCCTGCTGCTGGGAGTCCTTCCAGCTTGGGAGGTGTGGACAAAGGGTTTCCTGCCAGGGGAGGTGCATGCACCACCCCAGACAGGATTTTGTGTATTGGTCAGGTAGGGCTTGAAAGAAACCAGACATGCCTGTGGCTCACAAGGAGCCTCGGTGCATATGCCAGTTCAAACCGGTCCTGGGGCACACCAGTCCCGGGCCTGGGGCGAGCTGGACAAAGGATTGGGGGTGTAACCACCCCCCTTCCTGGTCCCACCCATAGGGAGGGACCTAGCAGGTAGTCCGGCCCCTAGAATCCGCTTAAAGGTAGGAGCTGTGTCCTAAGACTTCAGACATCCTGGAATCAACTTGAAACTAAGAAGAAGACGGGAACTTCGACATTCTGCTGCACAGAAGACTGAAGAAAATCTCCCCTGTGGTCAGGGAGTGACCACCTTGCTAACGCAAGCACCATCCAGCGAATCACCGTCTGCTTTGCCGCCGCCTCCCGCCGGAGCCCGAGCCCAGAGACTGACAAGACCTAGACCTCCAGACCTCTCACCGCCCGATCCACAGTCCCTGAAAAGAGGAGACCCGTGGAGGCACCGAGACACGTGGAGCCAGCCATCTTGAAACGACTACGACAAGCTGACCAGTGCAACAACCGAGGCTCCCTCCAAGTTGTGCTTTGGGTCCTGAGAAGCCCAACCCTCGAGCAGCATCTGCACCAAAGGTGAGCCCTCCAGCATCTCCACGATCTGCGTGGGGCCCTTCTGCATTTTGCCACTCGACGCGCCTAACCGGTTGCTGGCCCGCTGGCTAGTGGCCATCTTGGCGACGAAATCTACGACAAACACCGCTGGTCTGGTTGCTCCAGACTGGCCCTTGCTCCCCTCCAAAGGAGCAATCCCTCTGACCTTGCTGGTCAGAACCAACAGCTGATTTCTGAATCCTCCTACAATTGCTTTTGCCAAGGCTTGTTTGCTTCGATCAAGTCGCCGACACCGCCGACAGCGAGAGCCTGCGTGGGACAGCTCGTGAGCCGACTCCTGGACGTCGTCGACCTTCAGGGACCACGTGGCTGCGGAGACAAGCTACCCCTCATCACCTGTTTGCACCCGACATCGCCTGGTACCCACCTGGTGCCACGCTGGTCACTGGCTAGTGACTGTGAACACTGTCCCCTCTGCTTACAGGTCTTCAACATCTCCGATCCACTCTTGGATCCACTGCATCTCTTCCCGACCGACCGCCTGCAGCATCCTTGTCCCAGGCTCAACGGAACAGATAGAAGAAACCCGACGCACTTTGAGGCCTATGCACCCGCTTCCTGTGGGTGAGGTAAAGCTGGTACTCCGGTGCCCATGTGTAGTAATACATCTCTAGTGCCTGTGTTCCAAATCTTAAGTTCCTAGGTCATCCGGAAGATTCCTTTTGCAGTAACTTTGTACTTTTTACGCACCCATTGAAACCTATGGGAGCCCGCGTGTGACTATTTGCTCTGCACACGCCACCCGTGGACCTCCTGGTCACTAACTGACGTTAGCTCCTTGTAGGCCCAGCGATTCTAGAGGCCCTAGGCCTTTTCCCTTTTCTGTTCGTGGTACTTATACCACTATTTTAGTATATGGTTCGAGTGGCCACCAGGGCCTATCCATATAAAGTGCAACTTCTGTGTATTCTGTGATAATCTTGTTTGACGATTTGTGCTCCTGTGCTCATAAAGAGACTAGGGGTTACTTTGATAAATAAATACATATATATTTTGAATATATATCTGTGTGGTGTCCTTTCATTGGTATAAAAGGGGGTTACTATTGGTAAAACAGCTTGCTTAACACGCTTCACGAGTTTAGCCTCAAAGACTGCTTAGCCTACGCTACCACTAGGGCAGCTAGTCCAAAAAGGTTGACTTACAACCACACCATAAGGGTTGCTTGGCATGGTACAAGGTGGTCACTAGAACTAGTGAACAGCATATACCAGGCCAACTTCTCACATTGGTGAGCAGCGGTTGGATTTGAGCTTGCTGTGTTTTACCATTGTAATCTCTTGGTTACCAATTGAAAGATCACATAGGTACCTGTAGGTACATATAAAACAAGATTAGATATACATAAGTTCTACTGAACTTAGTTGTTGTAGAGCAAAGGGAGTAGCACACCCTGACTACAACTACTAGATAGGTTTAGTAGGTAAACCCAAGTGAAGGTAGATTGCAACACATCCACCCACACTTAAGAGCAATGGCCGGGGCAGAGGGGTCCACTGTACCCATCTCTGTTGAGAGTGACCCCCAGAGGGCACCATCCAGCTTTGCTACCCTTAATCAGAATGAGCTCAGGCATTTGGCAACTCTTAGAGGCCTTAAACAGCCCAAGAACCCAAACTCTGCTGAGCTCAGAGAGCTCTTACAGAATGATGAGAATCAGAGAGCACTCAAGAAAGCTTCCCAGTTAGCCCCCTTAGGGACAGGAACAGGGGGCCCCCCTTCTAAAGATGCCACTGAAGTACCCCTTCCCAATAGTCACCCCTTAGATGGGATGCCTACCACAGAGGATGAGAGTGAAAAGGATACTGACAGTAGTGAGGATGAAGGGAGAACTAGCCCAGTGCCAAGTATTATACTTGGCCCAGCTAAACCAAGGCTATTGGGGACTGACAGTGGGTTCAACCCACTGGATCTCCCCAGTGGACTTAACACAGGGCTTGGAAGGCAAAGGAATCGCTCAGGTGACTCCAATGCTTCCCATGGCTCTAGAGGCTCTCAAGGTCACTCCAGGAAAAGGATGACCACCCCTCAGAGGAGGGAACATGAGGCCAGAATGCAGGAAGCCCAGCTGAGGATCAGGAAGCAGGAGCTAGAAGTAGCCCTGATGGAAGAAAAACTGAGCAAGGCTAGGCAGCATAGAGAGAGTGGGTCTATACCCACTGGTGGCAGCAATGTCCCTAGGGACAAAGATAGGGTCTTTGACAATAGGAACCTGTCCAAGATTGTGCCCCCCTACAAAAGTGGGGATGACATCCACAAATGGATGACTGCTCTTGAGAGAGCCTGCAAAGTGCAGCAGGTTCCTGAAGACCAGTGGGCAGCAATCTTATGGCTCTCCTTTGAGGGGAGAGGCAGAGATAGACTCCTCACTGTTAGAGAAGAGGATGTCAGAAATTACAGAGTCCTGAAGAGTGTCCTAGTTGATGGGTTAGGCTTAACCACTGAACAGTACAGGTTAATGTTCAGAGACACCCAGAAGACACAGACTCAGGACTGGTCTGAATATGTGGAATGTGCCACTAAGGCTTTGGAGGGTTGGTTGCTGGGAAGTAAGGTGTCTGATTATACAGGATTGTACAATTTGATGATGAGAGAGCAGATTTTAAGTAATTGTCAAAACCAGCTTCTCCATCAACACCTGGTAGACTCAGATTTGACCTCTCCCCAAGAATTGGGAAAGAGGGCAGATAAATGGGTCAGGACCAGGATCAGGCCTAAAAACCAGGGTGGTGACCAAAAGAAAGATACCACCAAGCCTCAAGAGAAGGGTGGGGATAAAGAAAAAGAGAAACCTTCCTCAGGGCCCCAAAACTCCACACAGGGTGGTGGGTCCCAAGCTCCCTCCTCTACCACAGCCAAAAAGCCCTACTGCCATGAGTGTAAAACTCCTGGGCATTGGAAAACTGACAGCGGTTGCCCAAGGGCTAAAAACAAAACTGTTCCTCCAATTACTCCTGTCACACCACCTATTACTGTCAGCAGTAATCCCCCAGGTGGTGGGAGTGCCCCCAGAAATCTGGGTGGGTTTACTTGGGGAACACAGGGGGACCCTGGCTTAGCCAATTCCCCTGCAGCAGATACTCTTGTCTGTGATGGTGGCATGGGGTTTGCCAACTTCACTGCCTGTCCCAACACTTTGGGTAGGTACAGACAGGAGCCCTACATCAATGGTACAAAAGCTGAGGCCTACAGAGACACTGGAGCTAGCATCACAATGGTGGCCCATTGGCTAGTTCCCTCTGAGCAGCTTTTGCCTGGTTTCTCCTACCAGGTGACCAACATTGATGGCAAACAGAACAGTCATCCCATGGCAGAGGTATGTCTCAGCTGGGGAGGTGTCACTGGCCCTAAAAGGGTGGCAGTGTCCCCAACCTTGCCTGTAGACTGCTTACTGGGGAATGACTTAGAACTCTCAGCTTGGGCTGGAGTTGAACAAGACACCCATTCTAAAATGGTAGGCCTGTCACAAAAGGGTAGGGGGGTTGTGCCATTCACAACCCCTGTCCAAATAGATTTCCTCCCTGAAAAGGTTGGAAGGGCAGTGGTAGCCACAGCCCAGGCACAGACAGACTTCCCTGTAGAGACTGGCAGAGCTGTGACAGTCACAGCTCAAACACAAACTGAGTGCCACCCTGAAAAGGTTGGCAAGGCTGTAATGGTCTCAGCCTATACTCAGACTGACATAGGTGTAGTGAAGCCTGAAACAATGGATCACTCCACACAAACTGAGAGTAGTGGGGAGGAAGAAAAGTCTCCCTCTCCCCAGACATTAGGAAAAGGTCAGCCTCCTCAGGGATCTGACCTCACCCCTTGTGAAGGAACTGCCCCAGAGGTAGCCAGGCCTGGCCTGGCAGAGCCTCTGATGTCAGTGGCCCCTTCCAAGGTGGGACCCAGTCTGGTGCAGGTAGCCTGCCTCTCTCTACCCTGCCTCAGTCAGCCCAGGGCTGCAGAGGTCAGGGAGGCCAGTGGACCCCCAGAGGGCCCCTGTCCACAAGAACCCCCCCATCAAAAGAATGAGGATTGCCTGGCTAGTAGCCCTAGTCAGGTGATGGGTAAAAACATTCCTGAGGGATCTCCTTTACAGGTAGTTAGGGACCTCCCCCAGAGGGATTCTGTTGGGCACAGGCAAACCTGGGACCTTAGGGCCCCAAACCTGACCTGTCCCTCCAGTAAGCCCACAAAAGGGACCCAGCCTCCAGCTTTAGGTAGCCAGAGGCTGACCCTGAGAGCACAGTGCAACTCAGTTAAGGAAAGAAAGGCATCCATGGTGAAGGATGATTGGAGGAAGCTGAGGTCTCACTTTGAGGACACTCACTTCAGTACTCCATCTCGACACCAGCCTTTTACTTTGCCAAGACACACCAAAGGTAGAGATTCCCTATGGTGGAGACCCTCTGATACCCTTAGGGTGAGGGATCGCTTAGTGGACCATGAGACAGGGGGTAACCATGCCAGTGCTGGTTCCTCCTTATATGGCCACTTGGGCAATATAGGCTTACCTGGTCAAGGTCAGCCTTATCTCCCTTCGTTTGGGGGGGGGTTGTGTAGGAAGGTGGATATCTGACTATGGTTACCCCCAAATTTTTGCCTAGTGTCTAGCTGGTTTTTCGACTTAGTTGGCCTGAGATCCTGCCATTCAGGCTCTCAGGCTATCTGCTCTCTCTGTAAAATGGACTCCATGTACCCTAGGTACATACCCAATTGGTTGGATCACCCTGTCAGCCCCTGTACCAGTGTACACTAGGTACCCAGGGCATTGGTGTACCCAAGGCCTGCCAGGGGCTGCAGCATGTATTATGCCACCCCAGGCTTGGCCTAACAATCTGACACAACTGGCTGATCACTCAGCTGGGGTAAGTTGGTGTAATCACCTCTTACTTAGGTGTAGTATACCTATACCTAACCTTAAATGGGACACCTGGTAACCTCTAAGTCACTCCTATGGCAGGCCTTAACAATCCTGAAGGCAGAGTGCTTGGTTCCATGTGAGATGGTGCTCTGGCATGAGCTGAGCCTGTCTGCAGTGGTCGGAACAACTTCCTTCTACTGTTTCCAGATATCGTCATACCATATACTCTTAAGTGCATTATGAACCTCGCGGTTAAATGCTATCTTTGGTTTGGCTTTATCAAAACATGTCGAGTAAGGTGTCATACGAATTGGAATACTAACCCCTCGCCAATTCTGGCGACGGGGTTAGCATTCCACCCTTCTAGAGGGACACGACATGTACAGTACCTGAAACCCGGGTAAAATCAGACATAGCCTCAGCTCCACAAAATGGATGCTGCCACCACAGACACAAGTCTGCCCTCCTGCTGCTGGGAGTCCTTCCAGCTTGGGAGGTGTGGACAAAGGGTTTCCTGCCAGGGGAGGTGCATGCACCACCCCAGACAGGATTTTGTGTATTGGTCAGGTAGGGCTTGAAAGAAACCAGACATGCCTGTGGCTCACAAGGAGCCTCGGTGCATATGCCAGTTCAAACCGGTCCTGGGGCACACCAGTCCCGGGCCTGGGGCGAGCTGGACAAAGGATTGGGGGTGTAACCACCCCCCTTCCTGGTCCCACCCATAGGGAGGGACCTAGCAGGTAGTCCGGCCCCTAGAATCCGCTTAAAGGTAGGAGCTGTGTCCTAAGACTTCAGACATCCTGGAATCAACTTGAAACTAAGAAGAAGACGGGAACTTCGACATTCTGCTGCACAGAAGACTGAAGAAAATCTCCCCTGTGGTCAGGGAGTGACCACCTTGCTAACGCAAGCACCATCCAGCGAATCACCGTCTGCTTTGCCGCCGCCTCCCGCCGGAGCCCGAGCCCAGAGACTGACAAGACCTAGACCTCCAGACCTCTCACCGCCCGATCCACAGTCCCTGAAAAGAGGAGACCCGTGGAGGCACCGAGACACGTGGAGCCAGCCATCTTGAAACGACTACGACAAGCTGACCAGTGCAACAACCGAGGCTCCCTCCAAGTTGTGCTTTGGGTCCTGAGAAGCCCAACCCTCGAGCAGCATCTGCACCAAAGGTGAGCCCTCCAGCATCTCCACGATCTGCGTGGGGCCCTTCTGCATTTTGCCACTCGACGCGCCTAACCGGTTGCTGGCCCGCTGGCTAGTGGCCATCTTGGCGACGAAATCTACGACAAACACCGCTGGTCTGGTTGCTCCAGACTGGCCCTTGCTCCCCTCCAAAGGAGCAATCCCTCTGACCTTGCTGGTCAGAACCAACAGCTGATTTCTGAATCCTCCTACAATTGCTTTTGCCAAGGCTTGTTTGCTTCGATCAAGTCGCCGACACCGCCGACAGCGAGAGCCTGCGTGGGACAGCTCGTGAGCCGACTCCTGGACGTCGTCGACCTTCAGGGACCACGTGGCTGCGGAGACAAGCTACCCCTCATCACCTGTTTGCACCCGACATCGCCTGGTACCCACCTGGTGCCACGCTGGTCACTGGCTAGTGACTGTGAACACTGTCCCCTCTGCTTACAGGTCTTCAACATCTCCGATCCACTCTTGGATCCACTGCATCTCTTCCCGACCGACCGCCTGCAGCATCCTTGTCCCAGGCTCAACGGAACAGATAGAAGAAACCCGACGCACTTTGAGGCCTATGCACCCGCTTCCTGTGGGTGAGGTAAAGCTGGTACTCCGGTGCCCATGTGTAGTAATACATCTCTAGTGCCTGTGTTCCAAATCTTAAGTTCCTAGGTCATCCGGAAGATTCCTTTTGCAGTAACTTTGTACTTTTTACGCACCCATTGAAACCTATGGGAGCCCGCGTGTGACTATTTGCTCTGCACACGCCACCCGTGGACCTCCTGGTCACTAACTGACGTTAGCTCCTTGTAGGCCCAGCGATTCTAGAGGCCCTAGGCCTTTTCCCTTTTCTGTTCGTGGTACTTATACCACTATTTTAGTATATGGTTCGAGTGGCCACCAGGGCCTATCCATATAAAGTGCAACTTCTGTGTATTCTGTGATAATCTTGTTTGACGATTTGTGCTCCTGTGCTCATAAAGAGACTAGGGGTTACTTTGATAAATAAATACATATATATTTTGAATATATATCTGTGTGGTGTCCTTTCATTGGTATAAAAGGGGGTTACTATTGGTAAAACAGCTTGCTTAACACGCTTCACGAGTTTAGCCTCAAAGACTGCTTAGCCTACGCTACCACTAGGGCAGCTAGTCCAAAAAGGTTGACTTACAACCACACCATAAGGGTTGCTTGGCATGGTACAAGGTGGTCACTAGAACTAGTGAACAGCATATACCAGGCCAACTTCTCACAATGACTTTTCATTTTACTCTGAAAATGTTCAACCTTTGGCTTCACAGATTGGTCCATTTTTAACATATGATAATTTTTTAACATATGATCATTTTTATGTTGACACTCTCTCAACCATGCAGGACACAATCTAGAAGCAGGTGGGCATCCTCTTAACATTTCAAATGGTGTAAAACCTGAAACAGCATTTGGACAACATCTATGTGACCACAGCATTTCCTCAACAGATTTACAGATATCAAACTTATTCTAAATGGCCCATTGAATGCACTCAACTAATGTGCGATTCATTTTTTTCCACAAGACCATTTGCCTGTGGGTGGTATAAAGCGACACTTGTGTTTGATAGCATTGCTACCAAGAAAGCTCTTCATTTCTTTAGATACAAATTGTACGCCATTGTCCGATACAATTTCTTTGGGAAAGCCTTCTCTCAAAAACAGATTTTTCAAAAACTTGATTACACTAATAGTATTGGGTTCTTCTACAAACTTCACCTCCCACCATTTGCTGTAGTAATCTACAACTACGATTTCAAATCTTAACTTCCGTGGAAGGGTACCAAAAGGACCTATAAAATCTATGGCAAGCTTGGACCAAACTGTGTTGGGTAATTCAACGGGCTGTAAGGGAACCGCCTCTGTTTTAAGACTTTTGTCGCTAGAAGAACATACAACACATCCGCGAACACTGGCCACAATGGCAGAGTCCATTCCGGGCCACCAATAGCTATCTCTAATTTTCCTTTTGGTTATAGTTTGTCCCAGATGTCCCTCATGCCCATAAAGAATGATCCTTTCCCTCAATGAAACAGGTGGAATGAATTTATCTCCCCGTACAAGCATCCCTTTTTCTTCAATAGATAATTCATCTGCAACTTTTAAGTATGGTTGTAAATTTTGGGGCAGATTTTTTTCTTTAGGCCACCCGCTCATGACATACTCCCTGACACTATCCAATTCCAAGTCTTTCGAGGATTCATCCAACCATTCCTGTTCATTAAATGTGGTGTCATGGCAAATATCGATACTAGCAATTAAGCATTCTCCATCATTTTCCTCACAGTTTTCAGGATAAACTGTAAAACTTAGAGGTGAGCGAGATAAGTAGTCTGCTCTTATGTTTTTACCACCTGGGATGTATTCAATGGTGAAATTGTACTGTAAGAGTTTAGAGCTCAATCTTGCTATTCTGGGGGTGTGATCTTTGATAGTTGTTCCACTTAAAATAAAAAAATACTAGCTTCCTGTTAGCTTGCTTGAGTAAATCCAGACAGCATTCTAGTTGTTGATTAGTCCTTCCTCGAATTTTTTTCTTTTTATTGACAAAGAAACAGCATAAGGATGAACACAGTTTCTCCAAAACGGATGGCTGCTAATTCTAGTAAGTGGAAGTTTCCCTTAATGGCTTTCACTCCATTAATTTTACATTAAAAGTCGCGTTGTACTCGTGGCCACAATACCGGGTTTACTGGAATAATTGTATTCATTGCGCTTGACTTCACCGCATGGAAGAGTCTGTTAGCTTTTAACACAATGTTAAGCTTTCACAGTTAATGAGAGAATATGTTTACTTAAGGATTTCCCTTCACGCTTCATCGAATGTAGACAGTCAGTTGTTTACTTAAGAATTTCCCTTCACGCTTCATTGAATACAGACAGTCAGTTTGATTTATTAACACTGGGTCTGATAATGAAAAAGCTTCGTGCCGTCTGACAGTCTTTTTAAAAAAAAATAATGATGAAAGCCTCGTGCTTGACTTCGCGTGCACTCTGAGCAGCCTTGGACAATGGCTCTCTGCCTCGTGCTTCACCTTACATGCGCAGAGGATGTGTTTATTTTTGACTTAGCAGTTGATTGCTGCCTCGCGCTCAGCTAATTAGGCTAAATTCTCGTTCTTGATAATGTGGACAATCTGTGTTAAATTCTTAATTGATTTGACACCATGACTCGTAGAACTTTTCCCTGAATGCCGATCACTGTTAAAAAACGTCAACAGATACTAGTTCACAGGAAACTGTCCAACTTGCAAACATATTAATTAGGCATTTCTAAGCATGAATTAGTGTTGTCTGGCAAACACATCTTTGACAAGAATTAACCCTTAAATCATTTCTTAATTTGTTAAATCCGCTGAGGCAGTTAGAGATAAGACTTTTCTTCCCACTTTTTTTTTTTTAAAAAGGTGCTTGGCTTGGTGAGAAGCGCGACACTGCAGCATATATCAAAAATATACAAGCCTGTCTCTCAATGATTGCGAAGTCTTCATCTGTAGAATGTCTTCTTTTCTTCTAGTATTTTGTAGGTAGTGTTTCTTATAGCGTGGATCCTTGCTGTGGCCAATTCGTCGCCAAATTGTAGTGAAGTATGATGGTATGTAGGACATCAAACAAGGATACTTCAAGACGTGTGTTTATTAGCCACAGCTGCTGCAGTCAGAGTAACAGTAACATTTGGAATCTGAGCTACAAGTTCACACAGTACATTCTACACTCCAATGACATGTCACCATGATGGAATGAATGCAAGATTACAACACATATAACAAATTACAGCCATTTCAGCAACGAGAAACTCTACGAAGATCTTAAAACTATTGCAAAGCACCAGAAATGGAAGGGCACTATTCAACATGAAAACAGACTGCATAGTTGCCATGTTTTAAGAGTGCTTATGTGTGACATTTTCAAGGTTTCAGAGTACTTATGAATGACATTCAATTGTTAAATGTGTGACACTTTTTTGCGAGCAAAATCAAGAAATTAAGTTCATATAAACAGATAAACATAAGAAATGACACTCATTTAAGCAAGGACAAGCTATGAAAAGAGGCAAATCACACGATCCTACAGACTCCTAACGCTTCTAAGCCTACTCCCCGGAGCCTATTTGTGCGGTGGCATAAGAAACCCTCTCCCTAATTCTGTACCGGCTCAGGGCCAGTTGTCTGGGACCATGACCTTAACTTGATTTCCATACTGCCCAGCATAGGCTGCTAAATTACAATATGTCACCTTCTGTGTATTTTTTGTTTTACTTTTGCAAAATGCGTTACACTCCAATTTGAGTAGAAAGTGATGTGCCTTACTTGTACACCCAACCATCTGAACTTTCAAGAGGTTTGGTATTACCAAAAAAAGTGTTGCCACCACAAGCTACTGCTCGCTTCAAACCCCATGCCCTCCGAGAGCGGAGCACGGTCTGGGGAAGAGATAGGAGGGGGGGGGGGGGGATGCTTTGACCGAGAGCCCTGGAGCAAATTTATTCAATACTGCTGCGTGGCGTAAGTGAGCTGTTTGCATTTAGTGAGAGCAGTCACTTCTCCTGCTGAGACATTTGAGTTCCGGGGCCATACCGGATGCTTTATTTCCCTTGAGTGGCTGATTTATTACAAGTTTAAACTGTCCATGCTACATGCTCTGTCTGATTGCTTTACCCCTTTGAAATCGACACAGGCTTGGGGTGTGCTAATATCTGTGAAAGAGGCTGGCACACTGATGACATAGGGCCCTGATGGTCCGGTACATAGCGCCTCTACTCTCACATGTATGCTGTACCTTAACTAACCAACACTCCCCTTGCACACGGCATATCTGATTGCTCATTACTTGGAATGAGTCTTCTTTAACTACTCATCTGGGTGTTTCTCTGGGGCGGTCTATTATTCTTTACCTACCTGCTGTACCCCGGGTCTGTTCCCTTGCCCCCTGTGGGGTTGGCCTGGGTTGGGTACGAATTCGGTGCCCTGCCTTACTTCTGAGACCTTCACTTGCTGGACCCTAGTTCCGCACATCTCCTCTTTCAAAGACTGGGCTACTTGGGGTTTCAGGCCGGCACTACGAAAATAATCGGATCTCACTTTACCCGGACTATACTATTCAAGTACAACGTCAAAGAGCCTCCTATCAGCCACTCAAACGGAGGCTCCAGGCTCTAAATTTGAAATATGCCCGGTTATTTCTGGCACGCTTAAAAATTCTTTACAATGAGAAGGCTCATTTCTTCGAATGTCCTGAAGCGGCAAATGACTGGCTAGAGTCCACCCTGCCCTCCCAATCATTGGACAATATTGACCAGCAGCTACGCCGTGTGCCGCCGCGGTCTGACAGACCTAGATCCCATCGCAGAAGGCTGCCTCACACACATTCTGTTAAAAAACCCACCGAGCCAAGCACTTTTGGGTCAGGAATCTGCACTGGTGGTTGCCACATCCATGCGCGACCCCACATAGGACACGTCCCCGGAACAATTCGATAACAACGCAATACCATCGGACTCTGAAAGCAACGATATCCTGTTCCCCTCAATTACCATGCAGATTGTGAAGGACTTGTTTGGCTAAAATATCCAGCTAGTCCCTGTGGTTACTTCGCAAGTATAGAATTATTGTTTCTCAGTCGTGGGGTAGCATGCAATTTTGAATGTATATTTAACACATGCCTTTTTTCCCCAGGTTCTCGCTTAATCTACGTATTTTCCAGGGTCCTGTCTAGGGTGCTGCTATGTCATTGATTGCTCAGTCCTGTCAGGGGCCTGCCCCCCCTGCAGTTAATGCATTATATAACTGTGTGAACGCAGTATGTTTTTGTGCATGTTTGGACCGACATAGTTTTATTGTTGGCCCTAGTATTGGGTGTTTTGTTCTTCAAAAGGGGTTTTGGTCGCTGGTCCTTGTTGCGATGCTGCATGTATTGTGTCCCCTGTATTTACCCTTGGCACCCTATTGTAATTATTAGACTAGGTATGGCTGTCTTGGGGAAATATACAATGTTGTCATGGAATGTGCGTGGGATGGGGTCGGTCCACAAGCAACATCGTATCCATGCCCAGTTGAACAGACGCAAGGCCCACATAGTTCTCATTCAGGAAACTCATCTGACTCAGAAGTCGTTAAATTACGTAGGAAATGGAAAGGACAATTTTTTTAACACTTCTTTTGCAAGGGGGGGTCACTGATCGGGTTAGGGGTGGAGTGCCCTTTGTTTTAATGGAACAGCAACTAGATCCAGCGGGACGTTATGTTCTTTTAAAGGGCAAATTAGATGGTATCTCAATCATCATTGGCAGTGTCTATGCCCCGAATTATGAACAGACCATCTACCTCGCTAATCTGAATACAATGCTACAGGATTGGGTAACGCTCCCCTGGATCATTGGTGGGCACTTTAACTCTGTCCTGGATGTTCGCTTGGACCGTTCTCACCCACCGCTCCAGGGAGTGGTAACTACCAAAAATGCAGACTTCTTGAGGTCCTGGGCGGCGGGTTGGTCGATGCAGGATGTATGACGCACACATAATCCTAATAGTCAAGAATATTCATTCTACACTCCACCACATCTATTACACACCAGGATTGATAGAATATTCTGCTCAACATCTCTGGTGCCCCAGAAGATAGAGTCCACTTACCTTGGGAAAACATTGTCCAACCACAATCCAATTGAAATCATTTGAATGGGGGAGGATACATACCCCAGTTCCAACTTGGCGGCTCTGGCCACAAACCCTGGAGGACGCAGTGTTTTGTGATAAGTTGGATACTGCTATTACTGATTATTTCGCAAATAATGACAAATTTGCGTCCCCCCATTTAAGTGAGAGGGTTGTGTTTAAAGCTGTTCGAGGTACAGCCATTGGGGCCCTTGTGGGAGCTCGTCAAGAAACACACAATAAACTCACTTTATTGGAGGCCTCCCTTAATAAGCTTGAAAATGCAGCCATTACTCACTCGTCACAGCAACTGCAACTCCAAGAAGCCAGGATTCAACATGCAGAATTGCTCGAACAACTCCACCTGATAGATTACAGTGCATACACTCAGTATAATCACAAACATGCAGATAAGTCAGGGACCCTTCTAGCACGCTGTTAGACTTGGGGGTCTCTAGTTGGCACAGGTATGCACTTGTGACAAATAGGGACCTCCTCCTCTAGTCAGGGTAAGGGGTACACTCCTAAAATAACCCCTGCTCACCCCCTTGGTAGCTTGCCATGAGCAGACAGGCTTATCTCAGAGGCAGTGTGTAAAGCATTTGTGAACACATACAGTAACCAAGTGACAACACTACAAATGGACACCACACAGGTTTTATATTAAAAATAAGGATTCTTTATATAGATGTACCACTAGACCTTTAAACGACAAACACACACAATATGGTTACTTTAGATGGTAGAATTTTGCTTAGTTCTCTTAAGTTCTTAAATGCGACACTTTAAGTCAATGTACCTTTTAGATGTGTTGCGCTTCCACGACAAGGAATGTCGCAGCGATGGAAATGCGGCAAAGTTCTGGTGCAAAGAAATAAAGACGTGAAGATTTCCAGATGCGTTACGCTACTCCGATGTTACGAGAAGACTCGACGCGTCAGATGCAGCGGCGACACCCTTAACGCGATGCGACGACAGCGGCTTTAGCAGCGGCACTCTTCTCCGATGTTTGCAAGACGTTTCCGCTCGATGCGATGTTGCAGCGGCGACACCCCTTTACGCGATGCGATGACAGCAGCTCTGACGGCGGCACGCTTCTCCGTGGATGCGAGGTGCTTTTCTTGATGTGGTGCAATGCGTCAGCTACGATGGCTGCGATAGCGACACGCTTCTTCGGCGTTGCGAGACACTTCCTGGATGATGCGAGACGCTTCCGCTCGATGTGATGCTGCAGTGGCGACACTTTACAAGATGCGACGACAACAGCTCCGACGGCGGCACGCTTCTCCTTCTTGAGTCGCGCTTCCAGCTCCTTGCGACACGCAGTCCCTCAGAAGGCCCAACAACAGCAGCAGGCACTTCCAAAGAACTCTGGGGAGCTGGGGGGTGAAGTCTGTTGTTCCTGAGACTTCAGCAGGAGGCAAGCTCTTTTTCAAGCCCTTGGAGATCCTTCACAAGTTGAGCAAAAGTACACACAAAGTTCCTTTCTCCTCTCATTGGCAGTAAGGCAACCACTGCAGGCCGATCCCCCAGTTTCAGGGATAGTTTCCTCCTCAGCTTCTTCTGGTTCCTCCCTGAGCAGAGGTTCTTCTTGTTTTCTCAAAGAGATCTAATTTCTTGGGATCAAGGTCCCAATATTTATACCCCAAAATCCTTTGTCCTCTGAGGGCAGAGGGGCCTTTGCCCAGTCCAAACCAGTTCTGGAGCACTGTTTACATGACTCCTTCTTTCCTTTCACAGTGTAGGGCAGAAACATCAGACGTCCCACAGGAGGTGGAGCCAGCATTGTGGAGGGAAAGCACAGCACTGGAGCACTTTGTTGACAGGATTCCTTCTCTTCATTCACTGTGCAGGGCAGAGACATCAGCCGCTCCCCAGGAGGTGGAGCCAGCATTGTGGAAGGCAGGCACAGCCCTATTCAGATCCCAGGTGCAACTCCTCCCACCCATCGGGATGCAGATCTCTCTATTCACCACTGGGACACATCACCCTGTCTCCTGGAATTCCCCAGCCCTGTCACTCAAACTCCAGACAAAGGAATACACACAGCCTAGCAGAGGCAGGTTTGAATGGTTAGACAAGAAAGTGCCTACTTTCTAAAAGTGGCATTTTCAAACACAGAATGTTAAAAACAACTTTACTAAAATATGTATTTTATCATCCTGAGTTCAGGCATACTAAATTCGAATTTCTGCCATGTTCTCTGAGTCAGTTAGGATTATAAGATGTAATAATCAAACTGCCCATTCTTGCCTATGGAGAACAGGTAGCCTTGCAATAGTGAAAAACGAAAATGGCTGTAATTCACTATTAGAACATGCCACACACACCAGGGCATGTCCTACCTTATCCTTACAATGCACCCTGCCCTTGGGCCTACCATAGGGGTGTCTGATATGAAGAAAAGGGAAGGTTTAGGGACTGGCAAATGGGTGCACTTGCCCAGTCAGCATGACAGTACCAGACTGCACGCAGGGTCTGGAATGGCAGACCTTAGACACATGTTTACAGGCTGCTTCTGTGGGTGGCTTAACCAGTGCTGCAAGCCCACCAGCAGTATTTGGATTACAAGCCCTGGGCACTCCTGGTGCACTGTACTAGCGTCTGACAGGTAAACCAACCCAACCAATCATACATTAATTTACAATAGGGAGCACTTGCACTGTGGCACTGGACAGCAGTGGCACAGTGCCCTGAGCAGCTAACACCAGCAAAAACATACACGAGGCACTGCGAAAAACGGAAGGGAGACTCACGCCAACGTGCCAGGTCTAACACACGCCTTATAAGAAATACTCCTCCCCCTGTCCCGATAATGGAAATAGTTCTCCCAGATGGCTCTGTTGTTTCTACCCAAGCTGACATTAACCGTGCATTCAGCGAATATTACCAAAACCTGTATAGTGCTCCAGTCACTACAACACATGACCAAATAACCACCTTTTTTAACGGTCTCACATTCCCTCAGTTGTCACCGGATGCTCAATCTGAACTAGACGCCCCTATAACTAAAATTGATATTAAAGAAGCCATCAGAGATTTGCCCAGAAACAAGACCCCTGGCCTCGAGGGTCTACCAGCTGAATTCTACTCACTTTACGCAGAGAAACTGTCCCCACGCTTGGAGAGCCTTTATTAGGAGGCCCTGGAGACGTGCGCACTCTACCATTGACAACTATGCAGGCGCTTGTGGCCTCTCTTCCCAAACCTAACCGAAATCCCCGTGACATGTCGGGCTACCGACATCTTTCATTGCTGGCCACGAGTACAAAATACTCAGTAAAATACTAGCCAAACGACTCCTGCCCTACCTCCCGAAACTGATTCATATTGACCAAAGTGGTTTTATACCGGGTCGCAACACATCCCTGAATATCAGGCGCTTTTATTATATTATGGAAACTGCGGCGGCCCTCTCATGTACGTCTGGATGTATTTGTTTAGATATGCAACAGGCGTTTGACTCTCTCGACTGGCATTATATGCTAGCATCAATGGAGAAATTTGGTGTTCCCAAGGGTTACCTACAATGGGTTAAGTTGTTATATACTGCCCCTACAGCACGGGCCAGAACTGGCTCACATATATCTGTGATTTATTCCATAGCTAGAGACACCCATCAGGGATGTCCCTTATCACCACTGTTGTTTGTCCTGGCACTAGAGCCCCTACTCCTTAAACTACGCAAAGAGGCATTAGGTTTGGGGATAGTGATTAACACCACAACGCATATAGTCTCTACCTATGCGGATGACCTTATCCTTTTTTTTAAAGACTTAAACACAAATCTTGAGCCGATCCCATCTATTTTTACACAGTTTGCACGAATTTCGGGCTTGAAAATTAATGCAACCAAATCCTACGCTTACTACATGCGACATAATAGCACCTCAGACCCAGTTAGGTTCGGCGATTTAACCCTGATGACGGCTCCAGACACGTTAAAATACATGGGTGTACAAATGTATAGAACCCCTCAAGACCTCATAGATGGCAATATACTGAAGGCCATAGGATCACTCTGTATGCAGGTCTCTTTTTGGACTTCATTGCCATTATCTGTGATGGGCAGAGTTGCCATCTCCAAAATGGTAATGCTCCACCCCTTCTATATTTTTTCACTAATATACCTGTTTTGATTCCGGACAAAATTTTAATACACTTAATACTCTTCTAACGGACCTTATTTGGGGTAAAGGACGAAGAAGAGTGAGCCTTGCGAAACTACAGCTACGAACAGAGAAGGGGGGGGGTCTAGGCGCTCCAGATTTGAGCCTATTGTATGGCCAGCCAATTGCAGTGGCTATCCTACTGGCTTGCGGGCTGCCATATCCAGGAAATAGACTACACTCCTCAACTCCTTCACCAGGGCACCTTACACAACCTACTTCTGCTGACTGCTAAGATCCCACCCAAGGCTCCTCCGTTACTTAAAACCGCTCTAATGTATTGGAGGAGGACTCTAAAATATACTAGACGGGTATCTCCATACTCTCCCAACATTCCACTACTTGGGATTCCTACAGCAACTGGCTTAATCTCCAGAAGAATGCTTTCCTCATGGACCCAAGAGGGGGTGTCAACGCTTGGAGCGCTGTTTGTAGAGGGCTCACTAGCAGATCACAACAATTTCCTTCGAGCACAAGAGGTCCCCCCCGACGCTATTTCTCCTCCACGCCATGGTCACTCACTACGTCAAACTTAGTTGGTCCCCAGATGGGATCGAACCCCCTACACATGAACTGGTTCATGCAATGCACCTGATGGGAGAGAGGCGCCACATTATTCGTTGGTTTTATAAGGGTATTTGGGCACACGCCAGTACAGAGTTAACTCCGCTTCGAGCTAAATGGTCAATGGAATTAGGGAGAGAACTTACTGATAGATAATTGTTTTCTTGGCATTATCTCAAAAGGGAAAATGCATTTTGGATTGTTGCTGAAAGGTACCCCTTATAGCACAAAACAAACCTGCCTGTAACGCAGGCATACTTGCACTATGGTGCAAGGGTGCCTGCATTGGTACTAGGCAGCACACAATGCTCCAGTGCAAGGAGAGAGCAGAAATGCTCTATATCTTTGTAAATATGGATCATTTCTGCTCTCTCCCTGTCAAACAACGCATCACAGCAAGGTCCCATGAAGCGCCGTGTTGAGTGAAAAAATATTAAATGCGCTCCCTGGTGTCCGACCTACATAGACTGATCTGGGGCCATATTATGCACAGGGTGCCCTTTTCATGTTTGTGTGAGGCCACACTTCTTAAAAGATGCGCCGGCACAAACAAGGAAAGTGTGCCCTATTATGCTGAATGTGCTGCCCTTAGGGCAGCCGTGTGCATGTGCTGCCCTGGGGGCAGTGCATTCAAGTGAAATATGGATAGGATTTTACAATGCAGGTGTCACTGCACCTGCACTTTCAGGAGGATAGAGAGATCCCATTGCATACCACAGCTGGGAGTGACTGCACCCGCCTGCAGGGTGATGTATTGGGGTTCCATGGGAACTCCTTTCTCCCCTCAGGAGCTGCACTTTGAATGTTCCTCTTTTTGTGGCACACTTTCAGTGCATCCCCTGATAGCATCTTTGACCTTGCACCTGTGTTTATAGTACAGGGCGGGTGCAGAGGCAATGAGATTCCCTCATTTGCAGGTGCCCACACATCCATGCAAATGATGGAATGCCCTCTAGAGATAGTGCTGGCACACATGTGCACCAGAGCTATCAGTATTATAGAAGGGGGTGCAAAAGTATGTGCTGCCTCTCCTATAATACCAAAGTGCCGGGCAGGTGCGCAAAGCCGAAGCACACACCAGTTGCGCCCTCAGGACACTTGTGTATTACGGCCCCTGGTAGCATATAGCCCATGCTGGGTAGCAAAATCACCTAAGTGGCCCTCTGCATCTCACCCAGTATTGGTACCTGCAGAGGGAGCATATCTCCCAATACACTTCTCATGGTGCTAAAGTGGGCTGGTCCTAGCTAGCCACCTTCCACCCACTGACAGTATCTGTCCCCAAAGGGACTTGTGAGAAACATAGTAACTGGTTAATGTAGCTATGATCTATCAATAAATAAATTATTCAAAATAAAACTTGGAACTAATGGTACCTAATATTTGTTGTGTGACTCAGTACAGGTTAAACAGTATGATTTATACAATAATTTGTTCAGTGTACTGTGTTTGTTAAATTATATATTTCTGTTCCCCGTTTATAATGCAAAACTCAAGAAAATTAAACATGGGCATGAAAGGACCAGGAATGAATGCTAAGCCATATGGTGATCATCACTTATTGGGGTAGTGGAAATAAAGATACGAAACCAATTCCTTTAAAACATCAAATATGATCGTCTAAAGCAATGTGAAATGTCAAATATCAGGCTTTATGGGCAGAACCAACCGATTTCGGGTTTTCTAGTAAATGTGTGAAATGCTATGTAATACAGTTATTTTACCGTTTTGCGCATTTTTATATACAAGTTTTCTGTCCGTATATTGCTCCTGGCTATGGGCACACTCTTTTTGCTCTGAGGTGGTTTAGAGCCCTTTTAAAGTTGTGAGCAGCAAACAAAGTAAAATAAATGTCTGTTGCCATAATTTGTTTTGATGCTAATAAAGTGTTTGTTACCATCATGCTTCCGAATTAGAGAACACGTTCTTCATTGAGACTTCAGATGCTGTTGATTTATTTTTTAAATGCTTACAACACTTAGATTACAAGCAAATCTTTTTATCAAAATGAATGATTACATTAACGTAGTATTTACAGAACGCACGGTCACACAGACAAAAGCATCCTGGCAGTAGTTCAACACCAACTCTACTAAATGAATGCAGCAGATTTACAACAACAAAAAAAAACAAAAAAAATCAGCAAGGAGGAAAGAGTTTTATATTATAGTAACGAATGGCACAGAGTATCCGGTGCAAGAAAGAGCCAAGTTATCAGACCCTTCTTGACCCTTCTTGAAACTAGCTTCGTTATCAAAGAACCGAAGCAAGCCTGGAAGTTGGTTTAGCACCTAAAACCATGAAGGACTTGCCATACTCAGAATTAAGCCTGAAAGGTGGAGGTTTTAGAAGATTGGCATTAGAGGATCTCAACGTTCTGAGTCCTATGGTGACAGAACCGGGCAGTGAGAATGTGAAATGCTATGAAGACCAGAACGAAAATGCTAAATAAAACCCTCTTCTGAACCGGTAGCCAGTGCAACCTTCTGAGTGCTTCAGAGGCTGAACTCTGCTTGGGGAGTTTAAGCACCAGTTAGGCATCCGCGTGTTGGACCATCTGGACTTGGTGGAACAGCTACTTTGAACTCCCTGCATAGAGGCTGTTGCAGTAATCAAGCCTTGATGTTAAGGCAAAAGCGACCGTTTACCTTGGGGCTAGGAGGAGGCGGTCTAAGAATTGTTTTTTTAGAGATTTAATCATTGAAAAACGCATATTGGCCATTGATATAGCTTGAGAGCGGAAGGAAATCGTGTTGTCGAATTGGACTCCCAGACGTTTTGCTACTTCTACTGTTGCAGGAGGCAGGGGCACAATGTTCGACCACCAGCATAGGGACAAATCGATTTGCCTTTCCAAACAGGAGAATTTCGGTTTTTATCATGGTTGCATTTTAATTTTTTTTTCCATTCAACAGACGTTAGCAAAACAGTTCGGACCCAAAAGATTACTTATCAAGAGATATGATCAATTGTGTATCATCTGCAAATAAAATTGTTGCAATTCCATAGGAGGTTATCAAGGATATCAGGGAGGCCTTTTAGATATCAAATAAAAAAGGGCTAAATGATGAGCATTGCGGGACACCAAACCCACTGATCTCTCAGCCGTGGAGAACTGCCCAATGGCTACCAGTTGTTTCCTATCCTCCAGAAAAGAGCTGAGCCAGACCAAGGCCTTGTGAGATATGCTAATCTCAAGAGGGCACTGAAGGATAATTGATTGCTAGAAGGTACTGAAAGCAGTTGAAAAATGCAATAGGATCTAAACAGATTGTTGTCAGCATCCAGTGTAGTCTTAATGGTTTCAGAGACTTCTAATCAGGTTGACGCTGTGGAATACTTAGATCTGAAGCCAGATTGGCAATCATGTAGTGCATTGGAGCTTTCAAGATAGTGAGCCAATTGGCCGTTCACAATGTTCTCCAAGATTTTGCCCAACACTGGAAGCAGCAAAATAGGCCTGACATTGGCCAGAATTGAGAGATCTGTCAAAGGCTTTTTAGCAGTGGTTTGGCCACTGCCACTTTCCAAGAATTAGGGACTTTAGCCATTGAAAGAGAAGTGTTTAATATCTGGTTGATCACTGGAATCAGTGTCAAAGGCCTTATGTAACATGGCCGGCGGACAGGGATCTTGGGGAGAGGCAAACTTGCTTGAAAGAATGACTTGACATGATAATGGTAGCGAAATCTCCTGAAAAGAGGCTAACATGGGGTGAAAAGCCTCTCCATGTAACTGGCTGGGATTGATGCAGGGGGCTGTGAAACCACGTTCTAATATTAATATCTTTTTTTCAAAGAAGTTGATAATCTCATCACAAAGGGACTGTGCAGGGGATTGTCTCTTGGCAGCGCTTTAGGCTATAGCAAAGATATGGAGATTAAAAGATCTTTTTGGTCAAAGTTAAACTGTTCAATTTGGCTGGTGAAATAGGCTTTCTTAGCCTCCTTAATCAAATTATGATAAGTATTCTAGACCAGCCTGCAGTTAGTCAGGTCCTCAGATTTGGAGGCTTTAACACTATTTATGCTCAAGCTGCTTGCTGTGGAGTATTCCTTCCGCTGTGACCGGCTGAATGTGTAGGGGCTACTATTAATAAAGTGAGGCCTAAAGTTGTTATAATCTCCAAGACTTTTAGCATCAGGATTCTCCAGATCATCAAAGTGGTCATTAAAATCACATAATAAGGTGAAGTTAGCATACTGGAGCAATAATGGCAACAGGGCCTCACCTAGAGTAGCCAAGACATTGGCACACAAAACAGGCTGGCGACATATTAAGCACCCAGTGAAGGACTGAGAGTGACTACTTTTAAAACAAAAACCCAATCTCTCGCTGCCGCAAAAGAGCTAAATTGGAAAGAATCGCGAAAGATAATGGCTAAGCCTCCCCCACGTACCTCAAACCTGTCACATCTGAGGAAAGCATAGACTGAGAGGAAAGCAATTAGGATGTCAGGGTTGGACCACACAAAAAAATCTTAATGAAGATCAGTAACCAGGTCATGTATTTCTTGGGTATTTTTTCAGGAAAGGAACGTGCATTAATAAGTCCACCGGCAAGAAACTTATTCACCAAGGATTTCTCAGAGGAACAGCTGAAACCAAGTGCACATTTACAGTGTTTACATGGCATCGTACCCTCCAATCAAGTAGGATCAATAGTATTTCCACAGTGGGGCATTATACTACTTAAATCTTTGATAAAAATCTGCAGAAAAGTAATATTGGGATTAAAACAGCCAGGGGGACCGACGCTGGGAGCGGAATTGACGTGGACATGGACGGGCGCAGACTCGCCAGCATTTGGTGTGCCAGCGGCACACCCAGCGGCGGTTTCTGCCTTAGGGCGCTGGGGCGTTGCCCCACTCATATTTCGCCCTCTTCCCTGGCCCCCCAACAACATGTGACTAAAGAGTTCAAATTAATTCAATCAGCCTGCGGCAGAGAGTCAGCCTTCACC
This sequence comes from Triturus cristatus, assembly GCF_964204655.1. Taxonomy (NCBI): domain Eukaryota; kingdom Metazoa; phylum Chordata; class Amphibia; order Caudata; family Salamandridae; genus Triturus; species Triturus cristatus. The sequence goes on along the minus strand of NC_140579.1, from coordinate 1,067,472,074 downwards.
GGGCGGCAGCTCTGAAGGGGGCGGGGCTTAAATTTGATTGACACTGGGCTGGACATGCATACATGCTGGTTGGGGGCAACGAGTGCACTGCTCCAAGGCCACAAAATGCGCATGTCGGGTTGGCCGCCTGCCTTTCTCTGGCCAGGCCAACATGCGCACTGCAGGCTTCTCTCTACTACACATTAGTGAGTGGGGGTTGCTCAAAATAGCAGAGCCCCAGTCACTTAATGAGCAGTGAGTTTCACTTAAGTTCTGATTAGTTAATCCACTGTAATCACAAAATTGGTTTATATTAACATTTCAATGGCTAACTAATCTTCACAAATCAACACTCTTTCCTCTGGTCGATGGATCATTAGTTGAGTTAGTTGATGGTGATATTAACAACTAATTAACTAATCCACAGATCTCAGTGAAATAACCACACTCTGGGTAAGATTCATCAGCTTTATCTAAGATTTCAATCATAAATTGAACGCTCATTTAAAGGTTCACAGTGCAAGTCCTATCATTCTAAACATGGGAGCGAAAATTCCATTTAGCAAGGACACATATCAACATAGAATTCATTCACAAAATCAAATGCAAAAAGAGTGGATAGATGTAGAGACAAAAGGCATATGGATAAAATACAATTTGCAAAGAAAATATCCAAATTTGAGAGAGAATGATAATTATCTTAAGAAATACTGGAAACCACCCCTCTAGTCAAAGGACTGGTGGGGGTCCCCTGAATACGGGTCAGGAGACAAAGAATATAGGACAGGACATATACTTACTAGACTTCTCTATAAACCCGACGCATCAGGGCACATCCCTCTCTTACACTCTCTCCCTCCTCGATGTTCTTCCAGAATCTTCGAATCTAATCAGGCGATCATTTGGATCCGAATCTTCCCTGTCTCTCTTTTCTTCTAGCATCTCTCGCCTCTGTCTCTCTCTCTCAGCATCGATGACTGTCTAATTAACTTAACTCATTCTAGTTAGTCTTATTTCTACATGTCCCACCCTCAAAAGTTGCACATATTGATGAAATACGGAATATGATTGGACGGAGCCAGGGGAGTTTCACACCATGCTAACATTCATTTTTATTAAAACTTATTGTCCTGCAAACCCTTCCCCTTTAGTTCATTCATGTTGTCCTTTTCCCATGCATATATTGTTGACATTGTAATAATTCATTCAATACAGGCTACATAGATGAGTGATACAAGTCTTTCGCATGTCTTCCGTCCCTGATATTTGGCAGTCACAGCTCTTTTGGTCATCGGGTCGCATTGCGAATTCACCAAGCATGCGCTGCTCCCATTTCATCCAGCGCCACTTTAATTCGTTCATGTACGCTAGCAGGACCAAATGTGCACTATCAATAAAGGAATCAAACAGTTGTTCATTTCTCAAATATATAATTCTCACTGTTCACCACCCACTTCTACTCTATCCCATGTTATTATTCTCTTGAGCAAAAGCATTAATAGCAGCATTCTTTTGAGTTCAAGCAAGCAGATGCTGGGCATGCGGTACCTCACGACCACATTTTAGTCCTTGCGCATGCATGAGTTTTTCCCCTCTCAATGCGGGTTAGTCACGTTACTTTTATGTAATTCAGGTTTGCACATCTGCAGAGCATTTTTCCAAGTTGAAGAGTTTGTCGGGTTGCATTTATTCCAAATGATAAATTAAGCATGCGTAAAGCCTTTCTCCAGCATGTCAGTGTCTGGTGTATATTAGTTTTGGCTCATTCTACAGCTTTTAACTGTTAGTAAACGTTTGAGGAATTTCTCAGAGCAAGTTTTGTTTTCTTGAATCCTTGCACCATCATACCCACACCTCCAACTGGGGTACGGCCAGAGTGTTTGATCTACAGGAAGTGCTGCGAAACTGCTGTCTGTAGCGTCAGGAGGCAAGAGCGAGAGAGAGGATCCGGTAGAATGAAAGGAGCAGGGCAGGATACAAACTGCCCGAGAAACGCACCCGACGGGGGAGGTGAACCTAATATAAAGGAGGGCAGCAGGTGAGGACGACTGCGTTAATGGGTCTGTAAAAAGTGTTGTGGGGGGGGGTCGCGGGGGCAGTGTTTGTATGAAAAGGAGAACAAATTGTTACTGTAACCAAACGGCCCCAAGTACGAACCCGGCACGACCTGAGCTACGTCCCTATAAAAAGATATTTTAATTATTTTACACTTTGATGGGCATCTGATAAGGCTGTTGCTGCTGCATTCAATTTTTTACCCATACCGGCCCTCTTACATCATAGAGGAATATCCTGACCCTTTGAATATAGGAACCTCCCTTCCTGTCCTAAATGAGCCACACCGGGAAGATGGGCTCTCGGCATCTACTGCGATCAACATTTCTAATCCCGGCAATGACATCTCAGCCTCAAATTTTTCCAGGGAGTTCCACTAAACGAGACTATAGTTAGTAATGGCTTCATTGTGTTGATGGTTTGAAAAGAGAAAATGAGTGGCAGTGAGCACTAAATAACAAGCATTTGCAATGCAATAGGTCTCGCATTTGCAAGGCTTTCAGCTATTGGCAAAAATGACAATGTCCTTTTATTTGTGTGTTGGTTTTTAAAACCTATAAATAAAAGGCATTGTCATTTGCAATGCCAACAGCTTAAACTCTTGCAAATGCGAGACCTATTGCACTGCAAATGCCCGTTTAGTCAAAGGTTGAAGCCAGAATTAGACTCTGTTCATTGGTGACGCCAGAGCGTAGGCATTTTACTGCTGCACAGCTATTTTTTGTAGCGTACAGCTCTTCCATCAGCCAAACCAGTGTGTTCTGGGAATTGTAGTCTTAGCTGCTGCCATTTAACTAATTAACTAACACACCTGCTGACTGCTAAGTACCAGTGTGAGCAATCTAACGATTCGTGTCAGAAATGCCAGGACTGGAGAGGGAGACGATTCCATAATACAGTAGGTGAGGGTCTGGAGCACACAGGGTGATTCCTAGGGGGCGGCGCAGAGAAACGAAACTTAGAAGATATTTAAGGCTGTGGCTGGGGAGTTTTGTTCTCTTTGTCCCCTCGGACCACAGCAGGGCTACAGGAGCGTCGTCGACGTGGAAAGAGGTTTTCTGTCGGCGGGCAGAGTGTGACGGGCTGGGGTGGGGGGGGCCGTGGCATAGTGTTGGTTAACGTGTTGTATTTGGAGGTTATATTTCATGTCATATAGGTATTGTTTGCGGCGCGGCAATGGGCAGAGGACGAGGTGATAAATGGGCGGTGCATTGCGGTAGATGATGGTGAATGGCGCGGCCGTTTGTGTTTGAGGTTCTGGGAGCCGGAAAACTGGTTCACTGTGATGCAGACAGAGGGCTGGAGAAAAGAGACTTCCCCAAAGATCGGCTAAAATAAATTACTGAAAGTTCATGTGTCATACTCTTTGTGTTTTGATGCAATGGCTATACAAGAAAGGAGACATGAGTCACGTACTCCCAAAGGCTAGCGTTATGTTCAAAGAAATGCTACTTTAATTGCTTCGAGACTGGCGGTGGTAGCTGGTGGGGGCGAGTTTTCCATAAGTTTGCTATAATGAGAAATGCTTTGTTGGGGGCTGTGGCAGCGTGCTACAATGAGAAATGCATGGTTCTGGGCTTGGGAGTTTTGAGGAGCATCAGGAGTTCAGCCAAACGGAAGGAAAACGACTCTGCATTCCCGAGAGCCCTTAAGACTCTCTAACTGGCGAGGCAATGCTGCGTATATCACTCATCATTAATTAGGTGCAATTATACAGCAAATAAAGCTCAGCATTTCAAAAAGGGGGGATTCGAGATACTGCGCATTAAAATCCGGAATGCTCTGGGGGATAAAAAGTCAAGAAGTTGTCATTAAGGTTATTGGCTCCATCATGACTTTTAGCGTATTCAATGATGAAAACAATTAAAGCTCGTCCCAGATAGAGAAGAACATGTTGGCAATGCAGTCATAAGGAAGTTCGTTTTACAATACGTAATGCTTAAATGTACGAATACCTCTTTTCAGGGCCGCTGATTGTGCTCGTTGTATCGAGGTATATGAGGCCATTATTTTAGTTTATGTTGCTGTCCTGATGGGTGGAGAGCGTGCCCGGGTGTAGGGGGCATGGCGGTATGGTCAGGGTTTCGAATTCGGCCTGGTCCGGGGTCGCGCTTCTCCAAAGATGCGATGTTTTGAGGCGGTCAGTTGTTAATTGCGGTCTGCTGCCAGGCGTTTGCAGTGTTGAGCGTTGGCCGGTCCTGGCCAGGGTGCGTGTTTCAGCGTTCGCGCAGCAAACAGATACGATGTTAAACAAGCCTCTAGGTTTCTGCAGCTTATTTGAAATCCGTTTATTTGTAAAAACAACGTTTTTAATAGGTGTTCCATTAAGCTGCCAAACCTAAAGACGTTACGTTGGGGGTTCCATGGCGGTATAGCAAGACCGCCTTTAGTTAAAACGCAATTTAAAACGGTTGAAAATTGACAATTTGGTTTGAATAGGGGGTCGCGGTAGTTTCCATCGCTGTGGCCCAAGAAACGTGCCTTATGCGGGGGTTGGCAAATTAAGAACATATACGTTAAAAATATCAGTTCACGGGCTTGGGGATATCGGCTGCATCCCCGGAGAGGGGTGCGCGCAGTGTTGTTTGTGTTCCGCTCCCCTTCCCGCTCAGGAAACAATCTCTCTGCATGCTGTGGCGGGGGTGGGGGAGCGCATTCCAGGCGGGGGAACGGACCCTTTTAAGTATGATGCCGAGGCTGTGGCTACACGTGCACGCGCCAGTGGCCTGAAGCGCTTCCCCAAACGGATTGCATGGCAGCACGATGCACGTGATTGTGCGTGTGCTCGCCATGCAATCCACTTTTGGGAGCACTTTGAAATGTCCCTCTTACTAGAGTCTCGCATAGCGATTGCGTAAACGCAATAGCTAGGCGAGACCTAAAAACACTTGCAGTTCTGTTTGTCACGCACTAATGGGCAGAAAATGCTAAATGTTCGTGATTATGGGATCCTTTTCTTACATAAAAAACAATGAACTGCATCCCCAAACTGGACTAAATCTCAATAGAGGGACGCGTTAAATTTTTGATGCTAAAGTGAGACGTTTCCACGTTATAGTTATTTAGAAAATAGTCCTCCAGAAGTTAATAAAACTGTTTATGTGGCCTGGCAGAATGGGGTGCAGGGCTACAGCTGGGTCTGCACTTATCACAAATGGCAGTGCAGCTTGTCTCTTTAATTCAAGCTCTCTGCAGTTTGTTTCCTCTCTCCTCCTTCTTTCCCCGAAGTCCCTCCATGTGTTTTGTGTTCTAAGGTGCACAGCCTCTTTATTTTTTTGAGGTAGTGTTGTATTTAGTATATGCGCAAGGGTTTTTGATTCTTGGGTACTCCTGTACTAAATAAATGAGCTACTTTCCACAGGCTGTCTAAATTAAAACTCCACATTCGTGGATTCCGCGTGCGATCCTGAGCCTTTCTAGAAAGGTACACCGGGATTGTTTCTTGTGCCTTTCTTCCCTTTTCTGCCTTTCTTTTGTTACACGCTTTTCCTTCCTTGTTTCACGCATATTCAATTTGACAAGTACATAGGGATCATTTTTTTTGCAAAGTAGCATTCCTCAATCTCTAAACATGTTCCTTTACTTTGCCATCCCACTGACCCCCACCCAAAGCACTATCATGGTATCTTCCTTCTCGTTGTGTTATTTAATAGCTCCTGCTCGGTCTTCTGACCTGCGAGTCCCAGTTAAAAGTTAATAGCCATTAAGAGTAAACTTCTGGTTGCACCCTGCAGAAGCTCCTATACTGGGTACTTTTCTTCAGTGTCTTGTAACTTCCAATCTTGCTGATGTGACAGCTCACATGGTTAAAGTGCCTGCTGTAGCTATGTAATGGCTGCCTCCAGATTTAATCCGGACAGGCCAGAGCCCAGAAACCCCCAGTATGGCTTGTTGCAGGATTTGCTATGCTTATCCCTGCCACAGCAGAGATTTCGGTTAACCTCCTAGCACTGGAAGGGACACGTTTTGCAGGGGAATGTTTTTAGTTTGTTTGAAGTCTAGTTTGGACTTGGCATTGATTGAACAAACAAAGGTAGGTGTCATTGAGTCCTAAAGGCTGACCTCTTGCCCTTCCTCTGTTTAGGGATAGATCATAAATGAGTGTTACTTGCTGGGTACCCCTCTTAAAGGTTCACTTACCCCAGTGGCTAGTTGAATACGCACATAGGTGGACGAAGGAAAGATAATTTACAGAAAAAAGGGTGTAAGAGATAGCGAGAGGGTGCACAGATTAAGGGGAAGAGAAAGGCGGATAGAGCGAGAACACAAGAGCTGTATTTATCTTCAATATCAGGGCTCAGGTTAGAGACCACATGTGCAGCACAGAAGACAGTTTACAGTTTCTCACACTGTCCCTGTCGCATAAGGGTGTACGACCCCCACCCCCTGCTCCGCTGGCTGGGTCCTAACAAGTGTCAGGTAGACAGGAGTCAGTGGCCATGGGCGACAAAGGCAGCAGGTAGGTAGGAAGTCTGGGCGCTATGGGTGGGGTGGTAGCTGAAGTTTTTTTTGTTTGGAACCCGGAACCTAGTTAGTTTAATATCCGGTTTGAAGTTTGCTACCGTCGCTTAACTTGTGCTTTGTAAAGTCACATCTTTTATTAATGCAACTGGTGCAAGTGTTATGCAAGTACTCCAGAGACACAATAGATCTGTATAGCAAAGGATGCCGATTTTGTTAACTTTTCTGCAAATTTTTTTTTTCTAAACTCTGAAAAAGACAGTCAATGTGAGGTGTGTGCTGCAACCTGTTTCTGGCACTCATGTGCTGCATTATGAATTGTAAAAAAATCTTCATCCCAGTTAAGTGTAAGGCCATTGTAAAAAAGTGATATCGTTTCTGCCACATGTAGGGCCTCAGAGCCCCGAGTTCCTTCCAGGTTGTCTCTTATGAAGAGCAAGGAAGTGATCAGGCAGTACAGGTGGCTTGGGAATGTATTTTCTACCTGCAGAGAGAGGAGAGCAAGCAGCCCTAAAGTGACAGGAGGGAAGGTTTGTATGTGTAAAGGGCATGTGTACACTACAGTTTGCATTCTCTTGCCCAGTATGTAGGACAGCAGGGCTTAGCGAACGAGAGAGGGGGTTGGAAGTACAGAAGAGAGGGCCTGAGGAAGAGCAGAAACTTGGAGGTGAAGGAGAGCAGAATCTTGAAGGTGGAGAAGGGAGACACTGAGAGAAAGAGGAGCCTCGGAGTGAGAGACTGGTAGAATCCAAGGGACAGCTGAAACTTGGAGGTGGAGGAGAGAGCGCCGAGGCTTGGAAGTGGAGGGGAGAGAGGCTGTGAGAGCCAAGGCTTTGAGATGGATGGGAGAAAGGTTGAGGAAGAGCAGAAGCTCATAGGTGCTTTATTAACCTTCTTGCTTTCTCAAATTTGCTTTAAAGTGCATCCCCCTAATGCCAGTAGAGCTCGCTCTCAGGCAACTCATCCCCAAATTTTAAGCCTCACCACTTTCAAATGTCACCAGCCACCACTGGGCACACCTGCTGCACGTCAGCTGTACTTCTGCGCCATGGGCCTGCACATATCCTATTTTCTCTGCCTCCCGAGTGCTGAAATAGAATGATAACCCTGCTTAAGATGGCAGCTTCGTGAGGTTAACAGAAATGAGGAAATGCTAGCCCTGTGCAAAAACAGTAGAATACACTAGAATGTCAAGCCCCAAAGACAAATGCAAAAACAGTTGACGGACAGAGCAAGGTTTAAACTGGGGTGGCACAGTGAGCAAAAGAATGATGGATTTAACCCAGATCTCTTGACGGGGGTGAATGTTTTGATTTGTTCTGCATTCCGTCCATCAATTGTGTCTTTTCCTTTCAAGCCCCAAAGACAGGCTTCAAATTCAGGCAACAGAACAGAATATTAAAAAAGTTAAAAATTAGTTTGAAAAAAGTATGCAGCGTACTGTGCAATGATGTGCAGTGTAAGAGTGAGGGCATCCGCGCAGTGAGGCTGCACATATCCTGTTTCCCTTCTGAACCCTGCCCCAAGCACTCCCAAGCGTTGAACTAGAATGATAACCGTGTTGAAGATGGCCGCTTTGCAAGGATAAAAGGATTGGGTAAAATGTATGTCATAAAACCTTTGAGATACTTTATGCAGCTTTCACATTCACCTATACCCAAGCAAGAGTGCCACTAGGATCCCATTACAAAGAGCCCCCTCTTTTTAGCTTGAGAAAGCAAATAGATATTAATATAAAGTACAAGTCAGAACAAGCTAGCTCCGCACACACATTGTCATGTACAATTTAAGAAGTATACAACAGTTCATAGAAATCAATAGTTGAGCATTAGCACAGTGTCTTCCAAATAAGTCAGATAAGCCATCAGATTGCTGAAGACTTTAATAGGTTCTTAAAAACCCAACACAGAATTCATAGCCGACGTGGTGCGTTTCGTCCCAACTGGACTTCAAGGGTATAAAAATACATACAGAACAGACATTAATATATTAGTTTAAAAACACAATGCTTGCTTATTATTTATGAATGAATTGAACCAAAGTTTTGATCTCATTATCAAAGAGCTACTGATATTTACAAGATGATCTTTCAATCATTCCTAACATTGTCATAGAAAGACACCTCAGGTTTATGCTCAATTAGTTGCAATGGTTTGGAAATGGGAGAAATATAGCTAGGCAAAAGAATAAAGATAGAAAAAGCAATTGCTACGAGAACGTACATGGCATTATGACAGTCTGATAGAAGTGATTGCTCATAAGTTTGAGAGAGAGGCTATCCTATACAATCCACCTAATAGTCATCGTTGTTTTCTATAACCACATGAATCATTTATATTTCTGTTCAGGCATTAAGCATGTCCTCGACACTAATGTACATATTTACTTAAACACTGCCAGTTTTTCTGATTTCATAAATACAAATAACTCGCACACGCTCTATTGCTGTCTGCAAAGTATTATAATTAATCTAACATCCTCGTATATGTAAAATGATCCACATAAGCGTTAGCACACCAACTTTGATGGTAGAGATAGAAATACTTTTACGAAGATCTGGAAAAGAATTATATACTTTTGTAAAACGAATTCGGTATGCTGAAATTGATCACACACAGGACGCCACCAAGTAAATCCCCAAATAGCCAACTGGTTACCACAAGCATTGGCATAGCCAATAGGTCTCGCCTTTGGGACCTTATAAGTGTTTAGCCATGCAACAGTTGCATTACTAAATACTTGTAAGGTCCAAAAAGCGAGACCTATTGGCTATGCAAAGCGGCCGTGCAGCCGCAAAAGTAAAAGTGATTGCGATCACGATCATACATCAAAGCGGCCGCTAAAGTGAAAGTAATCGCGGTAAAGCACGGCGCGCACCCGCGCACATGCACTGTAGCTCCAGGCTAGCCTGGTAGCACTTTTTGGAGCCCTCTCAATAAGTCTCGCCAGACCAGCGCATGCGCTGGGTCAGGCGAGACCTAAAAAAGCAGCCAGCATACCTTAATATTGGGGGAAAATATCCACAGGACTACTATGGGTCGAAGGCATTGAAGTATAAAGAAATAGGATCTGTAAAAAAGATAAAGGGGATCAGGCTCAAATTGTTTCTGTACAATTTGCAACAACAATAACTGTAGAACATGATTTACAAGTACATGATCAAGCTATGTGCATCGAAACAGCGAAATAATTGTACCATATTGTGACTGTACCAACTGAACACAAGGAAGTGTGTGTAAATCTGATTGCATTCATAATCACGAATGCGATTGTGAATACGTGAGTGGCATCCCATATCTTAGAATATAATCACAGACGCCATGTAAGGCATTCAATATTTGCAACGTATTTGTCACCTAGTATCTTAACAGGACACGGCATTCTTTTATTTTTTACTGTTAATTATCACTTTTTTTAACAACTAGAAAAGCATATGTAAAAATGAACACGTAAAAAGCACGACTAGAAATGTCAAACAAACTACGAATCACGTGTCTATGTCACCACGTATAAATAAAGGTACAAGTGCCATCACATATTTTGTCATATAGCGGAAAGCCATTTAGGCCATTATAGATTGCTACGTGTATGTCATCATTTCGTAAAGTGTGGTATCTGGGTTTAGGTGCTGTGTATCTTCCCCGCTTACCTGTCTTGCTGCTTAGCCTGTGTGGATGGATAGTGGAATGTTGTTGTGTGTGATGTAATGATGGAATGTGGAGGTTGCCTGGTGGATGGCTGTCAGTTGGGAGATTGGGCTGAGCAGCAATGGAGCTGCTCCTGGTGGAGCTTTCTATATTCCTATACTTAAGACCCGATTCTTCTGTAATTCTGTACTAAAGACCTAATAAACCTACTTTAATCATCACTCTTCGTCTACATCGTTAATTATTACATTTGGCGACGATTGGTTTGAACCTACACCTGAAGAAACTTCAAGAAACTCCAAGTTTAAGATCTGCAAGCAAGATAAAAGAACTCCTCAAAAGCAACTCATGCTTACTGGCACCCCGACCAAGCCCCACCAGTGACCTTCCACCGGTCGCCCTCATCTTTGGACGTGCCAGTTACTGCCTGCATACAGTTTTAGTGTGCCAGTCCCTGACTGTTCATAGCGTCACGCTTCTTCCTGCCTGTCCCTACTTGCCATTGAGACCACTACCTGTTCAGTGTGGAAGAGCGTCAGGGACTACTGCAATTTCCACCAGCCCACAGATCCTGCTTTGCTGCCTTCCTTCAACCTTCAGAGAGACAGAACTGAGGAAGGAAATCAGAACCGGGACACGAAATGTCTACCGGGTCAGTGATCCCTGACCTGCATCAGAGTGACGAAACCGGAGAAAGCGTTACGTGCTGCCATCTAATGGAGGAGTCATGTTTAAGGAAACTATCTTTCTCGTTCTACTTCCCCGCATCAGGGAAAAAGATCTACTGTTTCTGCATATGCTTCTGGGGCGAGAGCATTATACGTGTTACCAACACCCTGGCGCTGCGATGGTTTACCGGCAGCTACAGCCGTGAGGGTTTGCCAACCCGGTGAGCTATTGCGTGTATCTAAGTCCATTGGCCGTGACTGAGTTTTATTGGTTTACTTTATTTGATGCGCTTCAGCAATTTGATGTGTTTGTACTACGGCAGTTGAACTGCTACTGTAATTTTAATTCAATCTCACAGCGCGTGCAACTTACCTGGTCTTGCTCCTGCGATGCCTCTTCATTGTCCCCCGTGACGTTTCTTTTCACCGTCACCGCAACTACACAGGAATATTTGGAGCACTTTCCACTGTGAGCCATCCGGTGCGACGTCGTCTTTACGTCCAGCCATCTTGTATTTGGCACACAATCTCTTCACAGATGTCATTCAAGTCATCTTTGTCGACCACGTTTTTTTTTTTTTTATCGTGTCACTTTCAATAAAGTTATTTTGTAAGACATCCCTCCGCCTTTTCATCGGCACTCCAGTGAAATCTTCACTTCATGGTGATTTGCGCTGGCACGATTCTTGGGATTACGATGTACTTGAAGGTCTGTTGGTACTTCAGTGACACGGATTTTATGAAAGTAATATTGCTCCGTTCATGTCTCCATGCTCATTCCTTCCTGACTGTTCTCACCTAGTTTTACAACAGTAAATAGCATTGTGGGGATAATTTCTGTCATTTCATTTGGTCTCAGTTTTTAGTTACAACTCCAACAGCGCTTTCTAGTTAAGAACGTGAAATATACATAAATCTCGGCAAAGTAGTTTCTAATTTAATGTAGTGGAAGCCACCTATGTATTTATACTATGGTTAGATCGCCATCTACTGGGCACGTTAATTAATAACTAAGTGGTAATCCTATCAAGCATTTAATTCCACAGGGACATCATTTACTTCACAGGTTTGCCTTTCGAATGTAATTCATTTAATCCATATTGATAATGCATATCTTATGCTAATGTCCATTTTAATTTAATTGTTTGCACTTGCACCATCACATGAATATTTGTAGGTGGAATTTTATTTACTCTTTCTGTTTACAGTTACAGGTGTAACATCCATTTTATTGTTTCCACTTATGCATATTTAATGTGCGTGGATTGGTTAAAAGTTTAGATCTTATGTGACATGCCATCGTTACGTGAATTTGTCACCTATTCTGTTTGAATGGATTTCCTTGCAGCGTTTTTGTTTCGCAAGTTTTAGTAAGGACAGGGTTATGTATTTTGTATACATTTTAATAGTCTTCTGACTATGTGACCTTCAGTGCGTGATATTGATTTATTTAATTTACAGTACTATGCATGTGCATATGAACATGTGACCTTCCACCTTTCTTCAATTTAGTGCTCGTGGTTATCACCCACTTGTTTTCTACATGTGATTTTTTCTATAGTACTTTGCATGTGACTTTCCACTTTTACTTAAAGTACTGCCCGTGGATTAGTCACCTACATGATTCTAACATGTTTGTTCACATGTTTCTCCATAGGAATTGTTATTAAGTTAGGTATGTGTGGTAGTAGCTATTAGCTATAATTTTCTACACGGTACCTGTGAGTGACTTCGCACCCGCTTACCTACTATCTATGGATTTATTTTAATGCGAGTACCCCCTTGTGCCTTTCATTTTCTATTTTCTCTGTTACCATCACCATACTGGTCTGGCCAACTAGTATATTTTGTTGGTGACAAAGAAATCAATTTCTTGTTATTGTTTAAAAACATTTTGGGGCAAGATTTATGTAACGACAGTTTGACAATTACATTCCTTTATTTGATCCATAAATGGGGAAGAGGTGGTCATGTGTTGTGACATTCTTTGTTTATTTGTATTGGATTCATTTATGGTTTTATTGTAAGTTTCTATTTTTCAATGACCATGCTCTATGCTTGTATTATTCAGTTGTTTGCGTTCCTTTAACCCCTTCGCTGCCAGGCCTTTTCCCCCCCTCCTGTGCCAGGCCTTTTTTTGGCTATTTGGGGTAGTGCGCGCTTAGGCCCCTGTAACTTTTTGACCGCATTAGGTAGCCACGCCAAATTTGCGTCCTTTTCTTCCAACATCATGGGGATTCTAAAGGTACTCAGGGTTTGTGGATTCCCCTGGAGGGGTCACAGAAAAGAGCCGAAATACTGCAAAATTTTGTTTTTTTTTGGAAAAATTGGAAAAACGGGCTGCAAATGAAAGCATCTGGGTTTTTCCCTGCAAATGTTATCAAAAAAGGGTTTGTGGGGTTGAGATCACCATTTTCCCAGCTTTTCGGGGATACCTGACTTTTGTCAGAAACCCAACATTTTTTACACAGTTTTGGCATTTTTCTGGGACATAGCCTATTTTTGCTATTTTTTGTGCTTTTGACCTCCTTCCAGTTAATGGCAGAAATGGGTACAAAAGCAATAATGGATCCTGGAAAGCTATCCATTTTTGAAAATAAGACAACATTCTGAATTCAGCAAGGGGTCATTTGTGTAGATCCATCAAGGTTTTTTTATAGAAACAGTTAAATATAGGATAAATTAAAAATTCGTTGAAAAAAACAGCCTTTTGTGTCAACGTTTTCACCTGTAACTTCTTCTAATTATGACAGCTCTTTGAAAGCAATATACCGTTGCATCCGCTGGACATTACTGGTTGTGGGGATATATAGGACTTGTAGGTTCACCAAGAACCCAACGAACCCAGAGCCAAAAACTGAGTAGTAACTTGCAATGGTTTTTTATTATGTACCGGGTATATAGTAATTATTCCGTAAAAAAGGGTACATGGAAAAATCGGTATGAAAGACACTATGTATTTCTGAAATGGGAACAAAATATAGAGTTTAGAAACAGTAGATATTTGCACATTTCTGAAATTGGGAATACTCATACTAGCATGAGAATTAGTCATTTTTTAGAATGACTTCTTTTTTACACAATCTCTTTCATTTGGAAAGCAGAAATGCATCGAAAGTCAATAGATAATAACAGTTCCTTTACAAATCTGAATTACCCTAAGTCTCCTGATAAAAATGGTACCTCACTTGTGTTGGTAGGCATAGTGCCCACGACAGGAAACGGCGCAAAACGCAACGTGGTCACAACTCAATATCGCAGTGAAAAATGACCCTTTTTTGGCAAAATGACTAGCTCTAGTTTAACCCTAGCTCTGTGGGCACCTTGGGTAACCTAGCAAACCTATACATTTTTGAAAACTAGACACCCAGGGGAATCCAGTATGGGGTGACTTGACTGCCTCCCACCAGGGTCCGTTACCCAGAATCCCTTGCAAACCTAAAATATTGTAAAAAAAAAAACACATTTTCCCCACATTTCTGTCGTGGAAAGTTCCGGAATCTGCGTGGATCCACAAATTTCCACCCACCCCGCGTTCCCCAAAGTCTTACGAGAAAAACGGTACCTCACTTGTGTGGGTTGGCCTAGTGCCCGCGACAGGAAACGGCGCAAAACGCAACCTGGTCACACCTCAATTTCGCAGTGAAAAATGACCCTTTTTTGGAAGAATGACTAGCTGTAGTTTTTGAACCCTAGCTCTGCGGGCACCTTGGGAAACCTAGCAAACCTATACATTTTTGGAAACTAGACACCCAGGGGAATCCAGGATGGGGTGACTTGACTGCCTCCCACCAGGGTCTGTTACCCAGAATCCCTTGCAAACCTAAAAAATTGTCCAAAAAAAACACATTTTCCCCACATTTCTGTCGTGGAAAGTTCCGGAATCTGCGTAGATCCACAAATTTCCACCCACCCCGCGTTCCCCGAAGTCTTACGAGAAAAACGGTACCTCACTTGTGTGGGTTGGCCTAGTGCCCGCGACAGGAAACGGCGCAAAACGCAACCTGGTCACACCTCAATTTCGCAGTGAAAAATGACCCTTTTTTGGAAGAATGACTAGCTGTAGTTTTTGAACCCTAGCTCTGCGGGCACCTTGGGAAACCTAGCAAACCTATACATTTTTGGAAACTAGACACCCAGGGGAATCCAGGATGGGGTGACTTGACTGCCTCCCACCAGGGTCTGTTACCCAGAATCCCTTGCAAACCTAAAAAATTGTCCAAAAAAACCACATTTTCCCCACATTTCTGTCGTGGAAAGTTCCGGAATCTGCGTGGATCCACAAATTTCCACCCACCCCGCGTTCCCCAAAGTCTTACGAGAAAAACGGTACCTCACTTGTGTGGGTTGGCCTAGTGCCCGCGACAGGAAACGGCGCAAAACGCAACCTGGTCACACCTCAATTTCGCAGTGAAAAATGACCCTTTTTTGGAAGAATGACTAGCTGTAGTTTTTGAACCCTAGCTCTGCGGGCACCTTGGGAAACCTAGCAAACCTATACATTTTTGGAAACTAGACACCCAGGGGAATCCAGGATGGGGTGACTTGACTGCCTCCCACCAGGGTCTGTTACCCAGAATCCCTTGCAAACCTAAAAAATTGTCCAAAAAAAACACATTTTCCCCACATTTCTGTCGTGGAAAGTTCCGGAATCTGCGTGGATCCACAAATTTCCACCCACCCCACGTTCCCCAAAGTCTTACGAGAAAAACAGTACCTCACTTGTGTGGGTCGGCCTAGTGCCCGCGACAGGAAACTGCGCAAAACGCAACCTGGTCACACCACCTGGTTTTGCAAGGGGGGTCTCTTGGGTTTTTGGCCCGGTGCACGGAGGCCATCTAGGGAAACCTACCAAACCCATACATTTCTGAAAACTAGACACCCGGGGGCTTCTAAGGAGGTTCACCGGGCCAAAACCCCAAGAGACCCCCCTTGCAAAACCAGGTGGTTTTGAGATAGGCAATGTTTATGTCGCATCACTACGTTTTGGGCCGTTGCCTGTCGCGGGTACTTGGGCCTCCCACACAAGTGAGGCACCATTTTTACTGGGAGACCCAGGGGAACGCTGGGAGGTGCGAAATTTGAGTGAGCCCAGTGATGCCACAACTTTCCCACACAAAGAAGTGTGAAAAAAGTGATTTTTTCAGCTAAAATTGAGGTTTGCAGGGGAATCTGGGTAAGGAAATGTTGGGGGATCCACGCAAGCCATACCTCCCTAGTTTTCAGAAATATATGGGTTTGGTAGGTTTCCCTAGATGGCCGCCGAGCACTGGCCAAAAAGACAGTTGACCCCCTTGCAAAACCAGAACGTTTTGACATTGTTTCTACAACGTGAGAATTTCGGCACAATATTGCATGGACAATGTGACAGATATTTTGTGGTTTGCAGGCCATTGAGGATAAAAAAAAATTTGGAATTCACAAGAGAGACATCACCATGAACTCCCATGGGTTTACGACAATATCTACAGTTGGTGGGTTATTTTTACATGGAACATACACCTTGGCAGAGAAACTAAAAAGACAAAGATTCCTGCACAGCCATCTATTCCTCAAACGCACACACATACTGGTTGGATTTGGCACGAGGGCGAGTGATGGTTCAGTATTTTAAATTTTATTAACAAGAGATTTCGCAAAAATGAAATGCACTGTCAATAATTCAATGGAGAAAAAACTGAACCAATGACTCGCAGCTCGTGAGCTGTAAAGCCACGGCAAGGCACCAACCACTTTACAGGCCATTCACACACCTTTCATACGTGATACACACAAGACCATTCGCACCACCAGGCACAAAAACAACACATTACAAAATTCACAAAAGGGACAAGGTACACCCTGCTTCAGAAAGGCAAATATTACAGCCATCTAATCCTCAAGCACACACACATACTGGTTGAATTTGGCACGAGGGTGAGTGATGGTTCAGAATATACAATTGTATTAGCAAGTGATTTCACAAAAATGAAATGCACTGTTAATAATTGAAAGGGCGAGAAACTGAACCATTGACTCACAGCTCGTGAGCTGTAAAGCCACGACAAGGCACCAACCTCTTTACAGGCCATTCATACACCTTTCATATGCGTGAGACATACAAAACCATTCACGCCGCCAGCCGCGGGCCCATCACATAACAAAACTCACACCAGCACACAGCGCCATTCAAGGGCCCATCACTTTCACACGCCCACAATCCAGACACAGCAACTACACAAGCTGATGGATTGCATGGGGTGGCACTCAGCTAGCAGTGTGTGTAGTGACCAGCAGCAAGTCACTACTCACACACCGCCAGCCGAGCGCCAGTCCACGCACACCGCTAGCCGAGCGCCAGTCCACGCACACCGCCAGCTAAACACCAGTCCAGGCACACCACCAGCCAATCGCCAGTCCAGGCACACCGCCAGCCAAGCACCAGTCCAGGCACACCGCCAGCCAAGCACCAGTCCACGTACACCGCCAAAGAAGTGCCAGTCCACACACACTGCCAACACATTTAGGATTTTTTTTAGACAAAAATAAAAACACAAACAAATCACAAATAGATACAAATCTACAAACACAAAATCAGAAACTAAACACATTGCACTAACGCCAACCTTGAAACAGAATCAAATTTTTCAAAGAATACAAACCAATCAGTTAACTTTACCACTCATGAATGCTCCCAAAAATTCTTTTGCGTATGGTACGCTCTAAAACATGCAGGGACACAGCCCAGGTTTAGATGGACAGTCGGGGCAGTACATACGAATCTCCTTCCGCGTACCTCTTCGCCAACAGACTCGGCATCTCCTAGTGGGAAAATCTTTTGCCGGTGTGGGAGGGATGAAATCAGGAAAGTGGCGATCTTTCAATCGAACCACATCCTCCACCACTCCAAATCTAGGAACACTTGCCTGTTCCACAACAACAAGGCTAGCTATCACTGAGTGCTGAAACTGAAGAAATGTCAACTTTGACGCTGGAGAACACTCCTTGAACACAATAAAAAGCATTGAACATTGCTAATTCGAAGAAATGGATGGACAACTTCTTATACCAAACATAAGCCTTCCGAATAGCAGAGTAAGGTTCCAACCTCTGATCTACTCTGTCAACACCACCCATGTGCTTATTGTAGTCTAGAATGCACACAGGTTTGCGCACTTCAGCAACCTGACCCCAAACAGCCACAGGTGAAGTACTCTCATCATGGATGGTAGTCAGCATGTACACATCCCTCCTGTCCACAAATTTTACAGCTAGTAGTTCATCACTACGCAAGGAACTGCACTGCCCCCTCTGAAGTTTTTTTGCAAACAAGCTCTTTCGGATAACCTTTACGGTTAGAGCGGATTGTGCCACATGCAAAAGTGTCCACTTTATACAATTCCTTAAATAATTGCACAGCAGTATAGAAGTTATCAAGGTACAAATGGTGGCCTCTGTTAAACAGTCTTCTAGCAAGATCCCACACAATTTTCTCTGCAACTCCAAAAGTGGACGGACAACCTGGGGGGGTCAATAGTAGAATCTCTACCAGTGTACACACGAAAATTAAAAACATATCCTGTCCTACTCTCAGACAACATATACAGCTTAATTCCATAGCGTGCCCTCTTGCTAGGGATGTACTGCCTAAAAACCAAACGGCCCTTGAACAAGACCAAAGACTCATCAATAGATATTTCTTTCCCTGGAGTATAGATCTCAGAAAATAGATCTACAAAGTGATCAAGAACGGGCAGAATCTTAAAAAGACGGTCACAGTCAGGGTGATCTCGTGGCAACGCCATAGAATTATCAACAAAATGCAGCATACGTAGCAAAAGTAAATACCGATTACGAGTCATAACTGCAGGAAATATGGCAGTTGCCAACAAGGGGCTAGTAGACCAATATGAAGCCAAGGTTGGCTTCCTTACCACACCCATCAATAAAGTCAAACCCAAAAACTTCTTAATCTCTTCCAGATATGTGGGAGTCCACCGGGTAGCTCTAGACTGGGGCCTAAGTTTGTCGCTGTTCCTCAAAAACTGTTCAGCATACAAATTCGTCTGCTCAACAATCTCACCCAAAAATACATCATCCATAAACAACTGAAGAAACTGTATAGGCAAAAAGTTCTCACAATTCACTGTACACCTGCATCACCGCTAAAGGCAGGCAACACCGGCTGCACCATGTTCGGATCAACCCAAAGTCCAGCACTTCCAGTAGGAAGCCTAGCAGCCTCAGACTGCAATCCAGATGCCTCTTGCACCATCGGCACAGCAGTTTCCTCCTCTAAGACAGGCACTTCATACGCACTGAGAGTTGCTTCATCCACACCAAGAGTACCTTCATCTGCACTGAGTGTACCTTCATCATCCGATGATTCCATGTTGAGTGAAAACTCACTGCCAGACTCTTCCCCTCCCTCCTCTCCCTCAGACGCACTGTCAGTCTCATAATCATGCTCAGAGGAAGATTCAAGAAGCATACCGACCACCTGTTGAGCAGTCATTCTACGGCTAGCCATATTGCTTACTAATAAAGGTAACTTGTCAAACAAGTCAACAACAACAAACTCTTTGTAAAATAAGTAACAAACAAAAGCACCTTTATCAAAAACTCAAATATACTCCAAAACAATACCACTCACTTGCCAGAGGCAGCTAAACTACTCACCACCACCAACTCTGTACAGACACAGTATGGATTAACAATATCCCACTAAAAAAGAAAGAGAAAAGCAATTACACATAAGACTATGCAAAACACATCGCAAAGAATTTCATGCTCAAACCACTAACTAAATATGCCGCCATTATGACATCACTTACAAAAAAATTCATTCAGACATTATATTACTCATTTGGTGTAAATACAACAACAAAAAAATTCTTACCAAAACAATGCAACTACACAAAACTGCAGAACAGCCACTGTCGAAAAGCTTTAGACTAGAATAAAAAGAAGAAAAAAAACTTTATTGTAACATATGCATATAATGCTCTAGACCATCACGTACTGCGCAAAATTTATTGCTTGAGCTCCCACTTTCAAAAAGGAAAGATCGATGGCCCAATCCTTTACAAGCAATGCGGCGAGAATCTGGAACTGAGCCTCAGCTCCGGACCACCCCCTCCCTCTTCCCAGACCTTCAAAACTGACCTCAAAGTTCTCCTCCTGCAAAGACACTTCCAAACTTAATTCACACCCTCTATTGTGTGAAGGAAGTCTTTACATTATAGGAAATTCTGTTCTCAACGCCCGTAGAAGTGCCTTCCCAGTGTGTTCCTGTGTTTTGCGTGTCTGCCATTTATTGCACTTTTATACCTCTACTTGTACTTTGTACTCTTTTGTAAGTTGCACACATGTCACTTTTCCTCTTGTAACGTATTGTTTGCTACCTCTTGTATTTTGTTTACTTTTGATACATGCACAATTACCACCATTGCCTCATGTAACAACGTTTGCTCTTGTTTTCAGAGTGTCTGCCATTCATTGCAGTATTTTACCTCATGTGACATCCATCAGAGAGCTGCGTGAATAATTACCTGGTAATCCCCTCATCACAGTGCAAACACCCACCCGAAATAGGTACCCAGTGAGGTCACACCGTTCGCATCGCCCTAACCTGCTCAAGGTTCATGTGACCTCAGTGACAGTCACAGCGACTGGATCACTGTTGCTCTAGGGTGTGCTGCTTCGTAGGCCTGTCACCAACACTGGAGATAAACTTCAGTATGGATTGTGGTGGACAGGCCTTCAAGGATAACCCACAATTGACACCACTACAGTACACCTGCTTGTGCTAAGACATCAAGCCTTCTAAGGTCTAGTGGGGCCTTCTACGGTCTAGCATGGGAATGTGCTCCCTCAATACAGTGGTGTAGTGGACTGGTCATGAATGCTGAACCCGGTTCCCCATTTCCAAATTCAACAGCTCCGGCCATAGTGCCACATCCCCACTGAACGCCATACTTTCCCACTGAGAGAAACTTGCTCTGCCTTCAGCTATAACCTAATTGTGCCCGCTATAAACACTTGGATGTGGCTCAATTCAAATTATGCACTTGATAAGAGTAATACGCTGCAGAGCATGTGAAATGTAAGCAGAAACATGGTTACCTAAACGATCTCTCACTAACTATTCAGAAATCAGCGAGTGGTTTCACCTGAAAAGTTATTGACATGACTAGAGGGCCCTGAAGGGAACCGTTTCACTGTCCATTGCTTACATCCTTACAAAACATAAGCAGTATGGTAGACCACATCCATAAACACAGAACCATGGTGCACATTGTGTTTTCCAATTCACCCATCAACCAGGTATTGCAGTACCTCCAGGAATGGTACACTCTCCCACCCTGGAAACAACAATGCTGTTCAAAGGAAGACAAGAAAACGAAAGTAGCACTACACTGGCAAACTCTGATGCTGGTGTACTTGGATGCAAATATAATCAATCTGGCCACTTTGCAACCCCTCTGTCTTACTTTATTTCGCCCCCCCTGGGAACAACAATACTGTTCAAAGGAAGACGAGAAAACGAAAGTAGCACTTCACTGGCAAACTGATGCTGGGGTACTAGGATGCAAATAAAATCAATCTGGCCACTTTGCAACCCCTCTGTCTTACTTTATTTCGCCCCCCCTGGGAACAACAATACTGTTCAAAGGAAGACGAGAAAACGAAAGTAGCACTTCACTGGCAAACTCTGATGCTGGGGTACTAGGATGCAAATAAAATCAATCTGGCCACTTTGCAACCCCTCTGTCTTACTTTATTTCGCCCCCCCTGGGAACAACAATACTGTTCAAAGGAAGACGAGAAAACTAAAGTAGCACTTCACTGGCAAACTCTGATGCTGGTGTATTTGTCTACAAATAAAATCAATCAGGGCACTTTGCAACCCCTCAGTCTTACTTTATTTCACCCCCCACCCCTCCCACGCTAGCAGCACCCACCGATCGCAATATATCCCCCCCTCCCCAGCCCCAAAACTTACCTTTACTCTCCGACGCGCAGGAAGCAAATGGCTTCCTGCGCCTCGGAGAGCAAAGGGGAAGCCTCCGATGACATCAGCACGCCTTGCGCGCTGACGTCATTGATGACGCGGGGGGGGAGGCAGGGGAAGGTTTTCCCCTGCCCCCCAGGAAAAAAAAAAAAAAACACGACCAATCACGGTGGGAGCGCCAGCGCTTCCCCCGTGGGTGGGTCTCATGACGAGATGGTCTCGTCATGGGCACAGCGCGACTGTGCTCCATGACGAGACCATCTCGTCATGGGCACAGAACGGGTTAAGGGGGAAGGTGTGTGGAATCTGGGTTTAGGTGCTGTGTATCTTCCCCGCTTACCTGTCTTGCTGCTTAGCCTGTGTGGATGGATAGTGGAATGTTGGTGTGTGTGATGTAATGATGGAATGTGGAGGTTGCCTGATGGATGGATGTCAGTTGGGAGATTGGGCTGAGCAGCAACAGAGCTGCTCCTGGTGGGGCTTTCTATATTCCTATACTTAAGACCCGATTCTTCTGTAATTCTGTACTAAAGACCTAATAAACTGTTGTACGTGAAGTAACGTACTAGTTGTCAGGTCAAACCCGTAGTCCTATTTCCAGCTTGGACGCCGCCTGACGTCACTGGCCAATCCGGTGTCGAGGATGGCTGTGACGTCAGGGGGCGGGTCGGGAGACGGAAAAGAGCGCGAGGACGCGAGCCGGCGGTTCTTACTCCCGCTGCTCCTCGTGGGCCGTAACAATACATGTAAATGAATAAACGTTTGAGAAGTAACACAAGTCCTGTCTCGCCTCCCTCATTGTTACCACTACAAATGGCGACGAGGGTTAAAAACATTGTTACGGCCCGCGAGTGATTCCATTGCTGCCTGATGTCCCGATGTGCTGCAACTACACGCTGATCTCTCCTCGCTGGTTCCTGTGCTCCAGACTCCATGCTGGTGATTACTGCTGCCTGCCCTTGCCTCCTGCACGCGTGGCCCTGCTGGTGGAACCTGGTATGCTGCTTGGTGCTGCCTGCTGTATTGAAGTGCTGTTCTGCCCCGACGACCCCCGTGAGCTGCACTGGTGAGCTGCTGTGGAGGGGGCGCTGTCTCTGCTGGTCCTAGTTGCTTCCAATCTACTGAGGCTGCGTTGCTTGCTGCTGCGTCTGACTCCTGCCTCCCTGCGACCGGAGTGTCCTTCCGAGCTTGGTGGGGACTGTCCAGGATCTGCGCCGGGGTCCCACGTGTGCCTGCTCGCCTGCGATGGCGCAACCCATCAAGATATGTGTGCCGCCCCTCTTTCTGGACTCCCCTGGTAAGCCATGTATGAAGTGGAAGGGGTGGCTGCGCGCATTTGAGAATTACATCGTCTCCATTGATGGCGAGGGATATAGCGCTGCACGCAAGAAGTCGCTTCTATTCGGACTGTTGGGGAAAGCAGGCCAGGAGGTTTTTGACAGCTTGCCCGTGTATGCGGACCCTCCGGGGGCCCTTGCCCCTCTGGATGTGTACCAGGAGGCGGTTAAGCGGCTCGAACTGCAATACTCTGAGGAGGGTAATATCATGGTGGGGCGCCATAAATTCGCATTGCGGAAGCAGGAGGAGGGTGAGACTATCGAGGAGTATATTGCCTGTCTACGTGTTTTGGCACAAGACTGTGAATTCGCGGAGATGACTGATACTTACCTCAGGGACCAGGTGGTGTTCTACTGCCATTCCAAGAAGGTGCAGGAACGGTTGCTTTCTTGCAGGAACCCGTCGCTGAAGGATGTGGTGGCCATTGCGAAGGCCGTTGAACGTTCCATGGTGTCCACAAAAGAACTTGCGAGCACGAGTCAGGCTTCTAATGTGTTCTTTGTGCAGGACAAACATAGAGGTGCATCTAAAACCCCTGACAGGGTGGCGAGCGAGAAAGGGGGGGGCAGGAAGCCACTCGCTTGTTTTAGATGTGGGTCGAGGGACCACCTGGCGGATAGCAGGATATGCCCGGCGCTGTCCAAAAGTTGTTCTAAGTGCAGGAAAGTGGGCCACTTCGCGGCAGTATGCAAAGCCAGGAGACCTGGTGGGGGCATGAAAGTGAGCTCGGTGAGCGACTGCGATGCTGATACAGATGCGGACATTGTATTGTCCATTGATGCTGAAGATGGTAGAGTGAAGGGGCCTATTGGCTCTGTCCTGATTGGTACAGTTGAGCTGCCATTTACGGCCGATTCTGGTTCCCCCATTACCCTGATTTCTGACACCACGTATGAGTTGAAGTGGCAAGGTGTGAAATTGCATGAGACGGATGTGAATCCGAAGGCTTTTGGGGAGCAAGACATAGAGATGATGGGGTACTTCTGGGACTCCCTCACCTTCAGGGGGCGAACAGTGAGAACGAAGATCTATGTGGCTGAGAAAGGGAGGAGCCTGGTGGGGTGGAAGGATCTGGCCAAGCTGGGGGTGATGCTAGTCCCGGGGGCGGACGATCCCATAGTTCTGAGGGATGATTGGGTCAGCTACGTGCAGCCGGATGACTTGCCTGAGGGTTTGGCTGAGGTCATCGGCAAATTTGAGTCTGTTTTTGAAAACAAAGTAGGGTGTGTGAGAGGATTCGTGCACGCCATTAGATTGAAGGAGGGTGCCGTGCCAATAAAACACAAGGTCAGGTCAGTCCCTCTCTCTGTCAGGGGGGAGCTAAAGGCTGTTCTAGATAGGCTGAAGTCGGAGGGAGTGATAGAGGAAGCAGGCGCATCAGAGTGGGTGTCCGCAATCGTGGTGTCCAAGAAGAAGAGGACAGGGGACATTCGGCTGTGTGTGGACCTGCGATCTTTGAACAGGAACATTCTGGTGAACTGCCACCCTCTGCCCAACATCCAAGAGATCCTGTCTTCTACATCTGGGTCGCGGTTTTTCACCTTGATAGACCTGAAATCCGCTTACCACCAGGTATGCCTCACGGAGGAGTCCAAGGCACTTACCACCTTTGTTACCCCGTTCGGAGCGTACAGGTACGTCCGTCTTCCGTTCGGCCTCGCCTCAGCTTCCGGTGTCTTCCAAAGGTTGATGGATCTGCTCTTCGGCGACATGAAGGGTGTTGAAGCCTTCCAGGACGACATTCTAGTCCACACGGCGGGTGAAGAGGAGCACCTGGAGCTGCTGGGAGAAGTGCTGGGGGTACTGCGCGACAAAGGGATGACAGTCTCCAAGGACAAGTGCAAGTTCATGGAGGGCAGGATCGACTACTTGGGGCACGTGCTGACCGCGGAGGGCATTGCGCCTAAAGATGATTTCGTGAAGGCCATACGTGATGCCCCGTGTCCCGGAGACAAAGACGCCCTACGATCGTTCCTGGGGCTCAGCGAATACTACTCCAAATTCATGCAGGGATATGCGACCATCGTGGAGCCCCTAAGGAAGCTACTGAGGAAGAACGAAAAATTTGCGTGGGCGCATGCCCAACAAGCTGCTTTTGATGCCGTCAAGCAGGCCATTGTGGCAGCTCCCGTGCTACAGCCATACAACAGGGCATTCCGGAATGTGATCACAGTCGACGCAAGCGCCAAGGGTATCGGTGCGGTGTTTTGCCAGTTCCACGGGAAGACGGAGAACACGGTCGCTTTCATTTCCCGGTCACTGAGTGACGCCGAGAAGCATTACAGCACCATCGAGAGGGAGACGCTCGCATGCGTATGGGCCATGGAGAAACTGAGGAACTATCTGTGGGGCATGGAGTTCGAACTGGTCACGGACCACAAGCCCTTAATCTACATGATGGACGGCGAAGGCCGCGGCAACGGGAAGGCCAGCTCGAGGCTTCTGCGGCTGATGTCCAGGCTGCAGGAGTATCATTTCGTCATTAGACACATCAAGGGCGGCCTCAATTGCAGGGCGGATTGCTTGTCGCGCTTGCCGGTCAACGGCGAGGGGGACGGATCCATGGATGACACGGAGTGCGTAATGGCGCTGGTGGACGCTACGGCCATTTGCGAAGGATCCATTTCGGAGGAAGAGTGGATGGCGGCCCAAGAGAACGACATGACTATGCGTAGGGTGATGGATCATATAATGGCTCGCTGGCCCCCGATCCGGAACTTGAACAGTGCGCTCAGGAGTTTCCAGCAGGTTAGCCCCGAACTCTCCATCGAGGGCGGCTTCGTGAAAAGGCATGAGCTGTTTGTGCCGCCGGAAGGGTTGAGAGATAAACTAATCCGGTTAGCTCACAAGGGTCACCCGGGCGCTACCGCCACAAGGAACCTACTCAAACAATACTACTGGTGGCCAGGGATGTGCGGCGATGTCAGCAGTTTTATCGACCGATGCGGACCATGCTTGAGGGCCGTCAAGCACTGGAAGACGGCGAAAAGTACGCTGCAGCTGGTGGACATTCCTGCCGGTCCATGGATCAAGGTCGCTATTGACTTCGCGGGCCCGTTTACCCTGCTGCCTGACAACTGCAGACATCTCATTGTCCTCACGGATAACTTTTCCAAATGGATCCACTACAAGTTCGTCAGGGAGGTTACCACTGAACGAGTGATCAAGGAGCTGAAGAGGGTCTTTGCTAGTGAAGGACAGCCGAAGATTTTGATGTCCGACAACGGCACACAGCTGGTCTCCAGGCAGATGAAGGACTTCCTGTCCAGATTGGGGATCAAGCAGGAGAAAACCCCGCTCTACAGCCCTAAGAGCAATGGGCAGGTCGAGCGAATGAATAGGTTCCTGAAGGAGGGTGTGCAACAGGCAATTGCCTCCAACTTGGATGTAAAAGCATTTCTGGCGGACAAGGTGCACACATTTCACAACACGCCCAATGCTGTCACGGGGCACACTCCGTTCTACCTGATGAGAGGGAGAAGGTGTATGAGTGAGCTTACTCCCAAACTTGATAGGTGGTATGACATGAGGGAGGAACCTGAAGATGTATCCGATGAGAGGTTGAGGGTCAAAGAAAGAATTGTGGCTAAACAGGAAAGCAACAAGCGGTATGCTGATATGGTGAATAGAGCCAAAGTTAAAGAGGTAGCGCAGGGGGATTGGGTGTTGGTGAAGAAACCAACCAAAGTGTTGAAGGGAGAGTCTGTTTTCCAGACCCCTGCACGTGTGCAAGGAGTGACTAAGGGAGCTGTCTGTTTGGAAGGAGGGGGATGGCGGAGCAAGGACGACATTGTCAGGCTCAAGGCAGGTCAAGAGGAAATCATCATGAGAGGCAGCCAGGTGCATGAGACCGAGAGCGATGATAGTATGTACGAGTGGCAGGTTCAAGAAGACAATGACGGGACCACTGAGGATGGTGTGAGTGCGTGCCACGGCCTAGGGGATGCCGAAGGCCATAGTGACAGCAGCCCCATGTCAGTGAGGAATGACAGTCATAATGTGATGAGTGCAAGCCAAGGTGGTACGGGCAACCGCGGCGGGGGGGCCAACCTGCATATCACTCCCCGCAAACCTACAAGGCATATCAGGGCGCCAAAAAGGTTCGAAGATTTTGTTATGAGATGATTGTTATGTATAGTTCTCTATTTTGTTAAGAAAGGGAGATGTTGTACGTGAAGTAACGTACTAGTTGTCAGGTCAAACCCGTAGTCCTATTTCCAGCTTGGACGCCGCCTGACGTCACTGGCCAATCCGGTGTCGAGGATGGCTGTGACGTCAGGGGGCGGGGCGGGAGACGGAAAAGAGCGCGAGGACGCGAGCCGGCGGTTCTTACTCCCGCTGCTCCTCGTGGGCCGTAACAATACATGTAAATGAATAAACGTTTGAGAAGTAACACAAGTCCTGTCTCGCCTCCCTCATTGTTACCACTACATAAACCTACTTTAATCATCCCTCTTCATCTACATGGTTAATTATTACATAAAGACATCCATTATACAGAAATGAAAAAAAAAGCATATGTAAAAAACACAATCAGAATAGTCGGTAGAGCTGCAGATCACGTGATTCTAACATCAAACAATAACGGTCGCCATCTTGGAAAGGCGTCCCGTGGTAGGGATATCAACCGCTAACAAACTCGTAACTCAATATTATTCCTTATTTGCCCGGGCAACCGTACACAAATTATAATATGTGCAAGATACAGATTTGAGTGCACAACTGGGACTATGAGTCCAGTTGCGAATCGCGTAACTATCAACACATAACGGTCGTCATCTTGAAGATGCGTCCCGTTATATCAAATTTAACCATTTGAAAATAATATCAGTGAAGTGGCTAACGCCCTGCACAATGATTATGGTATGTGCAGAGTACAAATTGAAAATCATAACCGGGAATTTAAGTCCAGCTAAAAATCCTGTGGCTTTGTCATTACAAAATAGCTGTCGCCATCTTAAAGATGCATCCCGATATATTAACTTTGACAGTTTGGTAATTTTAAGGAGAGTATTAGTGATGTAAACATCACCAAAAACATGCCTGCAAGTCAAATACCGTTTCTAAAAATTACTGCAGTAGTTATACACATTTGCTCCACTAAAACGGTAAACAGCATTCATCATTGATAACTTACGAGTAAGCTGTAGCTCCGCAGTGCAAACTGAAAGCTTGACTCAAGGGTAAAATCAGAAACGAGTCATTCGCTTAACCCTTATATATACCAATAGTTGAAGGCATGCACCTGTGCAGGTGCGATGTGCCGCCGACATCGACAAAGGGGCTGTAGGCCCTCACTGCCAGAAAATGGGAATAGTGGTCGGCCATTTTATAGTGGCTTTGTGTCTGTGCATAATATCAGCATTGCTCCTTAATACCAGATAATCAAGAAACAAAACAAACAAGTCAGGAGATATAACTTGGCGAGTCCATGACCCCATTCACTCAGTTGCGCAAGCTATGTAATTCCGACATCTACAAAAGAGTTGTAGGCCCTCACTATTGGAAGCTGTGAATAGAGGTCGGCCATTTTGCAATGTCTATTTGTTCGAGGCAACACATATCAATCCCACATTAGTGTCAGACGATGGTAAAACACAACATGAAAATCCATGACTCGGTTCACTCAGTTACTTGCAAATCGTAAGTAATCAATAGGACAATAATTCTATGTCAGGACCGGAGGCTCCGATTATGCTTCTCTTTTCTTTACTCAGAAAACTCAGCAGCCAATCAGATTACAGTAGCAGAAAAAAACAACTACAATACCCATGAATACAGTGGGTATCACCTGACAACCATAGAGAGTCCCGCTATAAAAGGTCCATACAATGTTGCCAGATTGGGCTATTTCCCGCACAATTGGGTTACTTTTTTCCCAGTTGTGCGGGAAAAACCCATGCCTGGCGGGGGGCTACTTTTTGGGCTAGAATTAAAAGGGTGTGCACAATTTTACTGGCCTGGCCGGGCGCTGACCACAATGAGTCCGTCACGTTATGGTGGCAGTCACTGTCATTGGCAAATGAGAGCGCAGCGCGCGCTGAGAGACTGCTGCTCATTGGAGGTCCTATCCTGGGCCTGCCTGTGCGCACATAATGACCTCGCCCACCCTAGAGCAGCAGCCAGCCAGCAGGCATGCATCATCATGACCATGACGGCGTACGTGATGTTGTGCAGAACGCTAAATTTTTACGTAGTGCACAGTGCACTCACTCTTATTTTGCACATGCGTGCTGCACCGCCGCACGCACCACCCAGAGGGGTCACCTAGCTTTGTTATTGTTGTTAACTTGTGTGTGTGCGGGCACTGCGGGCCAATGTGGGGGTCCCCCAGGGCCGTCAATCCAGTAGCGCGCGAAAACGCTACCAATGACGGCCCTGGGTATAATTTTTTGGCCAGCCCCTGCGGTTCTCTATAATGCTGGGACAGAGTGACGCGAGTGAGCTCTTACTTTCGGCGCGGCGCTCGGCTCAACAGTGGATGCATGATCATCATCGTCGTCGTCATGAGGAGTCGGACGCACGTGGTGTCACTGCTGCTGCCGCCCACTGTGCCCTACTGGTCACCCAGGCCACAGTCAGCAGGCGGCGGCGGGCGGTGCACGCAGGCAGCGCTCTCTGCTCAGCGCAGGCTAGACAGCCCAGTGAGCCCACCACCAGTCGACAGCACAGCCTGGAGTCACGCAGCACAGCAGCAGGCCGCCCGGCAGCGCCCGCAGTTGCTGGGTCCGGACTTCGACGCCCGACCTCAAGTGAGTGAGAGTGAGTCAGAGGCGCAACTAGAGCCAAATTTCGGGGGGGGGGGGGTGTAAGAAAAAATTTCGAGGGGGGGCTGAGTCTTTAAGCAATAGACAGAGTTGAGATTGGGGCAGGGAATTAAGGGCGCGTGCATTTGTAGGTAGGGTGACCAACCACCGTCCGTAATTTGGACCTCTCCGGGGCAACGTGTAAACCCCAGCGACACTGTCAGAGGGCGTGATTGCCCGTCAGCTGAAGGAGCAGACGGCCGCGGCTCCCGCTCGCTGGAGGGAAAGACAGGCTGTGGGGCAGCCGAGAGAGAGACCGGCTGGGCTCACCCGCACACGGCACCGCTGTGGTCCTGCAGGATGCGCCGACTATAAGTTCAGGGCACCAGCTGAGGAACAGAGTTCGAGACCACTGGCTGCACTTTGCCCACGGGCAGATGAAAGGAATGTGCAAACACGCCAATGCTGGTACAGAATCTAGTTAATTCAAAGAAGCTGGTGACACAAGTTGAAAAGAAGGGGCTAGAGTTCTTTCAGTCACATCATTTTAGAAAAGTGCAGTTTCGATATTATATTCAAGGAAGCCATGGTTGCTGCATTTTTATTTTATGCAACTAACAACCATTAACAAAGCAAATGGTTCTGGCTTGTTGTAGGTGTAACGTTACTTGTTGTGATATATATCTGGATGCAATGACAGAAGAGGCAAAATACCAGTCCGGCGACACACAATGCTAAGCACAGATTTGTAGCTTAGTTGTTTTAAGCAACACCATTAATTACATCAGACACGCCCCTTGGAGAGACCCCCAGTTTTTTCATCCCGCTTAAAGCCCTGGAAACACCATGTCACAATCACCTCATGGCCTGGCACTGTGCATCATGCATGACTCATGACTTCCACTTTTTCAGATTGCCTATGTGCAGGTGCATAGTGAACCCTCCCCCACCCCACCCCTTGCTTTAGGAAGACAGCAAGGGCGAAATTCTTGATGGGCCTCTTCTGTCTGCAACTCTGCAGACAAAGGCTCAGCTCATAATTAAGAGGAAAAGGTGGGCGAGTGAGTAAGTGAAGGGATGGGTGGATGGCTGGATGGATTAGTGAAAGGGTGAATGGATGAATGAAAGGGTGAATAGATGGATAATGAGCAAAAGGATGGATGGATGAGTGAAAGGGTGGCTGATCGGTGAGTGAATGGGTGGATGGATGAGTGAATGGATGGATGAGTGATAGGGTCAATGGATGGATTAATGAAAGGATGAGTTGAAGCATGGGTGGATTGAAGAAAGGAAGGATGGCTAAGTGAAAGGGTCAATGAAGAGAGAAAGGGAGGATGAATGGATGACTGAAAAGGGGACTGGGTGGTAGGATGAGTAACTGGGTGGATGGATGAGTAAGTGAAAGGATGGCTGGATGGGTGAGTGGATAAATGGCTGGATGGATGAGTAGATGGTTGGGTGGAAGAGTGGATGGATGAGTGTACGGATGGATAGGGTGGAAGGGTGGATGAATGGATGAGTGAAAGTGTGGATGGAGGGATGGATGAGTGAAATGATGGATGGAAAGATACGTACGTTTTCAAATGGATGAATATGTTTGGATATAGATGGAATTACTTATACACTATTACGCGACCTCCTTTGATGTGTCTGTAAAACGTACCTTTTGTCCCGAAGTTTTGTCCTGAATTTTGACCTCCCGTCCTGAATTTTTGTCCTGAATTTTGACCCTTTGTCCTGAATTTTTACACTCACCGTCCTGAATTTGCACCCATGCCAGTTGGTCACCCTATTTGTAGGAAGTGATGAATATTGATAGATGCCAGGAAGTTGACGTAGGTAAAGAGAGTGTTTTAACACCCAAACCAAAACTGACCACATAGGTTGTTCGTAGGCCAGCCCAGCTTCGAAAATGGTCGTGCAGGGGCCACCCAACCTCGCACGTACCTGCTTGCAGCACCGCGTGCGTCTGTTTACCACTGTCCTGGCATGGATCTGACACTCCGTTCTTCACCACGTTGCTGATGCCAAGGCGGGCACTGACGCACACTGTTTGCCGCTCGAACTGGATCCGATTTCGGGGGGGGGGGGCTGAATCTTTAAGTAATAGGCAGAGTGGAGCTGCAGGGGCTCTTAGAAGTCACAGTGAGAACTGGTCTTAAAAATTAATAGCATTAAGGCAGGTGCCCAGTTAACACCCTCCCACCATCTGTATATTGAATAGAATGTATATTTGTCGTTAAAATTGTTTCTGGTGACAATTTGTGCATAATTGGAGACCTGCTAATTTGTGCTAGTTTTTGGGCTGAAACTGGTCTGATTGGGCTTATTTTGGGTTCATATTTGAGCGGCTTTGGGCTTGGGACGGGTATAAAAATCTGGCAACACTGGGTCCATAAGAGAATACCACATCCTCTTTCTTTGCTGCTCCACAGCCAGTTAAGTGCTTTCACCTTATTATTGCATTGTTCATGTTCTTACTGCACTGTATTGCTGCGTATTGCTGCCTGTGACATTCATTGCTTTACCGCGCTTGCCCTCGCTTGGCCACTTAGTGCTGCAATTCATTTGGCTCTCGTTTTCATTGTTTTGCCTTACAAGGTTCTTCTTTCTATGTGGGAGCGTGTGTCACCTGCCCGCGCGTTTGCTTTTATTTGTGGAGTGGGAGACCGGGGTAGAGGACAGCGCGTCTATGTATCGCGCTATCCTCTTTTCATTGCAGACTAGGCGGCCGTTACAGCGCATGCGCGGCAGCCATTTTGTTTGTTTACATGGCGTATTTTGCCGTTTTTCCTTCCAATTGGAGCGCAGGAGCAGCGCTTTTGATGCTCAATTGCCCACAGCATATCTTTTTTGCCCCCATTTACGCCCAAAATAGCATAAAAGGTTTTGGGCTGTATAATTATTGCATAGGCTTTGCCTAGAGTGGTTCTTTCTTGGCAAGCCCTCCCTCCACGTTTTAAATACATTTCTACACAGTTCTTTTGTATCTGTGTGTATTGGCTTGCCTGGTGTCATTTCCACTCCCCCTTATTTTGCCTTTTGGCATTACATTTGAGTACTGTTTTACTGCCTCCTGTGGGCATTATTTCACTTCTAAAAAGTGTTACTATGGCTGACTATTTTGAGGAGGAAGAATACTATTATGACGAAGGGGCCTCTGGGTCCATGGAACAGGAATTGGTCGAGGCACTTGATGTGGGTGTCCAACAGTCGGTTAATAAAGCGCTGGTTCGCGCTATTCAGCCTTTGAAGCGCCACTTATGTTCCTATGCTGTCCAACAGGGCTGGTTGCCGGGTCCTTCTGCTAAGGCTCCGAACCCTCACAAATCTGATTTTGCAAAATTGGCCAAGGCTCTCTCCAATGCCCATTAAGTTCATACCTCCAAACCTGCGGCAAGCTCTACTTCTCGCCAGGCGGATGATGGGGATACGTCTTCTGCTCCGTCATCTGACCATGACGATTCACCCCCTCCTGCAAAAAAGGCTTGTAAGGAGCATTTTGTTGATGCACCCTCACATCCTCAACTTCTGACCTTTGAACCTAAGGACATTGTACATCCTAATTCTTCTGCAGTGCTCCCGTCCACAGAAGTTGCAGAATATGTTCAGGCTCATATTCGCCAACCTTTTGATAAAGATGTACGGACGCGTCTGCGTTCAGAATGTCCGCGTCCTGATCTAGCCGATAAATTGGCTGACATGCCGGACATAGATCCGTCCATGATGACGTATTTGAAAAAGTATGCTAAGGACCCCAAAAAGGGTATTGATAGAGCTTGGCGTTCCTGCCAAGACAAGTTATTAGACTTGCTGGGTCCCCTTAACAAAATTTTGGATTTGGGATTTCAAGCTAAGGAATCCTCTTCTGCTAAAGTCACTGAAGAACTTATTGAGTGGGCTCAGAGAGCCGTTTGTATTTTGGGCAACACCAATTGTGCCATGTCTTGTGAACGTAGGCATTCAATTCTTTTGAAATTAGATCCAAAATTAGCGGAACTGTCCTCTTCTGGATCTGGCCCATTGGCTCAGGGTTTATTATTTGGGCAACCGTTTCTGAAAGAGTTTACCAATTTTGTTGCCACTTTCAGCGGTCTGGACAAGGCTCAGTCGTCCCTTCGACAAGCTTTCCGTCCGGTTTTTGGTCGGGCCGGACGATATAGAGGACGATCGTTCGGCCGCGGAAATAGTCAAGTTTCCCAGCGTGGACCTCAGTCCCACCGTGGAGGGTATTAGGACTCCAGATATAATAATACCTCCAATTTCTACCCCAGTCGCAGAGCCCGCAACAGATTCCGGAAAGGACGTTACGATGCAAATCAAGGGGGACATCATGATTCCTCCGCTTCAGGTGAGTTTACTAACCCCTTCAGAGGTTGTGTTGGGGGGCAGGGTTCCATTTTTTCTCCCCAGTTGGCAACACATCTCGAACGATGCTTGGGTGTTAGAAACCGTGATGGGTTACAAGATAGAGTTCTTCAGTTTTCCCTCCCAGTCTCATCCTCCATCCCCGCTGTTTTTTTCCCTTCAAGAACAAACAGTTATTTCCGCAGAAATAGATTCTCTTCTGCACAAAGGAGCCATTGTTCGAACCACCCCTCATCCTCACAGTTTCTCCAGCAATATCTTTCTGGTCCAAAAGAAAGGGGGCGGAACCAGACTGGTTCTAAATCTCAACGACTTCAATGGCTGGGTCATTTATCGTCACTTCAAGATGGAGGGCATCCATCTTCTTCGAGATCTTCTTCAGGAAGGGGACTGGATGGTCCGTCTGGACCTGAAGGATGCGTATCTGTCAATTCCCATTTTCGGTCCTCATCGTCGGTTTCTCCAGTTCCAATAACAGGGGGCCTGATTCGAGTACAAGGTTCTCCCGTTCGGCCTATCGATAGCACCTTGGTGCTTCACGAAACTTCTGAGGCCTGTCGTGGAGTCACTCAGAGCACAGGGTGTTTGTCTGATCATTTACTTGAACGACATTCTTATCATGGCTCGTTGTCCTCGTCTTCTCCTGATTCATTTGGAATGGTCAATCCATCTTTTACAATCGCTCGGCTTTCTTGTGAATCCACAGAAGTCAATGTTCGTCCCGTATCAATCAATAGAATTTCTGGGTTTTCTGGTCAATTCTCGCAGTTGTCAGCTCCTCTTACCCTCTCAGAAAATCAGATCCATCAAGAGGGAATTGAGATTGATTTTACACAAACAGATTGTGTCATTGAGATCGGCAGCCCGGATAGTTGGCCTTCTAGTTTCATCAATTCAGGCAATATTCCTGGGTCCTCTCCATTACCGAGCACTTCAGCGACTCAAAATCCGCCATCTCCAGAAAGGCCTAAAATATTCAGATCTGATTCCTCTTTCGGAGGAAGCGAGGTGGGAGATGTTGTGGTGGTTGGAACACATGGTGTCTTGGAATGGTCGAGCCCTATTCGTGGTGACTCCGGAAGTGGTGATAGAGTCCGATGCCAGTCGGTGGGGAGCCCGTTGCGGTTCTCTAACCACGGGGGACCGGTGGTCCCAGAGCGATTTATCTCTCCATATCAATTGTTTAGAACTTCTAGCAGGATCCTATGCGATTCGTTGTCTTTCACCCCGCATGACGAATTGTTGCATTCTTCTCCGCATGGACAATGTGTCAGCGGTTCGGGTTTGGGGTCCGTGTCAGCTAGATCTTTTTGCCTCTCGTCTCAACAGGCAACTTTCTCTGTTTTTCAGCTGGCGCCCGGATCCGGAAGCTCTGGCCACGGATGCATTTCTGCAGGACTGGCCGTCTCATCTCTGTTATGCCTTTCCCCCGTTCGTGATGCTCCCCAGAGTCTTGGTTCGCACGAAACGTTATCAGTTGGAATTGATTCTGATCACTCCTCTTTGGAGAGCTCAGGCTTGGTTCCCGGTTATTCTGGAGATGATCTGTGCAGTGCCGCTCCTTCTTCCCCAACGTTGGAATCTGTCGCTGGACCCTCTAGGCAACCCGCATCCTCTGATCAGATCAGGTCAACTTCTTCTTGTGGCCTGGCGGGTTTCGGGGATCGCTGGAAAATCCCAGACTGTGAGAAGTTGGCCTGGTATATGATGCTCACTAGTTAAAGTGATCACCTTGTACCATGCCAAGCAACCCTTATGGTGTGGTTGTAAGTCAACCTTTTCGGACTAGCTGCCCTAGTGGTAGCGTAGGCTAAGCAGTCTTTGAGGCTAAACTCGTGAAGCGTGTTAAGCCAGCTGTTTTACCAAATGCAACCCCCTTTTATACCAATGAAAGGACACCACACAGATATATATTCAAAATATATATGTATTTATTTCTCAAAGTAACCCCTAGTCTCTTTATGAGCACAGGAGCACAAATCGTCAAACAAGATTACAGTAGAATACACAGAAGTTGCACTTTATATGGATAGGCCCTGGTGGCCGCTCGAACCATATACTAAAATAGTGGTATAAGTACCACGAACAGAAAAGGGAAAAGGCCTAGGGCCTCTAGAATCGCTGGGCCTACAAGGAGCTAACTTCAGTTAGTGACCAGGAGGTCCACGGGTGGCGTGTGCAGAGCAAATAGTCACACGCGTGCTCCCATAGGTTTCAATGGGTGCGTAAAAAGTACAAAGTTACTGCAAAGAGGATCTTCCGGATGGACTAGGAACTCAAGATTTGGAACACAGGCACTAGAGATGTAATACTACACTTGGGCACAGGAGTGCCAGCTTTACCTCACCCACAGGAAGCGGGTGCATAGGCCTCGAAGTGCGTCGGGTTTCTTCTATCTGTTCCGTGGAGCCTGAAGACAAAGATGCTGCAGGCGGTCGGTCCGGGAGAGATGCGGTGGATCCAAGAGTGGATCGGAGATGTTGAAGACTTGTAAGCAGAGGGGACAGTGTTCACAGTCACTAGCCAGTGACCAGCGTGGCACCAGGTGGGTACCAGGCAATGTCGGGTGCAAACAGGAAGAAAGGTGCAGCTTGTCTCTGCAGCCACGTGGTCCCTGGAGGTTGATGACGTCCAGGAGTCGGTTCACGAGCTGTCCCACGCAGGCTCTCGCTGTCGGCGGTGTCCGCGACTTGATCGAAGCAAACAAGCCTTGGCAAAAGCAATTGTTGTAGGAGATGAAATAAGCTGATGGTTCTGACCAGCAAGGTCAGAGGGACTGCTCCTTTGGAGGGGAGCAAGGGCCAGTCTGGAGCAACCAGACCAGCGGTGTATTTCGTAAAGTTCGTCGCCAAGATGGCTACTAGCCAGCGGGCCAGCAACCGGTTAGGCGCGTCAAGTGGCAAAATGCAGAAGGGCCCCATGCAGATCGTGGAGATGCTGGAGGGCTCACCTTTGGTGCAGATGCTGCTCGAGGGTTGGGCTTCTCAGATCCCAAAGCACAACTTGGAGGAAGCCTCGGTTGTTGCACTTGTCAGCTTGTCGTGGTCGTTTCAAGATGGCTGGCTCCACGTGTCTCGGTGCCTCCACGGGTCTCCTCTTTTCAGGGACTGTGGATCGGGCGGTGAGAGGTCGGGAGGTCCAGGTCTTGTCAGTCTCTGGGCTCGGGCTCCGGCGGGAGGCGGTGGCAAAGCAGATGTTGATTCGCTGGATGGTGCTTGCGTTAGCAAGGTGGTCACTCCCTGACCACAGGGGAGATTTCCTTCAGTCTTCTGTGCAGCAGAATGTCGAAGTTCCCGTCTTCTTCTTAGTTTCAAGTTGATTCCAGGATGTCTGAAGTCTTAGGACACAGCTCCTACCTTTAAGCGGATTCTAGGGGCCGGACTACCTGCTAGGTCCCTCCCTATGGGTGGGACCAGGAAGGGGGGTGGTTACACCCCCAATCCTTTGTCCAGCTCGCCCCAGGCCCGGGACTGGTGTGCCCCAGGACCGGTTTGAACTGGCATATGCACCGAGGCTCCTTGTGAGCCACAGGCATGTCTGGTTTCTTTCAAGCCCTACCTGACCAATACACAAAATCCTGTCTGGGGTGGTGCACACACCTCCCCTGGCAGGAAACCCTTTGTCCACACCTCCCAAGCTGGAAGGACTCCCAGCAGCAGGAGGGCAGACTTGTGTCTGTGGTGGCAGCATCCATTTTGTGGAGCTGAGGCTATGTCTGATTTTACCCGGGTTTCAGGTACTGTACATGTCGTGTCCCTCTAGAAGGGTGGAATGCTAACCCCGTCGCCAGAATTGGCGAGGGGTTAGTATTCCAATTCGTATGACACCTTACTCGACATGTTTTGATAAAGCCAAACCAAAGATAGCATTTAACCGCGAGGTTCATAATGCACTTAAGAGTATATGGTATGACGATATCTGGAAACAGTAGAAGGAAGTTGTTCCGACCACTGCAGACAGGCTCAGCTCATGCCAGAGCACCATCTCACATGGAACCAAGCACTCTGCCTTCAGGATTGTTAAGGCCTGCCATAGGAGTGACTTATAGGTTACCAGGTGTCCCATTTAAGGTTAGGTATAGGTATACTACACCTAAGTAAGAGGTGATTACACCAACTTACCCCAGCTGAGTGATCAGCCAGTTGTGTCAGATTGTTAGGCCAAGCCTGGGGTGGCATAATACATGCTTCAGCCCCTGGCAGGCCTTGGGTACACCAATGCCCTGGGTACCTAGGGTACACTGGTACAGGGGCTGACAGGGTGATCCACTTCCAATTGGTTATGCACCTAGGGTGCATAGTGTTAATTTAATAGAGAGAACAGCAGGCTGGGGGTCTGATTGGCAGGCCCACAGCCTCAATATGTCAAAAACCAGTGAAGCAAAAAGCAAAAATTTGGGGTGACCATAGGATAGCAGACCCTACTCTCCTACACAACCCCCCCCCAAACGCTGGGACATTAAACTAGCCTTGACCAGTCTCGTCTTCATGTCCTAAGTGGAAGTACCTGGAGAGACCATCTGCATTCCCATGGTCAGTACCTGGCCGGTGCTCCACTGTAAAGTCCATCCCCTGTAGGGAAATGGACCACCTAAGCAGTTTGGGGTTTTCACCCTTCATCTGATTTAGCCACAAGAGGGGCTTATGGTCAGTCTGAATCTTGAAGTGAGTGCCAAACAAGTATGGCCTCAGCTTCTTCAGGGCCCACACCACAGCAAAGGCCTCCCTCTCAATAGCTGACCAATTCTTCTCTCTGGGGGTCAACCTTCTGCTAATAAAAGCAATGGGTTGGTCTTGACCATCTACATTAAGTTGTGACAGCACAGCTCCCACACCCAACTCAGAAGCATCTGTTTGGACAATAAACTCTTTGGAGTAGTCAGGACTTTTCAGGATAGGTGCAGAGCACATGGCCTCCTTCAGGTCATCAAATGCCTTTTGACAGCTTACTGTCCACTGAACCTTTTTGGGCATCTTCTTGGATGTCAGATCATTAAGAGGAGTCACAATGGACCCATAGTTCTTAACAAACTTCCTGTAGTACCCAGTCAAGCCCAAGAAAGCTCGAACTTGAGTCTGGGTGGTTGGAGGAGACCAGTCCTTGATGGATTGTATCTTACTCTCCAGTGGTTGAACTTGGCCTCCACCTACAAGGTGGCCCAAATATACAACCTTACTCTGCCCTATCTGGCACTTAGTAGCCTTGATAGTGAGGCCTGCCCTTTGCAGAGCCTCAAGAGCCTTCTTCAGGTGGATCAGGTGATCCTCCCAGGTGGAGCTAAAGACAGCAATGTCATCAAGATATGCTGCGCAAAAGTCATCCAACCCAGTAAGGACTTGGTTCACCAGCCTTTGGAAGGTGGCAGGTGCATTCTTCAGACCAAAGGGCATCACCACAAACTGGTAGTGCCCACCTGGGGTTGAGAATGCTGTTTTGGCCTTAGACTCCTCAGCTAATCTGATTTGCCAATAGCCAGCTGTTAAGTCAAATGTGCTCAAAAACTTTGCAGAAGCTAGTTTGTCTATGAGCTCATCTGCCCTTGGAATAGGGTGTGCATCTGTCCTGGTGACAGCATTGAGTCCTCTGTAATCCACACAGAACCTCATCTCTCTCTTGCCATCTTTGGTGTGAGGTTTGGGGACCAGAACCACTGGGCTAGCCCAGGGGCTCTCTGAGGGTTCAATGACACCTAATTCCAGCATTGTATGTACCTCAGCCTTTATACAGTCCCTGACGTGGTCAGGTTGTCTGTAAAGCTTGTTCTTTACAGGCAGACTGTCACCAGTGTCCACCACATGGGTACACCAGTCAGTTTGACTAGGTATTAAGGAAAACATATGTGAAAATGATTGTAGAACCTGTCTACATTCAGTCTGCTGATGGGCAGTGAGGTTGCCTCCAAGGGTCACTCCTTCAACTGAGCCATCTTCAGGGTTCTGAGACAACAGGTCTGGGAGAGGGTCACTCTCTTCCTCCTGTCCCTCATCTGTAGCCATGAGCAAGCCCATGTCTGCCCTGTCAACATATGCTTTAAGCCTGTTAACATGGAGTACCCTGTGGGGACTCCTGGGAGTTCCTAGGTCTACCAAGTAGGTGACCTCTCCCTTCTTTTCCAGGATTGTATGGGGTCCAGACCATTTGTCTTGGAGTGCTGCTGGGGCCACTGACTCCAACACCCATACCTTCTGTCCTGGCTGAAACTCAACCAAGACAGCCTTTTGGTCATGCCAAGCTTTCTGTAAGGCCTGGCTTGCCTCAAGGTTTTTGGATGCCTTCTCCATATACTCAGCCATCCTGGAGCGGAGACCAAGTACATAGTCCACTATGTCTTGCTTAGGCTTTTTGAGAGGTAACTCCCATCCTTCCTTCACTAAACACAGTGGGCCTCTTACAGGGTGCCCAAACAACAATTCAAAGGGGCTGTAGCCAACTCCTTTTTGTGGGACCTCTCTGTAAGCAAACAGAAGGCAGGGTAGAAGGATGTCCCATCTTCGCCTGAGCTTTTCAGGTAATCCTTTGATCATACCCTTTAGGGTCTTGTTGAATCTCTCAACAAGCCCATTGCATTGTGGGTGATAAGGGGTGGTGAACTTGTAGTTGACACCACATTCCTTCCACATAGCTGTCAAGTATCCTGACATAAAGTTGGTACCTCTGTCAGATACTACCTCCTTAGGAAACCCCACTCTGGAGAATACTCCCAGCAGGGCCCTGGCCACAACAGGTGCGGTAGTGGTCCTAAGGGGAATTGCCTCTGGATACCTGGTGGCATGATCCACTACCACCAGTATAAATCTGTGCCCAGATGCAGTGGGAGGATCCATGGGACCCACTATGTCTATTCCCACTCTTTCAAAGGGGACCCCCACCACAGGTAGTGGTATTAGGGGGGGCCTTTGTTGTGCCACCTGATTTGCCACTGGCTTGGCAGGTCACACAGGAGCGACAAAACTCCTTTGTATCTTCATTCATATGAGGCCAGTGAAAGTGAGGGACAAGCCTGTCCCAAGTCTTATTCTGGCCTAAGTGTCCTGCTAAAGGAATATCATGGGCCAAGGTAAGAAGGAAGCCCCTAAACTGCAGAGGTATAACCAACCTCCTGGTAGCACCAGGCTTGGGGTCTCTAGCCTCTGAATAAAGGAGCCCTTCATCCCAATAAACTTTATGGGTACCTTGAGCATTCCCAGCAGCCTCAGCAGCAGCCAGCTGTCTGAGGGGTTCAAGAGAGGGACAGGATAACTGAGCCTGCCTCAAGTCAGCCCTTGAAGGTCCCCCTGTCCCCAGAAACTCAACCTGATCAGGTTCAAGCTCTTCAGGGACAGTTCCTTCAGGGTCCTCTAGATCAGCTTCCTGGGAAGGCTGATCATCACTCTGAGGCAGGGGGGAAGGCACAGCCTTGACCCTCCTGTTCTTCTTCTTGGTAGGTGCTTGGTCCATTGTTCCAGGATCCAAGACCTGAGGTTCAGTGAGGCACTTTTTGGCCTGTGACCTGGTCACAGCAAGGACATGTGATGATATACCTAACATCTCTGCATGAGTCCTGTACTCCACTTCTGACCATAGAGAACTCTCTAGGTCATTGCCCAACAAACATTCTACTGGGAGGTCTGCACTAACCACAACCCTTTTGAGGCCAGTTACCCCTCCCCATGAGAAGTTAACAACTGCCACACTATGTGAAGTAGTGGCATTGCTGGCATTGGTCACCAGGTAATTCTCACCTGGTATGTACTGTCCAGGGTCCACAAAGCCTGGTGTCACCATAGTGACACTGGCACATGTGTCCCTGTAGGCTTGAGACACTTTTTCA
Source organism: Triturus cristatus (assembly GCF_964204655.1). NCBI lineage: Eukaryota > Metazoa > Chordata > Amphibia > Caudata > Salamandridae > Triturus > Triturus cristatus. The sequence continues at coordinate 1,067,430,009 of NC_140579.1, read as the reverse complement.
TTTATTAAAGGAGTCTGTCTGTACTTGCCCAGGTTACTGGGGCTCACAGTCAGGGACAAATCAATGTCCCCATCACAGATCAAGACTGCCTGTGTCAGGGTTCTGTCTAAGTCAGAATCTCCTTCAGTTCCCATAGTGATTCCCACTACACCCTTTGTCTGGGGACCAACACTGCTAACAGTAGTACTGGGAGCAGGTGCCTTAGGGGCAACAGTGTTGGGGGCTCCACCCTTCTTACAATCACTAGTCCAGTGAGTCAGTTTCTCAGCGCCAGGACACCTTTGGGTATAAGCGCGCTTTATAAGCTCCTAATAATAATAATAATTGTATTCTTGCAATGATTGCACCAGGGTTTCTTTTGACCTTCTTTCTTCTTTCCCTTGGATTGTTGTTGGGACCCACCCTCCTTAGCAGTAGTTTGGGGCCCTTTTGAAGACTTCTAGTCTTTAGATTTCTGATCTCCACCCTTTTGGTCTGTTTTCTTCTGATCACCCCCTTGGCCCTGGTTCTTTTGCTTAACCCTGGTTCTGACCCATTTGTCTGCCTTCTTTCCCAATTCTTGGGGAGAGGTCAGATCAGAGTCAACCAAGTGTTGATGCAGTTGCTGGTTTTGACAGTTATTTAAAATCTGTTCTCTCATCATCAAATTATACAATCCTGTAAAATCAGATACCTTACTTCCCAGCAACCAACCCTCCAAAGCCTTAGTGGCACATTCAACATATTCAGACCAGTCCTGAGTCTGTGTCTTTTGGGTGTCTCTGAACATTAACCTGTACTGTTCAGTGGTTAAGCCTAACCCATCAACTAGAACACTCTTCAGGACTCTGTAATTTCTGACATCCTCTTCTCTAACAGTGAGGAGTCTGTCTCTGCCTCTTCCTTCAAAGGAGAGCCAGAGGATTGCTGCCCACTGGTCTTCAGGAACCTGCTGTACTTTGCAGGCTCTCTCAAGAGCAGTTATCCATTTGTGGATGTCATCCCCACTTTTGTAGGGGGGCACAACCTTAGACAGGTTCCTATTATCAAAGACCCTATCTTTGTACTTTGGGTCTATACCCACTGGTGGCAGCATTGTCCCTCTCTCTCTTGGTTGCCTAGTCTTGTTCAGTTTTTCTTCCATCAGGGCTACTTCTAGCTCCTGCTTCCTGATCCTCAGCTGGGCTTCCTGCATTCTGGCCTCATGTTCCCTCCTCTGAGGGGTGGTCATCCTTTTCCTGGAGTGACCTTGAGAGCCTCTAGAGGCATGAGAAGCATTGGAGTCACCTGAGCGATTCCTTTGCCTCCCAAGCCCCTGGTTAAGTCCACTGGGGAGATCCAATGGGATGATCCCATTGTCAGTCCCCAATAGCCTTAGTTTAGCTGGGCCAAGTATAACACTTGGCACTGGGCTAGTTCTCCCTTCATCATCACTACTCTCTGTATCTTCTCCACTTTCCTCCTCTGTAGTATGGTTCTCATCTAAGGGATGGCTATTGGAAAGGGGTACTTCTGTAGCATCTTCAGAAGGGGGGCCTCCTGTTCCTGACCCTAAGGGAGCTAACTGGGAAGCTTTCTTGAGCTCTCTCTGATTTTCATCATTTTGCAAGAGTTCTCTGAGCTCAGCAGAGGTAGGGTTCTTGGGCTGTTTAAGGCCTCTAAGAGTTGCCAAATGCCTGAGCTCATTCTGATTAAGGGTAGCAAAGATGGATGGTGCCCTCTGGGGGTCACTCTCAACAGAGATGGGTACAGTGGACCCCTCTGCCCCAGCCATTGTTCTTAAGTGTGAGAGGATGTGTTGCAATCTACCTACACTTGGGTTTACCTACTAAACCGATCTAGTAGTTGTAGTCAGGGTGTGCTACTCCCTTTGCTCTACAACAACTAAGTTCAGTAGAACTTATGTATATCTAATCTTGTTTTATATGTACCTACAGGTACCTATGTGATCTTTCAATTGGTAACCAAGAGATTACAATGGTAAAACACAGCAAGCTCAAATCCAACCGCTGCTCACCAATGTGAGAAGTTGGCCTGGTATATGATGCTCACTAGTTAAAGTGATCACCTTGTACCATGCCAAGCAACCCTTATGGTGTGGTTGTAAGTCAACCTTTTCGGACTAGCTGCCCTAGTGGTAGCGTAGGCTAAGCAGTCTTTGAGGCTAAACTCGTGAAGCGTGTTAAGCCAGCTGTTTTACCAAATGCAACCCCCTTTTATACCAATGAAAGGACACCACACAGATATATATTCAAAATATATATGTATTTATTTCTCAAAGTAACCCCTAGTCTCTTTATGAGCACAGGAGCACAAATCGTCAAACAAGATTACAGTAGAATACACAGAAGTTGCACTTTATATGGATAGGCCCTGGTGGCCGCTCGAACCATATACTAAAATAGTGGTATAAGTACCACGAACAGAAAAGGGAAAAGGCCTAGGGCCTATAGAATTGCTGGGCCTACAAGGAGCTAACTTCAGTTAGTGACCAGGAGGTCCACGGGCGGGGTGTGCAGAGCAAATAGTCACACGCGTGCTCCCATAGGTTTCAATAGGTGCGTAAAAAGTACAAAGTTACTGCAAAGAGGATCTTCCGGATAGACTAGGAACTCAAGATTTGGAACACAGGCACTAGAGATGTAATACTACACTTGGGCACAGGAGTGCCAGCTTTACCTCACCCACAGGAAGCGGGTGCATAGGCCTCGAAGTGCGTCTGGTTTCTTCTATCTGTTCCGTGGAGCCTGAAGACAAAGATGCTGCAGGCGGTCGGTCCGGGAGAGATGCGGTGGATCCAAGAGTGGATCAGAGATGTTGAAGACCTGTAAGCAGAGGGGACAGTGTTCACAGTCACTAGCCAGTGACCAGCGTGGCACCAGGTGGGTACCAGGCAATGTCGGGTGCAAACAGGAAGAAAGGTGTAGCTTGTCTCTGCAGCCACGTGGTCCCTGGAGGTCGATGACGTCCAGGAGTCGGTTCACGAGCTGTCCCACGCAGGCTCTCGCTGTCGGCGGTGTCGGCGACTTGATCGAAGCAAACAAGCCTTGGCAAAAGCAATTGTTGTAGGAGATGAAATAAGCTGATGGTTCTGACCAGCAAGGTCAGAGGGACTGCTCCTTTGGAGGGGAGCAAGGGCCAGTCTGGAGCAACCAGACCAGTGGTGTATTTTGTAAAGTTCGTCGCCAAGATGGCTACTAGCCAGCGGGCCAGCAACCGGTTAGGCGCGTCGAGTGGCAAAATGCAGAAGGGCCCCACGCAGATCGTGGAGATGCTGGAGGGCTCACCTTTGGTGCAGATGCTGCTCGAGGGTTGGGCTTCTCAGATCCCAAAGCACAACTTGGAGGGAGCCTCGGTTGTTGCACTTGTCAGCTTGTCGTGGTCGTTTCAAGATGGCTGGCTCCACGTGTCTCGGTGCCTCCACGGGTCTCCTCTTTTCAGGGACTGTGGATCGGGCGGTGAGCGGTCTGGAGGTCCAGGTCTTGTCAGTCTCTGGGCTCGGGCTCCGGCGGGAGGCGGCGGCAAAGCAGACGTTGATTCACTGGATGGTGCTTGCGTTAGCAAGGTGGTCACTCCCTGACCACAGGGGAGATTTCCTTCAGTCTTCTGTGCAGCAGAATGTCGAAGTTCCCGTCTTCTTCTTAGTTTCAAGTTGATTCCAGGATGTCTGAAGTCTTAGGACACAGCTCCTACCTTTAAGCGGATTCTAGGGGCCGGTCTACCTGCTAGGTCCCTCCCTATGGGTGGGACCAGGAAGGGGGGTGGTTACACCCCCAATCCTTTGTCCAGCTCGCCCCAGGCCCGGGACTGGTGTGCCCCAGGACCGGTTTGAACTGGCATATGCACCGAGGCTCCTTGTGAGCCACAGGCATGTCTGGTTTCTTTCAAGCCCTACCTGACCAATACACAAAATCCTGTCTGGGGTGGTGCACGCACCTCCCCTGGCAGGAAACCCTTTGTCCACACCTCCCAAGCTGGAAGGACTCCCAGCAGCAGGAGGGCAGACTTGTGTCTGTGGTGGCAGCATCCATTTTGTGGAGCTGAGGCTATGTCTGATTTTACCCGGGTTTCGGGTACTGTACATGTCGTTTCCCTCTAGAAGGGTGGAATGCTAACCCCGTCGCCAGAATTGGCGAGGGGTTAGTATTCCAATTCGTATGACACCTTACTCGACATGTTTTGATAAAGCCAAACCAAAGATAGCATTTAACCGCGAGGTTCATAATGCACTTAAGAGTATATGGTATGACGATATCTGGAAACAGTAGAAGGAAGTTGTTCCGACCACTGCAGACAGGCTCAGCTCATGCCAGAGCACCATCTCACATGGAACCAAGCACTCTGCCTTCAGGATTGTTAAGGCCTGCCATAGGAGTGACTTATAGGTTAACATGTGTCCCATTTAAGGTTAGGTATAGGTATACTACACCTAAGTAAGAGGTGATTACACCAACTTACCCCAGCTGAGTGATCAGCCAGTTGTGTCAGATTGTTAGGCCAAGCCTGGGGTGGCATAATACATGCTTCAGCCCCTGGCAGGCCTTGGGTACACCAATGCCCTGGGTACCTAGGGTACACTGGTACAGGGGCTGACAGGGTGATCCACTTCCAATTGGTTATGCACCTAGGGTGCATAGTGTTAATTTAGTAGAGAGAACAGCAGGCTGGGGGTCTGATTGGCAGGCCCACAGCCTCAATATGTCAAAAACCAGTGAAGCAAAAAGCAAAAATTTGGGGTGACCATAGGATAGCAGACCCTACTCTCCTACACAGACCTTTCGCGAGACGCTACCAAGTTTATCAGCGAGGCTTAGTCTCCCAACACGCACAAACGTTATTCCGCAGCCTGGAAACGATGGTGTTGTTGGTGCGATCGACGGGAGGTGGATCCCGCTTCAGCAGATATCTCTTTAATTATGAATTTCCTTGCATCTATCGCTTCTTCCGGTCTTGCTTATAGAACGGCAGCGGCGGCTCGCCCATTGGGGCGTGGGGGCGTCGCCCCACTGCTTTCTCGCGATGCGAGAAGGCAGAAACATAAATGGTAAAAACTACCATTTATGTTTCTGCCTTCTCGCATTGCGAGAAAGCAGAAGTGCTGCTGTGTCTGGTTGGGGGCGGGAGGGTGGGCGGTCCTGCTCGAGGTCAGGGGGAGTGGCTTACCCACTGTTGTGGGTACTGACTGTTTGGTCAGCCCTGGAGACGACCAAACAGTCAGTACCTACAACAGTGGGTAAGCCACTCCCCCCCTGCCCTCGAGCAGGACCGCCCATTCTCCCTTGTTCTCTACCCAGAGAAAATGTCCCGGCTGGGGCGCTCGCCTGCTGCGCCTACCAGCCTTGTGATTGGCTTGAGTTGCGTTGCGTTGCATAGGGGAGGGCAGGAACACGCAGACCCACCAGTACAGCATGGCCGGTCTTAATTGGAGGCAACGCAGGTACGTACTTTTTGTTGTTTAAGTATATGAATATTGTGCAGGCGGTAATTTCCTATGTGGAAAATTAAAAGTTGAAAATTACACTTCTTCCCACTTTTGAGAAGGACTTAGAAATAATGGTGATACCAGGAAAACATGTCATCCACGAAAGGTTGATAGTAGGCGGCAAGCACAAGGGCACAACACACGCTTTACCACACAGATATAGGTACGGCAAAATGTGCCTTGTTGCTTTAGAGTAGTGCGAGCTGTCAACAAACCGGTGATTCGTGCCATTACGCAGTTACCAAATGCCGCCATGTTTGTATTCGACACCACCATCCAGTCCCGTTTACAATAAGACGTTTCTTACTTTTAACATAGTACGCGCCGAATTAGTAATTCCACCGCACCTGTTGGGCTGGCCAGGTCTGAATGAAGGTGACACGCGATATGATGTTAACTGGAAATTAGGGCCGTTAGCTGATGGGGTCTTTGGGACTGCTGACCTCCTCAATCCACCCCTTACAAAATGTCGTCCATATGGCTGTATTCTGGAGTTTCTAAATTGAACTGCGTCATAAGTCATGCCAGACACTCCAGAGAAAGGTCAAACCGTGTTCAATTGTTCTCATGCCTCCAGTCAGTTCATTTGCGTCACGATAGCATCGACAAAAAGAGAATTTCAGTTGCTGTTGCGCATTGATTATTTAATAACAAAGTAGAAAATGACAAATGTCTCCAATTGTAAGGATTTGTGAAGAATCCTTTCATTGAACGACGCACGGGTACAAGGAGGATGAAAATCAAAGAATATCGATGCGGATGCAGAGCACATGTCCCCACACCCCGTCCCCATGCAAGGAGTGTTTATTAAATGGCGATCGACCACGTATAGATTTTTTACAGGAAAAAAACGCATTTGATGGCAATCATAGTGGCTTTGGCAGCCCACAGGCACATTTTTAAATGCAAATGAAGAAGAGATACTTCAAAGTTGGTCGCATTACAATCATAGTTATTGCACAAAACAGTAGATTCGCGCGCGCCCGCCTTAAGATTTAAAAAGATTTCTATTAAAAAGATCGGCAAAGTAAAATGTGTCTTACCTCATAGCGCTCTTTTGGGAAACTGCAAGGCTGACATAATTAGGAGTTGCAAGTTAATTATTCACTTTATAATTAATGGTGTACCAATCACTAACCACACACAATATCCCGAGACTGCCTGGAGCGCTTTCAGTACATGCTTCCCAGCAAACAGTTCATCACTTAAATTCACTGCATTTTTAGGTCTGGCATAGAGGCAGTTTTAGCTGTTTAGCCGGCCTCATTTGTTCCCAAAAATTCATAATAAAATTGCATACATGTATAAAAACACATGGGAGTTTATTGTCAGCCCTCTTCATCAATCCACTGTTCAATTCTCATTCACATTTTGTTTCGGACCCACCACAGCATGCAGCATGGGGCAGTGGACTAGCCCCCAGTAGTCCCTGGCAGTCTTCACTGTCAGTGGTGCCTTTGGCTCATGGAAATGTGCACATCTGACTAAAAAGGCATTCACTTCAGTGCCAGGGCTGGTAGGCCAACAATCTCTGCTTTCCATTGCTGGGGTTTTGAATTTATTTTTGTAATGGTTAGATTTTGTACTCATAAGGTTTTTTTTACCAACATATGCACAGTTACACAGCATTATTTTAACATTTTATTACACATTCTTTTAATGCCTCCTGAATTTAGCAAAATAAATAAATATATAATAAAGTGCAGGCTTCCCAAGGCCACAGCTATAGGCTTCGACGAAGCTTATAACAGATTAGTTTCCATATATACGAAAACAATGCCATATGGCATTGTTTTTGCAGTTTCTTAGGCCTTTATATACACAGTGTGATGGTATACAGAACCAATGGGCCAATAGTGCTCTGAAGGTGCATTAATGATGTCATTTAACATGCCATGAGTGGTTTAATATGTGAGGCCATAGGCAGTTCATTATGATGGTGCAAGTTATGGTTAGTGAAGTTAACTGATCCTGAATATCTGTAATTTTTCCATTTTTGAAACATTAGTTATTGCCTCATTTTGTCACCTAACTAAAACATCACTTTAAAATGTGTGGGATTTTTCAGTGAATTTCAAGTTTAAAAAAAAAGTACGTTAAGGTCTTATTTCTATACCTACCCTAAAATCACTTTAACTTTTTGTTTAAAAATACTCCTGTGGTGAGTACCCCTTTGAACTCTCATGACGACGGTCAGGCTCGCTCGAGCACAATACTTACCTCTAACGTTTACGCCCTACCGCTTTCATAAGTCACCAGCCGCCACTGTAGAACGGTTAATAATTTTCGTTCTGCTATTTCGGCTGGCCATATTACGATCAATGACAAACCTGCAGGTGAGCATCCTTTGGTTTGCAAATTACTCAGGGGTATTAGGTTGGTGAAACCTCCTTGCCCTAAATATGTTGCTTTGTGGGATGTTTCGATGGTTTTACGATTCTTAGAAACCTGGCCTTCCAATTGTAATCTGTCCCGCAAACAGCTTTCGGCCAAATTAGCTATGTTGTTATGTTTGGTTTCTTGTAAACTCGTCTCGGATATCCGTGCTCTGGATCTGGCAGGTCGTAGATTTTCACCTGAAGGTGTTACTTTTGCCATCTCCAGACGCAAAAAGTGCAATACTACTTCTATTACTTACCCGAGTTTTCCTAACAATCCTAAATTTTGTTTAGTTCAATGTATTAGGGATTATGAGGTAAGTACTACTCAATTTCGACAGGATACTCAGGGTCAGTTGTTGATTGCTTTACAAAAACCTTTTCGCCCTGTCACCCCTGCTACCCTGGCACGATGGGTGTGATGGCTCATGAGTTAGGCTGGAATTGATGTTACAAAATTTGGTGCACACTCCGCTCGTGGAGCTATGGCCTCCAAAGCTTTTTCTTTGGGAGTTGGTTTAATGGATATTATGAATGCCGCTGATTGGTCAACTGATTCTATGTTTAAAACTTTTTATTACAAACCAATTGTGGATATTGCATCTGTAGTGGTGGCACAGCTTTAAACAAGCATAATCGGAGCCTCCGGTCCTGACAGAATTCAAAATTTGCGAACATACGTGACAAGAATATTCAATTCTATTAAGGACACGGAGGTGAGGATTATCCCACCCATTACTGTTTCATATGGTTGTTTATATCATCTGCTTAAACTGCATATGTATATTTGTATTTTGGATACATTCCTTCTTTTCCCTCCCCTTTACTGTAATGTTTTTTCTGCCATGAGGGAATGGTCTATTACGACTCTATCTTTCCTTTCAGGTTCGGATCCTAAGTAAGACGTATTACTCGGTCTCCATGGCCTGTCTTATGGTCACCTGCAGGTTCCTGTTTTTTCTGCTGCTGCGTGCATCCAGCCTTCTGTTTCCATCCTGTTGATCTGCTGTTCAAGGAACGAGCTGCGTTCAATTCCAAGCTCTTCGCAAGTTGGACTGTTCTTCAAGCTATCTGTTCTGTTTACAAAGAAAGAGGATGTGGTATTCTCTTATGGACCTTTTATAGAGGGACTCTCTATGGTTGTCAGGTGATACCCACTGTATTCATGGGTATTGTAGTTGTTTGTTTCTGCTACTGTAATCTGATTGGCTGCTGAGTTTTCTGAGTAAAGAAAAGAGAAGCATAATCCACGCCTCCGTGTCCTTAATAGAATTGAAAATTCTTTTCACGTATGTTCGCAAATTTTGAATCATTACTTAATAACTTAAAAGTTACAACTGCAGCAAAAAGACCGTGAATAATCGAAATCGGAATCGACAAATCAACATTTTGTGTGGCATGTCTCCGCTTTAGAAATAGGAATTGAAACACAGTTATACGAAGCCAAAGTAAATTAATTGTCCCAGCAGTTAATATGATAATACATATATCACAGCTGATCAAATTGTTTGCACATATATCAAATGTCAGTATTATATTTACACTTCACATATGAAATATATATTGTAGCTTTTGTCTAAGGTGGTAAGTTATGCAAGTCGGATAACCCATATGCCCTGAAAGAGATATTACATCAACTTCGGTAACACATAGGGCCTGATTCACAGAACGAAGCTGAGACAAAATCCTAAATTTACTACTTTTGGTATTCACAGAAGACATTTAGTAGTAGTAAAGTCAGGATTTTGTCGTAAGTTTGACTTAAGACAAACTTAAGACAGACTTAAGACAGACTTAAGACAAACTTAAGACAGACTTAAGACAAAATCCTAACTTTACTAATACTAAATGCCTTCTGGAATACCAAAAGTAGTAAGTTTAGGATTTTGTCTCGGGCCCGTAGTAAGGTCTTGATTCTCTGGCTACCATAAGTGTCACACACCAATGATACAGAACCAATATGAGTTAGTGGAACCAACAGTTTGTGCGATCATAATGATCTTTTATTATAAGAAATTGGGCTCCATAAGTATTAATATATTTGCTGCAGCATAGACCAGATGTTATAACATGTGTGAGAGTCTGTTAATATTCCTCAAAGAAAATGATGGAATTCGCTGTTAATGTTCAGGCCAAACATTATAGTTCTCGAGCGACATATCCATCGAGCTTCTGCTTGTCTGAGTTGGTCTTATCTCCATCCCTCTCATCTCCAGTGACATGGTCTATGGCATGGAAAGTGACTCTTGTGTTATCAGGATGTGTTGTGTGTATGTGTGAGGCTACTGGATATCTTTCATCTTTAATTTTTATAGCCCGTACATGTTCTTGTATCCGTGCTTTCAAACTACGCACACTGCTGCCAATGTATGCTTTGTTACATGCACATTTTATGAGATAGACTGTATGTGTGGTATTGCAATTTATATAGGATTTGATTTTAAATTCCTTAGAGTTGTTATAGCGGAAGCTAGACGTCTTGTTCTTGCCTATACTGCATATACAACAATTACCACACACAAAAAAGCCACATGGTTTCTCTGGTAGCCAAGTTGTGACAGTGGGCCTGGATTCTTTAACATAGCTCGGACACAGCATGTTTTTATATTTCTGCCCTTCCTATGCACAACCTTGGGTTTTGTGGAACAATGTCTGAGGACAAGGCATTAGTTGCGAGAAGATGCCAATTCTTTCTGAGAATGTTGAAAATGTGGCCACCATAGATGTTATACTCTGTTATAAATGCCACATCTGTGTGGCATATGGTTTCTTTATTTTGATTTCTTTTAGTGAGAGTTGGTTTTCTTTCAATTGTCAATTTATGTATTTATGTTGTTATGGAACACCTATGAAGGTCCACAAAAACACACCATCAGGTAAAAAAAGAAACAAACAATACAAAATTCTTCCTGATACATTGCTATGGAAATTCTTATATCAAACATACTGAGAAGTGTGCAAGTAGTGCTTAAATAAGAAATGCAGTCAAATCACCGACCAGTAAATTAATTTTATCGACATAATGAGAAATGTGCAAATAGTGCTATAAATACATAAGACAATAAAAGAAATTCCTAATACATAGGCAGACATATTTAAATAAATTGATATATCTTAAAGCAAACCATTTCATTCGGAGGGGACAGAACCAAAGATCGTGCCTCCTGGGCTGAGTGGATATTATATTTAATAAAAATTGACTTTAAGAACAATCGCCTGGCACTTTGCAGCTTTGGGCATACAAAAAGCACATGATTAAAATCTTGAATTTGCAACTGGCACAATTCATAAATTGTCTTCTCTCTAGATGTTTTATCCCAGATGCCAGTAATATCTCTTAGAGGCAGCAAATTAAGTCTCATTAGGAGTATCAGCCTTCTAATCCGGTGAGGGATATCCCAAGTTAAATTAGGCTGTGGTTTATTCACCAAAGCACTCCCTATCACCGCCTTATTACTGGACCTGGACTGGCTGGAGGTCGCATCTCTCGCCAAACCAATAGGGAATCTAAACTTCTTTAGAAGCTGTTTCAATACAGGTTTGGACATAGGAGAAGCGGAATTCAAACTAAGCCCGAATGTATCCTTTGCACATACAAAGGACCTAAAAAACGTAGATTGTTCCTTTTGCATGTCAAAGATTTCTATTCTCAAGGCGGCCCTAAGTGTGCCCTCCTCCCGCCAAAAAAGGGAATGACCCCACCTAAAAACTGCAGCCAGAGATAGGGTAAAGGACAAGACTAATCCAAATTCGAAACGTAGTGCATGTGGGGCTGTCAAGGAGTTTAAATTGCAAATTTGATGCAAGATTTGTCCTTCCGCCTTATCGAAACAAAGCCAATAGTTCATATCCAGCACCTTGGCAGCATATGTTAACGAGGGAGGGATTTGGACCTTAAAAACAGATAAAACATGGCCAAAGTGGCGTTTCCTGCAAGTTTTATAGAATCTGTTTAGTGCACTTGCCTGGGAGATAGCTTTACTGACACAATGTTTAATATGCTCTAAATCTCGGCCAGTTTTAGAAAAAACCTTCTCCAAATATAGGGTACGAGTCAACCAGTTCCAGTTTTTCGTAACCAAGCATCCATCTTAAACATCTCCTTATTTTAAGCCCCTTCTTACGAAATACCAAAATCTTACTTTTTGAGATATTGATTTTCAAGAAGTGAGCCTCTGCATATTTACTTAAGGCATCTAGTCGACGTTGCAGGCCAATAGGCGTTAGATCGAATATTGCAACATCCTCTGCATATAATAGAGAGCCAACGGACGTTGTACCAATTTTTGGGGCATCCCCCTTTACCGAGTTCAAAGTGCCGGGGAGATCAGCAATATACAGAGAAAATAAAAGTGGTGCCAATAGGCAACCCTGTTTGAGCCCATTATGCGTTCTAATTTTACATGATAGCCCCTGCGAACCTCCCATCAGAACCCGGCACCACGAGTCTGTTTACAATTCCATAATAGACCCAAGAGATGATATGGTATGCCAAGGAGTACAAGATTTCTACACAGCATTTGGCGGTCCACTTTATCAAACACCGTGGAGAAATCCAACAAGTCGCCGGCTGCTGCTTGAGCAAACTGAGAAATCTCCGTAAAATCCTGAGACATCCAACAAGTCGCCGGCTGCTGCTTGAGCAAAGTGAGAAATCTCCGTAAAATCCTGAGACTCCTCCCGGAGAGCTGCCGGAAAACGGTTATCCATGCCACTGTTACATCACGGCTGGATTACGCCAAAGGACTCTGCCTAGGCCTACCAAAATACCTGACGCAAAAACTTCAGGTAGTTCAAAATGCGGCTGCGAGACTGCTACTGCGAATCCCTCTCCAGCAGTCAGTCTCTCCGCATCTTCGATCACTGCACTGGCTGCCAGTTGCTAGCAGAATAAAATTTAAAGCACTTACGCTGGCGTTCAGATCTCTGCATGGCTCCTGCCCAGAGTACTTGAAAAACCGCCTCCCGAGATACTCCCAAACCCGCGCACTGCGGTCCAATTGCCGCGTTCAACTGGCCGTCCCGCGTACGAAAAAGGCTCGACTAGGCGGACTGACTTTTTCGGCAAACGTTACCTCTCTATGGAACACTTTACCACAAGAAATCCAGCAGGCCCCTTCTGAACCTTGCTTTAAGAAACTGCTGAAAACGTGGCTCTTCACCCAACCCCGCTAGCTCTCCTTCTCTGGCCTCCAGGTCAACTGTGTTCTCCTAGCGCCGGGACACCTCCTAGCGAGGTAGCTGTTCGCGCTTTATAAAATGCAGTATTATTATTATTATTATTAAATCAATAAAAGCTGTATATATTAACATTCCTCGGACATAAATATATTTCTCCACAATTGTCTGAACAACCGCTATATTATCCAAGGTGCCATGGTTCTTTCTAAAACCAGCTTGTTCCGGGGGAAGGATATTCTGATCATAGACCCATTGATGAAGATGGCTTAAAATGCTTTTTGCAAATAATTTGCCTGAGGCATCCAGGAGGGCAATCTGTCTAAAACTAGTCGGCACCGTTTTCGGCCCTTTTTTATACAGGGGTACTATAATGCTCCCCTTCCACGAGGGGGACTTTATTCATAGGAAAGAGATATTTAAAAAGAGGCTCTAAAAAAATCACCACACGCTTCTGGTTCCTTTTTAGGTCTCGCCTGAGCCAGCGCTTTAGCGCTGCTCTGGCGAGAGCTTTAGTAAGCGGGATTTGGAAGTGCAGACTAGTGGCTTTTCAGGCCTCCAAATACAGTGCATGTGCGCCGGGCGTGCGCACCATTTGTCAGCCTGCCTGATCACTTTCGTGGCCGCTTTGATGTTCTCAGTGAGCCGCGCGGCCACTGAGAACATCAAAGCGACCCGAAAGTGCTCACCATTTGCCACCCCCTCCCTTATCCCACTTCCTGCTTGTTGTAAGGTGATGCGTTATTAGATTACGCCGCGTGCCAAAAGACACAGCTACCTACTGTCCGCCTATTGTAGGCTTCCATAAGAAGTGAAGCAGCTCTTTTCAGAATTGCATTTGTAGGTGACAGTGGAACTTTTAGCTAATCGCCGACTCTTATTTAACTGCACTTTCTGCAAAGCCAAGCTTGTTACAATATTGCGGTGTCTTCTCACCCACCCGGGTCGACTGCACCATCATAACGCACAGTATCTATTGCTTATATTACAAGTGCTTCAGTTTGCTCATTCTTCCCTTCCCTTCCCTTGTCTATCAGCACGGCTTCACAGACGCCTTGCTTTAAGTTCTGGAAACATTACTACAAGGGCAGCCCTCACTTTCGCTTTTGTTGCTGCCTGTTTGTTTTGTGGCTTCTCCCCTCCCTCATCGCACTCCCCCCACCCCCCAAGCTCACACACAGCTGTGGGATTCTCAGGGCTAAGAGACCTTGCACTGCGACCCCCCCGACCCTCAAGCACTAACCCGCTGCCTGCCTCTCAACTCCAGCTGCGGCATGTAAAGGTCGTTAACCTTTTCCCCCTTGTTTCATTGGCCCTGTAGTTTTATTTCTCTATTATAGGTCTGACCGAAGAAACAGAGGTCAGATAAAGAAGCAGGGTCTTTTAATTGAGGAGCCCACTGCTCCCTCTGCCAACAAACACGAGTCAGCAACATCTAAGCCACAATATGCTGCATCTGGGTTCTGATCTTTTGCAGGCGCTACATTGGAAGTCTCATCTGATGGAAATCCGCTCATTCTCTTGCTCAAACGATTAAAAACGCCTTTAAGGAACAACACATCCAAAAGCAAAGGTCTTTCTTTACTCATCTTACCTCAACCCTAACCTACAACTGTATTTCTATATATACGTGTATTATAATGAATTTTCTATTATGTAAAGCGCTCTAATACCTGCGGGTCAAGTTTGCGCTATATAAAAGTCCCCCACCTCAAAAAACAAGCATTTGCAATGCAACAGGCCTTGCATTTACCCGAGTTTGACCTATTGGCATTGTAAATGATAAATAAAAGGCATTGTAATTTACAATGCCAATAGCTCAAACTTGCGTAAGTGCGAGACCTATTACATTGCAAATGCTTGTTAATTAGTGCAATCGGGATTCCATCCGGCCCTTGTTCGCCCAGAGGTTCTTGCATTCTTTATATAACTTACCTCTTCCTTTGCTGACGAGGGGGCCGAATTCCGTCAATTCAATGGATGGGGGTTTAACCCCATATATCATCTCGGAAAAAACTGGGCTACTGTTTCCATATAACAGGGAGATGTAATCCACCCAGTCCTTTTCTGGAATTGGTATGGGTAGTGCCCTCTGCCTTGAATTACAGTATTCCACTATCAAGCGCCAATACTTTCTAGAGTCTTTGGCCCTTGTGGCTTCCCTCAGCCCAATCCACTTGTTATCCAGCTCCCTTCTTTTTTCCACAGAGCATAATATGTCTTTTGGCTCGCTTAAGGCGATCGATTTCCCGCTGCCGGCCAGTGAAAAACTGTATGTGCTGTTTTTGGACAAGATGGTTAATTGCTTGTTTTAAGGAAATCATATGAGATGTTGCCTGTTTATACGGGCAAGGTACAGAAGATGTAGAACTTAAATTAGAAATCTTCTCCATTTGAGCCTCAAAGAAGTGTATAATATTAGAGTGAGTTAAGCCCTGCTGTTCTACTTGGGCCACCTTTACAATTGAGCCTACTTCGAAGATTTTTTTTGCGTCCAAAAAGACCGACCATTTGCTTTGTTAAAGTTAGCCCTGCCCTGACCAGCATTCCCCGAATCCAAAGTGGGTAGATCAGAAACTGCTGTCATGCCCACTATGCTATGGTTGCTCCATATCAACGGGCAGACAAAGAAGTTATCACAAGCCCCAAAAATTTGGTAGGACACAATCACATAGTCTAAAAGACTCTGAGTATGTTGTGAGTGAAAGGTAAAATTTGCTGTTTTGTCAGCGGGCACTCTCCCATTTAGAATAACAAGATCTAAACTTCTAATGCAATCAAGTAAAACAAACCCCCGCTTATCTGTTTTTAACTTTGTTTGGTAATGAAATCTCGGGAATGTACCAGTTTTCCTCTTTGTCTGTATTTGCATAAATCCCAGAGGCAGAGTTTGAAATTTTGGCATTTAAATCCTCCACTAATGTTACTAGGGGGCATTCTTCCCTGATAACTATGTCATGAATAAAAGAGAAAAATGCACGCAGAAAGTGATCGGATTTTTTCCCAGGGTGGATATACATATTCGCCATGAGGAAAGAAGTGGACCTGCCAGATTCTCCCAGACACACTAACTTTGCACATATACATAGGTTTGAGGGGTGATAAAAAACCTTTAGCTTCCAGTTAATGGAATTTTTAAGTAAAATCGAAACTCCCCTACTGGCATGACCCCTATCCGAACGCCTAGCATGGCAAGAATAAACAAAATATCCATCACATTCAAATTCTTTGCAAGACCACGTTTCCTGTAAGCATATAATAAAAGGGTTCATAATTTTCAGAGAATTCAATTTTGTTTCATTGAGACCTAAGCCGGCCATATTCCAGGACAAAAGTAGCCCACCCAGGCTACCTCAACCTTGTTTTCTATCCATTTGATTTATTTTTTTCTCAACCTTATAAAGGCACTTCGAATCATAGCCTCTTTGACCGAAATTTCTCTTAATTTTGTCAACATTTTTTCTGAAATTATGTTCCTCGCTACAGTTACGGCGCGCTCTTACCATCTCACCAAAGGGGATGGCTGAGATGGTGATTTTAGGATGGCAACAAGTGGTGTGAAGGACACTGTTGCAGGCCGTGGACTTTCTAAAAATGTCGCTGTGTATGGTATCTCCTTTTGCATACAGTCTGAGATCTAAGAACTCAATCTCATGTTTGGAACTGTTAATGGTGAGTTTGACATTAAACCTGTTATTGTTAAGATAAGTATGATACTGTTCAAGCTCTTCATTGCTTCCCTTCCAAATTAAGAAGACGCCATCAATGTATCTTCCAAAAATGAGAATATTGTCAATCCATTTTTCTGCACCTGAGCCCCAGGCATGCTCCATCTCATACAACCCCATAAAGAGGTTTGCATAAGATGGAGCAAACCTGGAGCCCATTGCAGTGCCCTGTTTCTGTATAAACCACTCACCATTGTGCAGGAAGACATTCTGTGTCAAGATCAGCTCAGACATATGCAACAGCATGTGTGTGTGCTGTAAGTGCTTTGCATTGCGTTTATATAGGTAAAATCTTAACGCCCTCAGACCACAATCTCTCTGAATGCAGGTATAGAGACTTTCCACGTCCATGGTGACAAACGTGAAGATGTCCCCTTCCCATTTAAAATCCTCCAGTTTGCAGATTAAATTCCTGCTGTCTTTCAGATAAGAGGGTAGATTTATTACAAAGGGCTTTTTGTGGGGCTCCCATTGCCAGATATAATTGGCCTCCCGGGCGGGAAGGGGCCCCCCTTGTGTATCTTTGGGAGGACGTAAATACATGGAAATCTGGAGTTTTGTGCCATGAGATACCTATATTCTAAATCACTAATGAGGTGAGACTCATGCCATTCCGGTAAATGGGCATTGATCTTCCTTTCAATCATCGTTGTGGGATTGGACTTGAGTTTTTCATAACAGGCACTCTGACTGAGTTGTCTGTTGATTTCAGCCAAATAGTCAACACAGTCCATTAAAACGATGTTGCCCCCTTTGTCTGCTTCACGGACCACCAAATTAACATCATTTTTGATGGATTGTAGAAATTATTTATCATGTTTGGTTAGATTAGAAGGCTGTGTACACCTGCTATTCATTACATGATTATCCTCTAGTTTGTATAATTCTACGGTTACTCTATGTGAAAATTCATCAATGACGGAATTGGTGATGCTGGGGGGGACAAACTTGGACTTTTGGCTTAAACCACTGTCTACAGTGACATCCTCATATATGTTCAGACCTTGTGCAAAGTCTATAAGCCCACCAGAGTTATCCTCATCATGTAGAGTAGTAATCAAATGTATAACATTTAGAGCAGAAATTGTGAATTCTGAATCGCAAGCAGTATTTGGTATAAGAAGTTGCACAGATGGATGTTCAGCAAAATATTTTTTTAATGTAAGCTTACGTACAAATTTGGATAGGTCTAAATGTACATTCTCAAATAACAGTTTTTCAGTCATGCAAAAGTAAGACCCTTGCATAATACAGAGGTCTCTTCTACATTCAGTACTCTAGATGATAGATTTACAATACTCAAAGAATTGGTCATGTCTGTGTCATTGCTGCTGTCCACTTCGTGGTTCACAATCTCTACTATTTCTTACCCTGTTGGATCTCCATTCTTGCTTTTGTTCCTGCCCTTGTGTTTTTGGCCACCCCTCCTTGTTCTTCGGTAAGATTTTTCTTTTTGTTTCCCAAACGGTAGCGTTG
Organism: Triturus cristatus; assembly: GCF_964204655.1. Classification (NCBI taxonomy): domain Eukaryota; kingdom Metazoa; phylum Chordata; class Amphibia; order Caudata; family Salamandridae; genus Triturus; species Triturus cristatus. The sequence goes on along the minus strand of NC_140579.1, from coordinate 1,067,411,788 downwards.
CACCTCTCGTAAAAAAAAACAATGGGGGATTAGAGGTGTTAGTGGTGCTCGGGCCTTCACCAGGGTCGCTATCTACTAATGAAATGGAAGTGCTCCTTGAGGAAATACTAGATTCCCTAGCATCATTTGTTAAATTGGAAGGTGGCTTGGCTATCATATCATCATATTTACGTGCGAACGTAAATATGCGGCCCTTGACATAGTTACCCTGATCTCGTATTATTTTCTGTTGTTTCTTTTCTTTGAGGTATATCTGATAATTTATCAGTTCCTTTTTTAAGATCTTCTGATTTTTCGTAATGACATCAGTTAGATTGGTGTCATTAATTTATTTTTCTAGTTTTACTATTTCCTCTCTGATTTTTTTGACCTTTCGCTCTGATTTTCTAATGAGTATGTCCATCATCTTATACGATGGGGCATATAGTCCTTCCTCCCATTCTTCTAATAAATCTGGGCCTAAGTCCTCATAGTTAGGAAAGATGAGGATAAGTAGTCCTTGCGGGATAATGAACAAGTCAATAAACCCTTTGCAGTTGAGTCACGATAGGTTCACATAATGCACACACACAATTTTTTGTGTTAAAAGATTAGTTTCTTTATTCATAATTTTTTCATTTGAACTTCTTCACTTATTTTGCCATAGCCAACGAGTTTCATCCGAAAGGACTTCTTCAGGGCTGTTTTTCTATTTTTTGTATGAAAAGTTGTGATCCAACTTTTGAAATTACTAAGAATGTTGATATTGAGTGTGTGCTTAGTCATATTCTTGTAAATATTTATGGAGTTTCTCCAGTGTGTAAGTATAAGATGGCTGGTCTTTCAAATTTGTGCACCAATTTTTTTAAATATAATCACAACCTACTAAAGGGATAGGTGCGATTTATTTGAGCCTCAGCCTATAATTGTCAGTGGTGGATCAGAGAAAGTTATCTGGCCTTTGACATTGTGTCTTTAAACAGAAAGTAAATAGTACTAGTAAAAAATGTAAGTTTCTCTTTACATCTTATTTCCTGTTTGAACTCCTTCGAGGTTAGTCGGGGGAACTGCAGCCCATGGAATTGGGAAAAACTCAGTGGAACTGCGCTACGCTCCCTGCCTCCACTCACCCCTAATTAAAAATATATTTTTTTAAATTTAAAAAGAAAAAAGGCACTTACCTGAACTTTACTGTGGCGTCTCCGGGCTTCCCTCCTCCTTGCCGTGGTCTCTCTCCCTCTAAACCCAATGTTGGACATATGTCTTGCAAGAACTGAGCATGCATGCATGCACGTGCAGTCCTACCAAGATGTACGTCTGACGTAGGGGTTTGCGGGAGAGAGATCACGGCGAGGAGGAGGAGGGAAGCACAGAGACACCACAGTAGAAGTATGTGCCTTTTTTCTTTTTTAATTTAAAAAAATATATTTTTTATTAGGGGAGTGGAGGCAGGGAGCCTTTTTTTGTCAGGGAGGGGGTTGGCTAACTCCAATCTGCTGCGGAGTCAGAGTTTTGCCTAAACTCCACGTTCTCAGCAGAGCACGGAGTAGGCAAAACTCTACACACTCCGCTGGCGGAGCGGATTTCTCTGCCCCCCCTTAGTCCTAACCTTTCCTTTTAGTAAATGTGAGTCACCTTAAGGTAGGCCCAATGTATCCCTGTGTGAAGGGTGCAGAGTATGTGAAATATAGGACATGTACTGGGGTGTGTGACATTTCCGCACATTTAAATACAGTGTAGTGCGTTTTTCACTATTGCAAGGCTATCTGTGCCATAGGATAGAATGGGAGTTTATTTATAACATCTTATAAGTATAACTTCCCATTGGAACAAGATGGAAAGAAAGAGTTTGGTATCTCTGACCTCAGAATATAAAAATGTATCTTTTAGTAAAGATGATTTTTATATGGTGTGTTTGAAAATACTTTTAGAAAGCGGGTATTCTCTTGCTTAGCTGTCCTGTGTGCCCCCGTGGGTTTGTGGATTGACTGTCTGGTTTTGGAGTGATAGGGGCTGGGGATGTGTATTCTCTTCAGACAGCCACTGGGGGTTCTGGGGTGTGTCCTGCTTTTCCTGGATGAGTTAGTGCTGGGCTGAATAGACCTGGGCTGCATTTAGAGTAATGGGAGGAGATTTCCCTGCACCTGAATAGGCCTGGTCTTTCTTGAACAATGCGGTCTCCACCCCCTGCCGGGAATCTGGGCCAGAGAGGGCAGAATTGGAATTGACTGAGCACAGAGCCCCTCTACCATGAGAGAACAAAGGAAAATACAGCATAAATATTGGGGCCCAGAACTTTAGATTACTTCTGGACTCAAGAGGAACCTCTGTCAAGGACAAGAGCTGGGAAAGCTGAAGGAGAAGTACTGTCCCTTTGCTGTGTGGGGTTGGCCTGCAGTGGCTGTATCTGTCATGAGAAGAGATGATTTATTGAGGATAACGGCCCTTGATGACCTGCTCTCTGCTCCCGGTGTAACTGCTCTGCTTACATTCCAGAATCTCTAAGCTGGTGCAGATGCAGTTGCCTAGGAGTGAGAAGCATTCCAAAAGATTTATAAGAACACAAGAGTATAAGTAAAGTAAAGATATAACATATCTCCCGGCGATAAATAAAACATTAAAAAAAAAAAAAACTTACAGTAAATATTATTTCTCTAAACATATATCCATTCTAACAACCAAATAGTAACTGTTCTCCACAGTCAACCAAAAAGAGTACTATCAATTCAAAAGATTAATTGCAATATCAATCACATTTATAAACATCCAGAAATTTTGGTCTGACAATGGTGCGGGAAGAGTGATGAGTAGTGACAGGATCAACCACAAGATTTCTTTCTGACATTCTCAACACTAGAGGTGGGATTAGAACTTCTGATGTGTTTATATATAGGAGATTTATTTTTCAACCATTCATTATGTTCAGTGGCATTGCATATGGATACTTTTCTAGTGTTCCACCAATTTCCATCTGCAAGTTTCACACAGTTACCTTTAACATACACAATTTCTTTGGGACATGACCAATTAGAATCACCCTTTTTAGGTCTCGTTGAGCCCCAGCGCTTGCGCTGGCTCGAAGAGACATTTTGTATGAGGGATTTTCAAAGTGCTGCTGGCTGGCCTAACGCTTGCGTTCACGCGATCGTGCACGCGCGCAGCCGGCCGCCAGCAGCACTTTGAAAACTCGTGTGCGTCATCGCGATCACTTTCGCTTTCAGAGCGATCGCGATGACGCACGCGCACACACAACTCCCGCTTCTGCACCCCGTGACTGGGAGCTACAATGAGATGTCAAGGTTTGCTCCGCCTGGTGTCAGCAGGAAGAGCAATGAAACCAAACATCAGCTTTAATAGGCCCGGTGACCTTTGCGCGCGTGTTAACATCCACGAGGAACCTTACAAGGAATAATTAAAATGAAATGCCCTCAGCATGCTTAGCTGTCTGCTAACTCGGGCGCGCACCAGCAGGGCTTGGTGTTCAGAGGGAAAAAGAAACGTCATCTTATTCGTAAAGCACTCTGTTGGATTGTATGAAAAAATATCGAGCGTGAAACCCGTCTATATATTTTCATAATCAGGCTAACAAATCTGTAAAATTAAATTGATTATGTATACCAGAACAGAAATCGAGAAGACACTGAAGCAGATGTAGCAGTAGGAAAAGGATCCTGACATAGCGTTAAATTCACACTTTCTCCCGTTTGAATGACACCTATATCCCGGCCCTGTTGTTCAAACACACACGGAGGCAAAGAGTTTCCAAACTTGTAAGATAAGTTATGTTGGCTGCCACTGATGGTTTGTCCATATTATCTTTGTCGATAGTAAAAGTATATGTCACCTATACACTAATAAGTGTTACGTATCATTTCAAATGTAATTACTCAGCATTTCCTTTCCCCCTGTCCATATCTTCAGATTCAATAAACCAATGACCATGATGACATTAAGCAACTTCCATCTTTACTTGTTTGGACAAAACTTCTGTTACATTTGAATAGCAGTGAAGAACCTTCCCAGGCAGGTACTGGTAATATTTCCACGGTCACTAGGTGGCACCAGAGAGGCTTCAATGACTTTGTGTCCGCTCTAATGATGTCATCAAAACCGGATGTGACAAACTCGTTCTTGATGATGGGTTGCAGGAAAGAAAACATAACTCAGTAGGTTTTCTCGTATAACATACTGCATAACGTGATTCCCAGGTGGGCAAGGAAAGGCGATGATGAAGATGTGGGAGGAAGAATACATCTTTTAAATTGACCTTGCATGATGATAGTTATTTGTTTCTGGTAACGGCTAGTGTCAGTCAATTGAATCCTCATCTTTTGAAAGAATCCTAGTATAATCAGTCCAGAGATGGGACAGAAAGGCAGCAGCACGACCACCCTGATTCAAAAAAACTGGGCAGCCTTTGTCTCCTCTTTTGTCATAATTTCAAGATTCCAATGATTGGTAAAAGTATAACTGGAAGGCCACGCGGTAAACTGGCAAATGTCTAGGAGAAAAAAAAAATTCTGCATGACGACAGTGGACACTGGGGTGTTCTTTAAATGTACTCACATTACTTCAGGAACCCCCATCTGTCAGTGTGACGCAGGACTACATCAAGTTTCTAATCCACCTTGAATCCATAAAGGTTTTCCTGTTCGGGAGAAACAAACTCACTAAGAACTATTTTTGACCCATAACAACTTCATTCTTGACTCGGGAGAGACAAAACTCACAAAGAACTATTGTTCACCGATAGCTTCTTCATTCTTGACTCTGTGAACTTTAATAGGGATATTCTCAAGGACCGGCGATAACTACTGCAAACGCCAGTTAGCAGCAGTTTTGTTATCGCCGCCTAACCCTGAAAACTATCGCCATGTTAGCGATGTATTACCAAGCCGTCGCTACATGGCAATAGTATCGGAACGGCAGTGAAAACTGCCACTAACATCAGCGCAAAGGAGATAGGAAATACAGCGTTAGCGGGCGATAACTATTGATAGGCCCATTAGCGGCAAAAAAACTCACGCTAGTCAGCCCGTGAGTTTTTTTGGTCTCTAATGCAAACAAGCATTGGCATAGCCAATAGGTCTCGCTTTTGGGACCTTAGAAGTGTTTAGCCATGCAACAGTTGATGTTGTTGCACCAAGGATATTGTGCTGCATAACTAAATACTTATAAGGTCCCAAAAGCGAGACCTATTGGCTATGCCAATGCTTGTTGGTTCTGTCACCAATGTAAACTCTTGCTAATATGCCCGTTTCAAAAAATCTACAGGGTTTATGAATACGTGTGTTGTGTCTTTGACCATAAGAGTTCTGATACTCTAACACTGGCTTTTATTTCATCATGATTAGCCTCACTTTTACGTGCTCTATCAATCCAGGCAGGCACAGCCACAGTACAAGGTATCCTTCTCTTAAGAAGACTAAAAGGAGTTTCTTTAGTGACCGAATGTGGAGTGGTTCTTTAACACCATAACATCTCTTTCACCTGTTTATGATTCAAACCACTCTTACCTGCAAGTTGTATGTTCTCCACTAGCACTCTGATGAACCTCTCAACTAAACCATTTCCTCTTGGATGGTATACTGGAGTTTTGGTATGTTTGATGCCCGTCGCTGCTAATAATTTCTCAAATTCCACAGGAATAAATTGAGAACCGTTGTCCGAAACAATTTCAGCAGGACAACCCTCCCTTATAAAAATGTCCTCACAAAAAGCAATTACAACACTAGATTTTACCTCCTTTACAAATGTTACCTCGGGCCATTTTGAAAAATAATCAATCATAACGATGGCAAATCTATCATTTGTGCCAAGATTTTCAAATGGACCACAAATATCAATGGCCAATTTTTCCCACAGTGATTTGGGTAAGGTTACTGGATCAATAGTGGTCTCTTGGGTGGTATGTGATTTATCACTAATTGCACAAGCAATACAATCACGTACAGTTCTTTCAATTTGAGTGTCCATACCTGGCCACCAGAAATCTTCTCTAATGCGCCTCTTCATGGCTGACATGCCTCAGTGACCCTCATGCATCAGTTTTAATAACCTTTCTCTTAAACTTTGGGGAACCACAAGACGACACCCGCTCCTTACAAAACTGTTCACTATAGCAAATTCAGACCATATGAGCTTGAAAGGTCCTAAAGATTCAGGATGTAATTTCCACCCTTGAACATTTGTAAGAGCCTCAATAATATTTGTTATGGTGATGTCGTCATTAGCAGCAGACAGCCATTCCTTTTCAGAAATTGCACTACACATATCATTGATGTCAGCAATGATCCATTCATCATCATCATTAACATGTGTGCTTTCAATAGGTAATCTGGACAAACAGTCAGCATTCACATTTTTTACACCAGGCATATATTTGACATCAAAAGAATATTCTTGTAGACGGTAAAGCCATTTAGCTATTCTGGGAGTGGCTTTAGATGCTCCTCTCGTGGAAAATAAATCTATTAATGGTTTATGGTCTGTTCGTAATATAAATCTAATGCCCCACACAAATATGGAAAAGTGTTGAACCCCCCACCGAGGTCCTCTTTTTTGACTGTGGAATAAGTATGTTCTGCACCCTTTAATGTGTGAGAAGCAAATGCTACAACTCTCTCTTTACCATTGTGTACCTGAATCAAAACAGCACCTAGACCATGGTTGCTAGCATCAGTCGAAATTATGGTCGTGTCATCAGGATTGAATGGTTTTAAACAGACAGCTTTTGCTATAGTTTTTTTATACCTTCAAATGTTATTTGACACTCATCAGACCATATAAATGTGGTCCCTTTTTCATGAGATTTCTTAAACTATGAATTTTATCCGAAAAATGACTAACAAATTTGGAGTAATACTCCACAAGACTGAGGAATGACCTTAGCTGGTCTTTATCTGTTGGAGAAGGTGCTTTTTCTATGGCATCGATTAAACTGAGCTTAGGTTTGACTCCCTCCTTGGTTAAAGTATGACCTAAGTATTCCACTTCAGACACACAAAATGTACATTTATCGAGACCAATAGTGTGCCCCGCATCAGTTAATTTACTCAAGACAGATTCTTAAATTATGTCATGTTGTGCAATATCATGCCCCCAAATTAAGACATCGTCTTGAAATACCAAAGTATTCTCTACACCAGACAAAACATTTTGCATCACTCTTTGAAAAACGTCGGATGCCGAAGCAAGACAAAATGGCATACGGATAAATTGGTATGCTCCCTCAGGCGTAATGAAAGAAGTAAGATGTCTGCTTCCCTCATGTAGCAGAACCTGATGGTATGCACTGGGTAAGTCTAATGTGTTAAAATATGCACCTCCTTCCACACTGGCTAGCATTTCATTGATTCTGGGTAGAGGATGGTGATCGATCCATATACACTCATTTAAGTCTCTCAAATCAGTGCATATCCTGATCTTGCCGTTGGGTTTTTTAGCTAAGACCACTGGACTTAACCATCCTGATGCCTCAATGGGTTTGATCACTCCATCATTGCATAGTCTCTGTAGTTCATCTTTCAACTTCTGTCTTAAAATCAGTGGTACATTTCTTACTTTGTGTACTTTGGGCACAACATTGTCCTTTAAAACAATGCGGTGTTTGAATTTTTTGAGACAACCTAGAGTATTTTTGAAAAGACCAAGAAATTTGGTGACCCATTTGTTGTTCGAAGAAACTATGTTCAAAACTTGATCGGGATGATTGGGATTTAATATGATGTCTAAAGCACGTTGTTGCTTCCATCCAAAGTGACTTTCCCTTTTCCACTATGTAAAGCTTGGCCAATGTTTTCCTGTCTTTGAAACAAATCTCGGTTAGGACATAACCTATAACGGGAAGTTTGTTGCCACAATAACCTTCTGGTATGACATCAGTAGGTTGAAGTTCTTTTGTAGACAAACCTACATTTTCCCAAATGGATTTATCAATTATAGAACATGGAGAACATGAATCTGCCCACATATGAACATCTGAACCATTAATATTTACAAGACATTTGGGAGGACGATAACGATCTTTGGGTCCATCACAATTGCAATTTGTGAAGAATCAATCATTAATAATTCTATATCATCGTTTTCACTTTCACATGAGAAATTGTCTTCTTTTACCAAATTAATGGTTTTCTTGTCAACTTGAAAATTAGGAGTGCCCTTGCATAGTCTAGAATAATGTCCAATTTTCTTGCACCTATAACATCTGCTTCTGACTGCAGGACAATGACTTGCATCAACAGTGTGTTTGGGACTTCCACATCTAAAACAATATTTGGATTTAGGTCTAGATTGATCTGATTTTTTCTCATCAGACTTAGGATGAAAAGATTTATTATTTTGTTTGTTAGGATTATTGATGCTGTGCCCAGATTCATCATGAACTTCTTTGTTGGTGGAATTACCACTTAATTTTTTTACATATCTGGAGGTGTTTTCCATTCTTTTGACTGTTGCAATAGTTTTTTCTAATGAAGGATCCTTCATACCAAGACGTTTTTCTTGAATCTTGAGATTATACAGTCTATTAATCATTTGATCTCTTATGAGTTTATCTCTTAAATCTTTAAATTTACAATTAACAGCAAGTTTCCTTAAATTAGCTACATATTGTTCAACGGATTCGCTTGGATGTTGAGCTCGAGAAAAAAATGTGTGTCTTTCCACTACTATGCTGGTTTTCTTCCCAAAGTTTTCTTCAAGAGCTTTTAAAACTATCTCGTAAACGTCAATGTCATTACTGTCCCCACTTCCATCGGTTTGATCTGCAAAATTGTTAATTTCATCAACCGCTGGTAGAGTTTTTAATACATTCCTTCCTTCTTGACCTAAGGAATGTTTAAGTATGGCTAATTTTCTTTTAGAAACATAAGCATCACCATCAATGGCTTCTAAATAGGTTTCAAAGGCCTCTTTCCAGTCCTCCCATGGTATACTTGGTTGTCCTGGATTTTGTAAAAATGGTGGAGGTGCAGAAATTGACTGAGAAGTCATGTTGAAATGTACAGATTAAAATATGGTGTAGCAACAACAAAATTCCAATAGAGGGCGTGTGTACACCTTTAATGTAAAAATAGAATTCTCCTTGTTAACGTTGTAAGCGTAGGTAAAACACCATCAGCTGTAATCAAAACGATGTGATTAACGTTGCAGGCATGTACACGCTTGATATTGCAGTTTTGTTTCCCATTTCAAAATAGTTGCACGCACACATAGTGCGTGATTATATGGAATCCGACTACAAGGATTAGTGACGTATGCAGGCAGTTTACTTGAATAACCAAGAAACGCCGATGCTGAAAGAAGGAGCTCGAGCGGAATGGCGCGAGCACACAGCGCAAGAGCAGCGTATGCAGGTAGACTTCGTGAACAATGGAGAAATGCTGATGCTGGAAGAAAAGCTGGAGCGGGGTGGAGCGAGCACACAGCGCGAGAACAGCGCGGGGACAACAGTCAAAGGTGCAATGCAGGTACCATAAAAAAATTATCCCCAGAATAGAGAATACGATACACCTTGTCAGACAATCCTCGTAATATTCGATTTCTTGCAGATGGTTATCAGCAGGAGTTTGGATTCAAGGGCCGTAGATTCTTTAATTCCATGAATGACGCGTCCATGCAGGAAACTTTCTTTTCCATACTAAGTAATCAGGTTCAAGTTGAGTAGTTGATCCCTCGCTTTGATCTCTCGCTCGTCGCCAGTTTTACAATGACGAGACTTAGAGTCTTTGAGAAGAGAGGATTTATTGAGGATAAAGGCCCTTGATGGTCTGCTCTCTGTTCCCGGTGTAACTGCTCTGCTTACATTCCAGAATCTCTAAGCTGGTGCAGGTGCAGTTGCCTAGGAGTGAGAAGCATTCCAAAAGATTTATAAGAACACAAGAGTATAAGTAAAGTAAAGATATAACAGTATCCTGCTTGAAGAAGATCTCCAAGGGCTTGAATTAGAGCCTCCTATTCTGAAGTCTCAGGGACACAAAGACTTCACCCCTTTCTTCCCTAAACTCCACTGCTAGGAGTTCTGACCTGGCAGGAGGTGCCTGCGCCTGTTCTGGGCCTCTGGAGGTTGTTTCTGGGGCTGGAAGCTGAAAAGAACTCATTAACTAAGAAAAACGATGCATCACCCGTTTTTCAATGCTGCACTGCAGTGCGAAAAGAATTCCCACGAATCGCAGCAGCCAAAGAATCGACTCAGCACCTGCTGTGGAAGAACCAACGCATCGAGGGGATGTGGCTGAAAATGTCGCAGCGCCTGCTCCCCGCCATCAGTGCATCCTGGATCGTCACACATCGCATCAAGGTGCCAAATCTACTCTGTCAGCGGGGCCGCAGTCCAAAACCAACGCATCTTCTCCCCACACAGTAGGAAACTGGCGCATCACCTCCTCTCCGGTAAGGATCAGACACATTACCTCCCCTGTGCAGCAGTTAGGAACCAACGCATCACCTCGCCTATAGCAAGGAACAGATGCATCACCTTCCCTGTGTGTAAGGAACCGATGCATCATTTTCCCTGCGCCCCTTCTTGCTTGTGATTTGCACGAATCCCAGGTACATTGTGTTGAAAGTGACACATCCATCATTTTCTATGAACAGAACTGTTTTTGCCTTTTAAAGGTCATATTTTCATAACTGTATGTTGGATTTTTGTCATTTTGGTTTGTTTGGTTTAGATAAAGATTGCTTATTTTTCTAAACTAGTGTGATGTCCATTTGTGTTGTTTTTTCAGTATGTTACTGTGAGTTTGCACAAATGCTTTACACATTGCCTCTGAGATAAGCCTGTCTGCTCATGCCAAGCTACCAAGGGGGTGAGCAGAGGTTGTCTAAGGGCATAACTCCCTTACTTTGACTAGAAGCAAGGGTCCCTACTTGGACAAAGGTGCAAACCATTGCCAACTAGAGACCCCCATTTCTAACAACAGTTGATGGTTTCATGCTTGGAAGCCTTGGCAGGCAAGAGTGGCAAGCCCTTTTGGAGAGATCATTCTCTATGGAGCTTGGAGCATGAATTGATTTTAAGAGGTGGAATGGGGGCACATAGATTCCCATCCACATGTTGGACTTCAATGTGTTTGCTAACCTTAGCCCGTTGTGATCTCTACTCTTTAGATGAGTATTGCAGTTCAGTTCATGTCTGTAAATCCCCTCCTTGTGTTCCTCATTCCCTGCATAGACCTCATAGAGACAAAAAAGGAGGAAAAGTGCAAGTGAATATATGTAACATGTGCAGACTAATGGATATGCTTAGACAAACACTTCTCTAAAACCCACGAGATCTAGGGCCAGATGTATGGACATTAAGAATTGTGATTTCCAAATAGCATTTTTTTCCGAATCGCTATTCTTAATATATGTAACCTTTATTTTTTAATCAGCGTTTACCAGTGGGTCGCAAATCGACTGACTTCCTCATGAATTTTAATGAGGTAGGTTGAAATTTGCAACCCATTAGGAATGACAGCCATCTCAGAGATGGCGGCTTGCTGAGGTTAGCAATCCACGATGTCTGTGATTGCTTTTAAATACAGTCATTGTTTTTCCTTTTTTAAATGCAACCCGTTTTCCATAAAGGAAAATGAGCTAAGTTTAAAAAAAAATTAAAAGTGTAACTTTTATTTTTAGGTCTTGCCTTGTGTTGCAGTGCATGTGCTGGCCGCTCGGCAAGATTTATTGTGAACGAGGAGTTTCAATAAAGGGCTTGAAGCCCCGCCCCTCATTTCAATTGGCTGGCGTCACCGTTTATGCTAAATGGTGGCCTGACATTGGAAATGAGGGTTTTTCGTTGACGCACTTTCGCCTCCGATCCAGACTGGGTCGCCTGCTTTACTGCTGTCGCAAAGCACTTTCTTATCTTTATGGGGCCATGTGTTTCTAATTAGCATGGAGGAGCGCTCTGCCCCCGACCTCTCAAAGGAAAAAAATCTTGGTTTTGAGGTGGGGGGCAGTGCGCGCCTCCACGCTAATTAGAAACACATGGCCCCATAAAGCTCAGAGATCGATGCTTTTTTCTGTGTCTATGCAGGTGCAAACTGCGATAGATTCCCGGAAGCCGGTAATGAATGGCTCTCCTGTCTTGTCCCGTTAGCTAGAATCCTCACCGCCCTTGTGTACTGGGCGCTGGGTTGATGATGAGGCTCTCAGCCTGGAAGCTACTGCGGTGTGTCCTGGGTTACCCGCTTTGGCTCTACGCCTGCTCCAGCACCTGTAGCCCACCTAGCGGGATGGAGAAGGCTGTGGTATGCTGTGTGCCTTCGGAACCCAAGCTGGCCCTCTCCTTCACTCTTGATGGCAGTCAGAAGCACATGCAACGGGACCAGTCGGAGCCTCTGGGCCGGGCGCTGGCCCGCATCACAACCAACGCCGTCAAAGCAGCCCAGAGCAGCAAGGCCAAGAAATGCAAGCACGGTGGAAAGGCCTCCCGGTCTGCCTCCCTTGCAGAGCCGTACGAGCGCCTCTACTACCAGGAACAGCCGCTGCCCGACAAGCTACTCAACTCCGAGGCCTGGCAGGACGGTGCCGTTCTGCACGTGGGTGATGCCTGCTATACGGTGGAGCGCAACCCGCCCTCTTTCCGCCAGGCGCAGCTTCCCTGCCACATTATGGCCGGCTTCCCTATCTGCCCCGCTCTGCGCATCGGGTTTGTGTAGCTGGAGGCCTCGCTCTTCCGCTGGTTCAAGGAGGCGCCCGAGGAGCCAGGAGGCTGGGCCCTCGTTGGAAGCCAGCGGGTTTACATACTAAAACTAACGCGGACATCGGGCTGCGGATGAAGCTGCACTGCACCGCAGGCAGTGTGGACCCCCCGCGGTACGTCGCCACCTGGGAGGTGGAGGCCAGCTGCACGGTGGAGGCCGGGCCTGGGGTGTGCGCCTTTGAACAGCGGCACCTGTACACGCAGCGGGTGAGCGCAGAGTCGCTCCTCCACACAGTCTCCTACAACATCTTTGCGGACACGTACGTACAGACCGAGCACTCTCGGGTCGTGCTGTACCCCTACGGTGCGCCCTACGCCCTGGACATGGACTACAGGCAGACCCTACTGCGCAAGGAGCTCAGTGGCTACAACCTGCTCTGCCTGCAAAGGGTGGAGTGTCCGGTCTTCATGCACAGTCTCTGCCCAGCCCTGGTTGCTTTCGGCTTGCAGGGCCTCTTCAAGCTGAAGGAGAAGCAGCACGAGGGCCTTGCCAACTTCTACCAGCCGGACCAACTAACCCTGCTCAGTCAGCATGACATCTGCCTCAGCGAGGCATTGTTGGTGGAGCCCATGCACGCCGAGCTGCTGGAGAAGCTGTCGGACTACGGAGCGGCCAAGCGGCAGCTGCTGCAGAAAGCCACTGCCTTACAGGTGAGCGAGGAGTGGGCCTACTGTTGCATCTCTGGAGCTAATCTGCACAGGTCTGCTGTGACCGCAACCTTACTTGTGTTTCAACTGCATTTATATAGCGCTTTCGACCACTGACGAGGCAATGGGCATTTTATTTGTACCAACAAGGCCACATGCTGACATTATGTTGTTGATTGGAGGTGTAGTTTAGTGACCTATGTGAGTAATTTGAGCCTGAGTACTTGTTTTCATTTCTGCGCCACTTGCCTTCTGGCATCATCACTAGTGTTCATATGCCTGTGAACGTGTTTGTGAAACTATTGGGCAAACCGCATCAGTTTGTGTGCCTTTGGTCATATGACGTAATTGTGAAACGTGTTGCCTCCTCCCTTTTGGGATGAAAACAATCGTGACCTCCCTCCCCACCTCGCGCACCCATCCCAACGTTTGTCTGCTTATAAACTAAGGTTGTGTTATAGAAATACAAAAATAGCAACTGATGCGAATAACCAAAGCATGGGAATCGGTGAACAGCAATCAGTAACAATGGAGCAGGAAAGTGACGGGTCAAACTATTGTGTGGAAATGCCTCAATTACTAACCTCTAAATGCAGGGATTTAAGTGGGCCGGGTCCTGCCGGTGCTCATCACCAGCAGTTCTAAAAAGCAGGTGCTGAGACAGGTCCCTATGGGGCTCCCCATATTTGCCCTCACCCTCAGAGTAAAAAAAAATCATAACTCTGCAGCAGTACCATCCGTCACTGCCTTTAATGTAACTACCACCAGACTCTTTATAGATCTTTCACAGTTTCATCATGTCAGAACGGAAGCATTTTCAATAATATTTACAGGGCCACTGGACTTATGCTGCAGCAGAGGGCCAAATTATGTGGCAGGGTTAAGTAAATTATGCGCCAAGAAAAATCAAATTATGCGGCATATTTTGTTTTTACACTTGTTAATTACTGCCTTTGGCATTGGTTGCACATCATTAGGATCAATTTAATATTCAAATACAGCAATAAGCAACAGAAAGGTGACCAGTCCAGCTTTGCAAAGGGCCTTCCGGCATGTGTCCACTGCGCTTTTAGTAGCTTTTGAACCGTTTCAGCTAGAAAGAATAAAAAACAATCTGCAGATTTTACAGCAGTTGATTATGTGGCAAATGCGGCAAACCCATAATAATGCGAAAATCTCCACGGCCACACAATAGCATAATTCCAATGGCCCTGTTTATATACAATGAAGCCGTAGTTGTTGCTTATTTATCTCCTGCAATTAAGAACCATTGACAAAGCCAACCGTCAGACTTCTTGTAGGTGTCATGTTACTTGTTGTATCATATATCAGGATGCAATGACAGAAGCAGCAAAATACCAATCGGGCGACACACTATGCTAACCACAGATTTTTAGCCTACGTGTTTTTAAGCCATGCCCTTAATTACATCTGCCACGCACCTTTGAGAGACCCCTCAGGTTTTTCATCTCACTTAAAGCCCTGGCTAAATGTATTATTCTGTCTTGCTCCCTCGCTTCCATCTATTACAGAATGAGGCAGATATGGCTTCATAGACACAATTCCAGCATAGTTTGGCGAAATAAAGTCACCCTCTTATCTTGTCCTGTTAATACCAAGGCATAAGATGCCACTTTACCAGTTGCCCCAGAATGGACTGGGTGGGAGGAAGGGAAGTGGATGAAAGTGAGGAGACAGGGCTCGGAGTAATGATATTACCAGTAAGTAATTGAGGCATTACCACCTCGTGCTTCCCTCAGGACAAAATGAGATATACGAAAGCAAGAATCCAGGAAACTTAAGGTCGCATGTTGAAATTCTTTATTATATATACACAGCATGACTGGGTGAACAACTTTATTGATTCTGTTTTTTAAAATCGTTAAGAATTTTTGGATGCCACACAGTAAAAAAGAAGACTCTCCTTATTGCTTGTTAGAGGCAAGAACATTGGGACCAAAAACATCTTTAAATTCCAAATCCTGTATTATCCTGTAAATGTTAATAAAGGTACATGGCGTATATATATTTCTGCAATTGATGCCCTCTGGACTTCTTTCATATACGGAGACATCCCCCTTGTGGATCTACCTTGCACCCCTAAAGCCTTCGCGTAACTCGTTGCCCTGTTTGCTAATGATAGTAGATATCTAATCCTTCTACTAAGTGAGTCAGTTAATGGCTTCTCACCTCTCGTAGCTGGCCCAAAGTTAACGAAGGGTTTGCTGCAATGAAGGATACCTTATCAAGATGTATAAGAAGAACCCTTCTCACATCCAATTTATGAAGCCTGGGCTCTTCCTCTGACTAAAAAAAAACAAGCATTTGCAATGCAGTATGTCTCGCATTTCCGAGAGTTTAAGCTATTAGCATTGTAAATGACAATGCCTTTTATGTATGTTCTAAAAACCAAAACATAAATAAAAGGCATTGTCATTTACAATGCCAATAGCTTAAACTCTAGTAAATGCGAGACCTATTGCATTGCAAATGCTTGTTTAAGAGTAGACAGTGGTCTGTGGGAATGCTACATACTCTTAAAAATATATTTTTTTAACAGTCTCAAAGAGTAAGGTGTCCCTTGGGACCCCTAACTGTTTGTAAATGGGTTACCACCTCCTTTGAGTTGTCAGTAAAAAATGAATGTCTTGCAACTACATTCCATTCACAAAACATTAATACTTACCACTACAATTTGGTATGTGAAAGGGACGTCCTAAACAGGCCCCTTCCAAATACCAAATCGCAAACCCAAAATGTGATTCTGTAGAATCACAGTTTGATATTTGTACATGAGAAAAAAGCATTATTGAGGTTGCAAATGGCTTGTTTCTATGAATGTATTCTATTAAATTCTATTATGCTTTATAGAGCAAGTGGCAACCAAAAGGCTTCCCAGCGCTAGCATCTGCAACGTTAGTGCCACCTATGCTCATTAGAGGACCCTCTTAAGATAAGAACTAAGGGGCATATGCATAAAAGTTGCATTTTGCGATTACCAAGTAGTGATTTTTAAGAAATCACTATTTGTAGCGCAAAATGCAATGCAACAGCACATACATTAAATAGCGATTCTCTAATTGCGATTCCTAAAGAATCACAAACGCATTTCGGGAATCGCTATTTGCAATTGTGACTCCATTATTTCCTATGGGCCTCAAGGCCCATAGGTGAGTATGGTCTTGGATTACCTAAATTGCAATTACCTGTAATGCACACACATGCCCTAGGGGCATGTGCGCGCCACATGGCACTTTAAAAAAATGAAATTTTGGCCATTTTTTGAAGAGTGCAATTGTTTACCATCAACTTCAAGTTGATGGCAATTAGCGTTTCCAAAATGCACAGTTTGCATTTAGGAAATGCTTCTTGCATGTACATTAGGGAAACGCAAATAGTGATTACCTATTTGCATTCGCAATTTAGGGAATCACGATTACCTAAATAGCGAATGCAAAAAACTTTCATACATTAGAAAAGGCCATTTTGCGATCGCAAATGGCCGATTTTTGCGAATCGCACTGTTTGCAATCGAAAATAGCTTGATGCATGTGCCCCTAGGCTACATAGAGCAATGCTTTTACATGCTTCCTAAATGTGAGTTCATTCTCCATCAGATGCAGACTAATCGGCATCGAATTCCAAAGCTTGGGAACGAGATCAGAGAAAGAGCGCCCACCCCATCGTATTCTGCGTACTTGGGGCACTTTCATGAGTCGTGCGATGGTTGACCTCAGTGCTCTGCTCGGTTTGGAAGGCACCATAAGGGCCTGTACCAGAGGGGGACCTACCGCAAGAAGTCCTTTATGTGCCTGGCATAAAGCCTTGAACTTCACCCACTGATCAACGGGAAGCCAGTGAAGTGAAACCAAGGCATTTTGAGCTGAGAGATGTCTTGTAAATTTAAGCAGAAGCCATGCCGCTGCATTTTGGATGACTTGTAACCTTCTGGTCACATATAGTAGAACCCTCAAGTATAGGGAGTTCCCTTAGTCCAGGCATAAAAGTACTAAAGCCTGTACAACAATCTGTCTTGAGAGAAGGGGAAGCAGATCTAGAATATTCCAGAGTGTTATAAGAAGACCATAGCAGCTGGCGGCAAGTTGCTGTGCTTGTTCTTCCATTGAGAGTGATTTGTCTTGCCACATCCTCGAGATTTTTAGGGGAGGATTAGGGATTGGTGTTGTACCTAGACCATCAAGCCTTCCTAAAGTCATCTGGAAATTCGGATTAGTGCCCAGCTTGAGGCAGCAGCTAACCGTCCAGCTAGCAACCTTTTCCAGACAGGGGCCAAGTTGTTGAGATTGTGGACTCTGTGCAGGTGAGAGGGAGAAAACCAGCTGTGTGTCGTCTGTGTAGGAAACAATTGGTAGCCCGAATTCCAGGACAATCTCTGCCAGTGGACGAATGTAAGGTTAAAAAGCGTGGGACTAAGTGTGGATCCCTGTGGCACTCTGCACTTCAGGGAGAAAGAGTCCAAATGACAGTTTTTTCACACCCTGAAACGTCCTGTCCTCAAAAAATGTAGTGAGCCAATTCAGAGCATCCTCTTTTATGCCAGCTTCACTAACTCTTTGGGTAAGGATTCTGTGTTCTACTGTATCAAACGCTGCACTAAGATCAAGGAGGAGGATGGCGGCTGACCTACCCTTGTCCTGCAGCATCTTAAGGTCCTCAGTTACCACCAAGAGTGCGGTTTCAGTGCTGTGTTGCGGATAAATCCCAGTCTAGGTGAGGTTGCAAAATGGCATTTCTCCGCTAGTAATGAAGATAGATACTGGTTTACATGTTTTTACAGAATCTTACCAGCTGTAGGAAGCAGCGCAATAGGCCTGAAATTCCTTGGATACCAGGGGCCAAGTTTAGCCTTTTTTTAATAGCAGTTTTACAACCGCATGTTTCCAGGCTGGAGGAACTAAGCCAGTGGATAGTGAAAGGATGATAAGATCCAGAGAGCTGGAAAAATACCTTCTGCCCCTTGAAGGAGGACATGAGGGAGGGCAGGGTCCAAGGGGAACCGAGACTTCACCTTACTAAGATCTTTGAAAGTAGTTTGACGCTGATGTCAGGAAAGGGTGTTAGATGCCCTGTGTATCTTAGGTTCCAAAGTAAGATGCTTGAGCAGATTAAATATTTAGATGATAGTTTCTGATTGCCAGGCAATAGTTCTTTTTAGACTGCTCATCATATGATTTCTTCCATTTGCTTTCTAGCCTTCTACATTCTTTTTTTCTTATGGCCAGTAAAGGAGGGGTGAACCAGGGAGAGGATTTACCCTTATGGTTTATTTTGACTGTTTTTGCTGGGATCACCTGATCGAAAGACGGTTTGACCCAAAACATAAAACTTGTAAGGAGGGATGGATTCCCAATTCAGGTCAGAGGAGTCAAGAATAGATGTCCATGCTTCTCAATTACATTTAGACCACATACGGTCCTTCCCAGTTACCGGCAGGGACCCTGGGGATGGGGTAGGACCATACAAAACCATTGGAATCAAGTAGTGGTCTGACCACAGCACTGTAATAGAATGCTCTACCTTAAGATCAAAGTCATTATTAAATAATGGGTCAATTAGATGCCCTTTCTCGTGAGTAGAACCAACCAATCTTTGCTAGCTGCAGTGAGTCAAGGTACTGCAATATGCCTGATGAAAGAGAGTTATTGTCATCTTCAAAATGGACATTAAGGTCCCCCAGTAGGGTTAAATTAATTAGGCTTGCCAATTGCTAAACTGGCAATACGGTCTGGAAGAGTCTCCACAAACTGGGATCAAGGCCCCGGGGGTCTATATATAGAGACTCCAGGAAAGGTAAATGTCGGGGTCATAAATATATAGTAAAGGACAGGTTTTCACAATCGGGTTTCTGTAGGGGATCATATGAACATTTCAGCAAATCACTGACGCATTCCCCATCTCTAGAGGCACCCGCCAGGGATGCCCCCTCTCCCCTCTACTTTTCATTATAGCCCTGGAACCCCTAATCTGACACTTACAAAAGCGTCATGTGCACGGGGGCCTACGCTTTAGAAGAAGTTTGCTTCTGGCATCTGTGTACACCGACGATATGCTCCTATTTGTTCGGGACCTTCCCACACATCTTCCCCCTATAATTAGGAAAACCATAAGGTACGGGGCACTTTCTGGTCTCTCAATAAACTGGAATAAGTCACAGCTATTCCCACTAACTGATGCCACTGTTCCCTATGCCTTGAAGTACCCACTGCAATGGTGTGATGATTCCCCTTGGTGTTACCCTTCATAAACAAATAGATGATATTATACGTCGGAACTATAGGCCCGCAGTCGACAAACTCACCGCCGAGATCGACAGAAGGATTTGGCTACCACACTCTATTGCTGGACGCATCGCCATTATTAAAATAGTGGTGCTTCCAGGCTTCCTCCACCTATTCCTAAACATCAAAATTGCATTAAACATTTTTTTTAGCCACGATACGCAGCCTCCTGACATGTCTCATATAGACTGGCCACCACCCCAAAATGAAATGGGAGATGCTGATACTCCTGTATGCTAGGGATGGTTTTGGAGTTATGGAGCTCCGTTTATATTATTTAGTGGCACAGTGCTGCTCCTCTTACTACTGCTAGTACCCTGATGCTAGACTCCCCTAACTGAAACCTGAACAAGACCAGGCGGAACATCTTCCCCCATCTTCGATTCTCCCTAAAGGGTTACCAAGCAAATCCCTTGACATCCACACCCTCTCTACAACCTGTTGGGCATGATCCAAACTCCGTAGATACTTGGGCACAGACCTTCTGTACTCCCCAGATCTTCCCCTTAAAAACCACGGCTCCCTATGACACAAGAAAAACTGGTGCAGCGTACAATTTTGACTCACCAATTATGTACTATGGGTGAGCTCTTCACTAACGGCATAGTAGATCTAAGCACAGCATTTGAGTCAGATGAGGCTACCTCTACTATGGCTAAATTTGTTTGCCTCCATTTACACAGCACACTCCATGACATATTACCTACATACCTCAAGGAGTCAACAGATTTCCCCCCTCTGACTTTAGTGATATCTACAATTGAGAGCTCCAGGCTCATCTTCCTTCTCCACCATTCCTGTTTGGAACTGAAACTTGTGCGGATCATTGCATCCTGGCCGGTGTAGGAGCGCGACCTGGGCTACTCCATCCCAGATAAGACGTGGCAATACTGTTGCACACAAATCAAATTGGTATCCACTAATAGCCGGCACAAACTTCTCCACTATATGTTTCTGCATTGAGAGTACACCACCCCTCTGGGTCTTACAAAACTAGATCCCACGCGTTCCTACCACTGCCTTAAATGTGCAGCTGACCACATTGACTTTGTTCATTCAACCTGGAAATGTACCATTATACAGATGCTGGCAGGCCATATTTGTTTTATTAACTAACATGCAAGGACACAGTGAAGACCCTGATCCCCTCCTAGCACTCCTGGGATGTGTTAAACCACGGATCCCTGGACACAGGTGATTTACTACCAAGGCATTACTGTTAGCTAAGTGATGCATCACCCTCCTATGGGGCAGCAATAGAGTACCCACCACAGATGGCTATTGTAATGATATATTGTAATACCACTAGCAAACTGTATACCTCATTGCATCCACCCACTTCCACAACTAAAGACATATCGGCACCTCTCCGCACCCACCTGTTGATGGTGGATTCTGATACCTTGGACAAGGCCTCAGGCTGATTCGCATGTGCTTTATTCTACATACTGCTCCCACATCTATTTTTCAGATGGATGACTGCCTTGGACATAAACCCGCTGTGACTGACACTCCCTACGCAGATGATACCCAATTTCCCCTCTCAGCCCCCCCTTCTTAATCATATTTGCATGCTTTTACATGTGGCTGTGTATGTTTATGGGACCTGGATGTAATGTGCTTTACATGGTTTTCTCTGACTTCCATGATACAGCACTGTTGTTGTTAACAAAATAAAAACATTTCGAAAAAAAGAACATTTCAGAGACTCTTTAAGAATAATAGTTATTCCCCCACCCACTTTGGTAACGCGGTCTCTTCAGTAAATGTAATACCCAACCGGAAGGGCTTTAATTATATCAGGCATTGAGTTTCCATGCAACCGGGTTTCCATAAATAAGACAATGTCTGGCCCTTCGTCTTCCAAGAGAGGAAATAGTTCAAGTTTGTGACGCGCATGCGACCTATAGTTGATCGTAAACATGCGCCAGCCTTTCACTGAATTCTGTTCAGCTATACTGCCGGCCCCCGGGGGAAGTTGAGTCGACAGACCAGTCTTCCCCCGGGGTGTTCGCGCATCACAGTAAGGACAAGGTGGGGGTGGGGTCAAGGCGTTGGGTTAGGGGTGGGGTTTAGGGCGAGGAATTATAGTGTACAGTGGAGGAGGTTTCAGCCTCTTCCTGCACCCAGCACCATTGGGGAAGGTTCTAGAGATTTTTGGGAGGCTAAAGGAATAGTTTGGTTTATGCCCAATCGGTTGATTGGGCGGGTGTTTTAGCAGCGGGAAGCTTGGTTAGTATTAGCTGAAGAACAGGTCACCCCCATAAACTCCCCACCCCTTCATGTGCCCCCTCATTGTCAGGCGACTCACCGTCCGGCCGTGATGGCAGTGCCTGACGAGGCTGCGGTCCGGGCCGCGCTGCAGGTCCTGGGCCGAGCAGGGAGAGCGGATCTCTTGCGGCCCGGGGTCTTGGAGCAGGCATGGGTTGGAATGACCCACGCCCCGAGGTCTGCATCCGCTGGTGTTGCCACGGCGGTTGTGGCGTGCCAAGAAGAGCCACCACCGGCCAAGAAAGGTACGTCAGGGAGAGGGCGGGGGACGACTGTGGTTGAGCACAAGAGCCTGCCTGTGTGCTTAATTGCAGACGCGGCCGTGCCCAGCTCGATGCTGGGGGCAGAGGTCAAGGGGGAGGGATTCTCTGGGAGTCCACGTGTGGCTGCTGCAGCCGTGCCGGTGTACGCGCCAATGTGAGGGAGGTGGCAGGTATTCAGGGAGCAGGCCCAGGCAGTGGTTGGACCTGAGACACGGGAGGAGAGTGAAGAGGGGGGAGGGGAGGTGGAGGAGTGGGGTGAGCGGTGGGGGATGACTTTGCCCTGATTTTATCAGGCAGCAAATCCCTGGAGGGTGAAGAGGGGCAAGGGGACGACGTGCCTGTCGACCTCACCTGCAGTGGGGGGAGGGCCCCTGTGCAGCGGGAGGAGGGAGTTGTGGCCACCCCCAGCGAGGTTACCCAGCAAGTGCTTTAGGGGGTATTGTTCCTGGGCCATCCCGGCCCCGGGAACCAGTAGTGGCGGGCCAGGGCCCCCCGCCAGCATTGCCCAGGTGGAGAAACATGTCCCTGGAAGAGAGGAATAATAATAATAATAATAATACTGGAGTTTGGATGGTGCAAACAGCTACCTCAATAACAGAGGTGTCCCGGTGCTCTAGTAGCAAGTAACGCATGCAGGGAAGTTTGGGTACTGGGGCCATACCTAGTCATTGCTAAAAAGCCATGTCTTCAACACTTTTCTAAAACAGATCTCTGTGTTAGCTTGGCGGAGGTACCCAGGCAGGGCATTCCACATTTTGGCTGTTCTTGCTGAGAATGCCCTACCACCCAGCCGGGCTTCCGCAAAGCGGGGAACACAGAGCAAATTCTGAGAGTTTGACCGCAGAGATCGATTTTGCTTATAGCAGCAGAGTCTTTGTTTAAGGTAGCTGGGACATTTTCCCTTAAGAGCCCGATAGGCCAGAGTCAAGGCCTTTTAGCTACTGGGAGCCAGTGTAGCTCCTGTAGGTGCAGAGAGACATGATGTCGAAAGGGAATACGTCTAATCAGTCTCGCAGCCGCATTCTGCACCATCTGCAGACGTATAATTGAATATTTAGGCAGGCCGAGATATAAGCCGTTATCGTAGTCCAGCCTGGATGTCACAGTGGCATGGACTACAGATTTGCGGCAGTCTTCTGTCAACAGATGTAGAAATTTACGAAGGTTTTTTAATTTGCTGAAACACATAGCGGAGACCTGTTGGATTTGGGCCGAGAAAGAGAGGTCAGCCTCCCATTTCACCCCCAGATTTTCGATAGTAGAGCTGGGGGAAGGCGGAGGGCCCATTTCTGATGGCCACCACAGATCTGGAGCAGGCACGGGGCCCTTTCCAAAAAACAGCACTTCTGTTTTTCCCGCATTGAGCTTTAGTTTGTTTGTATTCATCCAGAGGGCTATGTCACGCAAACAGGCTTTAAAGTTCTTAAAAGTCTCTGCCGTCTGCTCTTGAAAAGAGAAAACCAACTGGGTATCGTCAGCGTAAGAGATTGCCTTCACACCCCAGTTGGCAATCAAAGAAAAGAGGGGGGCTAAGTACAGATTGAAAAGTAAAGGGCTCAGCGCAGAGCCCTGAGGGATGCCACACCATAGAGGTTTAGGTTTTGATGCAAAAGGTCGTAAGGCAACTCTTGGGGTACGGCCGCTAAGATATGATTTCAGCCAGGTCAACAATTTCCCCCCCAATGCCCGTATCTTTTAATCTCTGAACCAGCAGGGCATGGTCGACAGTGTCGAATGCTGCAGACAGATCCAGGAGCACCAGCAGTGCTGATGCCCCTGAATCTAACGCCCATCTCACTGACTCTGCCACCTCAA
Source organism: Triturus cristatus (assembly GCF_964204655.1). Classification (NCBI taxonomy): domain Eukaryota; kingdom Metazoa; phylum Chordata; class Amphibia; order Caudata; family Salamandridae; genus Triturus; species Triturus cristatus. The sequence continues at coordinate 1,067,387,816 of NC_140579.1, read as the reverse complement.
GGAGGGCAGTCTCCGTGCTGAAACTCGCCCAGAAGCCAGATTGTGTATCATGCAGGGCAGCATTACACTCAATAAAGTTGGTCAGTTGACGCTGGACCAGCTTCTGTAGCATTTTTCCTGGAGCGGGTAGCAGAGAGATTGGCCTGAGATTGTTGAGGTCTCCTGGGTCACCAGTAGGTTTCTTTCTCAAAGGGAGAAGGGTAGCATGCTTCCACTCGTTGGGAAAGACGCCAGATTCAAGGGATGCGTTCCAGACATGAGCTAGTGTATCAGTAAGAGAGTGAGATAGCATTTTTCAGAGTTTAGGGGGGCAAGGGTCATCTGGGGCACCTGATCTACATTTTTGGATTTCAGCCATTGCATCCTGATGCGAAATAGGTCGAACATTTGTCAACAAAGGAACCTCCACACCTCCCGATGGTGTATCCGGTTTCTCTGCTGCCTTGTGTGCTGAGAAGGAGTCATAGACCTTTAGGATTTTGTTATCAAAAAAGCTAGAGATGTCTTCACACAGATCTGGAGAAGGTTGCACTTCAGTCTCTATTGCTTTTGGCTTAAAAAAGGTCTGTACTATCTTAAACACTTCTTTACTGGAGTGATCTGCCTTGTGGATACAGGAGACAATGTAGATTCTCCTGGCAGTTTTTAGCGACTTGTGTAAATCTTTCAAAGCATTTTTATAGATTGCTTTAGCTTGGTCACAATAGTTTATTCTCCACAGGGGTTCTAGTCTTTTGCACCTTCTCTTTTATTTAGGGACCAGCATTGCATTATTTATGAAATGGCAGGCCATGTGCGATGCCAGGGAGGGGGGAGCTGGCTGGGTTAGTTGGGTAGAGGGACCCCCCACGCCCCCACCCGAAGAGGAGTTCCGGGCAGAGGTAGGTCGGGGTGCCAAAGGGCTAGGGGGCAAGTGGGTCTGGGTTGAATATGTGAGGCACCCTATGACGGGGTTAGGGACAGCCGTGACGGCACAGAGACCCGATGGCGCTGGGGCCTCCTCAGGTTGGAGCAGGCTGGGGGGCTCAAATCAACAGTAGAGGCTGTTAGACACACGTGGGGGTCGGCGAGGCGCACAATGGCAGTAGGGGGGTCCGCGGCGGCCTGCCCTCCATCGAGGGAGCGCGCATCAGAGGCAGCGGGCAGTGGTGTGCCTGGTATGCAAGGGAAAGGTGTGAAAAGAGCGAAACGTGAAGGGTTGTGTGCGCCAGATGAAGTGGACCTGGAAGTGCAATTGGACTACGAGGCTGAGAGCAATGAGTTGGAAGAAGGGGAAGTGTGTGAAGAGGTGGAATGGGTGCGGATGAAAGTGGGCCCATCAGTGGCGGCAACGGGGACGATTGGTGGCTTACAGGTGCCACAAGCGAGCACCAGCAAGAACAGGATGGCGAGCCAGAAGACGGTTGACGCCTGTGGCAAGGACCTTGGAGGTGCCCACGAATCTGTCAGGTGAGGGTGATTGGTGGGTCGCTTGGGATGTGGGCCCTAGAGTGGGACGGATAAAGGCCTGCCGGTCGGTGGGCAAGGGTGAGGGGTTGGTGCGGGAGGCAGGAGAGCCAGCTAACACAGCCACGGCGCCTGCAGGCGAGGGTAAAGGGCCTGGGGTAAAACAGTTAGTAGGGGCGGGGGTCCAGACAGACAAGACCGAGGGGCAGGAGGGGAAGGATGACAAGGGTGACGACAAACATCATAAGAAACTGCCATACATGGGCATGGCCATGGCACTGGGCTCTCACTTGTCGGACAAGACTCGGAACAGGATTTGGAAGCACAAATATATAGACATATTCAAGCTGTTACATAGAGAGATTCAGGTTAAGGAGGGTTCGAAGGAAGAGGAGTGGGAGTTGACAAGGAGGCCTCGGTGCCAGTCAATATGGAAAACTGGACGTCCGCGTTTCTTATTTATGCTAGCATATATTGTAAGAAACATCAGGATAGGGCAATAGCGTTACTGAAATACATGGATATTATCAGGAAGCGGCAGATGCACTTCGGGGGTTTTGCGCTGTTGATATACGACGAGGAATTTAGGGCCCGAATCACGTCAACCCTGACAAGTCATGGGGCGAAGTGAATCAGGAGCTGTGGATGCAGTGGGTGTCCTCCACCCAGTCGGCCGCATCCACACATACGGCCAGTGGCTTTCCGGTCACGTATCGCTCTTTTCCAGCGCGTCCCGCCCAGGCTGGGGCGGGAGGGCACAGTGGTTACACAGGGATTGCAGGGGCGGGAGGACAAGGCATTTATACAGGGACGGCAGGTTCCGCACCCAAGCCGGGAGGGAGTACCACGGGAGCTTGTTGGAACTTCAACAAAGGTTTCTGCACCCGGTACCCCTGAAATTTAAGCACAAGTTCTCTAAATGTGGGGGACCCCACCCGCTCACGCAGTGTTTTACGTTGGTCACACCATCTGAACAATAGCGTGCCATGAAGGGACAGGGGCAATCTGGGCAGAAGGGCTCCTACCCCAGTTAAGGTCGAGGCCATGGGTCCGTGGCTCTCTAAGTACCCAGATAGAGAGGCGCATTGCGGATTCACTGGGGTTTTTCAGAAGGTTTTCGGCTGGGTTACCAAGGCCCACGGGAGCAGAGGCGGGCGGAGAACTTGAGATCGGCCAAAGACTTGCTGGGAGTCGTTGCGGCTAAGTTGGGGAAGGAGGTGGCAGAAGGCAGGATAGCAGGCCCATTTGACCACTGGCCCATGGAGGACCTGATTGTCTCTCCCCTTGGGGTGGTTCCTAAGAAAGAGCCGGGGGAATACAGGATGATTCACCACTTGTTCTGGCCTGAGGGGATATCCGTTAACGATTTCATTGCCGAGGAGGATTCCAGGTTGCTGTATGCTTCGGTGGACGACACGATACGTCTGGTGCGGTTGTGTGGGCCGGGGGCGGAATTGGCAAAGTGTGATGTAAAATCGGCTTTCCGCCTCCTCCCATACACCCCGCGGACTGCTCGTTGCTGGGGCTGCAGTTTGAGGGGGCCATTTTTGTTGACAAGGTCCTGCCCATGGGCTGCGCAATTTCTTGTGCGCTGTTTGAGACTCTCAGCACTTTCCTGCAGTGGGCATTTACAAACCGTAGCAGACATCGAGAGGTGTCTCACTACCTAGATGACTTTCTGTTCATTGGAAGAGGTCAGTCAGGGGCCTGCGGGAGGGCACTTGGGCAGTTTCAGGCTTTGGCTCAGGAGTTTGGGGTCCCCCTGGCGCCAGAGGAGACAGCTGGTCCAAGCTGTAGCCTGACGTTCCTAGGTATTGAGTTGGACTCAGTCTTGTGGGTAGCCAGATTGCCTGAAGGGAAGGTGGTGAACATTCAGGCTTTCTTGCTGCACGTGATCGGAGAAAAGAGAATCGACCTGCGAAAAGTGCAGCAACTCCTGGGATTTTTGAACTTTGGTTGCCTGTTGGTGTGAGCTGGAAGAACATTTTGCCGGCGCCTTGGCATGGCCATGTCAGGGGCTGTGCTGCCTCATCACAGAGCCAGGATTTCCATGGGGGTCAGGGCGGACTTGAGGGTGTGGAAGAGTTTTCTGTCTGACTTTAATGGTGTGTCTTTGGACTATGTGGATGACAGGACAATATGGCAGGTGCAACTGTTCTCTGATGCTGCAGGGGCTTCCGGTTTTGGGGTCTTTTGGGATGGTAGGTGGTGCGCAGAGCAATGGCCAGCGCACTGGTTGCGGCAAGGGAGAAGCATCGCGTTCTTGGAATTTTTTACTTTGTTGGTGGCATTGGCAGTTTGGGGCCCTGAATTTCAGAACAGGTCAGTGCTGTTCCATGTCGATAACATGACTGTTGTGGACCTAGTGAACAAGCAGAAGGCAAGAGATTTGTGGGTTTTGCGCCTGTTGCGTAGTTATATGCTGCAATGCCCGCGTCTAAATGTTATCTTTCGCGCGCAACATGTTCCCGGAGCAAGCAATGACATTGCGGATGCATTGTCTCGTTCGCAGTGGCAGCATTTCAGACTTCTGGCGCCGGGAGCGGATGCTTGCATGACCACGGTGCTGGAGGGCATCTGGGCCTGGGGGGAATGAGAGTGGTGGGTCTAGTCAAAAACTCCATAGCAGATTTTACAAGGCGCAGATACAGGCTGGCGCGGGCGGAATTCGGCACATTTCTGGGATGGACCAGTGAGACATGACGTATGTCACGGCAGAAAAGCGAACAGGGAGTTATTCGTTTTGTTTTAAGTTGCATGGAAAAAGGTTTGTCTCCTACTACGATTGCGGGTAAACTGGCTGGGATTTCTTTTTACAAGTTGTACATGGGTAGGCTTTCCTTTTTTCAGTTTCTATTTTTGGTAAATTCTGGTTGGATTTTTTCAGTGTTTTCAAGTGATTCAAATCCCTTAAAAAAACAGTGGTTATCAGTGGTTACACATTTTCGCGCCATTAAAAACAACAGAAACAGTGTCTTTCCCGTGTTTATGGAACTTTTTGCTTTTATTTAGTGCTTGCTTTCTGCAATGATAGTACATGGTATATAGACAGTGTACGTAAAGTGTATGTGAGGTCCAAATACATTTTTACAAATCAAACTTATCGTAGTACACCATACAATACTTCTTCAGTGAGTCTTTGGTCATGCATGCTCCCTCTTTCCTTCCCATGTAAACTTTTATCTGTGAAAAGGCCCATTCAACATTGGCACTTGACACAGGCAATGCCAAAATAGCCAGTACATAATTTGCTAACTCTGGCCACTGCCATAGCTTTCCATGCCAATACTGGTGTACCTGAAGATTGTGATTCTCTGGGACAGGTTCTGCAACACATGCGTTGAACTGGGCGCATATGCCCTCAGAGTTATTGAAGCGGTCAAAAATGAGGGAGAACTTTTGAAACTCTGGAGAAAATTTCCCTTTACGGAAGTCAACTATAACTTGTGCAGAGTACCACTGTGACACTACATTGACTTCAAATGCCATGTTTAGTGAAGGGCTATTTCTCATACATTGTAAAATAAAAGTTCCTGAATTGCTCCTCAACATTTCTTTGCTTACCAAGTGGCAAGCACTCTAACATGGAACATGTTGCAGTGCCAAAGTCACTAAAAGTGTCGCCCAGCCTACTCTCAAGGAGTTGTTTCACATCTACACCAATTATGCTGAACACTTGGTAGACAAGGGTGTTTTCAGACTCTATAGTTTTTTTATTATGTCCACTACAGCAGTCATGCTTTCCTGTAAAAATCTAAAAATGCAGCAGAGTGTATTTTTTTAAAATCACTAGCAATATGTGACCAAAGATCCTCACATTTCTTGCCTTTGGCATCATCACTCAGCAAACGTTCTGTAAACGGTTGCCACATGGATAAATTAGCATTCATGGCCTCTAGGACTGAGAACCACCAGCTAAGTGGCACAGTTGGGATGACTCCTTCTTTGATGCCACACAATTCACAAAATGAGAAATATTTGCGTTTTAGTTTCCGCGCATAGCAAAACAGTGCACCAGAATGGACTAAAAAGTCAATAGCATTCTTCATTAACTCTGAAGATTGTAAAGATGCTTTCAGCATACCATCTAACAAGTGGCATGGACCTCTTACAGGGAAGCACTTCAGCTCAGGTATCAATTTTGACAGCTTTTTCATATACATAGCTGAATCACTGTAAATACAAATAATATCACTCCAATCTTCGTTGAACTTGGTAAGAACTTTTTGCACCAGCATTCCAAGTGACACTGCGTTCCATGTTTTCCAAAAGTCTGGTGTCATGTTTTCACCAGTATCCCAGATGCTTTGTGACTGCACTCTTTTCAAATATACCTGTCACTATACCTTGCATTGAATGTTTAAAGCCTGGGGCATTTGGCAATTCACCTAATATCAATACGACTCACTAGAAAAGGGGGCTGCTGTAGCAAGGTTTTTTACCCATTCTCTGTGTGTAAATGTGATGGAACATATTGGGAAAGATTCGTATGAAACCTACATTTTTCCTATCAGCGAAAAGACTCAAACGTAGCCAAAAAATCAAATATGATTTTGATATTTCTCTACAGTTTATAAAATAAATAAACACCTAAAACATGCTTCTAACCCCTGTATCTTTAGACCAAAGACCACAAAACTGAAAAAAGGAAGAAACAATATTTTAGTGACATTCCTAAACAACAAAACTCAAGCAGAATGATGTTAGCCACGTCTTTTTTACTGCTACCTTATATAACAAAGTTACATTGTATTGGCCCCTTCAGGAAGAAATAAAAATGACTCTTTCACTCTCCTTTTCCTATCTTTGAATGACATTGAGTTTGTGGTTGTGCAGGTTTTTTTTTGTGTTTATATGTGTACACTGGTGAGGGCTATTTTCCTTCCGGTGGGGTTTTATCAGTTATTATAGGTTTAAATCTAAAACTGGACAACCTATACATGGGTTTTGATCCTGCAAAAGACGAGTTGCTAAGTCGGATGTTGAAAGGTTGGGGACAGGAGCGGGGGGAAAGGAGGGGTAAAGCACCGAGGGAGGCGATTACGTTTGATTTGTTACGGAGCTTGTTGGCTGAGTTGCCCAACTGTTGTTATGATGAGTAAGGAGAGGTCTGGATGTTTCGCTTGTGCATGGTGTGGATGTTTTTTGGGGCTTTTAAGATTTCAGAGTTGGTAGGTGCGAGGGGGAAGGCTGGGAGATTGTACGAGGAGGTGTGCCTGGATGGGGTGTGTTTGGGTATTTGGTTGGGACGTTCAAAGACTGACCAGGCTGGTAGGGGTAAATGGGTGTGGTTGAGCGAAAGTGGCTGTTTGGGGGCGTGTCCTGTGCAGGAGTGGCAAAGCTTCCTACGGCAGGCCAGGGGCGCATCAGGTGAGATTTTTTGTCATGCATCTCAGAAGTGTTTGACAGCTTTTCAGTTATTGGCGGTGTTGCGAATGGCTTTGAAATGCTTAGGTAGGGACCCTGCGAGTTATGGGAAGCATTCCTTCTGCATTGGCGCGGCGGCAGCGCGTCCGGGGTGGTTGTGTGACAGGATATGGAAGATTGGGCGATGGAGGTTTAGGTGTTAAGAAATGTATGTGCGCAAATGAGCAGGGGGTATGCTGTTGCGGGGGATAGAGGTTTTGGGGGCACGAAGGGATAGATGCCGTGTTTTCATGTACTAACACCTGTTTCCTTCTCATAGGCTGTGTGGGGGGCCCGGGAGCCAAGAAGGTTACCTGGATCGTTGGACATTCATTTGTGCATTGGGCAGCAAAGTACGCAGACAGGCAGGTATACGTCGTAATCTGGGCCTGAGAAGCAGTCATCATGAGGTGCATTGGTGGGGAAAAAGTGGGATGCGCTGGGGAGCATTGCTGCCCTGGCTGACGAAAAAGATTTCACAGCGTGGCTGCCCAGATATGTTGGTCCTGCACCTGGGAGAAAATGGCTTAATCAGACAATCTGGCGTGTCTCTCTTACGTTTGATGCAGCGGGACTTGGAAGTCATGAGGAGCAATCTTTCCGGCGCATGCATTGTTTGGACTGAATTTGTGCCGTGTAGAATTTGGAGGGGGCTATGAAGCTGGCCGCTGTTGAGAAAGCTCAAAGGAAATTGAACAGGGCCATGAGAGTTTTCTGTGGCGATAAGGGTATCAAGGTGATAGCACAGGTGGGTTTGCGGCTGGAAGAGCCTTTGTTGTTTCGAGATGATGGGGTGCACTTTTCGCAGATGGGCAACGCTTATTTCATGATGGAGATGAGGGATATCATTAGTAAGTTGTGGAACGAATCCATTTGGTGTAGAATGGTCTGAAGGGCGAAAGGTGCCCTGAGAACCAGGTGGGGCAGGTAACCGCCCTATGGGGGTTCCCTGGTTGGCAGTACTTTGGAGGGGTGGGGAGTCAATGACGGGCACACTCACCCCTCCGGAGAGGGGGATACAGGTGCATTATGGGGGTGCGGGATGCAAGAGTGCGACGGCTGGAGATGCTGGAGAGGAGGTTGAAAGATAAGTGAGGAAGTGAATGGAATGAGTGAGGGGGTGCAGAGTCAAACGGGAGACAGTAACAGGAGTGTGGGAATGGTTGGTGGATGAAAGGTTGAGGTTGGGGATTGTTATAAGTTAATGATGTTTGGTTAAAGTTTGTGTTGACAACCTTGTCCTAATAAATGGCCTTTTATGCTAAACACACAGCGTGGAGTGGATTTATTGCACGATGCCGGCCCCTGGGGGAATTAGGGTCGACAGACCAGTCTTCCCCCGGGGTGTTTGCGCATCACAGGAAGGACAAGGTGGGGGTGGGGTCATGGGGTTGGGTTAGGGTTGGGCTTTAGGGCGAGGAATTATAGGGTGCAGGGGAGGAGGTTTCAGCCTCTTCCTGCACCCAGCGCCATTGGGGAAGGGTCTAGAGATTTTTGGACCACCCACCCACCCTGCAACTTTCAGGAGTTGGGGACCAGGGTTTTGTCCCGGCTATAGCGTGCCAGTTTAGGATTGGTTGCTAGGAGGTGTTAGCAGTACTTTGGAGGGGTGGGGAGTCAATGACATGCATACTCACCCCTCAGGGGAGGGGGATACAGGTACATGATGGGGGTGCGGGATGCAAGAGTGCGACGGCTGGAGATGCTGGAGAGGAGTTTGAAAGATAAGTGAGGAAGTGAATGGAATGAGGGAGGGAGGTGCAGAGTGAAACAGGAGAGAGTAACAGGAGTGTGGGAATGGTTGGTGGATGAAAGGTTGAGGTTGGGGATTGTTATAAGTTAATGATGTTTGGTTAACGTTTGTGTTGACAACCTTGTCCTAAAAAATGGCCTTTTACGCTAAACACACAGCGTGGAGTGGATTTATTGCGCGAACTCTACAGGCACATGTGAAGCGAGGGAACAATTCTTTAACTGCCACCCAGCTTTATGTAAATCAGCGGATTGAAGTCAATCACTATTAGGGGTAGTCCATTGGGCATGCAGTTTTTGAGAAGAGTAACAAAGCTTACTTAGGGTTGAATGGGCAGAATTTCTGGGCCCCTGGTCCCGTTCGGGCACAGACAGGCTTGCCTTTTGGTGTGCTGTCAGTGCGCCAACGGCGTGCCTGCACCTCAGCCTTCATTTTATGGCAAAAAAGTGCAAAAACAACTAGAGCGCCAACCTTGCTTGGTGACTCTTGTGTTAAAGTGTGGTGCAGTTATTAAGAGAAACCCCATTTGTAAATTCTTTATCATATTCCCTTTCAATGCCCCTTCATTTCAATTTTTCAAGAATTAAAACAACCTTAAAACTGTTAAAAGAGCAGGATTGAAAAATCAGGCCATTTGTGACCTCAAAAATGTTTTGTACATCTGGCTATTTATTATTTGATGATACCTGAATTTTATACCAATTTTCGGGTAGAAGTGAAATCGTATGTAGTCATAAAGGCTTCTTTTACGGAGTTGATGTCACTTTTAGTGACACTACTGCGCAATATATTATATTAGCAATTGTAGGGTGCACTGTGCAAGGTACTCCTGTCTTCCTGTGCCAAGCATAGTAGTACATCACATTATCAATGCACTTATTTGTGACAGTACAGGATTAGTATTCCATTGGTGCAAATGAATGCATTCACATGTTTGAAGGAAGACACTGCCCCACCCGCAAGGAGCCACACATTAGAACTCTGATGGACACTTCATGAGGGGATGTCCCTTCAGTGGCCATCTGCTCATGAGTACAATATGTGCCAGTGGCCACTGCAGTTTCCCTTTACTCATCCTCATTCCAGTCCCTCCTTGTTATGGTGCTCGCACCCCTGGACCTTTATATGTTGTGTTTTGGTCACTGCCACTTCAGTTGCTCTTCTACTGTCATTCCTCCCACTGAAGATGATGGACTCCTTCGCCCCCCATCAATGCACAATCCATTTACCATCTACCATCCATTCTTTCACCGTATATATATTAACCATGTATAAAATTATAACATGTTTTTCACCAGGGGGTTCTGAGTGACTTCAACTAGACAATGAGAACTAGAAGCTCGAGTTATCCATGATATGAATCAAAACCCCTGAAGTGAAATACAGCCAGTTATTTACTTTTAACCCATCTATGATTTTATGTTGTTATGCATGGCCCACAAAACCATTTGCTGCTGCTTTCAACAGCTATACGGGGGCAGAGGTGTAGTGGGGGAGCCTTTCATAACCCTCTTGGGAGTCCTCAATGTAAAACAAATATCTGACTGCCCTGCCACCCACCGGAACCGCCTTCTCTGCCACCTCTCCTACTTCCCTCCCCTTCCAAAGCTATGTTCTCTGCACTCCAGTGCTACACTTGCAGACTCTCAGAGAGCCCTGTCAGAGCAGACTGTAATTCCTTTATTAGATAGCAACAATGGGAAACAATTTTTCAGCCCTGTTGCTTTATCATAGCAGTGGATAACCAGATTTAGAATATAGCATTCAGGATAGTGGCTTTCAGTGAGTCATACATAGCAAATCCTTTCACTATCTGTCCTACACACATTCACCATCACTTTACAATCCTTCAGCTTACCATTCATTCACCGTCCACCACTATCTGTATAATGTGTTCCCTCCTTGGGGGACCTGAATAAAAAATGTTTATTGTTCCCCAACTCAACAGTACTCATCCAGCATCCTTCCAGTCACAGTCTTCATATCAATATTTGTCACATTCATCCATTCATAATCCATTATCCATTGATTGACAATCCATCATTCTTCCTTCAACATCCATCCATTTCTCACTCCAGACACAGCTTCAAGCAATTAACACACAACCCTACCTCAGATGACCCTTAAAAAGCTGGAAGAAAAAAAGCACCAAAGGTGTTCTCCAGAACTGGATACAACACTTCAGATGATTACTCCATGACTAGACCCCGGCGTTGGGACACAATTTCCAGTAGGTGCTCTCTAACAGTTGTCGTAATACTCCAGAAGAGGCACTAAGATCTAGACACAATATTCTATATCTGTACACAATACACTGTAGTAGGCTTTAGGAATAATGAGTACATTTACAATTTTTCATTATTTCTCCCTGGTCGATTTACATTCCTTTTGATCTAACTGCAGTAGTGTCAACATAGTGGATATTTCAGCTTAGGTTAGGCAAGTTTTCTTTTGATTATGAGGATGGTCGGCAGTGCTTCACGTGGGACAAGGCCTGCCAGGTCCAGATAAAGCAAAACAAGCATTAACAAAGCCAATACGTCTGGCGCTAGCTGCCAGCCTTTTGTCTTTGGCAGTTCTTATTTTGCGCTGTCATGAAGTTGGCAAAACTTTATTGCTGGGGAAGCTGTTGGGCCCCTGTCAACCTACAAATCTGCACAAGCAGATTGGTAGATACATAGACGGACAGACACATAGGTAGAAACAAAAGGCAGAAAGACAGACAGACAGGCTCGTAAATAGATATACGTAGATATGATAGGTAAATAGATAGGGTTGCAAAGATAGATAGATGGATAGATAGAGAGAGAGAGAGAGAGAGAGAGAGATCAGGAAATTGCAAGAAACTGAACGGCTTCAATTAGTAATATAATAATTACATGTCTATATAAGCACCACATACAGCAGCACTGAAAGCAAAGTAGAACGCTATACAAGCAGACTGAACTGGTTTACAAGTATAACTATAGCCTACAATTAAAATACATATTAGTGTGACACGCAGGAGTGCAGTTATAAATGCATGTCATTGAGTGCATCCTAAAAAGAACATAACTTAATCAAGAACAGTTTCCAATGGACACAATCTGATATGCTGCGAAATTGCAGTAGTCGGATAAACAAAGGGCACTCAAAAAGGAAATTACAACAGCATTAGTAGGCAAGCTGGAATGTGCCCTGTGCTCACATCAAAAACAACTGGTAGAAAGTGTTCTATCCCATCAGGCTCTAAACACAAAGGCGCAGGCACAACTAAAGTGATAATATATTGGTACTAAGAGCTATTTTTAACCTGATTATTAAATGTGACATGATCGAATTTTCTTTCCTCACAGTACTTTTCACATAGTACTTTTCTCTCACCTTGCTGGGAGGCTGGAAAACGATAGTTTTGTGCTTTGCATAAATTAGAGCGCTGGCGCCGAAGGCGCATCTAAGGCAAGCCCGTCTGCACCAGTCCGCGCCCGTCCGCGTCCCTAGAGCGTCCAGCGCCACCCATGCTGTGTGTTTCAGACCAAAGGATCCGGATACGTGGAGATCATATAGTCGTTCAGAATTACTAGCGCTGAATACGACAAAGTGTAGAGGAGAAGATAAATGGACTGTCCTGCATAGCATAGTAAGGAGGTGCCCTATATGCCAGTTTTGCTTTCAATCTAAACCTTCAGCCCCTACCCCGCGCCCTGAGAGGACTTATCGGCTTCGAGCTGTGCTTATTAATGCCTGTTCATTGGTCAAACATGCGCATGACATCTACAAACTTCTTTCCGATGAATGTTTGGATTTGCTATTTGTCACTGAATCCTCGCTCAATGAGTCTTGTGCCCCCGTGATTAAGGAGGCCGTCCCTCCGGGATACAAAATTGCTAGAGTCGATCATATAACCGGAAGAGGGGGTGGGATTGCAGTAGTGCTGAGCGACACCTGGGTTTTCTCTAGGGAGGCGTCAGTCGGGCTAGTGGACTGAGAGGCCCTTGATTTTACCATTTTTGTGTCTACGTTGGGCGGCACGCTGGTGTATACGGCCCCCCGGCCCGTCGAGTGCCTTTTTAAAAAGCCTGGATAACGTCATTGTCCCCCGTGCCCTCCGTTTTACAAATTTTCTCCTTGTGGGAGATTTTAATATCCATGTTGATTGCCCCGGGACCTCTGATGCCAGGGAACTAATGGATCTACTTGATTTGGCGCAATTAACCCAGTGGCTGAAGTCTCCCTCTCATATAGGGGGGGATACGATCGACCTGGTGTGTTCCAACTTCGCCTTGTCTATTGGGGACCCTATCCAGGTCACTTGGTCTGACCATTTTTTGGTCCACTTTTCCTGGTCGATGGGGATGTCTCCTATCCCCAGTGCTTCGACTCAAAGCAAACCTTTATCGAAGATTGAAATTCCGGCCCTTTCTACGGCCCTTTCACTCTCCCATCCGTTGTTATGTCACGATTTGGAAGAGGCTGTATCCGGCTTTGCTACCTGGGTTAGCCAGGGTGTTGACTCTGTTTCCCACCCTACTTCAAAAAGGCAGTTGCGATCTTTTCCATCTCAACCTTGGTATACCAGCGCACTCAGAGAGCTCAAACTGGGCTGTAAGAAATCGGAACTTCATTGGCGCCTGGAGTACTCTCCTTCAGCGAAAATTGTCTTGCGTAAAGCCCAAAGTGAATACTATGCAGCCATCAAACTAGCGAAGAGTAGTTTCTACGCAGAGCGTATTGCTAAAGCTAAAAACAATGGTAGAGAGATCTTTTCCATTGTTAGAAGCTTTTTGACACCTTGCGCCGAGCAAGCGGCTTCACCTGCCTCATTCAAATGGTGTGAGGAGCTAACCTCCTTTTTTATTGAAAAGATACAATCCATCCAAGATAAATTGGTGAAGAATGTTCGAGGGCCAAGTACCCCCTACCATCTGCCTCTCGCCACATTGTCTCCTGGGCCACCTTAATTTATTGGTTTTTCTCCTATAGCTGGGTCAGATATATTGGCTGTTCTCAAAACCCTTAAATCGGGCTCTCCGACGGACCCATGTCCCGCCAGGGTTTTGGCAGGAGTTGCTGAGGTCGTCTATCTAGAAGTAACATCGATCATTAACCTTTCTTTATGCACGGCGAGGGTTCCTTTGCTTTGGAAGACGCCCCTAATTTTTCTGGCGGAGGAGCTGGGGGCTAAAATGAATGCCTATGCTGATGATACCCAGCTCCTATTTACCTGGAAGGACTCCGACTTGTCGACATCTTTGGTTCAGAACTGTCTCTCATCTGTATTTCAGTGGCTTGCTTGCGCCCAACTGAAATGCAATGAGGATAAGTCGGAGGTCCTTCTGTATGGCTCATTTCCACCTGCTTTCAGAGAAATTATGTGGCCGCCAGACTTCCCTCGCCCTAAGTCAGAGGGCGTCTCTGCTAAGAACTTAGGGATCTGGTTTGGTGAAGACCTTCGGTTTTCGGTGCAAATTAAGAAACTCACAGGAGTTTGCTTTGGGACTCTCAAGTCACTCAGAAGGTTCTTTCGCCTGCTTCCCAGGCCTGCCAAGGAAATGGTCACCTGTGCACTCATTCTTTCTCGCATTGACTATGCTAACGCGCTATACTGTGGCATCCCAGGGTATTTGTTGAGAAAACTGCAGACCATACAAAATGCCACGGCTAGACTCCTATTTAACATCTCTGGAAGATCTAGCGTGAGACAGCACTTACGAGACTTGCATTGGCTTCCGGTGGCCAAAGAGTGCAATTCAAAGTTCTCACGGTGGCCCATAGAGCCCTGCATGGTTTTGGGCCTTTGTACATTAGGAAGTGGTTTGGCTTCTACGTCCCTAGCAGAGCTTTGCGCTCAGCCGCCCAACTCCGGATGATTATCCCGCGATTTCGCAGGTCACAGTTGGGAGGTCAGTCCGTTTCTGTTAAAGCAGCTATGGCTTGGAATTCTCTCCCACTGGAATTGCGGCACATTGAGGATCTTAGATTTTTCAAGAAACAACTTAAAGCTTTTCTCTTCAACTAGCTGATCCATACTCTCCACTCCATTGGGCTTTGATAACTGCACGCGCCAGGACACTCTTGAGTATTTGAGCGCGCTATAAAACCCTCTATAACATATAACATAACATTAAAAACAAGAACATTGGCACTGAAGGGACCTCTCTTGTGTTTTGAGTATGCTCCTTGCGAAAGAGAAAAATGCAGTCACTCAAAGCCAATGGCTGAAGTCGTCATGACCCATTACCCCATGCTATATGCTGGGCGGAAGCAAAGTCTGAATGACACAACAACAGACTAACAGATGAAAAGAGATGGCTAAAAGCCCCTTCAAATAGGTATATTAAACTTATCATTTTATGGGTATTAAACCAGAGCCCTGCAGGGGATTCTATTTCTGTTCTCCAACTGAAGAAAAAAAAACTACCCTCCTGCCTGTCACATGCTAGTCCTGCAACCAAATGTTACCAAAAGTCCCCTTTGTGACCCCGGGTCTAAGTTTTAGGTGGTTCCTGTTTTGTTGTTGTTTTTTTTTACCATTGGTGCTCCAGGGCCCAAAGCATTATTTTATTTTAACGGAATACCTAATATTGTCACTTACTTTTAAACTTACCTTGTCAAGATTTGTATTGCTTTTGGCTCAAGGTAAACGTGCTAAAGGAGTTTAAATCAAATATCCTGCTGATTTGATCGTGCTTTGATCAATGATACCCCATTTATGAATTTGTCAAACATGGGTATTATTTACATAGGCTGCAAGCCACCGCGGTTTTAGGGTCCTGCCACCCATTTCACCCCACTTGAAGCAGTGCTGGAGGCAGCATGCACAACAGGAAAATGCAAAACTACAAGTACCAGCATGCAGCATGAAAGCATGACTGAGGCTCTGCACACACCTTACAATGCACAGCTTCAGATCGCTGGGAATCTTTGAGTACTTCTGATAATTTCATAACGGGAATTTATTGACATTAAAATATGATTTTTCAATTTTTTATTTTTTTTGTTGTAAAATATGTTTATTGATTATCATCTTATATCACTCATAAACAATTCAAACATGAGTTTCCGCTCGCATATATCGTCCCTAATACACATGTCTCCTTACACGATCTTTTCATTAATCCATGGGTGCAATTGGAAGTGCTCATTACTATACTGGAGAACCTTGCGGTGGTTCACCCACAATTCCCACCATCGCATTTCCATAGCAAGACACAATGTGATAAAGGGCAATAACAGGTATTATATTCTGAAGCTCCGGATCATAGTAAAGAAAATGAGCACAAAAACATAAACCCTATAACATACTACAATCCCTCCTCCCTCCCACCATCCCCCTCCCACAACTCCCCCGGCATGACTTGTTAGCTAGAGACATAACAGGGCATTCGGCTCAGTGTCCACGACAGAATACCCTGCAACTGAAAGGTACACATCAAACTTTCATAACATAGGACAGCTGGTAGTCTAATAGGGGTAGCATTCATTCTCCAACACCGTTCTAAACAGATAGTGAGGAGGGCAGGCCTTGCGATTCACTAAGCACAGAATCCACATCAGTATCGGAGTCTGTGGGTTTTAGGAGTTCCGTTAAGGCTCCCCAGGCGCGGGCAGAGTCCATTGCTTTGTCGCTATGAGCTCGGCCAGCCGTTTGCAGTCGGAGAACCGCCTCGCACTCTGCCCACCGAATAAATTCAGCCTTCCACCTCTGCAATCCCGGCCCCCGCTGAGCCTTCCAATTAGCAGTAATTTCCCTTTTGGCCAGGACCAGCCCCAGCCCCAGGTCTATAAATTTACTAGTTATTTTTGTCTTCGAGGTGTGGGGGAACCAGTGTAATAAACATGGACCTATACCAAATTCAATATCCCTCTCCGCAACATCACAAAGCAGTGTCCACACTTCCCGCCAATAAATCCAAATCTGGGGGCAGCCCCACATCATATGGCGGAAATCCGCTTCCTCTCTGTTGCAGTGGGGGCAGGGTGCTGTGAGTGTTTTAAAATAACGTTTAATTTTGACTGGGGTGAGATAAGCTCTGTGCAAAATAAAAAATTGAATCTGTTAAAATCGGCATTCCTGGAGCATTTCCAGGGGCACTCAAGCAATTCAGCCCAGATTTTGTCAGGAATTTCCCCGTCAATGTCCTTCTCCCATTGTTGCTTCAACTTCAGAAGAGGGGGCAACTTTTCGCAAGTCATCCGACGATATAAACAAGTGACAGCTTTAATGGTACCGGCCGCCAACACCACATACTGGCAAGCCATTGATGTCTTAGGTTCAGACAGCCCCCCCTTCCATCGCCGCTGAATAGCCGACACTAAGGCCGCATGCAGCAGATAATCTCCGCGAGGGAGATCAAAACGCTCACGGATGGCCTCATAAGGCAGCAGAACATTATCTTCATACAAATTTCCCATAGCTGTCAATCCCGAATAACACCATCCCATAAGCGCCGACCACTTGACCCGATGAGGTGACTGCTGGCACATTAACAACGGGATCTCTGGAGCGTATGGGCAGGCGATCCGCGCCCTCTGTTGACTCCTATTCCAGCACAACTGAAAAGTCTGCACGTCCCCAGGGAGATCCCCAAGGCGAAGCGGCTGTTGTAAAATAATCCTAGAGAGCACGTAGGCAGAGATCCACCCCCCCGCAGCATCTCCCACTCCCCGGAACTCCCGAGCCACCGCTTGAGTCAACCATTTCAGCTGGGCCGCCAAATAATAGGACTCGAAGTCCAGAACTGCTAGGCCTCCCTCCCCCCGCAGGCGCAGCAAAGTGTGCAAAGCTACACGTCACCTGCCAGAAAGCCAGAGAAACCCCGTTATCATCTGTTGAAGCCTCTTAAAAGTCGACGCAGGGAGCCAAACAGGAAGCATCTGAAAATAATATAGCAGCCTGGGGAGTGCCACCATCTTGAGGAGCGCCACCCGCCCTATCAGGGACAGCGGCAACGACTGCCAAAAGTCCATACTGCCTTGAAGACCCCGTATAGCCCTGCCAATATTACCCTCCACCTGATCTTTCCGTTCATGGTAGATATGTGCCCCCAGATAAGTTATACAGGTATACTCCCATTTTACATCCTCTGTACACCGAGGTCCCTCAACTGTCTTGGAGGTGGGGAACAGGCACGATTTGGACCAGTTCACTCTCAGACCTGCCATTTCTTCAATAAGTCGAAGCAGGCCCTTAGCTCCCAGCAAAGCCTCCTGAGTGTCGGCTAGGAACAGGAGGAGGTCGTCCGCGTAGAGCGCAATATAATGGGTATCGTCATGCACCTGGAGTCCCCTGAACCATCTCCCCATTCGGGCCTGGGCCGCCAGCGGCTCTATGGTCAGTGCAAATAATAGCGGGGATAGAGGACAGCCTTGGCGAGTCCCTCTACTTACCGCACAGGGAGCCGATATCAGACCTCCTGACTTAGTTCTAGCCGTGGAGTCCCTATATAGCAAAGCCGTCCAAGCTACAAACCGCTCCCCAAATCCAAAGGCACGCAGTATCTGAAATAAATAAGGCCACTCCAGACTGTCAAAGGCCTTTTCGATATCAACCGAGAACATGCCAGCAGTATGCGACGAGTACGTATCGGCCTCTAAAACACGGAGCAGGCGACGAACGTTGCCCGCTGTATTTCGTTTGGGTATAAACCCCGCCTGATCCACATGTATTAGGCGCGTCATATACGGCAGGAGGCGAGTGGCTAGTATCCGACTTAAGATCTTATAGTCGGTGGTAAGCATGGAGAGTGGACGGTAGGCAGTCCTGTCAGAGGGGGGCCTCCCAGGCTTCAACAGCGGTATGATAAGCGCCTCACGCATCGTAACAGGAAGCCGGTCCAACCTCCGTTAATCATTGTAGAGGGCCACTAACCTAGGGGCCAACAGCTCAACATAAGATGCATAAAATTCAATCAGCAAACCATCCACCCCTGGAGTCTTCTTCTGTGCCAAATGTTTGATTGCACCTCTTACTTCCCCCAGTGTGATGTCTTGACCCAACAAATCTGCTTCCGCTTTGACAAGGGCCGGCAGATCCGCCTCTGCTAAAAACCCCTCTAGACGACCCTCGTCCAAGGAGACTCTACTGGAATAAAGCCCCTCATAGTAGCCAGAAAAAAAGGTGATTAATGCCCTGCTGGGTGTAGCATATACCCCCCACTGGGGTTCCAAAATAGGGGCCGCCAGCCTCAAGGGGTTCGCGAGCCACGCCAGCAATGCGCCAGATTTGTCGCGCTCTGCATGGGCGCGTACCAAATACTTCTTATAATCGTAACATTGCAGCTTCTCAACCCCCACTGCTACTGCCTCCCGGGCCGCCAACAGCTCCTCCTGCCCCGCTGGATGTTCTAGGCGAGCACGCTCCAAGTCGCGCAAGCGCTGGTCCGCGGTGTCTATTACCTGTAGGAGAACTTTTTGTACCCCAATCTTATGAGCAACGCAGAGTGCCCTCACCACCACTTTTAAAGCGTCCCACTCCACTGTCAGTGAGGACGCTGTACCTGTATTCTCCTGAAAATACTGGGTCATCCCAGTTCCTATCACATCCCGGAAGACCGGATCCTCCAGTAGCTCCGGATTTAATCGCCATGTCGGGATCGCTGGGCGCTGTGGGGCCCAACGAAGTCTCAGGAGCAGGGGCTTATGATCCGAGATCGTTCTGGTCAGGTATTTACTGTGCTGAACCGCCGTGTGTATGTCAGGGGAACAAAGTATTGCATCTAATCTAACGTGCAACTCATGGAGCGCAGAGAAAAAGGAGTAGTCTCGCTCACGTGGGTGGTAAAATATGATTTTTCAATGAGGCGTTTTGTTCAAGAAATGCTATATTTCGAAAGGTGAGGGTGGGAGTATTATTAGAGAGGAAAGCGGGAGGAATGTGCTGCTGGCATTGGGAAGAGGCTACAATTAGTTCGAAACTTCCTATATACCTGAAGAAGACATAAGGCCAACCCTAAAACTATTGCGAGCCCTAATAATTAATAAACGTATTTTTCATTGATTTCCATTAGTTACTTCAGTCAGTGTGAACGTCAATTGGATTTCTAATTAAGAAAAGTGATTCCATTCAGATATAATGAGGTTTATGATTTATTGGAATTATGCAAAAGATTGAAGGAGATTCGGGGCCCTGTGATTGACCTCTTGACCTGTCCTCACAGTAACACCCTTTGTTTCTTCTGCATGCTGTTTGTGTCCTTCATAAAAGGTGAACAACATATCCCCGAAGGCATTACGTGAAGTGGCAAATAGGAAAATCCGCGCCCCCGGGAAGACATCATCGCTCTGCAATTAGTCATTTGGCTTCTTAATGAAGCAACTCAAGCTGATGGGACCTGTGTCAACAGCTTGACCCTGCCCCCAGAGGGCACCCCTTCTAATGAGGTCCCTCCACGACCACGAAAAGACACAGTGTTTAGTTATTGTTCACCCCACACCTGTGCAGCTGGGCATAAGTCCCAACCTGATAATTAAGGGCTCATTGGGTAACTTCCCTTGCTGGCCACTGCTTAGAAGAGGGTGGCAAAAACAGGTCTTACCTCGGGACAGTTTGGGAGATGGTGGGGGAGTATGCCTTGGAGCACAAGTACACTGCGCTCTCTGCATCCTCCAATGAATGCCGGATCGAATAATATACATTTCTCGAGAGGTTCGGCAGGCATATTGTAAAAGTCGCCAGCAAGGGAACGGCTTGGACTCCAGGGAGAATGGTCCAAGTGATGTAGCCTGAATCCCTTTACTATTCACTTCAGAGGATTATTCAACCACTGCTCGAATCAGATGGTACTTAAATATTCAAATGTCTCCAAGTGATGGCAGCTGGTCTTGTCATTCATAGTCCTATGGTTACCCTGGGTGGTTGGCAGCCATATATTCATCAGCAGAAGGAACTAGCTGAATCCTGAAGGCTGGTGTGAAGAGGCCTGGTAGGGGACACAATGGGTCGGTGACGGTGGGGAGAGTCAGACCTGGCTTGAGGCTGAAGCAGTCCAGAGTACTTCACCACACAAGCGCGGCCTGTGATGGACTGGGTCGTGGTAGGACAGGAGGTTAGAGGGTGATGTTGCAAGTGCTATTTTAGGAAGGACAAGCCTTTTTGAGTAAACAGGAGTCTTTGTGTCGTGTTTTGAGCCATGAACCGTAACATGAGTAAACGTACGATTTTAGCAAAAAGGTACATTGCAAATATATCAACTATCTGTGACGAAAAGAGGTAGGACATTGCAGGTTTAAAACCCTCATTTGCATCATGATGTCCTCACACATAATGACATTGTACGGCCTTTCACTAAGTGACATCACAAAAAATGTTCATCACCAAGGAGAGGGGCTCCGACTACATATGGTACTTGCAGATCACATGTGGTCTCAGCTTTACCTTGGCCTTTTTCTAGTCCTACATCTCCTTTGTGTCTCAGGACCATCTCGTGTTCCTGTTTCCATCTTGCTTGTTACTCTCTGACACTACGTGGTCTCCTGTCTCAGCGAACTCAATGAAAGTGTTCACAGGCAATGTCACCATCACTATATATCCGTACCATAAAGAGTGTGGAGGACAGGCCCGGCTCCAGGAATTTTTATTTGGGTGGGCCAAGGGTGCATTTGGGTGGGCCACTGCGGGCTCGATTTGTCGCATATATGTCTAGGCAGGCCTGCTTCAGGGCCCTCCTTTCTCTCTTCTTAGTCTTACAATGTCCAGCAAAACGCACTCTTTTCCAAATCTCTTTCTAAATATTATCACTCTCAAAAAGTGTTTTTTCCATGTAATGTTCCTTTGATGGGAAGAGGAGGTTTCTGAGGTGGGAGTATCAGGCAACTGACTTCTCAGGCTCCCTCTGTGCGAGCCTTCAGGGAGAATCCCTCTTCATTACTACCTCCACCTGACCCCGGACTCTGCAACGCACTCCCTTACAGGCTTGATTATCCACTCCTCCTCTCCAGTGCACCTTATCTCACAGCTGACCTTGGGCCCCATATCAGGCACCATCGGGCTCCACTTTCATTTTTCCCAGTAAAAACATTAGTAAAATCACCTTCAAACTTAAAACATTGAGTATAGCAGTAAATATAATTAGCACGCACTTTAAAGTATGTTCCACAGTAGCCCCGATTGCTAATTAAATAAACAAAAACGGAAAGGCCATGACAAGGCCGGCTTCAGCGCTGATGCGAAAGTCTTTTTTGGTGCCGCACCAATAACCTTTACTACCACCTTCCAACAGTGCCCCTCATCCCTCCATTGCCCCCCCAATTGACCTCCTCCTCGGATTCCCTCACTGCCACCCTCCAACAGTGACCCTCATCTTTACGTAGCCCCTCTCTCATATGCATTTCATTTGTTGTATAGCGCTACTCGTATCAGTGTAGTGTGTGTCAGTTCTTTACACCACGCACACATTATACAGAGACAATGAATCATACAAGTATGTAAATCAGTCTACAGGGAATGTCACATAAGCCAATGAGGATTACAAGGTGTAGGAATCACGTCATCCATACTGGTGGGCAGTATATTGTAAGAGGGTTTGGTCTGGGGAAACACAACCTTAGGATTTAAAGAGTATTCCATGGGGGTCAGCTTTACTGTTAAAAATATATATCTGCCCAAACATACTCATTTTAGCAGCAGTAGAATAATGAAAGACTGAGGAAGTTCTAAAACTATATCACAAAACAAAAAAAGTGAAGTTCTAACTATACAGTTCATGTTTGTATGCAGCTCTTTGATGACAGTTCATTTGTCACTGTCCTATGTTAGGATTGTAACTTCTGAACTGCAAGTAGCACAAAGATCTCTGTGACAAAGGCAGTAACCCACTGAGCTTCCACATAAAACACAGTTCATCTGCATTTAAAAACTACTAACAGACAAATGATTGCTCTCCAGCAGGATCATTAATCACCAGCGTTATCTGGGCATTTTTTTTATTGTCTTACTGTTGTCCTGCATCAGCCACAATAATGATGAAAACTGTTCAAATGAAGCACACACGAAGTATGTGTCCTGCTGGGCCTGTGCAGATTTAAAAAAGAAAAATAACTAGTAACACATTCTCTTACCTACACCATGAGTCAAACTTTGTGTCACAGCCTGATGTGATAAACAGCTGCAGGGGTCAGGAAAGGGCTCAGCCGGGCTGACACACACGACAGGGGGGGTTGCAGCACTTTGAGCCAAATGGCGTTGCGCGCCTGCCTTCAAGCCCTCACTGTGAGGGCCAAGGCTCCTGTTTGGGTGGGCCAGGCTCATGTTTGGGTAGGCCTGGCCCACCCGCTAGAACCGGGCCTGGTGGAGGAGGGTGGGAAAGATAAAAGGAGAGAAAGAAGACATAAGATGGAGATGATAGACGAGAAGAAGGGGCAAGGGAGAAGAGAGACGTGAAGGTAGCAAGAAAAACAGAGAAAGAATGTAGGGGGAAGCAATGATGAGGCAGGCGAGAGACTGGAGAGAGGATTACAGAAAGAAATAAACGAGAGGGGGGTGCATGGTGAGGAATAATAAAGAGAAAGGTTGTGGGTAGAGAGAGGGGTAAAGGAGGAATCCGCAAATAAGAATCAGGGGGAAGCAACTGTAACGATAATGGCGTTTGTATATAGCGCTTCATGTCCCTTATCCCTTTCATAGCGCTAAAGCTCATTATCGTGCAGGTTGAACGCTACACCATGGTGAAGTGCTTGGTTGGAAGGGAGTTGTATTTGCAATGGTATCTATGTGTGAGGTTGAGGGTGGGCTTGATGGAGTTGCAGTGTCCTACGGGTAATACCTGGGGTGGTGAGTGCCACTGCAGAGCACATAAGTGTATTAACTGTGGTTGAAACAGTGCTGTGTACCTGGTGCTCACCGCGTCCTCCTGGTTGTGTGTCGAACACCTTCAGTGTGGGATGGCGATGGTTACCTCAGGCTGAGGCCCTGCGGCGTCCATTGATAACAAGAAGCGTCATAAGCTCGTTGACGCCAGTAGCTCCTGGGAACTAGGTACATGGCTTTTGTTTTTGCCAAGCGCTTGCGTGCCCATCGGTGGGAAACAGTTCTTCCAGCCTGGCATCGGGCTTCCGACCGATCAGCATGGAAGGGGTCATTGCTTAAAACAGACCCGCCTCCTTAAAGACCTCCTCCGTTGCAGATCGCTCTTTCTTAGAAAACCAAAACATACCCAAAAATTACAAAGAACTTTCACATAGGATCATTATACACTTGAGGAGGAAACCGTAATTACTAAACCCTTCCATTTTAATTGTGGATTGAGAAGTTAGATCATAACGGGTGCATCATTTTTTATTACCAGTCAGTCACATTCACATTTGGTTAACACTCGTTACATTTTGTAAAAAAATAAATCTGTTTTGTTCCTTCTCTGCCCTACACATCTACCTTACATGTTACTTTACTGTCCTCTCACCCTCACACGTTGCTCTTCTCGTATTTGTTTTCTTCTCTTATATTGTTGTGGCTGCCACCAGCATGATTTGGCCTCCGCCTTTCCTAAATGATATAGGTGAACCTGATTTACCTGGGACAGATGAATAAAGATTTTTTTTATTCATATTTAATAGCTATAGGGGGTGAGAAATTATCCTCGGTACGTAAACAACATATAATGTTCCATAATTTAGGCAGGAAAATCTATGAGGATCTCGCTGAACCTGAATCTAACGAGGCAAATGAAGATGAGGAGGAGGAAGATGTTCTTCAAGCTATGCTGGGGAAATTAGAAAGTCACTTCAAAGAGAAGAGTAATGTGGTTCTTGAGAGACATAAACTCTTTACCAGAGCCCAAGGCGAAAGTGAAAAGGTAGCAAGCAGTATTTTGGTATTAAGAGGGTTAGCCGCTGCTTGTGAATTTGGTCCGCTTACTGACTCTCTCATCATAGAGCAAATAGTCAGATGTACTAATGACCCAAGAGTCAGGACAAACTATCAGCCCACAATCCTAATATGGCAGAGGCTATCAACAGTGCCACAAGTGTAGAGCACACCACCAAGTGTGTCAAGGAAATTAAGATCTCTAATGAACCACAAGAGGGGACAAGTGAAATAGACAATCTTACTAATATCAATGAAGTATGCAAAGGTAAACAAGTGCCTGTGTGAAAATTGATAGCACAATTGGAACAATTTAAGTGTTATAGGTGTGGGAACAGCAATCATATGGCCAACTGCCCTAAATGCTCTGCAAGTGGAGTGATCTGTAGAATATGCAGTAGACTGACACATGTTACAAAAGTCAGTAAAGAACCAGAAAGAAATGTTCACTTCATCAGATCAGAATTAGAAGCAATGCAAGACAAACATTTGTAAATGCAATACGTTTCGCCTATGTGATTATTAATACTTTTTTTGTTGTTGTAAGTGTTAGCTTGGTGAGCCGTTGTGTAATATAAGTTACTGAAACTCTGTAAAAGTGTTATGACTAGTTTATTGAGAAAGGCTATATATTGTGCATTTACTGGTGGTACTATAAAGTGGGGAGATTAGATAAAGGGTAGAAGACTAAGAAAAAAAAAACAGAAGACTAAAAAAAAAAATGCCTCCATCAAGCATGCTTGAAATGGAGGACAAACCAAACAAGCAGGCAAAACCTAAACAAGAAAGTGAGAAGGCAGAGCTCACGCAATACGTACACAACAGTTGTATGATGAAACCCCGCATGCTTTTGCCCCACATGTCTTTACAACATAGTCACTACCCCGACTGAGACGTTACCATGCGTTACTTTACTATGCAAGTGTTTACAATGACTTTCCTTAGGGGGCGCTGGACTTCGTAATAGTATAAATTACTATTCCAACTCCAGTCTATGCAACAGTAGGGAAGGTGTTGGACTTAAAAATTCAACACCAGTCCAACAACGCATCCCCTAAAGCAAGTCGTTGTAACAACTTGAGGGTTAAAGTAACGCATGGGAACGTCACAGTCGAGGTAGTGACTGTTGTAAAGCCAGGGCATTGCTGTGACTGCGGGGTAAAGGATGTTTCCCATAAACAACTGGCAATTTCAAAACAAGGGTTTGTGCACTAAAGCTAGGACAAGGTACATGCATTAATGGTAATGTTAATACTAAAGGTTCTTTTATACAATCATAAGCAACCTTAGCAAAGTTTGATGGAAAAGGTCACAAAGTTCGCGCCCCACATTTGCAGGAAAAGTTTGACTTGCAAGAGTTTATTTTGAAAGCTGAGCTTGCAGACAAAAACTCTGCATGCATTTACAATTGTGCATAGGAAAGCCTAGTAAAAGGTATACACGTATTCGTCAAATGAAATTAATGGCTGAAAACTGTGCCCAGTCAATATGGCGCTGCTGCCTGCCTACATCCTGGAGTGACCATCATTCAAACCTGTGGCCTACAGATTACAGACAGATCGCTCTAATCCATTTAATATACAATTTTCGGGACACAGCAGTTAGCATATAGCTGCTTTCAGAGTTCAATGACCCCAATACACTGGGAAGTGAAAAGCTTGCTGGCAGCCAGGGGTGAAAGATACACACCGACCAACAATGTGAGCATAATGCCCGCGGCCCAACAGTTGCAAAGAAGGGTGTGCCTGTATGTTTTTTGTGTATTCACGTATCTGGAAGGAGAGGGAGTTACTTAGTGTGTAGACTGGGAAACACACAATAATTGAACACTTGTGCATCTTCTAAAGGGGGGGGGGGGGTGGTAAGAACCCCAATTTAATCACAGGATTGCTGACTTAAAGTGAAACTTAGGGGCCACAGAAAGAAATCAATGGCAGAGAAACGGGGTCACAATGCAAATAAACAGCGTGCGTGACACCAACAAATATGGATGTTTTCCTTTCCCACCCAAGTAACACACTAACTTAATGGCTTTTTCCAGAAGCTGTTCCTTATGTTTTCAGAGTGGAAAAGTAATGCAAAACATTTGTGAGACCTCACAATCGAATGAATTTGATTTTTTCAAATGCATTTTGTAATCCCCCACCACGCCCCCGTTGGTCCTCCTCATGTGTCTCTCTTACACATAAATTTAGAATATTGGATAAACTTACACACAAGAAGAATTTCTGCCATGATGATTCGATCTATGTGCACGAGTCTCTACAGAAGCTGAATCTGTGAATTTGGATCCTAGAATGAAAACGTGATTATGTTTACAAAAACATATGTCGGGCACAAAGAGCTTATGGTTTTACATTTAATTGTTAAAAAAGTTCAGTGACAATGATTCAGATAATTTCTTTGGCCCTGATGAAAGTTTTGTTATGCTAATTATAATTGTTATGCTAATGTACAACGCTCTATTGCACCTATTTGTACATTAAAGATGTTTTTAATATCTGCTGTTTCGTATTGAACGCTTTAAGATTCCTTATATTGTATGTTTTTCAATAAAGACTTGCTGGTTTACAAATTGAGAATTACTTCGGTGGATGCAAATATTTCATAGTTCAACAACTCATTAATTCCAGGAGTCGTTATTCAGGTTAATGCTGTATTCAAGTTGGAATATTACTCATTTATGTGCACCACAGTTTCCTTTTGGTATATGAATATTTTATGCAAAGGCAAAGCTGCCTAGTTTCCAGTGCACGTATGTGTGACATTTCCACTTTTTCAGTCTACTTATGTGTGACCCTTCAAGTCTTCTGTGTGACACTTTGAGGGACACTTTATTGTGAGTAGAAAATGCAGCTATGTTCAAATAATTACATGCTTGTCTAAAACTACAATCTTCTGTGAAGTGGGAGTGCCCTGGAAATAATCTATAAATAGCTGCAACACTCCTGAAAAAGCCCATTCAAGAATGTCATGACTTGTGTTTCCTCCTTAGCCTGGATGCAGAAAGGTCTCACACTCTTGTCTACCCCACAGGACAGTCTGGTATGAAGGATGCAAAGGGAGAGAAGGTCCAGCATCGGCCACCCTCACAGAAAAACCTTCAGTGATAGAATCTAGTTTTTGTGCTACATTACTCTGGCTCAGACAGGTAAATTTAGAGCCTGGCTCTCTCTGACACAGAGCTATCTCTATCTAGCCTGTCCTTCGCGTGGTACTCTTTTCTAGCATTGCCTTTGTATGGTCTGTCTCTCCTGTAGTCAGGGCCACTGGAAGTATGCAGCAGGGGAGGGTAAAACTATGCGGCAGCTGTGAGTAAATTATGTGGCAAGAAAATGCGAATTATGTGGCATTATGTTTCACAATTTGCTTTTGAAGCTTGTTAACACTGTCTGAACATTAGTTGTACCTCATTAGTACCAAGTTAACACCCAAATGTAGCAACAAACTACAGAAAGGTGGCCAGTCAACCTTTGCAAAGTGTCTTCCACTGCGTTGAAACACATGTTGCTTCGTTTTTACTAACTTTTGAACCGCTTGAGCTAGAAATGAAAAGAAATTGTTCAAATCTGAAAATTATGCGGCAGGTGATGGATCATGTGGAAAATGCGGTAAATCTACAATTTTGAGAAAATCATCACCGCCGCACAATCACATAATTCCAGTGGCACTGTCTATAATATTCTGTGAGAAGTGTCTCTACTGTATGTGTGTGCTACGCTGTTTTGTTCCAGACATGTGTCTATAATATCAGCCTCTGTTACAGTATTCTACTGTAGAGAAGTCTGTGTTTTGTTTGTTTTGTACAGTTTTTACAGTGTGAACTCGCCCAAGGGCATTGGAGCACTTTAGACTTGAACCAGATTTCTTTTTTTTAAATTTTTATTTTTATAGGAGCTTCAGAAATTTGCCCAGAATCACAGGATTTTGAGCTTATGCTGGAAGTCAAACCTTGTTCCCCAGTTCCAAAGTCGGCACCTCTGGCAGTTTGGCCACATCTCCTCTGTGTCTGCTAATTCATTCTGTCACAGAGAGCTTTGTGTAGAGTATGTGATATTTTGCACTCAGCTGGAGCGAACTCTGCAATGCAATTTCACTGTCTGTCACTTTAGCCCACAGACATTTCTGCAGTGCACGATTCTGCAATAGTATCTCTAACATTAAATGGAGCATCCAGGGTTGGACACACTGAAAGTTGCTGACCTCTGAGGTGTTTTCGTAGCTCCACTGTAATATTTATAGTGATAATATCATTTTTAGGTCTCGCCTGGTGGTAGCAGCGCGCATGCGATGCTCTTGACATGCGAGAGCTTCTTGGAATCAATACGGTTCCAGAAGTTCGCTTTGTGCTCCGCCCGTGTTTCCCATTGGTGCGCGTCATTTTGCGTCACCTATTATGCTAAAAGTGGTGTTACTATTGCTCTGGAGGCTTTTTAGTCCCTCCTGGTTACCACCCTGTCCACTTTTTCCCACGCCCACCTGGACTGGATGCTTTACTGGCGGTGTGACACTCTCCCCTTCATTACTCAGTGTATGCACTTTTTTGGGAGAAAACGTGATGTAAACAAGTGTATGCCATTCCGCAATGGCGGCAGCTTGTTTTTAATACCCTCAGTACATTTCTGTTATCCCTACTAAGCAACGGTTGTGTTTCTGCTCCCTCGTTATGTAGTTTCACTCATGCTACGCACTAATGTTCAATCTGTGTATTTCCAGCGCACAAACAATTGAGATTTTCCTTGTTACTACTTTTTCCTCCTTTTTGCTGATGGCTGATTTCCAGGTTGGCTTATAGACTGGCGTTGGCTGCTTTCTCTCAAGCGAAATTCTCTGCTGCTTGCCTGTAGAACTGATTATGTAAGACAATAAGATGCGCATTTCTGGGGCCACAGAATGGAATGCTTTCCTTTAAGGAACTTTTGATCTGACTGCGCTGCAGTTTTGTCAGAAAGCTGCTGCAATAACCCATTTGAAAAGGGAGCTGGCAGATATGATGGCTTGCTGTTGACTTCACATCACTCAGGTGCAGAGCATCACTCTAGGCAGTGCACAGGCTGGCATATTAG
Organism: Triturus cristatus; assembly: GCF_964204655.1. Lineage (NCBI taxonomy): Eukaryota > Metazoa > Chordata > Amphibia > Caudata > Salamandridae > Triturus > Triturus cristatus. The sequence continues at coordinate 1,067,358,364 of NC_140579.1, read as the reverse complement.
GTCTGCTTTTGCATGGCATCCATTGCGGGCTGTTGATAACATAATAGACTTTAGCCCCTTCCCCCTCCTCATGCAGTCCAAGTTGTAAATACCCTCCCCCTCAGGCAAGCAAAACAGAGGTGACTTCTCTGTGCTCACTCTCTGCCACTCCCATTCGTCCATGCTGTTACCAGCTTTAGTTTGACCATCGCCATTCCTTATTTCCTTTATTTTAATAATCGTCATTTATTTACGTTCTATTTTATTTTTTATGCACAGTTTTACCATGCTGAGACTCGAACTGGCTTCCCGAGTTCCAAAGTCTGCAGCACTGAAGGTTATGCCACAGCGTCTCTCCTGCTGGCCATAAGGGTCCATGTATTTAGCTGCAACTTCCTTAATTGATCTTTTCCCGCTTGAAGCGAGCTGCCAGCATCAAAACCTACTTCCCGGGGCTGTCCTCATCTCCATTGTGACACACTCTCACCCATCCATTCATACCAAGCTGCAGCTTTCTGATAGGCCCTGGGGGCGGGGCAATCCACCAAAGAATGTAAATCCAACTTAGATGTGTCTCTCTTTCTGTTCATCTACTTTATTGTGTAAAATTAACTATCACTCGGGTCAGTCGTGAAATGTGTAGGTGTAATTCAGTCCGCAGCACTGCACTCGGTCTCTTTTCATCTCTTGCTGTTTAATCCCTCTCTTCTTGGTGTTCCAGAGTCGCTGTCTTTCTTGTTTAAGTTGCCTATCCAGAGGAGATAACAAGCATTTGCAATGCAATAGGTCTCGCAGTTACACGAGTTTAAGCTATTGGCATTGTAAATTACAATGCCTTTTATTTATGTTTTTTAAAAGAAAACAAAAATAACAGGCATTGTTATTTGCAATGCCAAAAGCTCAAACTCGCATCAATGCGAGACCTATTGCATTGTAAATGCTTGTTAATTGAGTGCACACAGTCAGGCAGAAGCTATTTTAATGGAAAAACTTGTGGGTTGAGATTTTACAGAACTAGACTGGAACCAGCTAAATATTCATTTTCAATTGCTTGATACTACACCAGCCCATTAAGAATGTGGAGCAGATTTGTGATTCCCGAGGCAGACTAGTGACATCTTGTTTACCTTTTTAAACAAAATGAACTGTATCTTATTCTGAAAAACGATTTCTCAAGCCCCTTCAAGAGCACAGCTCACCTCTATTCTGTATCTCACTCTTGCCAGGGGACATTCACCCACATTTTGACTGCAGCCGGTTGAGATGGTGATGAATAGCCTGCTGGTAGGACTCCAGACACAGCAGGGTACTTCTAGAAAACAACATCCTGCTTAATGATCATCCGCACAGTACAGAAAGCACTGCAAGGGGTGGTGGATGGAGGCACCACACTTGTCTGCTGATGGCCAGGGCAGGCAAATTTAAAACAAAGGCGCTGCCCGCCGCATCAGTGTCTGCCTGTGTCAATCTGTTACCTGTTGTGGTACTGGTGCGGGAACAACAGGCAAGGAGCAGTCCAGATACACATACTGCAGAGACACATCAGGTGGTGTGTTATTTTATGTAAGTCAGTGAAGAGGTGCTGAGGCAAAGAATATGGACGGTGGCCCACTCACTGAGATTCAGAGGCAGCCCGGCTAAGCTTGATTGATCTGAAATCCAGGCTTGTCACGACAGGTTGAAATTCTGACGATGAATGAATAATGGCAGCTGTGTTTACCACATGAATAAAGGCAGTGTTATGCAACTTGCAGAGGCACAGGAGCCTGGAAGAGCTGGGGAGCCAGGTTTAAGACTTTGCATCGGCTCAACATCCTCATCCTGTGCAAGCACACTTGTAAAACATGCTAACATGAAAAGTTTAAATCAAAAACATCAGACAACAAGCACACTTCAAATGCATGGATGCAGGGAGAGGTTAGATAAACAAACAAGCATGCTTCAAATGCGTGCAAAGAGGGAGAAATTAGGTGAACAAACAAGCACTCTTCAAATTCGTGCAGGCAGGGAGAGATTATGTAAACAAAAAACGTGGTGCAGACGAAACCAAATAAAATAAGTTCAACCCACCAAGGCAGTTATAAAGGAGTACTTTGGCTCCGGGACACTGATAAGAGACACACACAAGGAAAAACAGGAAACAGCATGCTAAAACCAATGGAAATGGAGGAAAAGTAAAAGGCAAGCACACAAACCAATGGCAAGTAAGGGCGGGATGTAAGCCCCTTTTAAGATTTATATTGAATACAATAGATTTCACAAGCATACGCAGGCAAAACCTAAAAAGAGCAAAATGATCTTCTATTTAAATTCTCCAGAAATTGATAACAAGGTGTCATACCTACATGTGACCTCACACTTGTTGGGGGTGACGGTTAATGTTTATGTTGCCTCCTGCTCCGCTTTCACATTAATTGAGAACAAATCCTTTTATAACATCCTTGAAGGAAGGGGCATACAGAATGGAACCACCGGACATTAACCTGGGTGGGTATAAAAGGGATCCTATCCCTTAAAAGGAATGGTGAAAATTCTAATATCTTCAAGGACAGATCTACATGAGGATTTATTTGAACAAGCAAGGATAGAATTTACTGTGTTGGAAACATCAAAAAGATCTAGGCATCATAGGGAACCCTACTAATGAAGAACAATAATGGGGGATGCCCTGTACCAGTTAACAGAGAGGAAATACGTGAACAGATTAGACACCATACAAGGCATGGTATGACAAGAAGTGGGGTGTGAAGCATCAAAACTGGAAAGGGGGACCATGGGTGTTGGTGAGCCCTGCAGGGAGGCTTAATATAGACAATCATAGAGGTACCAAAACGGTGACACTTAACACCAAGTTTAGGTTAATTATTTGGAACGTGGCAGGGTTCAAGTCGATCGTATCCAATAATGAAGCCATGAAATTACTGTTGTCTGGAGACATTGTATGCTTGCAGGAAACTTGGATGGAAACAGCCAACTACATTAAAGGCTACCAGGCCTTCCACATATTGGCAAGCAAAAAAAACATCTTCGGAAGACCTAGTGGAGGGATCTCGATATTCGCAAAATTAAATCTACAATTACAATTCGAGGATTGGCCCACAGATGCACCAGATGTCCAGATTATAACAATAATTGGGCTTAGAGTAGAGGGCACCCCGTTCAAACTTGGAGTAATTAACCTATATGTTAACCCCCAAAAAAAGGATAAAAACATAAACATCAGAAGGATCACCAGGATAGTTAGAGCTTACCTTTATGAGAACCCTGGACACGAATGTATCATTACTGGGGATTTTAACATCAGGGACTTGTGTGTCCCGGAACAAAATCAAGAGGACAGCAGCCGCAAGCTCATGGAAGCCTGCATTAACGAATTTAACCTGGGATCCGCGAACAACACTTGCCACCTCACAACAACTCCATAACCTACATTTAAGAACATTTCCACGCTCGACTACATTTTCTTGAGTAAGAATTTGCTGAGGAGATGCGTAGAGTATAAGGTACTATCCACTTCCGGTAGCGATCATCAAACAATCACTGCTCTGGTCAACATTAGCAGCATGAGGCATGAGGAATACCTAGCTGTAGGCAATATGCTCAGCCTAGAAAATGAAACAGCCTCAATTAAACGTATTAAATGGGGGCCTATAAGTTGGACAAAGTACAACAAATGGAAGCATAACACTAGCATAAATGGCCCACAGACCAGTTGGGCAGACATCATGAGTTCGCTATTCAACGCATTAACTCCAGGAAGGCAATTCACTCAGAATAATAAACACATACAATCGGGGAAATTTAATCACACAGACAATCAAATCTTCACTCAGAGCAAAAAGAGCTGCCGACTGGCAGAATTAAAGTATAAGATGGAAAAGTCTATCCACACGGAAAGTCAACTGAAGACAGCAAGAAAAAATCACAAAAAAATCGTTTGGCAACCAAAACAATCCAGCATAGAGGAAAAATAGAGAACTATTTATACTTTGTTAGCACCCAACAAAAGCAAGGAATTTTGGAGATACATTAATGGCCTATATGGTGGCCATCAAATTCATAATGCCGTGCCCGCTAACAAATGGGCTGTCCATGCCACCAACCTATATGTCGACCAGAAAACAACTATGGAATGCAGAGTTAAAGATGAAGATCTCCAACATGAGGAGAGCAACGCGGAGGAGCTACACCAAACAGAAAGAGAAATATTAACTATCCTCCAGGGCATCAGGAAGGATGGGGCGCCAGGGCCCAATGGGCTGCCTGGGAATATCTTTAAGGAAGATCGTAAATTCTGGGCACCCCACATACAAACCTTATTCAATCATTGCTATAATTCTTCTGTTGTTCCGGACTCAAGGAAAGGCTCCATTCTACGTCCCATTTACAAAAAGGGGGATGCATCAGACCCTGGGAATTATAGACTAATTGCACTACTGGATGTGGAAGGAAAGGCATTTGCAAAAAGGCTCTTGAAAGAACTAGAGACATGGATCACGAAAAATCAAGTAATTCCGCACTATCAGACTGGCTTTCGTCCGAACTCGTCGACCATGGATAATGCCATCGCCCTTTCATATCTGGCGACGAAGGCATCTGGACCCGTCTCCCCACCATTATATGCATGTTTTGTGGACTATAGCGCAGCCTTTGATGGAGGCGATCGAAGCATTCTGTGGGCAAAACTGGCTAAATGGGGCATACCACGGAAACTGCTCGCGGCTATTATATCACTTCATACCGCCACGTGGGTGCGAGTAAAGCTTACTAGCACTTGCGCAACTGCCAGGATCTTCACAAATCGGGGGTTAAAACAGGGCTGCGTGATCGCCCCCACCCTGTTTAACTTATACACTGCTGATCTGGGAGACGCATTGCTAAAAACTAACATCTTTCCCCCAAAATTGGGCCACCTTAGTTTGCCAATCATGCAGTATGCAGACGATCTTGTCCTGTTGGACTACACAAGAATTGGTATGAAAAGGGCACTAGAGACGCTACACAACTATAATATGGAAAACAAGCTTGTAGCCAATGCATCTAAGACCAAAGTGCTGATATTTGGTCACAAGCCAAAGAAACAAAAACTGGCTTGGCAGCTGGGTCCTCTAAAGATAAGCACGACCAACAAGTACACTTATCTAGGAGTACAATTTGCAGACACCGGTAGACCAGCTCTGCAGGTTAAAGCATTGGAGGCAAAAGCAGCTAAACTAACATATGGCTTGTGCAGACTACACCAAAAGCTTGTAAGTCACTCAACGGAGGGGATCCGACGTGTCATGCAAGCAAAGCTACTGCCAACCCTCAGCTATGGCCACCTTGTCTTTCCTGGTCTATTGACTAAAAAACTGGAGGGTCTATACACAATGGCGTATAGAAAAGTCTTTAAGCTACCCCATATGACCAGGCGATCATTGATCAGGCTAGAGTTCAATATTACAGCAATGGATATTGAATGTAAAAAAGATATAGTCAAATTCCAACACAACGTGACCAATGCAAGTCCGGGCTCTATCAGGGCAGCGCTGCAGGTGGTTTTCACAGACAATAACAGTCGTTGGGCGAGGTATCTCTTGAGTGCCAAACAAACACTGGGTCCATCAATCGAACCTCCTACAGATATATTTTTAACAAAGGGTAGAGTAAAGATCCTGCTAAAAAAGTGTGGAAAGAATATCTCGAGGCAACAGGACCTTGAACGGATCAGATTGGTCCATGGTGCAGAAGGCCTCACCATCTCACATGAAAGCACCACATGCCAGCCTTATTTAAAAGCCGGCCTTGCAAGAAAAGCCCTACAAAATGTTATGAGAGTGAGGCTCTTAACCCTGCCAATACAAGACTACAGAGCCCACTGGAAAAACTGGTCACCAAGTGGCTCCGGCTGCTGCCTGTGTCAATATCATTCAGAATCCGCAGAGCATGTCATTTGTTGTTGCCCAGTCTTGCTTTCTCCAAGGCGCCTGTACCTAAGAACCATGTTCATACAACTCAGCGTGAGATCATGTAAGGAGGCCTTAAGGCATATTTACACCACTATTGTCCCGATGGAACTGGCACTAATCGGGAAGTTCTACGCGGCTGCTGAAATGATCATATGAACAGCCAGAGAAGAGTCAGCTGAATAATCCATGTCCAAGCACCTCCGATAATTGTACTTTGCACACTCCATACGCCAAATTCTGCATATGCTGCTACTAAATGGACTGTGTTTAATCACTGTATAGTATTTCTGCTTTGTGCACACGTCTTTTTAATCAGATCTTATGTTTTTAACTTGCACTTTTGTTGCTTTCTTTGTAAAAGATTTTAAATAATCATACCAAGCACCTCCGATAATTGTACTTTGCACACTCCATACGCCAAAATGACTGCATATGCTGCTACTATATGGACTGTGTTTAATCACTGTATAGTATTTCTGCTTTTTACACATGTTTTTTTTAATCAGATCTTATGCTTTTAACTTGCACTTTTGTTGCTTCCTTTGTAAAAGATTTTAAATAATCATACAATAAAGGTCTTGCTGCTGACTGGGTGTTAGTGAGGAATCCTGCTAAGAGCCAGCACAAATGTAATGCATTCTAAACCTGTAAATATTAGGTAAGTAAAAAACTCTTTGATGTTTGGCAAAATTGGAGCATTGAGAGGTTGATTCTCTGTTCAGGTAATCTGATTCCTAAACATACTCCACTATCTCATGCAAATACACTTCAGGGGAAATCTGTTATGAAAGGAACAAGAACTAGAAGCTATTGTCCTTCCATCTAGTATGGCAACTACTGATTGTATTCAATTGCAACAGCATCCTTTTATTTTACAATAGGCGTGTTTATTTGTTTTTGCTTTGTGCTATGACTAGGATAGGGGTGAGCAGAAAACACCACTCCGCCAGCGTAGCGGATAAAGCCAGCCACCCCTGCTCCCCGGCCCGGTCCCTGCTTCTGAAAGCAGCCAGGCCGGGGAGAGCCGACCCGGGCCCCGGTGGACCCCTGTTCCCAGAGCTCAGACCCTCAGCTGGCTTGCAGGACGGGGTCTCCCACACCCCGGGGCCTGCCGGATGGAGCACGAGCCCTGGGCCCGGTCCCAGCTTCCGAACCCTAGCCAGGCCGGGGAGAGCCTCCCCGGTGGACACTCTTCCCCAGCGCCTGGACCCTCGGCTGGCTTGCAGGACGGGGGGCTCCCGCACCCCAGGGCCCACCGGACGGAGCATGAGCCCCGGGCCCGGTCCCAGCTTCCGAACCCTAGCCAGGCCAGGTGGAGCCTTCCTGGGCCCCGGTGGACGCCCGTCACCAGCACCCAGACCCTCGGCTGGCTTCCAGGACGGGGGGATCCTGCAGCCTGGGATGCAGCACAAGCCCCGGGGCTGGTCTCAGCTTCCAAACCCTAGCCAGGCCGGGGTGAGCCTCCCCGGGCCCCTGTGGACCACCCCTTCACCAGCGCCCGGACCCTCGGCTGGCTTCCAGGATGGGTGGCTCCTGCAGCCTGGGACCATGGGACGCAGCACGAGCCCCGGGCCCGGTCCCAGCTTCCGAACCCTAGCCAGGCCGGGGAGAGCCTACCCGGGTCCCAGTGGACCCCTGTCCCCAGCGCCCGGACCCTCGGCTAGCTTGCAGGATGGGAGGCTCTCGCACCCCGGGTTTCGCCGGACGGAGCATGAGCCCCGGGCCCGGTCCCAGCTTCCGAACCCTAGCCAGGCCAGGTGGAGCCTTCCTGGGCCCCGGTGGACGCCCGTCACCAGCACCCAGACCCTCGGCTGGCTTCCAGGACGGGGGGATCCTGCAGCCTCGGATGCAACACGAGCCCCGGGGCTGGTCTCAGCTTCCAAACCCTAGGCAGGCCGGGGTGAGCCTCCCCGGGCCCCGGTGGACCACCCCTTCACCAGCGCCCGGACCCTCGGCTGGCTTCCAGGATGGGTGGCTCCTGCAGCCTGGGACCATGGGACGCAGCACGAGCCCTGGGCCCGGTCCCAGCTTCCGAACCCTAGCCAGGCCGGGGAGAGCCTACCCGGGTCCCAGTGGACCCCTGTCCCCAGCGCCCGGACCCTCGGCTAGCTTGCAGGATGGGAGGCTCTCGCACCCCGGGTTTCGCCGGACAGAGCACAAGCCCCGGGCCCGGTCCTAGCTTCCGAACCCTAGCCAGGCCAGGGAGATCCTCACCGGTAGACCCCTGTCCCCAGCACTCAGACCCTCGGCTGGCTTGCAAGACGGGGGGCTCCCGCAACCTGGGACGGAGCACGAGCCCCGGGCCCGGTCCCGGTCCCAGCTTCCGAACCCTAGCCAGGCCCGGGGGAGCCTTACTGGGCCCCGATGGGATCCCCGGACCATCGGCTGGCTTGCAGGACGTGGGGATCCCACACCCCGGGGCATGCCGGATAGAGCTCAAGCCCCAGGCCCGGACCTAGCTTCAGAACCCTAGCCAGGCTGGGGAGAGCCTCCCCGGGCCCTGATGGACCCCCGTAACCAGCGCCCGGACCCTATGATGGCTGCCCAGACCCTATGATGGCTTGCAGGACGGGGCTCACACAACCCGGGGTCTGCCGGATGGAGCTCAAGCCCCAGGCCCGGACCCAGCATCAGAAGCCTAGCCAGGCTGGGGAGAGCCTCCCCGGGCCCTGATGGACCCCCGTAACCAGCGCCAGGACCCTATGATGGCTTGCAGGACGGGGGCTGACACACCCCGAGCCCACCAGATGGAGCTCGAGCCCCAGGCCCTGTCCTAGCTTCAGAACCCTAGCCAGGCTGGGGAGAGCCTCCCTGGGCCCCGGTGGACCCCAGTCCCCAGCGCCCGGACCCTCGGCTGGCTTGCAGGATGGGGGCTCCCGAACCCCAGGGCCTGCCGGACGGAGCTCAAGCCTCGGGCCTGGTCCCAGCTTCCGAACCCTAGCCAGGCCGGAGAGAGACTCCCCGGGCCCCGGGGACCCCCGTTCCCCAGCACCCAGACCCTTGACTGGAACCAAGGAGGGTTAAGCTCAGGCCACGTCCTCGCCCTGACGGCCTGCCCGGGGAGCCCATTTTTCTCGACTATTAAGCCTCCACGTAGTGAGGGCTTACAGAACTTTGGGGAAAGAGAAAAGCCGGAGTCAGCCCGGCCGGCAGGCCGGCCATCTGGTCACCCAGCCTGCAGGGCCATTTGGTCACCCGACCTGCAGGGCCATTTGGTCACCCGAACCGCAGGGCCATCTGGTCGCTCGGCCAGGTGACCAGATGGCCCGGGACGACCCAGTGCCCAGATGGCCTGGGAGGGTGCTGTAGGAGAGTAGGGTCTGCTTCCTATGGTCACCCCCACTTTTTGCTTTTGCTTCACTGGTTTTCGACTTAGATGTGGCTGTGGGCCTGCTAATCAGACCCACAGCCCAGCTGCTCTCTCTCTAAATTCATACTATGTACTTTAGGTACATAACCCAATTAGTAAGGATCACCCTATAGGGCCCTGTACAGTGTACCTTAGGTACCCAGGGCATGGGTGTACCCTAGGCCTACCAGGGGCTGCAGCATGTATTATGCCACCCCTGGCTGGCCTCCCATCATGACACAACTGGCTGTTCCCTCAGCTGGGTCAAGGTTGTGTAATCACCCCTTGCTTAGGTATAGTATTCCTATACCTACCTTATATATAGACACATGGGTAACCTTTCAGTCACTCCTATGGCAGGCCTTAACAATCCTGAAGGCAGAGTGCTTGGTAACATGTGAGATGGTGCTCTTGCATGAGCTGAGCCTGTCTGCAGCTTTCGGAACCATGTCCTTATAGCTGTTCTATGATATCGCCTACCATATACTCTTAAAGTGCCTTATAATCCTCGCGGTTATGGTAACTATGGTTTGGCTTTATCAAAATATGTTGTGTAAGGTGTCTAACAGTTTGGAATACTACCCCCACACCATTTCTGGTGATGAGGATAGTATTCCCCCCTTCTAGAGGGAGAAGACATGTTGAAGACCTACTACCCGGTTAAAGTTAACCAGAGCCCCAGCATCACAAAATGGATGCTGCTGCCACAGACACAAGTCTGACCTCCTGCTGCTGGAGTCCTTCCAGCGAGGGAGGCTTGGACAATAGGTTTCCTGCCTTGGGAGGTGCTAGCACCACCCTAGACAGGGCTTAGTGTATTGGGGCAGGGAGGGATGACAGAAACGAGACACTGCCTGGGGCACACAAGGTGTCCCATGCATAGTCCAGTTCAAACCGGTGCTGGGGCACTCCAGCCCCAGTCCTGGTGCGAAACTGGACAAAGGGAAGGGGGTGTAACCACCCCCCTTCCGGGTCCCACCCATAGGAGGGACCTAGCAGGTAACCCAGCCCCCCAGATTAGTATAAGAGTGGGAGCTGAGTCCCTAGGACTTTGGATTATCCTGAATTGAAACTAGACATGAAACTCTGGACTTTCGACATTCGACAAGAAGACTGAAGAATCTCCCTTGTGGCCAAGGAGTGGCCACCCTGCGCAAACAGGCACCAACAAGCGACCTGCTGTTTGCTTTGCCCAAGTTCTATGAGGAACCGACTGCAGAGCTCGACCAGCGCCTTGACCTCCAGACTTCTCTGACCCTGATCCACATCCACAGCCAAGCTGAGATCCGTGGAGGCGACGAGAGACGTGGGACCGGCTACCTGGGAAAATTGGCGAGTAGCTTCCAGCGCAGCTTCTGAGGCATCCTCAAAGTTGTGCTCTAGGGATTGGAAAGCTCCGACCCCGAGCACCATCTGCACTGAAAATTAGCCCTCCACACTCCACGAGTTCCGCGTGGGGCCCTTCTGCATTTTCCTGCTTGACGCATCTGTCTGGTTGCTTGCCCGTTGGCTAGTAGCCTCAGTGACGATGAACCCTTGACTTTTTACCCCTGGTTAGGCTCCTCCAGACTGGCCCTTGCTTCCCTGTGAAAGAGAAGCACCTCAGACCTTCCTGGTCTGCACCTGAAGTGAATTTCCCATTCCGCGTGGGTTGCCTTTGCCAAGGCTTGTTGACTCAAATTGGGACATCGACTCCGCCATCAGTAAGATCCTTTGTGGGACAGCTCGTACCCTGGTTCTGGTTGTCCTCGACACCTCCTGGTCCACGCAGCTGCAGAGACAAGCTTCAAGCCATCACCTGTGTTCTGCACGACAGCGCCTGGTTCCTTCCTGGTTCCACACGGTCCCTGGCTAGTGACCCAGACTTTGTCCCCTCTGCTTGCAGGTGTTCTCCCTTCAAGATCCACCCTTGGATCCACCGGACATCTTCCTCCTGGCCGCCTGCCAGCATCTGTTCTTCAGGCATCCATAGGATCCAGCGACGACATCCAACACATCTTCACACCTATGCACCCGTCTCCTGTGGGTGAGGTAACGCGCGTACTCCGGTGCTCCAGTGGATATTGACTATCCAAGTGTCTAAGTCTCTAGTTGCTTCCTCCTAGTTACTTCGGCAGTGTCCTTATTCTTCCTATTTTTAATTACTACATTCCCATTGACTTTAATGTAACCCGCGTGTGTGTTTCCACACTGCACACGCTTCCCGTGGGCCTTCCACTTCCTAACTATTGATAGGGTAGTGTAGCCACAGTGATTCCCTAGGCCCTAGGCCTACTCCCTGTTCGTGACGTGGTACTTATACCACTTTCTTAGTATATGGTTTGCGTGGCCCCTGGGCCTAACTGTATTTTTCCTGTGTAACTTAACGTATGCTACTTAAGAAATTGTTGTGCTTAGACCTCTGAACTCATAAAGAGTGCTGAGGGTATATGTTAGAATAAATACATTTTAATTTTATATATATCTGGTGTGGTGTCCTTTCATTTGGTATTCAAGGGATTATAATGGTATAACAGCTGGCTTCACATGCCATACAGAGTTTAGCCTAAGACTGCTCTTGTCCATGCTACCACTAGGATAGCTGGTCTATAAGGTTGACTTTACAACCAATCACCATAAGGGTTGTTTGGACTGATACAAGGTGTACACTAGAACTAGTGACATCATATATCAGGCCAACTTCTCACATTGGTGAGCAGCGGTTGGGATCTGAGCTTGCTTTTGTAATACCATTGTAATCTTGAGATATCAAATTGAAAGATCACATTAGGTACTGTAAGGTACATATAAAACAAAATCTTAGAATACTTAAGTTCTACTGAACTTAGTTGTTGTAGGTTGAAGGGCCTAGCACACCCTGACTACAACTACTAGAAAGGTTTTAGTAGATACAACTAGTGTAGGTAGGTGCACACACCACACCCTCACTAGATCATGTCTCTGAGAGGAGATCAAGATGATTCTCTCTCAGGAGGGGGATATCTTAGAAAGTTAAAACAGGGTTCCAACCCTACCCTCATTTATCTAGTGGAGATCTTAGAAGAGTATGATGCTCAGAGAGCCTCCCAGGATGGTACCTTAGGTACCAATGAGGGTCTGCCCTCTACAGAAGACTCCCCTCACAACACTGATCTAGATGAGTCAGGAGGGACTTCAGGAGATGAGGTAGACAGCCAGGTCCAAGTTAGGAGACTTAGCCAGGCTAACTTAAGCCTACATGGGAGTCAGAATGGGGTCCCCCCATTCAGACTCTCAAGTGGACTTAACCAGAGAAGCAGGAGAGGAAGATCCCCTTCCAGGGAATCTATCCACTCCCATGTCTCTAATAGCTCCAATGCCTCTTCTCACAGGGGAATGACTTCTCCACAGAGAAAAGAGCATCAGGCCAGAATGAGGTAAGTCAATCTGAGGATTGAAAGGGAAGAACTTGCCCTTGCCAAAGAGAGACTTGCTCTGGCCAGAGAGCAAAAGTTAAGTGGGTTAGGACCCACTAGTGGCAGCACTATCCCTAAGGATAGAGACAGGACCTATGACAATAGAAACCTGAGCAAGATTGTCCCTCCCTACAAGTGTGGGGATGACATCCACAAATGGATAACTGCTTTGGAGAGGGCTTGCAAAGTACAGCAGGTACCCCAAAGTCAGTGGGCAGCTATCTTGTGGCTCTCCTTCTCTGAGAAAGGTAGATACAAGCTCCTCACAGTTAGTGATGAGGATGCTGACAATTACACTGTCCTGAGAGTGCTCTGATTGATGGGTTTGGCCTAACCACTGAACAATACAGGTTGCTGTTCAGGGATACCCAGAAGACACAGACTCAGGACTGGACTGACTTTGTAGATTGTGCCACTAAGGCTTTGGAAGGCTGGTTATTGGGTAGTAAGGTTAAGGACTATACTGGATTGTATAATTTGATCATGAGAGAGCAAATCCTTAACAACTGTCAAAATCAGCTGCTGCATCAACACTTGATTGACTCTGACCTAACTTCTCCCCAAGAATTGGGAAAGAAGGCAGATAGGTGGGTCAGGACTAGAGTTAAGCAGAAAAACCAGAACCAGGGCAGTGATAAGAAAAAGGCAGACCAGAAGGGTAATGAGCAGAAAGCAAAAGACCAGAAGTCTTCACCAGGCCCCCAAAAGGCTCAGGGGGAGGGTGGTCCCAAAAAGGATAAAAAGAAAGATGGCCAAAAGAAACCTTGGTGTAACTATTGTAAGTCCAATTCCCATTGGTATAGTGAATGCACCAAAAAGGGCAAGCCCCCAGCCACCATTGCCCCTAAGGCAACTGTACCCCCTAGTCCAGCTGTAAGTGGTGGTTCCCAGCAAAAGGGTGTAATAGGGTTAACCCTGGGAACTGAAGTGTATTCTGGCCTAGTCAGAATACCCACTCAGGCTGTTCTGATCTGTGATGGGGACATAGCTTTGTCCTCTACTGTGAGCCCCAGTAACCTGGGCAAGTACAGACAGACGCCTTTAATCAACCAGAGAATGGCTCAAGCCTACAGGGACACAGGGGTTAGTGTCACAATGGTGACTCCTGCCTTTGTGGACCCTGGACAGATCATGCTAGGTGAGAATTACCTAGTGACCAACGCTAGCAATGCCACTACCTCCCATAGTGTGGCAATTGTTAACTTCTCCTGGGGAGGGGTAACTGGCCTCAAGAAAGTTGTGGTGAGTTCAGACCTTCCTGTAGAGTGTCTGTTGGGAAATGACCTTGAAACTTCAGTTTGGGCTGACGTGGAGTATAGGACCCATGCAGAAATGCTGGGAATAGATGCACATGTCCTTGCTGTGACCAGGTTACAGGCAAAAAAATGCAACACTGAACAAGTGCTGGATCCTGGGACAATGGACCAGACACAACCCAAGAGAAAGAGCAGTAGGGTTAAGGCTGTGCCTTCCCCCCTGCCTCAGGTAGAGAATCAGCCCACACAGGAGGATGATTCTGAGAGCCCTGAAGGAACTGTCCTAGAAGAACTGGAACCTGACCAGGTTGAGTTTCTTGGGACAGGGGGACCTTCAAGGACAGATCTGAGGCAGGCACAATTAGACTGTCCTTCTCTTGAACCCCTCAGACAGCAGGCTGCTGCTGAGGCTGCAGGGAATGCTCAAGGTACCCATAAAGTGTATTAGGATGAAGGGCTGCTGTACTCGGAGGCTAGAGACCCCAAGCCTGGTGCGTCCAGGAGGTTGGTCATACCATTGAGTTTCAGTGGCTTCCTTCTTACCTTGGCCCATGATATTCCCCTTGCAGGACACTTAGGCCAGAATAAGACCTGGGACAGACTTGTCCCTCACTTTCATTGGCCTCACATGTCAGAAGATACCAAGGAGTTTTGTCGCTCCTGTGTCACCTGCCAAGCCAGTGGCAAATCAGGTGGCACCACAAAGGCCCCCCTGATACCACTACCAGTGGTGGGGGTTCCCTTTGAGAGAGTGGGGATAGACATTGTTGGACCAATGGACCCCCAAACAGCATCTGGGCACAGATTCATACTGGTGATAGTGGACCATGCCACCAGGTACCCAGAAGCTATACCCCTGAGGACCACAACAACTCCTGTTGTGGCAAGGGCCCTACTTGGAGAATTCTCCAGAGTGGGGTTTCCAAAGGAGGTTGTCTCTGACAGAGGTGCCTACTTCATGTCAGAATATTTGACTGCAATGTGGAAGGAGTGTGGTGTTAACTACAAATTCACTACCCCTATCACCCACAATGCAATGGGCTTGTGGAAAGGTTCAACAAGACCCTAAAAGGGATGATAAAAGGTCTACCAGACAAGCTTAGGCGAAGATGGGACATCCTTTTACCCTGCCTTCTGTTTGCTTACAGAAAGGTCCCACAAAAGGGGGTTGGCTACAGCCCTTTTGAACTTTTGTTTGGGCATCCTGTGAGGGGACCCCTATGTCAAGTAAGGGAAGGATGGGAGAGACCTCTCAGACAACCCAAGCTTGATATAGTGGATTATGTGCTTGGCCTCCGCTCAAGGATGGCAGAGTACATGAAGAAGGCTTCTAAAAACCTTGAGGCAAGTCAAGAACTCCAAAAAGCTTGGCATGACCAAAAGGCTGTGCTGCCTGTGTACCAGCCAGGACAGAAAGTGTGGGTGTTGGAGCCAGTGGCCCCAGCAGCACTCCAGGACAAATGGTCTGGACCCCACAATATTGTTGCACAAAAGGGAGAAGTCACCTACTTAGTGGATCTTGGGACTCCCAGAAGCCCCCACAGGTTGCTTCATGTCAACAGGTTAAAGGCATATGTTGACAGGGCAGACATGGGCTTACTCGTGGCTACAGATGAGGGGCAGGAGGAAGAGAGTGACCCTCTCCCAGACCTACTGACTCAGAACCCTGATGATGGTTCAGTTGATGGTGTGGTCTTTTCTGACAGCCTCACTAACCATCAGCAACAGGACTGCAGACAAGTTCTACAGGCCTATAGACATATGTTCTCTCTGACCCCAAGTCAGACAAACTGGTGCACCCATGAGGTGGACACTGATGACAGTCTGCCTGTGAAGAGTAAAATCCACAGGCAACCTGACCATGTCAGGGACTGCATAAAGATTGAGGTACAAAAGATTTTGGAGCTGGGAGTAATTGAACCTTCAGAGAGCCCCTGGGCTAGTCCTGTAGTTCTTGTGCCAAAACCTCACACCCAAGATGGTAAGAGAGAGATGAGGTTTTGCGTGGATTACAGAGGTCTCAATGCTGTCACTAGGACAGATGCCCACCCAATACCTAGGGCAGATGAGCTCATTGACAGATTGGCAGCTGCCAAGTTTTTGAGTACATTTGACCTGACAGCAGGCTACTGGCAAATCAGACTAGCTGAGAGTGCAAAGGCCAAAACTGCTTTCTCAACCCCAGGAGGACATTATCAATTTGTGGTAATGCCCTTTGGCTTGAAGAATGCACCTGCCACTTTCCAAAGGTTGGTGAATCAAGTCCTTACAGGCCTGGATGACTACTGTGCAGCTTATCTTGATGATATTGCTGTCTTTAGCTCCACCTGGGAGGATCACCTGGTCCACCTGAGGAATGTTTTAGAGGCCCTGCAAAAGGCAGGCCTCACTATCAAGGCCACCAAGTGCCAGATAGGGCAGAGCAAGGTTGTGTACCTGGGCCACCTAGTAGGTGGGGGTCAGGTTCAACCACTGGAGAGCAAGGTCCATAAAGGACTGGACTCCTCCAATAACCCAGACACAGGTCAGAGCTTTCTTGGGCCTGTCTGGGTACTACAGAACGTTTGTTAAGAACTATGGGTCCATTGTGACACCACTTAATGACTTGACCTCCAAGAAAATGCCAAAGAAAGTTCAGTGGACAGTAAGCTGTCAGAAGGCATTTGATGACCTGAAGCAGGCCATGTGCACTGCACCTATTCTGAAAAGTCCAGATTACTCAAAAGAATTCATTGTCCAAACAGATGCTTCTGAGTTGGGCGTGGGAGCTGTTCTTTCACAACTGAATATAGATGGTCAAGACCAGCCCATTGCTTTTATTAGTAGAAGGCTGACCCCTAGAGAGAAACGTTGGTCAGCTATTGAGAGGGAGGCCTTTGCTGTGGTTTGGGCCCTGACGAAGCTGAGGCTATACCTGTTTGGCACTCACTTCAAGATTCAGACAGACCATAAGCCCCTCTTGTGGCTAAATCAGATGAAGGGTGAACATCCCAAACTTCTTAGGTGGTCCATTTCCTTACAGGGGATGGACTTCACAGTGGAACATAGACCTGGGACTGACCATGCCAATGCAGATGGACTCTCCAGATATTTCCACTTAGAACATGAAGACTCAACTGGTCAAGGTTAGTTTAATGTCCCTAAGTTTGGGGGGGGGTTGTGTAGGAGAGTAGGGTCTGCTTCCTATGGTCACCCCCACTTTTTGCTTTTGCTTCACTGGTTTTTGACTTAGATGTGGCTGTGGGCCTGCTAATCAGATCCACAGCCCAGCTGCTCTCTCTCTAAATTCATACTATGTTCTTTAGGTACATAACCTAATTGATAAGGATCACCCTATAGGGCCCTGTACAGTGTACCTTAGGTACCCAGGGCATGGGTGCACCCTAGGCCTACCAGGGGCTGCAGCATGTATTATGCCACACCTGGTGTTGTAAAGTGAAACAACGATGTGATTAAGCATTTACTAAAGACATTAATTCCCCTCTTATAGATCATGTTTTCTCTGTTATGTTGACCGAAGTTCGGACTCCATTTTGTATTGTCATGCTTCCACGTGTTCCCCACGAGAAGAGTCCAACCTCTGTGTTAGTTGCTCTTGTAATCTGCCTAGTAACAGTCTATAAATAGCTCCTTTGTCCATCTGGCACATGCCCAGACTTGACCACATCTGTTATCAGTTAGCCTTGCTTGACCATGTTTTCGCGGGCTCAAGGAGTGTGTTAGCTCCGCCCACATATTGATTCAGTATCGAAAATGACCATATATGGTAATGTTCTTCAGCCTCATGTTGTATCCACCCACTTATGAGCCCCTCTGTTGTGTATAAA
The DNA here is from genome assembly GCF_964204655.1 of Triturus cristatus. NCBI lineage: Eukaryota > Metazoa > Chordata > Amphibia > Caudata > Salamandridae > Triturus > Triturus cristatus. The sequence goes on along the minus strand of NC_140579.1, from coordinate 1,067,340,571 downwards.
AGGGGACTGTGTACGCAAGTTCTTTGTGCTACTCTATGCAATACTGAAGAGTGTTGTGTGGATTGTAGGACCACCTTTAAGGGTTAATAAATGCTGTCTTTGTACTTTGCAGTTTCCGTGCCAACTTCCTTATAGATTCCATTTACAGGAGAGCGAACCCTTGTGTCCTGCGGGCCTAGCTGGGGCCTGTATTCATCAATTGGCGCCCGTCACGTGGGGCTCATCGGCGACTCGGATGCCCGAAGGACTGGTCGCGACGAAGGTGAGGAATTTGACCGGGGACGTGATCACTGCCCGCGGCGTCTTAGCCCTGGCATCCCGAGGTTTTTCTTCCTTCCCTTCCGAGCTGACCGTCTGGGTGGCGCCGGTCCTCGACTGAGACCTCTTCTGTCGGTCTTGCCGTGAAAGCCGTTTGGGCGATTGTGGAGCTTGGCAGTTGGAATCTGGACTCTTGATTGGTAAGAACCGGTGTACGGTACTTGCTCCGAGTTTTTGAAGCCTGATCTGGCTATTTGAGTTTGATTTGTGATGACTAGTCATATTTTGAATTTGTCTTTGTGAATATATATGCGTTGCAACACATATAGGCAGGTAATGTGGAGAGATTTCTCCGGAGCTGTGTAACTTTGAACGGCGCAACGATTAAGTGCCATTTTTCTATAATATTGCATATTTTGCATTATTTCTGAGCATGCCTGCTTTCAGCGCACTCCGTAAGTTGTGCTGCTGTTTCGGAAACCGGTTGAACCTCGAGGAATCTGCTCCAGCTCCCCCAGAGGGGACTCCTAATAGGGATATGTATGTGAAGCATGGTCTTTCTTCCATAATGTACAGCACAGTATGGAGGAAATATACAAAAAAGGATCCTGAGTTACGATGGCCTTTGTATGGATCGTTTGATATACGTAAGATTGAGTATGTGGAACAGTGTATGTGTAAGCGGCGTGCTCGTCAGGATATGTTTGAGTGTGTGCGGTTGTGGGTAAAGGAGGTGCGTGAGCGAGAGAAGCGTGAGAAAGCGCTGTTTGATAAAGAACAACGGAAGAATGATCATGTGCGAGCACAGGAAGCGAAGCGTCGGGAGGACAGAGAGCAGACGGACAGGCAAGAGAAGGAGCGTAGGCTACAAGTTTCGGGTCAATACGCTGTTCGGCAGCCACTTTATCCTGTCCTTAATAATCTTGATGATGATTTTTATTTACTAGATCGCTCTCCGCCCCCTTATGTTGGCGCATCTGCTCCGAGGCCACAAGATTCTGTCCCGGGTACGGGTAAGGTAGATACGCGGTCCATGTTATCAGCCGAGCAAATGGCTCAGCTTCGGCAAATTTCCTTCCGTGCACTTAACGGCAAGATATCCATAGAGGAATTATTCCATACTTGGGGGCCGTGGCAGGAGAGAGATAAATTGTATTTTCTGGGTCATTTTGCGGAGGAAGTGATTGATGCTTTCCGGAAACGTTCTGGTGTTTTTGAGCCCGACGAAGTGTCATCGGATGCTAAAGCATTGCGTAATGGTGTTTTCTCTTTTTCTAAGGCTCCAGATATGGCTCGGCGGCTGTTCGCCTTGCGGGACGAGGTGCTGGTCTTTAAAGAGAAAGCGCGCCAGCGAGCAGGGGAGGAGAAGCAATCGGAATCGTGTACAACAGAGGGCCACTCATCCACCTCTCAATCAGATAAGAGCGATCTAGTGCATGTTAAACCAATGCGAGAGGCGGCGCCTTTGTATGTTCCTCCTAAAGGAGCGGGGACTAGCTCGGACATTACCTCCGCCGATGCTAAGGGATATTTTGTGTATAATTGGGTTTACACTCCATGGCATAGGGCTGATGTTATGGCATTGAAGAATGCGCTGCCCGACCCCCGCAAGAATCCAGCGGCCTTCTATGAAGAAGTCGAGGGGGCCTTGAATTCTTGCGTCATGACTTTAGCAGACATAGATTTGTTCTTTGGTCTTATTCTACCACCAGACATGTGGCGATCTGTGCGGAAGGTAGATGATGTTGCCACTTTTAAGGCTCGATGGTCTGAATTGGAAGATGAGGATAGGGAGAGGAAGCCCGCGCAGAAACCGCCCCAGAATATTTTAGATCTCCCTGCTGCTATTGTGACTAAGTTGAAGACAATTATCCCCCCTAAAAAGATTGACTGGAATATGTTAGCTGCATGTAAACAGAAAGTTGACGAGTCAGTTGCGGACTTTTTTACGCGCTTTGAGGAGACGTTTCATGATTTTAGTGGCCAGTCGCTTACTGACGATACGGGTCGCCACCTTTTTGCGGATAAATATGTGGCTAATCTGCTGCCGGCAGTTGCGGCCCGTCTAAAAGCGAGTGAAAGTTCTTGGTCCTCCGCTACACCGACGGCCCTCCTGACTATCGCCCAGTATTATGAGCGTCAGGAGCAAGAAGCAAAGGGCCAGGAGGAAAAGAAATCGAAAGATTTGAAAACAAAGGTGATGTTGGCACAAGTCTATGGCCCGCCCCGACGGGGTAGTAATAGAGGTAGGGGAGGATCTTATGGTCCTCCCTTGGGCCGATCTGATTTAAATAGAAACCAATGTGCGTATTGTAAGCAATCGGGTCATTGGGCTAGGGACTGCCCGGTGTTGCATGCATCGCGTCAGGGGCATACCTCTGGTGGCCCGCGAGGTAGAGGGAGTTTCTCGAACTTTCGAGGGAATTCTAACGAACAGGCTCGTTTTGACTCTGCTGGGCAGCACCGAGATAGATCAAATGTTTTCGATCGCCAGCATCAGTATCAAGCATCAGGAATTGACCGGTCGGGGTACCATGACTCTCAGCATGCATAGGATTGCGTTGGATGGGGGTTAGAATCAGTTGAGGTGCCGGTCGATCAGAAGGGCCCTTATGTATCGGCTGAGGTTTTGGGCTCTACTGATCAGTTCCTAGTGGATACAGGAGCGACACGTAGTGCGCTATCTAAGCAATTGGTTCCGGGGGCTCCCCCATCCGGCTTAATGGTCACATCGGTAGGGTTCGATGGTACACTCTCCCGAAGCCCTCTTTCACAGCCCCTCATGTTTAAGGTTGATTCTTTTTCTGCACCCTGTCCGTTTCTGCTTGCCCCGTACACACCGGACAACATTATGGGTCTTGATATGTTAAAGCATTTTAGGGCTACGATCCGTTGCTCCCCTGCTGGTGTACGGGTAATACTGAATGACAACTACCCCCGATCAGAACGAATGTGTACGATGTCAGAGGATGCGCTGTTAGCTACCCTCCCTCGTGCTTTGTGGGCAACTTCGGATACTGATGTAGGACAAATGGTGATTCCACCGGTCCACATCAGCGTCCAGGAGGGGGCGGTGTTACCTCGCCTCCCACAGTACCGTATTTCCCAGGAGGGTGAGGAGGCTCTCATACAGATAGTGCAGGATTTGATAACGGTTGGGGTAGTCGAGGAAGTCCCCTACAACATTTGTAACAGTCCGATTCTTCCTATACTGAAAAAGGATACGGATGCCAGAGTTTATCGGTTCATAATTGATTTGAGAGAAGTGAACAAGATCGTGATACCTCAATACCCAGTGGTTTCCGATATCACGACGTTGCTTACCTTGGTCCCGCCTACGGCGACCATGTTCTCAGTGATTGATTTGAAGAATGCCTTCTTTTCCATTCCCATTCACCCTGATAGCCGATATCTTTTTGGGTTTACATTGAATAATAGATCTTATCGTTTCTGTAGGATTCCCCAGGGCTATACAGAAAGCCCTAGCATTTACAGTCAGGCTTTGAAACGACAATTGGATTCTTTTGCTCTGCTCGAGGGGGTCGCCCTCATTCAATATGTCGATGACATCTTGCTGGCGGCTGACACCCTGGAGTTGTGTGAAAAAAGTACGTTATCCTTACTTTCCTTTTTAGCGTCCCACAATCATAAGGTATCTAGGAAGAAATTGCAATTCTGTAGACCAAAGGTGACTTATTTGGGTCACCTTTTGTCTAAGGAGGGACGTGCACTCACACCGGATCGTATCCAAGTAATTTTGGATACACCGAGACCATCCACACAGAAGGATGTGCGTGCATTTTTGGGCCTCGTTTCTTTTTGCAGACAGTGGATATTGGGGTTTTCGCACATAGCTAAGCCATTGTTAGCCCTTTTGACAAAGGACACGCCTATCCCAATCCCTTGGTCAGATGAGTGTGATACTGCTTTTCAGCAACTACGACAGGCCCTTTGTTCAGCACCAGTGTTAGGAACCCCTGATTATGCAAAACCCTTTTCGTTGTATGTGCATGAGAAAGATGGATGTGCATTGTCAGTTTTAGTGCAGATGCACGGCGATAAGCAGCGCCCATGTGCATATTTTTCGGCTGTACTTGATCCTGTTGCCCGAGCATTACCAGGGTGTTTTCGCTCGGTTGCGGCGACGGCTGTGTCAATACGCCAAAGTGAGGGAATTGTGTTATCTCATAAGTTGTTGGTATTAGTCCCCCATGCTGTCGATGCCCTACTCAATCAAACGAAGACGCAGCATTTGACCAGCGCCCGTTTAACAGGATATGAGTTGACGCTTTTGGCTCCTCATATTACGTTAAAAAGGTGCGTAACGTTAAACCCGGCAACATTGTTGCCATACCCCGAAACCCAGCCTGAGGCGCGGAAAGCGCATGATTGTATTCTCGTGACTGAGGAACAAACAAAGGGTCGTATTGATCTCCAGGATACGCCCTTTCCAGATGTAGATGGGGAACTGTGGGTGGATGGATCCTGTCTGAAGCTACCAGATGGTACGGCTTCAGCAGCATATGCAATTACCACATTACAAACGATAGTGGAGACAGCACGCATACCACAGAAATCAGCCCAAGCAGCGGAACTGATAGCATTAACACGAGCATGTGAGCTCAGTACAGGACTATGTGTGAATGTTTATACAGATAGCCGCTATGCCTTCGGAGTAGCGCATGACTTCGGCCTACTCTGGAAGGAGAGAGGGTTTTTAACGTCACATGGAGTACAGATAATGCATGGAGAGTTAGTTCACAATCTTTTAACCGCATTGACATACCCAAAGAAAATTGCTATCGTTAAGTGTAGCGCCCATAGGAAAGTAGTTGACAAAGTTGGAGAAGGGAATGCGTTGGCAGATCGAGTAGCACGGGAAACTGCGATGCAGCCCGGTACTACTGCCGTGTATGTAGTGAAGTCACAGGTGGAAAGATGGCATGATGCGAAGGAGGAAGTGCGAGAAATGCAAAGGACCGCTTCTGACAAAGAGCGGGAACAATGGGCTACTGAGGGAGAATTGGATGATGAGGGTTGCTGGAGAAATAAGCAGATGGATAGATGGAAATTACCTACGGCTTTTGTACAGCCTATGGTTCAGATGGCACATGGGCTAGCACATGTTGGAGCTTCCGCAATTGTGAAATTGCTTACCCAAGTCTGGGAGCATCCAGAGATTGCTAGCACAGCGAAGAGGGTGGTGCAGACCTGTATGATCTGCCTGAGGTACAACCCAGGAAAGGGTACTCGAACTCCAGCAGGAGGATTTGTGACACCCACTGCACCCTTTGAGGTTCTGCAGATGGATTACATCCAGCTTGAGCGCTGTAATAATCTGAAGTATGTTCTAGTAGTGGTCTGCGCTTTCAGCAAATGGGTTGAAGCGTACCCTACGAAAGACAATACTGCGATGACTACTGCGAAGCTGCTGCTGAAGGAGTTTTTCCCCCGATATGGTGTTTGTAGACTTCTGTGGAGCGATAATGGCCCTCACTTTGTAGCGGACGTTATAAAGTATGTCTTGAAGGGTCTAGGCATCACTCAGAAGTTCCACGCCGTGTTTCACCCTCAGTCTGCAGGCCTAGTTGAGAAGTATAATGGTACACTGAAGCTTAAGATCGCCAAAATTCAAGCTTCGACGTCTTTGACTTGGCCAGACGCTCTGCCACTGGCGTTATTGTCAATTAGATCGGTACCACACTCTCGAACTGGCCTTACACCTTACGAAATTGTTTTTGGACGCCCAATGAATATTTGGGGTCCACCAAAACCTAAGGCTGTGTATGATGTACCTTGTGTAATGATGAACGATTATCTGGCACAGTTAACGGATAACTTGGTTTCTATTCATCAACAGGTCCGAGAGGCACTCCCTGATCGGTCTACCGGTGAAGGACATGGTCTCCGGCCTGGTGACCATGTCATGGTGAAAGTTTTCGACAGGACAAACAGCTTGGAACCGAGATGGGTGGGCCCTGAGCAGGTCCTCCTCGCAACGAGAACGGCTGTGCGAGTTTCCAACCGAAAGAATTGGATCCACTCTCTGCACTGTAGGAAGGTGCCGTGCCGTGCTGACCGATCAACGAGAAATTTTGGCTGCAGAGACAGGCCGTGCTGCGGAGCCCAATGCCACTGAGGAGCTCTTTCCGGACCACGCGACTCCTGGAGGAAGGCGATATCATCTTCGACCAAGGAAGTGAGTTTTCCAGTACCGGGACATACTGTCAGAACGGCCCTTGGGTTAGTGAAACGGAGAGCCGATGAGGCAAGGGGGGGGGATCAGCCCTGCATTAGTGTAGTGACACCCGTCTTGGCCCGCTGGTGAAGAAATCAACCGCTGCCCAAGGGGAAGAGTTCTGACAGACTTCTAGTTTCAGGAAGATATTGGGTTTTCTTTTGCTTTGATATGGAGAAAAAGAAAATACTTTGCGCATTAGGGTTCATGTTGACAGTAGCCATTGTTGGGATAACCACATGGTTCGTGGAGGATGTAACTCCCGCTCGGAAGATTCTTGTGTTGACAACTCCGGTGCCTGAGGAGCACTACTTTTATACATTACCGTATCAAGAATTGAAGCATCGACAATCTTACTTGAATAACACTTTCATCCAGATGCTGCATCATACCCACGTTGCTACGAATGCTACGAACTGTTGGATATGTGGGATGATGCCAGCTCATCAGAAGAAAGGAGGAACGCCATTTATACCACTTCCTTTCTCTCATAATGGCTCTTGTAGAGCATGGTATACCTTGCTTTTTGCTACTCGGAAACCAACAGTGGGACGATTGCTCTTCAGACTCAATAAAGAATGCCATCAAGACAAAAATGGGTATCCACAAGCGAATGGGACAATTTGGGAGTGGGAAGAGTACCGACCAGACAATGAATCCATTCCCTACATCTTTACGAACACAAGAGACACTGTGGGAAGGAACAAGTTTGTAATTCAAGTAGCACAAGCTCAAGCGGACCTGTGTGTCCAGAGTGTGGGTTTTATTCCTGTTGGTGTTAGTGATTGCATTACTGTTTTAAATATTGATGGGTTGAACAATAGTACCTTCTTAGCCTCCCATAATACGTACTTTGTGTGTGGAAATAAAGGTTATTACCGTCTGCCGGCTGGGTGGTCTGGGGTATGCTATGTATCATTTCTATTACCTCCAGTATTCTTAGCTCCCGCATCTTATCATAAGGATTTGAAATTATTAAATAATGTGACTGTAAATAGGTATAAACGTACTTTATCAATTGATGATGTAGATCAGACTGACACCAGTCTGCAACAGTATATTGATTTTAACTTGGGACTGTTTTTCTTTGTTGGAGCTGCCCTGAACAGTAGGAAGATCCGAAGATTAACAAGAGTGGTAGAAGCTGTGACCAATCAGACTGCTGCTGCTTTTGGGAATCTTACGGAGGAATTACAGATCACTAGAATTGTTGCATTGCAGAATCGTATGGTATTAGATGTTATGCTAGCTGACAGAGGAGGAGCATGTAAAATTATTGGAAGTAGCTGTTGTGTGTTTATTCCTGATCATACGCCATCAGTTTATAATGCCATCAATAAACTGCATAAGATTGCAGCTGAGATCCATACGGAAAACGGCACTTGGTCCTTTTCTGGATGGTTTTGGGCGTTAATTACTGCCTGGGGATGGAAGGTTCTAACTGGTCTCTGCATTATTGTAGCGGTTCTGTTTTCATGCTGTATCTGCGTTCAGTGTGGTCCTTTACTCTGCTCATTATGTGTATCATTTTGTATCCCCGATAAGAAAGCTATTGCCAATGTCACTTATCAGAAACGTTTAGCTAAGGAAGTAGAAGAGATGATGATAATTGATATATATGATGATTATTCTAACAAGCCGGATGTCTTCAGTAAATGCTGAAAGGGTCGTCTGTTGCAAAGTGAAACAACGATGTGATTAAGCATTTACTAAAGACATTAATTCCCCTCTTATAGATCATGTTTTCTCTGTTATGTTGACCGAAGTTCGGACTCCATTTTGTATTGTCATGCTTCCACGTGTTCCCCACGAGAAGAGTCCAACCTCTGTGTTAGTTGCTCTTGTAATCTGCCTAGTAACAGTCTATAAATAGCTCCTTTGTCCATCTGGCACATGCCCAGACTTGACCACATCTGTTATCAGTTAGCCTTGCTTGACCATGTTTTCGCGGGCTCAAGGAGTGTGTTAGCTCCGCCCACATATTGATTCAGTATCGAAAATGACCATATATGGTAATGTTCTTCAGCCTCATGTTGTATCCACCCACTTATGAGCCCCTCTGTTGTGTATAAAAGGGGACTGTGTACGCAAGTTCTTTGTGCTACTCTATGCAATACTGAAGAGTGTTGTGTGGATTGTAGGACCACCTTTAAGGGTTAATAAATGCTGTCTTTGTACTTTGCAGTTTCCGTGCCAACTTCCTTATAGATTCCATTTACAGGAGAGCGAACCCTTGTGTCCTGCGGGCCTAGCTGGGGCCTGTATTCATCACTGGCTGGCCTCCCATCATGACACAACTGGCTGATCACTCAGCTGGGGCAAGGTCGTGTAATCACCCCTTGCTTAGGTATACTATTCCTATACCTACCTTATATATAGACACATGGGTAACCTTTCAGTCACTCCTATGGCAGGCCTTAACAATCCTGAAGGCAGAGTGCTTGGTAACATGTGAGATGGTGCTCTAGTATGAGCTGAGCCTGTCTGCAGCTTTCGGAACCATGTCCTTATAGCTGTTCTATGATATCGCCTACCATATACTCTTAAAGTGCCTTATAATCCTCGCAGTTATGGTAACTATGGTTTGGCTTTATCAAAACATGTCGTGTAAGGTGTCTAACACTTTGGAATACTACCCCCACACCATTTCTGGTGATGAGGATAGTATTCCCCCCTTCTAGAGGGTGAAGACATGTTGAAGACCTACTACCCGGTTAAAGTTAACCAGAGCCCCAGCATCACAAAATGGATGCTGCTGCCACAGACACAAGTCTGACCTCCTGCTGCTGGGAGTCCTTCCAGCGAGGGAGGCTTGGACAATAGGTTTCCTGCCTTGGGAGGTGCTAGCACCACCCTAGACAGGGCTTAGTGTATTGGGGCAGGGAGGGATTAAAGAAACGAGACACTGCCTGGGGCACACAAGGTGTCCCATGCATAGTCCGGTTCAAACCGGTGCTGGGGCACTCCAGCCCCAGTCCTGGCGCG